>NC_057813.1:9306435-9912613 GCF_018294505.1 Triticum aestivum
TATATATTCAATATCATCGGATGACCATATACAATTTTGAACAAGTTTCCATACATGATTTAATGCATATAAAGTTCTACGTCCTCGTAATAGTGTTCTCCTTTAGGATGGAGGACTTCCCTGCTGAACCATCCAGCTAGTTCCTCTTGAAGTGGTCGGAAGCGAGCTTCTGGACTAAGCATCCACCGGAGGTTATTCCTCTGAGCATTGGTATCACTCGGAACCCGCTCAGAGGTGTATCTCCGGATCATCTCACAGACATAGTATCCACATAGATTGGTCTCCGGTGGCTGAATATCCCCAGCATTCTTAGCCTTTAACATTTTGAATTCTAGCTCTTTTTTGAATTCACCAACCTTTGTATCTACGAACCGTCTCCAAACCCTACGAGGCAAAGAAAATTAAATGAACAAGAGAGTTATTAATTAGTTACTTGATATTAGGAAATGAACGAAATAGGCCGATCGATATAGAGCGCAAATGAATGAAAATAATTACTTCTGCAGCATTCTTCTCATGCCGCCCCAAAGCTTTGGATCCATATTCACAGAGTCGTCGACGAGACATTCTGAGGTGTTAACTTTAATTACTAGCAGAATCCAGTGGAACCTGCGGACACGATACATGCACAGTACGTCATGCATAACTCATCGATTAGCCGGCCACATACCATGCATGGAGTAAACAAAAGAGAATGTGCTCAAGACAGAAACACTCACTCAAAATGGTAAGGAAATAGAATATCACTTTTGAGTTCCTGCTTTGTAAGAAACTGCCACAGGTCTGCCTCCACGTCGGCGGGGTAACGCTCCAACACATGTCCATTAACGATGTGTGGGTCAATGAACCCAACATCATGGATGTTCCTTACTCTGCATTCCTTAATCTTCATTCTGCATGTATAATAGCGGACACAACAATATAGTTAGGACCTATATATAGTGCAGGCAATATGAACGAGATGGGGTAGAAATTAATAAATCACTTACAGAACGTAGCAACTGATGATAGATTTATCGAGCTCGCGCAGATTGAAAAGCTGGAACAATTCACTCAGTTCAATTTGTACATAGTAATGTTTGAAGTGATGCTCATGTCTAACTTCCGCATAAATATATTCTTTGGCGTTTTTATTTTTTATGTAACCCTTGTACCATTTCAGCAGACCTTTCATTTGTGGAGGTAGATCCTTTTCCTGCGCAGGCTCGACGAGAGGCCCATTCTTGACATATGTAATTACTACCTCCTTCACTGGCGCCTCATCAAGGCCTAACAGTTCACGAAGAGTAATACCTAAGTTGGCCGCTTGTTCTCTGGCACTCGTTACAGTCAATCCCTGTGCTGCCGCAGCTTGTATGATCTCGGGGGCATCCGGACAGAAGGCTTCCACTATAAGCGGGGCAATCGATTGTTTACTTTGTTCCCCGAGCTGGGCAACTTGTTTCCCGCTTTTTTTACTTTCGGCCTTCTCCCGCTCTTTGTTCTCCTTGAACATGAGTGCCTGCCTGCGAAGTTCACGTGCATAGTCGTTAGGCAGATTCTTCGCGGCTTGGGACGGTGTGCTCAAAAATGACTTAGCCCACTTCTTTTGCTCATCAGAAAATACTAGCTTGGGCTCGGGCTCTCTTTTCTTCTTGCAGTCCGCCTTCCATTTCTCCAAATCAGCAGCCGCGGCCGCGTCGACTTCCTCGGCACTATGTTCCCAAGGCCTTGTGGGGAGAGGCTTCAGTGATGGCTCCGGTACCTTTGTGGTCTTAGGTACATAAGGGTCCGGGTTAATAATCCAGGACTGCTTCTGCTTCTTTGCCGGAGGTGGATTGGGGGGCGGCGTCTGATCACCCGCCGGACGAGGACTGGGGGGCGGCGATCACCCGCCGGACGTTGTGGACTGGGGGGCGGCGTCGGCTGACGTGACGGAGGTGTAGGTGAACCGCCACCACCACCACCACCACCACCACCGCCACCGCCACCACCACCACCGTAGGGGGGTGGACTTGTTGTCCTTGGCGCCTCGCCTGGAAACTTGATAAACTTCTTTTGCCATAGAATGAAATGGCGCTTGACATCTCCAAGTCTTTTCTCCCCTTCAGGTGTAGCAATGTCAATCTCCAGGTCCTCAAACCCTTGGACTATGTCCTCCACCGTGACACGAGCATAGCCATCTTGAATGGGGTTGTTGTGGTGGAGTGCTCCAGGTAAACATGGTAAAGCACTACCGATGGCTACCTTCATGGACATGTTCCCGATAGGATAATACAGATGACATTCTTTCATCTCCTTTATATCGTCCACGGGGTAGAGAGGAGGCTCCGGTGAAGTAATTTCGACCACCAGAGGCTCCGGTGCAGTAATTTGGACAACCAGAGGCTCCGGTGCAGTAATTTCGATCGTCGGTGCATCTGCACCAGCCGGTGGGGCCTCCGTGGAAGCCACGCTGCTTCTCCGCTGCTGGCTTCCGAGATCCGCTGGATGATCTTCATGCTGCACCCGAGCTGCATCTCTTTCGGCTACTAGTACACTCATGGTTTTCTTCATCACATCCATTTCCGATGCCAACCGCGCCACAACATCTGCTTCCCGATCCATCTTTCTCTTACGGCTTCTGTAACCGTACGGGTCATCGTTCTGGGGGAACCCTATTTTCCACGGAATGTGCCCCATGCCTCGTACACGTCCTCCGTGTTCAGGATTCCCGAGGGCTTTTGTCAGCGCGTCGTTCTCTCTGTTGAACTTGATCTTCCCCTGTTGAGCATCCCTCATTGCGTTAATAAGGGCTTGGGTGGGTTTAATTAATTTGCCCCGGTAAACACACTCCCCTGTCTCTGGGTTCAGCGTTCCCCCATGCCCGTACCACCAGCTTTTGGCCCTTGGGTCCCATCCCTCCGTACCTGGACGGATTCCTCGCGCCCTCAGCTCGTTCTCCATCTTCTCCCACCTAGGCTCCCAAAGGCGATACCCTCCTGGCCCCATAATATGATTGTACTCCTTCTTAGTCGCATTTTCCTTATTTTTTTCGATATTTGAATGAACTGCTCCGATTTCTTTTGCTTCACAAATTCTGGCCAATCATGTTTCAGTTTCTCATATTGTCCTTTGAAATCCGGAGTCTTGTTCTGCTTGACAAAGTCATGGGCTAGATTTTGCTTGAATTTCCGGAATGCGTCGGCCATCTTATGAAGAGCGAACTGTTTGACTAGCCTCCTCCTCTCCTTGTTTTCCTCAATCTTGTTACCCTCCTCATCGAATTTGTTGTATTCCGGAGGTAGAACGAAATGTTCCATAAGCTTCTTGAAGCAATCTTTTTTTGTTCTCTTATCGACAAAAGTGAAACCATCAATTCGTGCCTTCTTTGGCTCATTCCACTCCTGGACGGTGATCGAGACGTTGTCTCTAACAATGGCTCCGCATTGGCTGACAAACTTGGTGGCGTTCTTGCGGGGCTCCAGCGGCCTTCCGGTTGCACTGTCGACAACCTCGATGGTGCATGTTTCTCCTTGTTTCATCGTCTTGGTTGCTCCACGCTTTGACGACGTACTCGATTGTTTCGATGATCCGGCCGAGGGCTAAAATAAGAAAGAGTCGCGCGCGTTAGTACACACATATTTATTCAAATCAGTTAGTTTGTATCACCAGAGGCTCAATGTATATATATACCTCGGCGCCGGAGGTGGTTGCTACTTCCATTTGAAGATCGTCGTTTATCGACGTTTGTTCGGCATCATCTTGCTGACGGCGCCCTTCATCTTCACCGTCAAGGTTCAGATAAGAAGAGATATCATCTTCTTCTTCTCCGGTCGGCACATATAGAATATCGCCGTTTATGATGCCGAACATATGTGCTTCACCGTCCGGATCATAGTTGTCCATAATCGGGTCAGCTCTATCGTCCGCCATTATGTCAGTCCTGAAAACATGTAGTAAAAACAAATTCATTAAGTGAAGAAGGGGGGCGGTGGCGGTGGCGGTGGCGAAAGGGCGGTGGCGAAAGGAGGGGGCGATGAAGGGGTGGGAGAGGGTGTCGCGGTAGAGCGCGAGAGGGGAGGCGAGGACAACACATTTATAACCCTCGCCGTCCCCTCTCGATCCCTAAAAAAACACCGCGCGCATCGCCGCCCCCCTCGCCGCCCCTCTCCGTTTAAAAATTATTCGTGTATTTCAAAAAATTGATTTTATTAGACACAAAAAATTCTTTCACGTATTTTCACGTATTTAATTTTAAAAATTCTTTCTTTTTTTCTTCTTCCTTTTTTTTCTTCTTCCTTTTTTTCTTCTGTTGTTTTCTTCCTTTTTCTTTTTTTTCTTCCTTTTTCCTTTTTCATTAAATGTTTTCTCAACCAACTGCCGAAAGTCTCCATGTGGGCCTTCCTAATCCAGGATTCAGGCTTCCCCGGGTTGTCCGAGCGTAAAATATTCTTGTGTTTCTCAAAGTACGGAGCCACCAAGCTGGAATTGGTCAGTACAGTGTGGTGTGCTTCAGTCAGAGAATGGCCGTCCATACATATCGTTGATTTCCTTCCGATCGTGCCTTTTCCACTTAGTCTCCCCTCGTGCCGCGATCGAGGAAGACCAATCGGCTTAAGGTCAGGAACAAAGTCAACACAAAACTCAATTACCTCCTCATTTCCATAGCCCTTGGCGATGCTTCCTTCTGGCCTAGCACGGTTACGAACATATTTCTTTAATACTCCCATGAACCTCTCGAAGGGGAACATATTGTGTAGAAATACAGGACCGAGAACGAAAATCTCTTCGACTAGGTGAACCAGGAGGTGCGTCATAATATTGAAGAAGGATGGCGGGAACACCAACTCGAAACTGACAAGGCATTGGATCACATCGTTCTGTAACCGTGGTAGAACTTCTGGATTGATTACCTTCTGAGAGATTGCATTGAGGAATGCACATAGCTTCACAATGGCTACTCGAACATTTTCCGGCAGGAGCCCCCTCAAAGCAATCGGAAGCAATTGCGTCATAATCACGTGGCAGTCGTGAGACTTCAGGTTTTGGAACTTTTTCTCCGCCATGTTTATTATTCCCTTTATATTGGACGAGAATCCAGACGGGACCTTCATACTGCTCAGGCATTCAAAAAAGATGACCTTCTCTTCTTTGGTCAGAGCGTAGCTGGCACGACCTTGAAACCATTCCGGATGCCGGTCATCAGGGTCTTTCAAACGTTGCTGGTCCTGCCGTGCTTCCTTTGTATCATTTGTCTTCCCATACACGCCCAAGAAGCTTAGGAGGTTCACGCAAATATTCTTCGTAACGTGCATCACGTCGATTGCAGAGCGGACATCTAGGACTTTCCAATATTCTAGCTCCCAGAATATAGATTTCTTCTTCCACATGGCTGCGTGCCCGTCAGCTCCCTTCGGAACTGATTGTCCGCCAGGACCCTTTCCAAAGATGACTTTCAAATCCTTGACCATATCAAATACCTCAGCACCAGTGCGTTCCGCAGGCTTCGGCCGGTGATCTGCCTTGCCGTTGTAATGCTTGCCTTTCTTTCTTACTGGATGAATTTTCGGAAGAAATCGACGATGCCCAAGGTACACGTTCTTCTTACAATTTGGCAAATGTACACTTTCAGTCTCATGTAAGCAGTGCGTGCATGCATTGTATCCCTTATTTGACAGTCCCGAAAGGTTACTAAGAGCAGGCCAATCGTTGATGGTTACGAAAAGCAACGCTCGTAGGTCAAATTCCTCTTGTTTGTGCTCATCCCACACACGGACACCACCCCACAGCTGTAAAAGTTCATCAACTAATGGCCTTAGGTACACATCGATGTCGTTGCCGGGTTGCTTCGGACCTTGGATGAGCACTGGCATCATAATGAACTTCCGCTTCATGCACAACCAAGGAGGAAGGTTGTAGATGCATAGAGTCACGGGCCAGGTGCTATGGCTGGAGCTCTGCTCGCCAAAAGGATTCATGCCATCCGTACTTAGAGCAAATCTTATGTTCCTTGCGTCAGCTGCAAAATCTTTGAACCATCTGTCGATCTTTCTCCATTGCGTTCCATCTGCGGTGTGTCTCAACTCCCCGTCCGACTTACGGTCCTCTTTGTGCCATCGCAACAACTTGGCATGCTCTTTGTTCCTGAACAGACGTTTCAACCGTGGTATTATAGGAGCATACCACATCACCTTGGCGGGAACCCTCTTCCTGGGTTTCTGGCCCTCAACATCGTCACCAGGGTCATCGCCTCTGATCTTATAACGCAATGCAGTGCATACCGGGCATTCATTCAAATTCTCGTATTCACCGCGGTAGAGGATGCAGTCGTTGATGCATGCATGTATCTTCAGAACCTCTAAACCTAGAGGGCAGACAACCTTCTTTGCTTCGTACGTACTGGCGGGCAACTCGTTATCCTTTGGAAACATATTCTTCAACATTTTCAGCAAGTTTTCAAATGCCGAGTCAGCTACACCTGCCTCTGCCTTCCATTTCAGCAAATCCAGTGTGCAGCCCAGCTTTTTCAGACCATCATCGCATCCGGGGTACAGCGCCTTTCTGTGATCCTCTAACATGCGATCCAAATTCTCCCTCTCCTTTTCAGTTTCGCAGCGTCTCCGTGCATCAGCAATGGTCCGACCAAGATCATCAACGGGATCATCACGTGCCTCTTCTTCACCTTCCCCTTCACCTTCAGCATCCTCCATGAAAGTATCACCGAAATGAGCAAGATAGCTTTCATCGATGAAATCATCCCCTTCTTCATCTTCTTCCATTATAACCCCTCTTTCTCCATGCTTGGTCCAACAATTATAGCTTGGCATGAAACCGTGCCGAAGCAGATGCATGTGAACATCTCTTGAGGAAGAGTAACCCTTCTGATTCTTACAGATAACACATGGACAGATAACAAAACCCCCCTGCTTGTTCGCATTAGCCACTACGAGGAAATCTTTCAAACCCGTAGTGAACTCGCCGGAGAGTCGGTTACCGTACATCCATTGCCGATTCATCTGCATTATTATAATATAAAATATATAATTAACCATCATGCATTTGTTAAACTAACTAGCTACAAACAATATAAATTAAACAATGAACTGCACACATGCATATTTTATCAATGACACACATGCATGAAAGGTTCAAGTTGCTAACCGCGATCGAGGAGGAAAAAATAAATGAGGAACCTCAAGTGTGGCTCCAACACTTCATATCATGTTTGTTTCACCCTCTTAGGGCATTTCATCAAACACCTTGTGTGCATAAGAGGAACCAAAAGCAAACCTACACCCCCTTGTGAAGCTTGTGAAGAGAAGTGGCACCAAATGGCTAAGTGAGCGTGCTGAACTAGTATATATAGGGGAGGAGCTTTAGTCGCGGTTGGCCTGGCCAACCGTGACTAAAGGCCTTTGCGCACCTTTAGTCGCGGTTGGCCTGGCCAACCGCGACTAAAGCCCCTCACGTGCACCAGCTGGCCACCGAGCGCCCTGGGCCCAGGCCTTTGGTCGCGGTTCGTTCGCCGAACCGCGACTAAAGACTTCATTAGTCGCGGTTCCTACAGTTTCGCGACTAATGGGGCTGGACGGAAGCCTCTTTTTCTACCAGTGGTGGCACAAAAAGTTTGGGTCCAAAAGGAAATACATAAAATTAGGTTTATATTTAATTGGTTATTTTAACTACTGTTGGACCTCTTATTAATTTGACAAGATTTAACTTTTGGGTCAAATAATGTTGGGCTCAACATGTCAAAGATCAGTGGAATTTATAGAATATGGTGAACATTTTAGTTTTACTGTTTGACAAAATAATTTATTTGACTTTATTTTAAATTTGAATTGGGCTTTGATTTTTAATAAGTGGCAGTTTGGCTTAGCAAGCTTGATGACATGGCATCATTAGGGGGAGGTCACTGTAGCTAACGACTTGAGGTGTTACATAATCTTCCAATTTTTAAAATTTCATTGTTAAATGATCGGGGAATATATCACACTATCCATTAGTTTAGTCAAGCTCACCACAAGTCCACACATTGTTGCCAATTGAGTAAGTCTTATTGGCGGGGAGAATAGGCTATGTGTGTGTGTTAGAGAGAGAGAGAGAGAGAGAGAGAGAGAGAGAGAGAGAAAGAGAGAGAGAGGAGAGAGAGTGAGGAAGAGGGAGGGGGAGAGTGTGTGTGTGAGGATTTGATGGTAAAAAAGGTCGCCAAAGTCATAATATTGAACTCTTAAAGTTAGTGTGGCCCCATTTGCAATGCACGTGCGTTCTTCTAGTTTTTATTGTTCTAAAAGACTCTCAAAATAATATAAGTGAAGCATGAGAGTTCAACAATTTCTATAAAATAAAGCCACCGCCATGCTCTAAAAAGATATAAGTGAAGAACTAGAGCAATATTGTCTAGCTCAAAAGATATAAGTGAAGCACATAGAGTATTCTAATAAATCATGTTTCATGCGTGTCTCTCCGAAAAGGTGTGTACAGCAATGATTATTGTGATAAACCAAAAAGCACAGACTCAAATCATACAAGATGCTCCAAGCAAAACACATATCATGTGGTGAATAAAAATATAGCCTCAAGTAAAGTTACCAATAGACGAAGACGAAAGAGGGGATGCCTTCCGGGGCATCCCCAAGCTTAGGCTTTTGGTTGTACTTGAATTTTACCTTGGGGTGCCTTGGGAATCCCCAAGGTTAGGCTCTTCCCACTCCTTATTCCAAAATCCATCAAATCTTTACCCAAAACTTGAAAACTTCACAACACAAAACTTCAACAGAAAATCTCATGAGCTCCGTTAGTATAAGAAAATAAATCACCACTTTAAAGTACTGTAATGAACTCATTCTTTATTTATATTGGTGTTAAACATACTGTATTCCCTGATACTACTCATAGATTGATCAAAATAAGCAAACAACAAGCGAAAAACAGAATCTATTAAAAACAGAACAGTCTGTAGTAATCTGTAACTTTAGAATACTTCTGTAACTCCAAAAATTATGAAATTAATTATTGGAAGTGAGGAATTTGCCTATTAATCTTTTTCAGAAATAATCAACCCAAAAGCACTCTTCTGTAAAAAATGACAGCTAATCTCGTGAGCGCAAAAGTTTCTGTTTTTTACAGCAAGATTGCAATGACTTCACCCAAGTCTTCCCAAAGGTTCTACTTGGCACAAACACTAATTAAAACATAAAACCACATCTAACCATATGCTATATGAATTATATATTACTTAACAGGAGCAAAAAGCAAAGAGCAAAAAATAAAATTGGGTTGCCTCCCGACAAGTGCTATCGTTTAACGCCCCTAGGCGTAAAAACACGAATAGATCTAGATATTGCCACCTTTGGTTTTTACTCTTTTGAGGGAATTTTGTTCAGGTCCAGGAAGTTCTTTAGGCTTTCCCTCATATTCAAAATTTTTTAGATCTAAATCATCCAACCGTTTATTACAGAGAGTGATCAACATGTTCAGACGGTGGATATTCCCACAGACATTTTTGAGAGGCTCGAGAGATTTTTGCAAAATTTTAACTACTTCACAAAGTTTTTCAAAAGTTTGAGCTCCCTCGTAGGCTTGAGGTAAACCTGAAGGTGGAGGTGATATACCAACTACTCCTTCTAAAATTTCATAAGCAAAGTTGGGATCAATTTTGATAAAATTTCCTTTGGAGGCAAAATCCAAGAGTTGCCTATGGGGCAAGGTCAATCCAACGTAAAAATTACGGATTAAGATTTTTAAATCTCCTTGGATGGTGCAATTATGATAGGATTCTATTATCCTATACCAAGCATCCTTCAAATTTTCTCCTTGTTTCTGCTTGAAGTGAAGAACTTTAAAATTAGGAGACAATGGAGGGGAAGAAGAGCTAGACATGGGCAAGAAGGGGGAAAGCGGATAGGAGAGGGGCGAAGAAAAGGCAAAAGTTTTCAAAAATCATTTTAGAAGTGGGGGAGAGGAAAACGAGAGGCGAATGGCGTATAATGTAATGCAAGGGAGAAGAGTTTATGATGGGTACTTGGTATGGCTTGACTTGACGAAGATCTCCCCGGCAATGGCGCCAGAAATCCTTCTTGCTACCTCTTGAGCTTGCGTTGGTTTTCCCTTGAAGAGGAAAGGGTGATGCAGCAAAGTAGCGTAAGTATTTCCCTCATTTTTGAGAACCAAGGTATCAATACAGTAGGAGACGACGCACAAGTCACCGAATACCTGCACAAACAATCAAGAACTTGCAACCAACACGATAAAGGGGTTGTCAATCCCTTCACGGTAACTCACAAAAGTGAGATCTGATAGAGATAATAAAGTAAATATTTTTGGTATTTTTGATGTATAGATTGGAAAGTAAAGAATGCAAAATAATAGATTGGAAACTAGCAAAATGTAAACGATATTTAATAATATGGGAAAGAGACCCGGGGGCCATAGGTTTCACTAGTGGCTTCTCTCGAGATAGCATGTATTACGGTGGATGAACAAATTATTGCGGAGCAATTGATAGAAAAGCGCATAATTATGATGACATCTAAGGCAATGATCATGAACATAGGCATCACATCGTGTCAAGTAGACCGACTCCTGCCTGCATCTACTACTAATACTCCACACATCGACCGCTATCCAGCATGCATCTAGAGTATTAAGTTCATAAAGAACATAGTAGCACATTAAGCAAGATGACATGATGTAGAGGAATTAACTCAAGCAATATGATGAAAACCCCATCTTGTTATCCTCGATGGCAACAATCCAATACGTGCCTTGCTGCCCCTACTGTCACTGGGAAAGGACCCCACAAGACTGAACCCAAAGCTAAGAACTTCTCCCATGGCAAGAAAGATCAATCTAGTAGGCAAAACTAAACCGATAATTTGAAGAGACTTGCAAAGATATCAAATCATGCATACAAGAATTCAGAGAAGAACCAAATAATATTCATAGATAATCTTGATCATAAATCCACAATTCATCAGATCTCGGCAAACACACCGCAAAAGAGTATTACATCGAATAGATCTCCAAGAACATCGAGGAGAAATTTGTATTAAGAATCAAAGAGATAGAAGAAGCCATCTAGCTAATAACTATGGACCCGAAGGTCTGTGGTAAACTACTCACACTTCATCGGAGAGGTAATGGCATTGATGTAGAAGCCCTCCATGATCGAATCCCCCTCCGACTGATCGCCGGAATAGGACCCAAGATGGGATCTCACGGGTACAGAAGGTTGCGGCAGTGGAAAAGTGGTTTCATGGCTCCCCCTAATGTTTTTAGGGTATAAGAGTTTATATAGACGAAAGAACTAGGTGATGGAGCTACGAGGGGCCCACGAGGGTGGGGGGCACGCCTACCCCCCGGGCACGCCCTCCTGCCTTGTGGACGCCTCATTGTGTCTCCGACTTGATCTCCAAGCCTTTTGGTTTGCTTTTGGTCCAAGAAAGATCATCGCGAATGTTTCATTCCGTTTGGATTCCATTTGGTATTCCTTTTCTACAAAACTCTAAAATAGGCAAAAAAAATAGAAACTGGCACTGGGCCCTCGGTTAATAGGTTAGTCCCAAAAATAATATAAAAGAGCATATTAAAGCCGATTAAACATCCAAAACAGATAATATAATAGCATGGAACAATAAAAAATTATAGTTACGTTGGAGACGTATCACCAGGGGACTAGCTAAGCACCGTTTATGTGTCGACCCAAAGGCAAAACCCGTCAAAGAGCATCTCCGACGGTCCGCCGTGGAGAATATGAAGGCTATTGGCAAGGAAGTGGCTCGGCTCCTGTTAGCTGAATTCATCCACGAGATATACCACTCCCAGTGGCTCGCCAACATCATCATGGTCCTCAAGAAAGACGATTCACTACGCATGTGTATTGACTTCAAGCATATCAATCGGGCCTGCCAGAATGATCACTTTCCTCTCCCCCGCATCGATCAGATCATCGACTCGACTGCGGGGTGTGAGTGTTTGTCCTTTTTGGATGCATATTCCGGGTACCATCAGATCCGACTTTATGGACCCGATGAAATAAAAGCAGATTTCATCACCCCATTTGAGTGTTTTTGCTATGTTACCATGCCTTTTGGTCTCAAGAATACTAGTGCCACATTCATGTGCATGATCCAGAAGTGCCGCTCACTAAATCAGTCGGAACATGGAAGCATACATGGATGATATCGTGTTCAAGTCGCTCAAGAGTTCCAACCTGTTGACTGACCTCGCTGAAACCTTTGCCAACCTAAGAAGATATGACATCAAGCTTAATCCATCAAAGTGCATATTCAGAGTCCCAGGAGGGAAGTTGCTCGGTTTTCTTGCTTCTGAACGAGGGATCAATGCAAACCCAGAAAAGATTGGAGCAGTTCTCCGAATGAAATGCCATGTGCATGTGCATGACGTTCAGAATCTCACAAGTTGTTTGGCTGCATTGGCTCGATTCATTTCTTGTCTTGGTGAAAAGGCGTTGCCCCTTTACCGACTGATGAAAAAATCTGACACATTCGAGTGGACTCCTGAAGCTGAAGCAGCGTTTGTACAACTCAAAGCCCTGCTTTCCACCTAGCTGGTGCTTGCTACCCCGGTCAGCAAAGTGCCTATGTTGTTGTATATTGCAGCCACTGGACAGGTTGTCAACACAGTGCTCACAATCGAGCGGGAGGAAGAAGGCAAAGCCTATAAAGTTCAACGCCCGGTGTATTACATGTCTGAAGTCTTGACTCCATCCAAGCAAAGGTACCCAGATTACCAGAAGCTTGTCTATGGAATCTACTTGACTGCGAAGAAAGTTGCACATTACTTTGGAGACCACTCGATTATAATTGTCAATGACGCTCCATTATCGAAAATTTTAAACAACCGAGATGCAACCGGTTGGGTGGCTAAGTGGGTGATTGAACTTCTTCCTCTGGATGTCAAGTGTGAAGCTAAAAAGGCAATCAAATCTCAAGCAATCGCAGATTTCCTGGCCGAGTGGATTGAGCAACAGCAGCCGACTCAAGTTCAGTCAGAGCACTGGACCATGTTCTTTGATGGGACCAAGATGTTAAACGGTTCTAGTGCTGGAGTGGTCCTGGTATCCCCAAGAGGCGGCAAACTCAGTTATGTTCTCCAGATTCACTTTGACTCCTCCAACAATGAAGCTGAGTACGAAGCACTTCTGTATGGGTTACGTATGGCCATCTCACTTGGCGTCCGTCTCCTGATGGTTTACGGCGACTCAGATTTGGTGGTTAATCAGGTGATGAAGGAGTGGGATATCAGGAGCCCTACCATAACTGGATATTGCAATGCAGTAAGGAAATTAGAGAAGAAGTTTGAAGGGCTGGAGCTCCACCAAATACCCCGACTCACGAATCAAGTAGTTGACGGCCTGGCGAAAATAGGTTCCACTCAGAAGCCTATTCCCAATAATGTGTTCTTGGAGCATCTCCACACCCCGTCGGTGCAAGAAGATCCCTTTACAGAGGAGCCCCCACAACCATTAAGCGCTACCTATCAGACTGAGGTCAAAGTGCCAGCAGTGGTTGACCTAATCATGTAGATTTTGGTAATTACCCCCGACTGGACGGTGCCGTACATTGCATACTTTCTCAGACAGGACCTTCTAGAAGATGAAGTTGAAGCACATCATATCGTACGTAGTTTGAAAGCCTTTACAGTTATAGGCGGACAACTTTTCAGAGAAAGTGTTACTGGGATAGCTCAGCAATGTATCTCACCAAAAGAGGGTCGATTGATCTTGAACGAGATTCACTCAGGGACCTGTGATCACCATGCATCCTCTTGGACTATCATTGCCAAAGCATACCGAGCAGGATTTTTCTGGCCGCGAGCAAAGGAAATGGCAAAAGAGATTGTCGAGAAGTGTGAAGGTTGCCAGTTTTACTCGAACATGTCCCACAAGCCTACATCAGCCTTGAAGACTATTCCACTCATCTGGCCATTTGCTGTATGGGGGCTGGACATGATTGGGCCGTTGAGAACCGGCAGAAGTGGTTTCACTCATCTGCTCGTAGCAGCCGACAAGTTCACTAAGTGGATTGAAGCCAAACCTATCAAAAACCTTGACTCAAGCACATCCATCAGTTTCATCAAAGAGTTGGTGTTCAGATATGGAGTTGCACATAGCATCATCACGGACAACGCCTCAAATTTTGACTTCAATGAGTTTAGAGTGTTCTACGCTTCCCAAGGTACTCAGGTTGACTACGCATCCCTTGCCCACCCACAGTTGAATGGACAAGCTGAAAGAGCAAATGGTCTGATTCTCCAAGGGTTGAAACCTCGATTGATGCGCGACCTCAAGCATGTAGCTGGATCTTGGGCGATTGAGTTGTCGTCTGTTCTATGGGCACTAAGGACAACTCCCAACCGTTTGATAGATCGAACCCCTTTCTTCATGGTGTATGGGGCTGAAACCGTGCTTCCAAGCGATCTGCTGCACAATGCTCCCCGAGTGGAACTCTTCTCTGAAGCCGAGGCAGAGCAAGCACGCCAGGACACCGTCGATCTCTTGGAAGAAGAATGTGATATGGCTTTGATCCGGATGACCATCTATCAGCAAGACCTGCAACGATTCCATGGCCGAAACGTCAAAGCTCGAGCATTTCAAGAAGGAGATCTTGTGCTCCGAGTGGATCAGCAACGGCCTCATAAGCTCGCCCCTACCTGGGAAGGCCCCTTCATCGTCACCAAGGTGCTCCACAATGGGGCATATCACCTTTAAAACGTAGCCAAGAAAAAATCTGAGCCGTGCGTTTGGAACGCAGATCTGCTCCGCCGCTTTTATACCTAAACACTTGGATTGTCAAGATGTAATAAGAGTACTTTTCAGATTATTTATCAAAGACACGATTTCCGCAGTCTCCTAATGATTGTTGTCACATAAACATGTGTTTGAATCCCCTAGTGGGTGGCTTAGCTGTGAACCTGATTCGCCTAAGTTTCAAAACATACTCCTAGTGAAGAGCAATCCTCTCATTGAAGGGCTTAGCTGCGAACCCAATTCGCCTAAGTTTCAAAACATACTCCGAGTGAAGAGCAATCCTCTCACTCGGGGGCTTAGCTGCGACCCCACACTCGCCTTAGTTTCAAAACATACTCCGAGTGAAGAGCAATCCTCTCACTTTGAGGCTTAGCTGCAAACCAGATTCCCCTAAGTTTCAAAACATACTCCGAGTGAAGAGCAATCCTCTCACTCGGAGGCTTAGTTGCGAACTAGATTCGCCTAAGTTTCAAAACATACTCCGAGTGAAGAGCAAACCTCTCACTCGGGAGCTTAGCTGCGACCCCACACTCGCCTAAGTTTTTAAACATACTCCGAGTGAAGAGCAATCCTCTCACTCGGGGGCTTAGCTGCGACCCCGCACTCGTCTAAGTTTCAAACATACTCCAAGTGAAGAGCAATCCTCTCACTCGGGGTCTTAGCTGCGACCCCGCACTCGCCTAAGTTTCAAAACATACTCCGAGTGAAGAGCAATCCTCTCACTCAGGGGCTTAGCTGCAACCCTGCACTCGCCTATGCTTTTAAACATACTCCAAGTGAAGAGCAATCCTCTCACTCGGGGGCTTAGCTGCGACCCCGCACTTGCCTAAGTTTTAAACATACTCCGAGGTGAAGAGCAATCCTCTGACTTGGGGGCTTAGCTGCAACCCGCGCTCGCCTAAGAACAAAACATACTCCGAGTGAAGAGCAATCCTCTCCCTCGAGGGCTTAGCTGTGACCCTGCACTCGCCTAAGCTTTAAATATACTCCGAGTGAAGAGCAATCCTCTCACTCGGGGGCTTAGCTATGATCCCACACTCGCCTTAAGTTTTAAACATACTCCGAGTGAAGAGCAATCCTCTCACTCGGGGGCTTAGCTGCGACCCCGCACTTGCCTAAGTTTTAAACGTACAAGTGAAGAGAAATCCTTTCACTTGGGGGCTTAGCTGCGACCCCGTGCTCGCCTAAGTTTCAAAAACACTTTGAGTGAAGAGCAAATTCCTTACCCGGGAACTTAGCTGCGGCTCTGTACCCACCTAAGTTTCAAAAACCCCCCGAGTGGAGAGCAATCCTCGCACTCGGGAGGAGCAATCCGCAAGTACGACGAGGTGCACTCTGAGCTGCACCACAAGTACAACGTGCACTCCATCCTGTGCTCAGGGGCTTGGCTGCGAACAATCCAAGCACATTGGAAGCAAGAAAAACTGCATTCAGATAAAATGACCAAGTTTGGATAAATCCAGCGAGGTTCATAACCACAAGCAAAGTACTCGGGCATCAGGCCCGAAAGAGTTTAACGATTACAAAATCACTCGGCATTCTGAGGCGAATAAAGTCAAGTTATCAAGCTTTTCACTCGGCGGGAGGAGGACTAGCTGGCTCGATGAAAATGTCCAAGTCGATGGCATCTGTGATGCGAGTGGCTGCGTCGATGAAGGTCTCCATACAAGATTGAAACTGAAGCTTCTTGGTGTTTGCCACCTGAAGAGCTTTCAACTTCTCTTCCTTGGCGTCCTTGCAATGAACACAGACGATTGATAGAGCCACATCAGCACCGCAACGAGCAGCTGACTTCTTCCGCACCTGCACTTGGTCAGGGATGTCATTGAGTCGAGTCATCAGTGACTCGAGGTCATTCAAAAGCACATCTTCTGGCCACAGCTCCTTGTCTATCCGTGTCAAGGCAACTTTCAGTCGAACGACATAATCCAAGACGCTGGCAAGGCAAGATTCCAGTTGCAGTATGTTCATGGCAGATTCATCCTTGATGGGAGAGTTGATGGGGTCCAATCCTGTCTCGATCCGCCTGGTTTCCTCCTCGAAATTCTGACAGAACTCTGCACGAAGAGAAAAATTGTGAGTTGGCGACAGCGTTGTGAAGAAGTTTTTGATCCAGTCGGATGAGGTAAAATACCTTCAAGCATGAGGAACATCTTATTGGCAAGACCACCCAAATAAGCCTCCAGTTTGTCCCTCTTCCGAGTGAGAACATCCACTTTTTCAGCCAAGGCCACCTTCTCCTCCCTTAGCTGCACAACTTCTTTCTTCGCCTTGTCAACGACGGTCTTCAGTTTGGCATTCTCCTCCTCCAACTTGCTGACTGAAGCTAGCTTCTTGTCAGCTAGTCCAGTCTTCTTACACACCGTCTTTTGTGCCCCCGCAAGATCAAGGTCCTTCTGCTCCAAGGCCTGCTTCATTTTGTCTAAAGAAACAACATTCCTCAGTCGGGCTTGGAGTTGATGGTTTTCACTACGCACATCTATTCGAGTGGGATCAGTCACTCGTCTCAAATAAGGATGGGAAAGGAAAACTAACAAGGCATACAATTGACAATTTGTTACCTCCCATGATGTCCACTTCATCTTGAGCCTTCTTCAGGTTCTCCTTGGCCAGATCCAGATCAAGCTTGAGTTGGATTTTCTCCTATTCCAAAGCAGCATACTGGGTCCCAAGCTCACAAGATTTCTGCAATCAGCAATAAGACAAGTCAATCGACAGAAACAAAGATCAGTTACTTCTGAGTGAAAAAGTGCAAGATCAAATTGCTATGGCAAAAGAGTTCTAAGATTGCCGCAAAATCAAACATTCGACAACATTCTCAGGGACTACACCCAGTGGGTGCACTTAGCGTGCCCCCACTGGTTCGATTTCCCACTTGGCATGGTCCGCCCAACCCGAATGGAAGGAATAAAAACACATCCGTTTTCAGACCACCGTGCTACCTCTTGAGCATGTGTTGGTTTTTCCCTTGAAGAGGAAAGGGTGATGCAGCAAAGTAGCATAAGTATTTCCCTCAGTTTTTGAGAACCAAGGTATCAATCCAGTAGGAGGCTCCTCAAAAGTCCCACACACCTACCCAAACAAACAAGAACCTCGCAACCAACGCGATAAAGGGGTTGTCAATCCCGTCATGGTAACTTGCAAAATTGAGATCTGATAGAGATAATAAGATAAGATAAATATTTTTGGTATTTTATGATATAGATTGGAAATGTAAAAGATGCAAATAAAAGTAGATGGAAACTTATATGATAAAAGATCGACCCGGGGGCCATAGGTTTCACTAGTGGCTTCTCTCAAGATAGCATAAGTATTACGGTGGGTGAACAAATTACTGTCGAGCAATTGATAGAAAAGTGCATAGTTATGAGATTATCTAGGCACGATCATGTATATAGGCATCACGTCCGCAACAACTAGATCGAAACGATTCTGCATCTACTACTATTACTCCACACATCGACCAACTCCTGCCTGCATCTAGAGTATTAAGTTCAAGAAGAACAAAGTAACACATTTAAGAAAGATGACATGATGTAGAGGGATAAACTCATGAAATATGATATAAACCCCATCTTTTTATCCTTGATGGCAACAATACAATACGTGCCTTGCTGCCCCTGCTGTCATTGGGAAAGGACACCGCAAGATTGAACCCAAAGCTAAGCACTTCTCCCATTTCAAGAAAGATCAATCTAGTAGGCCAAACCAAACTGATAATTCGAAGAGACTTGCAAAGATAACTTAATCACACATAAAAGAATTCAGAGGAGATTCAAATATTTCTCATAGATAAACTTGATCATAAACCCACAATTCATCGGATCTCGACAAACACACCGCAAAAAGAG
Source organism: Triticum aestivum (assembly GCF_018294505.1). NCBI lineage: Eukaryota > Viridiplantae > Streptophyta > Magnoliopsida > Poales > Poaceae > Triticum > Triticum aestivum. The sequence continues at coordinate 9,325,021 of NC_057813.1, forward strand.
TTACATCAAATAGATCTCCAAGAAGATGGTGGAGAAATTTGTATTGAGATTCAAAGAGAGAGAAGAAGCCATCTAGCTAATAACTATGGACCCGAAGGTCTATGGTAAACTACTCACAACTCATCGGAGAGGCCTTGGAGATGATGTATAGGCCCTCTGTGGTTGATCCCCCCTCCAGCGGAGCGCCGATGAAAGCTCCAAGATGGGATCTCGCAGATACAGAAGGTTGCGGCGGTGGAATTAGGTTTTCGTGGTGCTCCCCGATGTTTTTAGGGTACGTGAGTATACATAGGCAAAGGAAGTACGTCGGTGGAAAAAAACAGCAATTCGGGCTGGGCCTCCGGTTAGTAGGTTAGTCCCAAAAATGATATAAAGGTGTAAAGTAAAGCCCATAAACCCAGTAATATAATAGCATGGAACAATCAAAAATTATAGATACGTTGGAGAAGTATCACACCGCAGACTGCCCGCAGTCGACCGCGGTCTCGGGGACTACACCTAGTGGGTTCACTCAGCGTGCCCCCACTAGACCAAGATCCCACTCGACATGACCTGCCTAAATTCGAGTGGAAGAGCTACTCAGCTATGAAAAACCACATTTGTTCTAAGACCACCGTCGATTGCCCGCAGTCGAAAGTGGTATCGGGGACTACACCCAGTGGGTGCACTCAGCATGCCCCCACTGGTTCAAGAACTCACACAACACGACCTATCTGATTCGAGTGAAAGAGCCACACAGCTACAACTGAAAGAGCTACACAACTACAAAAAACACCCAGTGGGTGTATAGATGCAAGGTACAGACCGACATCTTATGAATAAGAAAGCAACAGTTTTCAGATAGCATATCCTAACAGAGCAAGAATCAAGTTGGAAAACCAATCAGAAATCAACTTATAATCCCACTTACTCGGACGTTGGCTTGGAGGGAAGAGTTGGCGTCATACACAACCTTGTTGGTGTCAAACACCACCTTTAGTCGGTCCATCATAAGACCCGCCTGGATCATAGCCTCCTTGGCAGCTCCTACTTGGTCCTCCAGAGCGTTGTACAAAACAAACGGAGTGGATGTGGGAGCAGATGACGTGGCCAGTGGAGTTGGAGCTTGAGGTTGTGCAATCGGGCCAGAAGTCTGAGCAGTCGACGCCGAAGGCTAGTCAATCGATAGAGGATCATCAAAAAAGACAGTGGCCTGTACTAGATCATCAAGTTGTTGAACTACAGGCTCAGATGCCGGGCAAGGCGCTTTGCTGGTAGGTACTCTCCTGCTCGAAGCTCTGCCTCTTCTCCTTGTGCTCCTTTGAGGTATTTCCTCCTCCTCCTCCTCATCATCATCTGGAAGCTGGATAACATTTGTCGGCACTACAAAACACTAGAAAGTAAGATTTCAGTCGCCCATCAAAGTAGTTGATAGATTAGAAGCATGACTACAGAATCATACCTGCTCGAGAAGTGGCCGCGTCTGTGGTCTCCGCATCACCCCGCTCCTCATCGATGTCCATCGATGTTGCAGAAGTAGCAGCACTGAAAGGTCCAAATTTCACTTGGTCAAGCAAGTAAAGAAGTTCACAATGGAAACGAAAGACAAGGAAAGGAAACACTTATGCTGAAGCAACGGGCATGACCACCTTGATCCTGGGTAGGGCCTTCCGAGGTTTCAGTGGGATGACTTTGTCTTGCTTCGCGGCCTTCTCTGTTGGTCTGGAGTTGAAGTTTGAGTGCACTTAGGAATTTTTGCACTCAGTGGAACTGCTTTGCCACGTCCCCTTGCAGGGTCCTGCGACCGTTTGGAACACCATTCAAAGCGGGGCGACAAGTCAACTTCCTTGTTGCTGCCAGAATCCTCACTGTCTTCCTTGCTGTCATCTGCGTATTGCCAATCAGCACTTTCATCATCACTCCCTACTCCCTCCTAGTGCTGCTCCCCGTTCTGCATTGAGTACATCTTGGTGAAAATCTACAAGACAAGTTACAAATATCAGTCAGATTCAAGAACAATCGCATATTGAAAGAACACTCGGTAAATCGAGCTTGACCTCGTCTGGAGCATTGTCAGCATCGAATGGCAAAATCTTCCTGGCTCCATGCAGGTTGTCCTTGTTACTAGTGATGCTTTGCAGCCAATGAGCCACCGTCTCCTCAGAGTCCTCCTCCGGGTGGACCCGGGCAGTGTCATCAACCTGCCATCCTCTAACCAACTCGAGAAAGGTCATGGGGGAAAATACTCCTACCTCTCATTTGGATCCCTAACCCCCCGCACATTTGGATCACGTGCGATTTTTCATCATCTAGGTTGTCTTTCTTCACCGACTGGGATCGGCAAGTGAAAATGTGTTTGAATAGACCCCAGTGCGGCTAACACCCAAGGAAGTTATCGCACATTGATACGAGACTGTGTTAGGAGGAAAGTGGTGGATCTGAGCACTGAAGAAATTCAGAAAACCTCAAAAGAATGGATGCGGGGGAAGAGAGAAACCTCATGGGTGGTGAGGAGGAAGCGCTCACCCTCGCACAGTTGCGGCTCGGATTCTCCCTCAGGCAACCTCCACACTACAAAAAAATACACTTCCGTGATGATACGTGTTTGTCACAGTAGGCTACGTTTTTTGTCATGCATGTACATCCATGACGATTTTATGACAGAATGAAGATAGTCATACCTGTGCTATCGTAGAAGTGTTCCATGACATTACCAAAATTATCATCACGGAAGTGTCCACTTCCATGACGATAAATCACGCGTCACAGAAGTGCTTTCGTCAAGGGTGACCGACACGTGGCATCCACCGTAAGGGAACAACGTGAAGCTATCGGGTCCAGTTTTGGATCCGATAACCCGTTAATAACTGGGACCAATGGGGATTTTCCACGTGTAAAATCATCATTGGCCGGAGGAAACACATGTTGCCTCACCGCTGGGATAGATGTCATCCACTCATTGGACAGGAGGCGCCTATGATAGGTCGACACGTGGCACGGCCCAACAGTGGCCCATTCGGGTGAAAAAGGCTGGCCCAATAAAATTTAGCAGGCGGACCATATAAGGCCTACTTGTGTCAGGTCCATTTAAGCCCACGGCCCATATGAGATATTCCAATTTGGCCCGTCAATGACCCGTTAAAGATTTGACATCATTGCAGCCCATCGTTAGTTCGAGCCCGTTAACAACCCGATATATATTTGGGCTCAATATTGGCCCGTTGAGATTTCGGCCTGTTAACGGCCCATTCAATGGATGGGCCAATTTTCAGGATGTACATCTTTCGGCCTTTTAGCGAGCCATTTAAATGTTGGGCTAATTTTCTGGCCCGGTGTGTCTTTCAGCCTGTTGATGGCCCATAAATCAGTTGGGCCATTTGTGGTCGGACCTGAGTTTCGGCCTATTAGCAACCAATTTAAGTGTTGGGCCAATTTCCGGCTGAGGGAGTCTTGGATAAGGGGGTATCCGGACAGCCGAACTATATACTTTGGCCGGACTGTTGGACTATGAAGATACAAGATTGAAGACTTCGTCCCGTGTCCTGATGGGACTCTCCTTGGCGTGGAAGGCAAGCTTGGTGATTCGGATGTAGATCTCCTCCTCTGTAAACCGACCCTGTGTAACCATAGCCCCCTCCGGTGTCTATATAAACCGGAGGGTTTAGTCCGTAGGACACAACACAACAATCATACCATAGGCCAGCTTCTAGGGTTTAGCCTCTCTGATCTCGTGGTAGATCAACTCTTGTAATACTCATATCATCAAGATCAATCAAGAAGGAAGTAGGGTATTACCTCCATTGAGAGGGCCCGAACCTGGGTAAACATCGTGTCCCCAGCCTCCTGTTACCATTAGCCTTAGACGCACAGTTCGGGACCCCCTACCCGAGATCCGCCGGTTTTGACACCGACATTGGTGCTTTCATTGAGAGTTCCTATGTGTCGTCGCTGTAAGGCTTGATGGCTTCTCCAACCTTCAACAACGCCGTCCTGGGTGAGACTTTTCTCCCCGGACAGATCTTCGTGTTCGGCGGCTTCGCACTGTGGGCCAACTCGCTTGGCCATCTAGAGCAGGTCGATAGCTATGCCCCTGGCCATCAGGTCAGGTTTGGAAATCTAAAACTACACTGCCGACATCCGCGGAGACTTGATCTTCGACGGATTCGGGCCCGTGTCAGGAGCGCTGAACAATCACGACGTGCATGACCTAGATCTGCAGTCGGATAGTATTCGGAACATCGCACCTACTACAGCTCCAGACTTCGTTCCAGAGCAGGTCGTGCCTTCCGAGGACGGGTGGATGGACCCCGCCCTAAAGGCCGCACACTCATCAGTGTTGGAGCCGAACACAGACTCCTCTCCTCAGGAAATCTGTACCTCCGGACCCCCGGACTCATCTCGGGTAGTGTGTTCCAGACCGCGCGCACTCGTGCCCATCGAATCTAACTGGTCTCCAGTCATGGAATTCGCCGCCACGGATATCTTTCAGCACTCACCCTTCAGAGACGTGCTGAATTCATTAAGGTCTCTCTCTTTGTTAGGAGACTCCTGGCCGAACTATGTCCGGCTTGAGTGGGAAGCTGGCGACGAAGAAATTCGTTACCCGCCCACCACCCACTTAATAGCCACGGTCGATGACTTGACCGACATGCTTAACTTCGACTCCGAAGACATCGACGGTATAGACGACGATGCAGGAGAAGAACAGGAACCACCGCCCACAGGGCGCTGGACTGCCACCTCTTCATATGATATATATATGGTGGATACTCCCAAAGAAACCAATGGCGATGAGGCAACGGGAGATAATCCCTCGGGGAAGAAAGCAAAACATGGGCGTCATCGGCGCTCCTCCAAGCCTCGCCACAACAATACCGGTACTAGAGAAGAAAATCCAAATGGTGCCGAAGAGGAATACGATCCTGATCAACCCACCTTCGAGCAAGCCGAACAAGAAAACGGGCAGGCTAGCCTAGTCGAACAGGCGACAGATGGATACTTGGAGGATGATAAATATATGCCTCCATCCGAAGACGAGGTGAGCCTTGGTGACGACAAATTCAGCGTACCAGAGGATCCCATAAAGTAGGAGCGCTCCAAGCGCCGGCTTATAGCCACTTCAAGAAGCCTGAAGAAGAAACATCAGCATCCTCAAGCTGATAAAAATCTGCCCACAGACAGACGGACTAAGGCCCGGGCAGCCGAAGACTACGGACTCGAGCGCCGAACAAAATACTATCCAAAGCGCAGGTTACTACCTCAATTCATGGAGGCGGCACTAAAAATCAAACGCAGGCCTACACCCCGCCGACAATAGTCAACACACTGCGGTAAGGGGCTGCGCACAAAGAGCAGCATTACATACCAAACAGCAACATAGCAAGCATCCCGGACGCATCAGCGGACAAAAACAGAGTCTACAAACCTTGGTGCAACAAATATAAGCGTCCCAAGGCAAAAAATGGCGCCCAGGAAACGACAATCAACACAGGAGCCCGTAATCCTCAACCCGTTGAGCGGGAGAAGAGACTTCAACACCTTAATTCGGGCCCCTCTAGCTTGAGCCGCATACTTGACCGCCCATGTCAAATTCATGGCACCCCAGGAGCGGCAGCCAATCATACCAATAGAGAATGCTGGGTCTTTAAACAAATCGGCAGGCCGGTGCCGGAAGGAGCACGAAGAAGTCCCAGGGCAAGAAGCCCAGATTATCATGTCTAGGGACCGATCACTCGAGGATCAGACCCACCAAAAAACTCATTTTAGAGTGTCACAAATAGGCGTAAAGGCCACCTAGGCCCCGCCACCCCGTAGATGGTCTCCGGATAGACAAAAAATGCCATACCAACTTTCGGTCTTACACCTCTAGGAAGTAGCTATCTAGCACCGCCAGGATACACTGTGACTCGACACATTATCACCCAAGACCCACGTGATGAAGTCACAATTGCGGTCAAAACCGAGCTTCGCCTCGGCGCCGAAGAATATTCGGCTACTTTATTCACTGAAGCAGCGAGTCATGGTTTTTTCAATCGAACTTAGATTCGACAGCCGAACTCCCGGACACCGACAAGGGAGTCCGAACTACTTCATGATACCCCAACCTAATCATAGCTCGTACAGATCCTTCAGCATAAGCTGGACGGATCACATCCACGGCTCAGCCACTGCTCACATACGCCTCTTAAGCATTCTTTGCAGGTTCACCCTCGCGCATAACTGGACCGGCGACTTGGAATCAGCTCGGACGCACACATGGGGGATCTCCACCCCACCTGAACACAATCCGGATATTCTTCCGGACTCACGCACAGCCAACCAACGCCCGGCCCCCAACAGGTTTTGGTGTCATGCCTGTTTTTTATAACATGCACCATGCTCATACACATAGACGTATTACTTAAATATAGCATGAAGAGTCATTCCACGCTTATCTGCTATTTCTTAACGACATTTTGTCATAACGGCATCCGAACATCATGTTATGCCTTTCAACGTCAGGGGCTTCCTTGCACCCGTACTACGGCATCTAAAGTCCGAACACATTCTCGGTCGTTCGGCACCCCGAACTTATAGCATTATATGCATCAGCTCCGAATCATGTCTTGGGTCATTGGTTGGGTTTGCCCGGCTCCCATGTTTTGGTACCTTACGTTCCGCAATATCAGCTAAGGTAGCGCTGGGAGAACTACTACGATTGTGTCCCGGTTCTGCCGGACGAACACCTCAGTAGAGAAAGCCGAAAACCAACTGTCATGATAAGGCGAGAGCTGGTCAGTTGTTCGAGAGGTTGTAAAATCTTTAAGGATTTATTCCGCATAATGCCATAATAAAATGCAGCGTGCGAAGGATCGGTCCACTGATCAGGCGCTATTAGAGCCCCCCGTGCGGTCTTCCGAACTCCAGGGGCTGCGCCTCCCATACTCGAATTCCTATGGCTAAGTGAGTGTAATAAAGCCCTATAGTCCGATTACCTGGTTCGTTGTGCTGAACACCTCCTTCACGGACCCAAGAATGGGATAAAGAGTGTTCAGGTGTATCCCGAACACCCCCGTAGTTCCTACATGGGGCAGAAGCCGACGACTGGCCAACTCTCAAGACTAACATATTAAACGGCCGCGCAGGAATAAAAATTACACGTAACAGGCACCTACATATAAGTGACTCTGTTTTGCCTTACAAAGGATAGCACAACTGCTTTCAGGGAAAAATAATGTCTTTCGTGCATTGCTCAGCCACGAGGCGGGCCCCTTTCAGGACACCATCATAATATAATTCGGGCTTGCGGTGCTCCTTCCCCTCCGTCGGCCCCTCAGTCATCATCTTCTCAGCATCAAGCTTCCCACAGTGCACTTTTGCACGGGCAAATGCCATTCGTGCCCCTTCTATGCAAACCGACCGCTTAATGATGTCCAGCCGAGGGCAGGCCCTCACAATCCGCTTCACGAGCCCAAAGAAACTGCTCGGTATGGGCTCGGCGGGCCACAATCGGATAACCAAATCCTTCATGGCTAGTTCGACCGCCTGATGCAGTTCAATGAACTATTTGAGCTGGTCGACAAATGGCACCAGATAATTTGGCGCCAAATACTGCGACCAGAAGAGCTTCTCCATAGTTTCCTTCTTCTCAGCTCGGCAGAATTGGGCAGCATTAGATATACTGCATGGCAAATCCGCAAATGCACCTGAAAAAAATCAGGATTCAATGGGTCACCATGAATCTTCCCTGCGAAAGCGTAAGGCGCTTTGAAAAAAAAGGCCCGTACCAGCCGCAATCTTCCGTTCCTCCTGAATATCCTTCAGTGCAGCCTGGGCTTCCTCCCGAGCCTCATTCGTGGTCCAGAGAGCTTGGGCGAGTTCGGATTCTTTCAATGATGAACTCTGCTCCAAGCTCTCGCTTCTCCCTACTGCTTCCTGAAGCTCTCGTTCAACTTCCACAACCCTCGCCTCGTGTTTCTCGCGGAGAGCCTGCTCCGCGGCCGCTTTCTTTTCGGCCAAGGAAACAGCCTTCTTGAGCACCTCTATTTTTGCATTTGCCTCTGGAGTGTGCGATATATACTTTAAGATAGTCAGAACTACTTACTTGTGCTAAAACTTACTAAAAGTTTCAAAACATACCTTGTTTATCCTCCAACTGCTTCTTCACTGGGCCGAGTTCGTCTTCGGCCCGCACCAGACTCTGCTTGAGTCCGGACACTTCCGCGGTATGAGAGGAGGCAGTCGCTGCAGACATCTGATTCATAAAAAAATATATGTGTCATTAGCTAAGTCTCCTACGGACGGGAAGTTGATTCCCTGTTCGGTTCCTGTCCTCTCCGAACAGTGTATCAGGGGCTACTATCTATACTATGATAGTCTTTAACACATACCTCCAAGCCTTTTATAAGGCTGACACATGATTTATTTAGTCCGCTCTCGGCGGCCTGAATCTTTTCTATCACCATGCCCAAAGGGCGCGGTTTTCATCAATGATGGACGCACTCTCCAGTGCTGTCGATAGGCCGCCTGACACCTGTGGTTGGACGGAGGTAGTAGGCGGAGTAGGATCGCCCTCTCCAGTCAAGAGGGGCCGCCTGCCTGATCTCGGAGCCTTAAGGGTCTCCGGGACTGTGTCCGGCTGCGGGCCGGATCCATGATCGCCCCCGCCGTCGACATTCATGGGAACCGCTGCTCCCGCGCGTCCGGCCCCTGAGGTATGCCCCCTGGCTCAGGTCCTTTTTTGACGACACCTTGGTGTCACATCCAGGCTTTGGGGAAGGGGCTGATACGTCTCCAATGTATCTACTTTTCCAAACACTTTTGCCCTTGTTTTGCACTCTAACTTGCATGATTTGAATGAAACTAACCCATACTGACGCTGTTTTCAGCAGAACTGCCATGATGTTGTTTTATGTGTAGAAAAGAAAAGTTCTCGGAATGACCTGCAAATCCATAGAGACACTTTTTTGGAATTAATAAGAATTTCTGGGCGAAAGAAATACACCAGGGGGCCCAGGGCCTGTCCACGAGACAGGGGGGCGCCCCCCCTATAGGGCACGCCCCCTATCTCGTGGGCCCCCTGGACCTCCACCGACCTCAACTCCAACTCTATATCTTCCGTTTCATGGAGGAAAAAATCAGGGAGAAAGTTTCATCATGTTTTACGATACGGAGCCACCGCCAAGCCCTAATCTCTCTCGGGAGGGCTGATCTGGAGTCCGTTCGGGGCTCCGGAGAGGGGGATTCATCGCCGTCGTCATCATCAACCATCCTCCACCACCAATTTCATGATGCTCACCGCCGTGCGTGAGTAATTCCATCGTAGGCTTGCTGGACGGTGATGGGTTGGATGATATTTACCATGTAATCAAGTTAGTTTTGTTAGGGTTTGATCTCTAGTATCCACTATGTTCTGAGATTGATGTTGCTATGACTTTGCTATGCTTAATGCTTGTCACTAGGTCCCGAGTGCCATGATTTCAGATCTGAACCTATTATGTTTTCATCAATGTATGTGTGTTCTTGATCCTATCTTGCAAGTCTATAGTCACCTATTATGTGTTATGATCCGACAACCCCGAAGTGACAATAATCGGGATACTTCTCGGTGATGACCGTAGTTTGAGGAGTTCATGTATTCACCATGTGTTAATGCTTTGGTCCGGTTCTCTATTAAAAGGAGGCCTTAATATCCCTTAGTTTCCACTAGGACCCCGCTGCCACGGGAGGGTAGGACAAAAGATGTCATGCAAGTTCTTTTCCATAAGCACGTATGACTATTTACGGAATACATGCCTACATTACATTGATGAACTGGAGCTAGTTCTGTGTCACCCTATGTTATAGCTATTACATGAGGAATCGCATCCGGCATAATTATCCATCACTGATCCATTGCCTACGAGCTTTTCATATATTGTGCTTCGCTTATTTACTTTTCCGTTGCTACTGTTACAATCACTACAAAACACCAAAAATATTGCTATTACTATCTTTACCTTTTACCACCGTTACCATTACTATCATACTACTTTGCTACTAAATACCTTGCTGCAGATACTAAGTTATCCAGGTGTGGTTGAATTGACAACTCAACTGCTAATACTCAAGAATATTCTTTGGCTCCCCTTGTGTCGAATCAATAAATTTGGGTTGAATACTTTACCCTCGAAAGCTGTTGCGATCCCCTACACTTGTGGGTTATCAAGACTAATTTCTGGCGCCGTTGCCGGGGAGCATAGCTCTATTCTCTGAGTCACTTGGGATTTATATCTGTTGATCACTATGAAGAACTTGAAAGACGCTAAAACCAAGATCTATCCCTCAACTACGAGGGGAGGTAAGGAACTGCCATCTAGCTCTGCACTAGATTCTCCTTCTGTTATTAATAAGCTTGCGACACCTAAACCTGTTACTGCTATGAATTCTGATATGTCGCATGTTATCGATGATGCCACTTTTGCTTTGCATGATACTTATGATGAAACTACTTCTGTGCGTGATACTACTGTGCCATTAGGTGAATTTCTTGATGAACAACTTGCTAGGGCTAGAGAGAATGAAATTATTGAAGATGCTATTATTGATGATAGTGATGATGAAAATTCTCCCAATGATTATGTATTGCCTGTTGTTCCTGAGGGTTATGTTATGAATAAAGAAGCTGCTGAAGCTATTTTTGCTTGCAAAGATATATATGATCTTAAGAAACTATTAGCTAAATGGAAACATCAATCTCTTAATGCTAGAATGAAACCTGACCCTGCTTTTGCTACTTCACCTATCTGTGTTACTGATAAGGATTATGAATTCTCTGTTGATCCTGAAATTATTACTTTGGTAGAATCCGATCCTTTTTATGGCCTTGAATCTGAAACTGTTGTGGCACATCTTACCAAGTTGAATGATATAGCTACCCTGTTTACTCATGATGATAGATCTCGCTACTTTTATATCCTTAAGATATTCCCATTCTCATTAAAGGGTGATGCTAAGACTTGGTATAATTCTCTTGCTCCTGGTTGTGTGCGTAGTCCCCAGGATATGATTTATTACTTCTCTGCTAAATATTTCCCTGCTCATAAGAAACAAGCTGCCTTGCGGGAAATATATAACTTTGTGCAAATCAAAGAAGAGAGTCTCCCACAAGCTTGGGGGAGGCTTCTCCGATTACTTAATGCTTTGCCTGATCATCCACTTAAGAAAAATGAAATACTTGATATCTTCTATAATGGACTAACCGATGCTTCCAAGGACTACTTGGATAGTTGTGCTGGTTGTGTTTTCAGGGAAAGAACAGTCGACGAAGCTGAATTACTATTGAATAATATGTTGACTAATGAGAATAATTGGACTCTCCCTGAGCCAATTCCTGAGGAAATTCCTGAACCAATTGAGCCAACTCCTGAGCCTATTCCTAAACCCACTCCGAAGAAGAGAGGTGTTCTATTTCTCAGTCCTGAAGATATGCAAGAGGCAAAGAAATCAATGAAAGAAAAAGGTATTAAAGCTGAAGACGTTAAGAATTTACCTCCTATTGAAGACATACATGGTCTTAATATACCGCCTGTTGAAGAAACACATTGTCTTGATAACCCGACACAGGTAGTAAAGGTAAATTCTCTCTATAGATATGATAAAGATGAAATCCCATCTACTAAATTTCATAGCCCTTGCTTAGATGAATTTGATGATTTCATGAATAGACAAGCAAATTTCAATGATTATGTTGGCAGACAATTGAAGAATAATGCTTCTACGATAGTACGCTTGAATGATTATGTAGCTAGAGTTAAAAGTGAACTTAAACTCACTAGTAAACATGCTTCCATGATTGCTACTCAAGCTGAACAAGTACTTAAGGCTCAGAATGAATTGCTTGCTGAATTAAATAATAAAAATGACTTTGCTGTTAGAGTGGCTACTAGAACTGGTAGAATGACTCAGGAACCTTTGTATCCTGAAGGCCACCCTAAAAGAATTGAACAAGATTCTCAGAATAATAATCTAGATGCTCCTAGTTCTTCTAAGAAGAAGAAAAAGAAGAATGATAGGACTTTGCAAACTTCTAGTGAACCTAATGTAGAAATACCTGAGAATCCTAATAATACTTCTATCTCTGATGCTGAAACACAATCCGGAGATGAACATGAACCTGATGATAATGCTAATAATGATGTTCATGTAGATGCTCAACCTAGTAATAACAATGATATAGAAATTGAACCTGCTATTGGTCTTGATAACCCACAATCAAGAAACCAACGTTATGATAAGAGAGATTTTGTTGCTAGGAAGCATGGTAAAGAAAGAGAACCATGGGTTCAGAAACCCATGCCCTTTCCTCCTAAACCATCCAAGTCAAAGGATGATGAGGACTTTGAGCGTTTTGCTGAAATGATTAGACCTATTTTCTTACGCATGCGCTTAACTGATATGCTTAAAACAAACCCTTATGCTAAATATATGAAAGATATCATCACTAATAAGAGGAAAATACCTGAAACTGAGATTTCCACCATGCTTGCCAACTATACCTTTAAGGGTGGAATACCTAAGAAACTTGGTGATCCCGGAGTACCCACTATACCTTGCTCTATTAAAAGAAATTATGTTAAAACTGCTTTATGTGATTTAGGAGCCGGTGTTAGTGTTATGCCTCTTTCCTTGTACCGTAGACTTGAATTAAGTAAGTTGACACCTACTGAGATATCTTTGCAAATGGCTGACAAATCAACAGCTATACCTGTCAGCATTTGTGAGGACGTGCATGTTGTTGTTGCGAATGTTACTATCTTAACAAACTTCATTATTATTGATATTCCCGAGGACGATAGTATGTCTATTATTCTTGGTAGACCCTTTTTAAATACTGCAGGAGCTGTTATTGATTGCAACAAAGGCAATGTCACCTTTCATGTTAATGGAAATGAGCATACGGTACATTTTCCGAGGAAGCAAATCCAAGTTCATAGCATAAATACTATTGAGAAAATTCCATCAATTATTATTGGAGGTTTTGAATTTCCTCTCCCTACTGTCAAGAAAAAGTATGATACTCTTATTGTTGGGGATTTTCATATCCCCGTTGAGGTAACTTAGTGTCACTTCGAAATTTCTTCGGTTCCGTGTTATTCGGAATGAGTTTGTTAACAAGACTTGATCAACCTTGTTAGTGGGTTCATTTTGACGATCATGAGATGAATGAAACTAGAAGGCACAACCTTCTGTACTTTCTTTTTACTTTCTGTTATTTAGATTAAATAAAGCAAAAATAGTATTATCCGTCTGTTTTCTGAATTATCCGTGCAATAAAAAATAGTTCAAAAATAAAAGTGCTCCAAATGCCCTGCAAATTTTGTATGATTTTTTCTGGAATATTTGAGGATTTTAGGCACTGAAAACACTGCAGGAGGGGCAAGCACCAGGCCACGAGAGTGGAGGGCATGCCCCCTGTCTCGTGGGCCCCTGGTAGGGCCCTCCACTTATGCCAGCATCCACACACTTCATCTTATACCCAAAAGAATCCCCATCCAGCTCAAGCACGAGTTCTAGCTCGTTTTGCTGCGATTTTCGATCTCCTAGCTCAAAGCTCCATTCACAAAACTACTTTGGGAGATTGTTGCTTGGTATGTGACTCCTCCATTGGTCCAATTAGTTTTTGTTCTAGTGCTTTATTCATTGCAAATCCTTGCTTCCTTGTTGACCCTGTTCTTGAGCTTGCATGTTAAATTTTTGAGGTTCCAAGCAATTCTAATGCATGATATAGGCTCTAGGCACTTGTAGGAGTAGTTGCTATCAATCTTGTTTAGTTTTATGCAGTTTTATTTTGAAGTTACTAATTTTTTTAGAAATTTTCAGAAAAATAAATATGCTTAGGAGAATGTACCAAGGTGGTTCATCGGTAAGAAAGGGCCCAGGATTGCTATACGTGAGCAAGATGTTGAATTGCCGAGGAACGCGGATGTACGAGCTTATGAGTGGCCATCCGATGATTTTACGGTCAGAGCAGGCTTTAAATAGGAATTTGACGCGTATGTGCGTAATGCCGAGCTGGAGGACTTCTTACAAGATAAGTGCCCTCAATACTACCAATTGACTGATTCCTTTGTGCGGAGGTTTAAATATAACTGTACGCGTAATTCTCCTAGTGTAATATTTGATATTTATGATACATCTTATACCATGGATTTAGAGGATTTTACAACTGCTTGCAAACTCCCGCAGCGGGGTAATATTAATGATCCTCACAAATCTGAATTTAGAGGTTTTAGGGACATAGCACAAGCTACCATAGGGAGCATTCATTTTCCTTCTATACATTATTTTGCTCTCTTCATTGGTAGATGTATTAATGGTAAGGATGAAGCATGTCACATGTGTGTCCCTGATCTGAGTATCCTCAAGAGTGTTGTGTTAGGATATAAAGGTTATAACTTGGGGGCAATGGTTGCACGTAGGTTGCAGAATAATAGTAGAAAGGGAAATTTATTTGGAGGAATTTATGCAACCCGTGTGGCTAATTATCTTGGCATAGCCCCACGAGAGGGGGATATGATTTTACCCCCTGTTTATTCGGATAAATAAGCTATGTTTAATCATCATTTTCTTGAGAGGAATGAACAATTCCTTCATTATCGACTAATCTATGACAGACGCAACGTCGTCCCTATTACTCTTCCTGCTCCCTACATTTTTGATTATCAGGCAAAAGGAAGATATGTTGTCACCAGGGAGGAAGCAGCTGAATATGAGAGGGGAGTGGAGGCAGCTCGCCAACACGCTGCAGCTCAGGAGGCGGTTGCCGCTGCATCTCAGTACAACCCCGGTTTCACTTATGGATATCAGCCAGGCGGTCCCTGGTATTAGACCAACTTAGGCCAAAAGCCTAAGCTTGGGGGAGTACGTATTTCTCACCGACTTTACATTCATGTTCACACACTAGTTGTCGGTGCTCATACTCTTTCATTGTATTATCCATGTTAGTTTAAATTCCTTTTTCTAGTTTTCTTCTTGTGTGTTTGATAAACCTTGAGAAAAACCAAAAAAATTAGTTAGTTTAATTTCCATGTTTGTAGTAGAAATTAAAATGAAAACCCAAAAAGATTCCTAGTTCTTCTTTTACTTGTTGGGAGCTTTCCCGTGTAAATAGTTTTCTTTTCTTTTCTTTCCTTTGGGGGTCGAGAAGACCATATTGAAAATGTTTAGTGGCTCTCATATGCATGATTGTTTATTTAATCTTAGAGCCCATATTACTTTGTCTTCTCTCTTGAGTTGAATGCTTGCAGATTCCAGCTTAGTCCAATGCACGTGCACTCTTATTATTATACACATCGTTCGGTCGTGCAAGTGAAAGGCAATAATGACGATATATGATGGACTTATTGAGATGAGAAAAGCTGGTATGAACTCGACCTCTCTTGTTTTTGTAAATATGATGAGTTCATCGTTCCTGATTCAGCTTATTATGAAGTAAACATATTTGCAATGACATTTAGAGATTATAGTTGCTTGTGCCATGCTTGATTAGCTTTGAGTTATAATGGTTTACCTTGCGTGCCAACATGCTATTAGAATGATTATGATGTGGTATGATGGGATGGTATCCTCCTTTGAATGAATTGAGTGACTCGACTTGGCACATGTTCACGCATGTAGTTGAAACAAAATCAACATAGCCTTCACGATATTTATGTTCATGGTGGATTATATCCTACTCATGTTTGTACTCGGTGTGAATTAGTTTTAATGCATGTTTATGACTGTTGTCGCTCTCTCAGTTGGTCGCTTCCCAGTCTTTTGCTAGCCTTCACCTGTACTAAGCGGGAATACTGCTTGTGCATCCAAACTCCTTAAACCCCAAAGTTGTTCCATATGAGTCCACTATACCTTCCTATATGCGGTATTTACCTGCCGTTCCAAGTAAATTTGTATGTGCCAAACTCTAAACCTTCAAATGAAATTCTGTTTTGTATGCTCTAGCCGCTCATGTTTCCACTAGGGCTGCCTATATCTTCCATGCTAGGTGGGTTATTCTCAGAGGAGTGGACTCCGCTCCTCATTCACGAGAAAGGGCCGGTAACCGGGATGCCCAGTCCCATGATCCAAAAAGATCAAAGCAAATCAAAATAATTAAACAAAACTCCCCCAGGATTGTTGTTAGTTGGAGGCACTCGTTGTTTCGAGCAAGCCATGGATTGATGCTTGTTGGTGGTTGGGGGAGTATAAACTTTTACCATTCTGCGTGGGAACTGCCTATAATGCATGTAGTATGGAAGATACAGCCATCTCATAGTTGTTGCGTTGATAGCGAAAGTATGCCACTCAAAATGTTATTCAATCTCTATTTTAAATCGAGCTCTGGCACCTCTACAAATCCCTGCTTCCCTCTGCGAAGGGCCTATCTATTTACTTTTATGTTGAGTCATCACCTTCTTATTAAAAAGCACCCGCTGGAGAGCACACTGTCATTTGCATTCATTATTATTGGTTTATATTGGGTATGACTTGACTGGATCTCTTTTACCATGAATTACAATGTTTAGTCAGTCCTTGACCTTTAAAGGTGCTCTGCATTTATGTTTTGCGGTCTTAGAAAGGGCTATCGAGATACCATTTTGTTATATCATGTTATGATTGTTTTGAGAAAGTGTTGTCATCCGAGTTTTATTATTATGGCTCGCTAGCTGATTATGTTATTGATATGAGTAATTGTGAGACCTAAGTGTTATTGTGAGTATGGTTAGTTTATGATATTGGTGAAACCTGAATGATGGCTTTTCATGTTTACAACAACAAGAGCAAATAGAGTTTGTAAAAGTTTTTCTTTTATCACTTTCAGTTTATCAACTGAATTGCTTGAGGACAAGCAAAGGTTTAAGCTTGGGGGAGTTGATACGTCTCCAACGTATCTACTTTTCCAAACACTTTTGCCCTTGTTTTGGACTCTAACTTGCATGATTTGAATGAAACTAACCCGGACTGACGTTGTTTTCAGCAGAACTGCCATGATGTTGTTTTATGTGTAGAAAAGAAAAGTTCTCAGAATGACCTGCAAATCCACGGAGACACTTTTTGGAATTAATAAGAATTTCTGGGCGAAAGAAATACACCAGGGGGCCTAGGGCCTGTCCACGAGATAGCCCCCCCTGTAGGGCGCGCCCCCTATCTCGTGGGCCCCCTGGACCTCCACCGACCTCAACTCCAACTCTATATCTTCCGTCTCGGGAGAAAAAATCAGAGAGAAAGTTTCATCGCGTTTTACGATACGGAGCCGCCGCCAAGCCCTAATCTCTCTCGGGAGGGCTGATCTGGAGTCCGTTCGGGGCTCCGGAGAGGGGGATTCGTCGCCGTCGTCATCATCAACCATCCTCCATCACCAATTTCATGATGCTCACCGCCGTGCGTGAGTAATTCCATCGTAGGCTTGCTGGACGGTGATGGGTTGGATGAGATTTACCATGTAATCAAGTTAGTTTTGTTAGGGTTTGATCCCTAGTATCCACTATGTTCTGAGATTGATGTTGCTATGACTTTGCTATGCTTAATGCTTGTCACTAGGGCCCGAGTGCCATGATTTCAGATCTGAACCTATTATGTTTTCATCAATATATGTGTGTCCTTGATACTATCTTGCAAGTCTATAGTCACCTATTATGTGTTATGATCCGACAACCCCGAAGTGACAATAATCGGGATACTTCTCGGTGATGATCGTAGTTTGAGGAGTTCATGTATTCACCATGTGTTAATGCTTTGGTCCAGTTCTCTATTAAAAGGAGGCCTTAATATCTCTTAGTTTCCACTAGGACCCTGTTGCCATGGGAGGGTAGGACAAAAGATGTCATGCAAGTTCTTTCCCATAAGCACGTATGACTATTTATGGAATACATGCCTACATTACATTGATGAACTGGAGCTAGTTCTGTGTCACCCTATGTTATAGCTATTACATGAGGAATCGCATCTGGCATAATTATCCATCACTGATCCAGTGCCTACGAGCTTTTCATATATTGTGCTTCGCTTATTTACTTTTCCGTTGCTACTGATACAATCACTACAAAACACCAAAAATATTGCTATTACTATCTTTACCTTTTACCACCATTACCATTACTATCATACTACTTTGCTACTAAATACCTTGCTGCAGATACTAAGTTATCCAGGTGTGGTTGAATTGACAACTCAACTGCTAATACTCAAGAATATTCTTTGGCTCCCCTTGTGTCGAATCAATAAATTTGGGTTGAATACTTTACCCTCGAAAGCTGTTGCGATCCCCTACACTTGTGGGTTATCAGGGGCCCTGGGAGGTGTCTCACTCTCCAAGGCATCGGAACTCAACGAGTCCTCTGATGAGGCCTGTTGGTCCGGAGACCTCGCCGGACTGTAAAAAGTACGATGCAAATCAGAATACTACATTCTAGTAAATTTTGGATGCATGAATACGTTTGGATTTTACCAGGGGCTGGGCCCTGGGATCCCACTCCGGGCTGCTGTTGGTAGCCATGGTGGACGCCTCGGGGATGGATGTTCTTCCCCTCTTAGGCGAATCTGCCTCTAAGGATGAGGGGGCTGCCCTTTTCTTCCTCCCCCTCGTAGGGGCTTGGGCTCTTCTTCCTCCTCATCCTCTTCCTCCTCCTCATCCTCTTCCTCCTCCTCGTTCTCTCCGGAGGAGGGAGGTTCACTGGAGTCTTCAGACTTCGTGTCCGAAGAACCACGACGACGGAGACCTTTCCTGGTCTCCTTGGCCTTTTTGTTGGCCTCTTTCTTCGGTGCCTAGTAAGGTGCTGGGACCAGCATCTTCGTCAGAAGAGGTCCCACCGGTTCTTCCGGCAGCGGGGCCGGGCAATGAATCTGCTCTGCCACCTTCATCCATCCCTGAGGAGACCGTGGAAAGACACGTTAAAAAACATCTCCTTCAGGGACATATCAATGAAACATGCGAATAACCAAGATATGATGATGACTTACCGGACTGGCGGGGTGGGACAATTGGTACCCGCGGTCTGCGGCAGAGTCCGGCCATGGTTTGCCGGACTTAGAGATCACCTTCTAGATGTCCTTATGTGAGGAGCCGAAAAGCTCCTGCAGTGTCTAGTGCTCGGCCGGGTCATACTCCCACAAATCACAGCCTCTGTGCTGGCAAGTAAGGATCAGGCGAACCAGCATCACCTGGACCACGTCAACAAGCCTGATGGCCTTGTCCTCCATACCTTTGACGCGTGCCTAGATCACTGACAGTTCGTCGGACGATGACCAGTTCATGCCCTTCTTGGGCCAGGACCTGAGCCGCAAAGGGTCTCCAAATCGAAACTCAGGAGCAGCGGCCCACTTTTTGCCGCGCGGCTCAGTGATATAGAACCATTGTTGCTGCCACTCCTTGATGGAGTCGTTGAAAGTACCCGTCGACGATGTGACCTTAGGCATCCTGCTCACCATGGAGCCTCCGCACTCGGCATGTTCGCCATTCACCACCTTGGGCTTCACGTTGAAGATCTTGAGAAATAACCCGAAGTGCGGCGAGATGCAGAGAAAGGCCTCGCACACGACGTTAAACGTCGAGATGTTGAGGAAAGAATTTGGGGATAGATCATGAAAATCAATCCCGTAGTAATACATGATGCCGCGAACAAAAGGGTGGAGGGGGAACCTGAGCCCGCGGACGAAATGGGGGAGGAAAACGACTCTCTCGTGGGGCTCCGGAGTAGGGACAGTCTGTCCCGCCGTTGGAAGACGGTGGCCTATTTTCTTGGCCAGATATCCGGCCGGCCGCAGCTTTTTAATATCCTTCTCCTGGACGGAGGAGGCCATCCACTTGCCTCCTGCTCCAGATCCGGACATTTTCGGAGGACCTTTGTTGGTGGGGAGGATGAATTCTTGGGCGCTAGGGCTCGGGCGAAAGGAAAGGGGCGAGCAGAAGTAGAAGAAGGCGTGGGTAGAAAGGAGGAGGCTTTTCCCCTTTATAAAGGCGATGAAACTTTGTGCCTCCCCACTTGCCTAACGGAGCCTGCTCATTCCCCACTTACCGTAATTGATGGTATGGTTGGGTTACCCACGCCCGTATTGAAGAGGATCCTGCATTAAGGGGACACGATCTCTGCTTTGACAAGACGTGCCAAGGAAACCGCCTCATGATGTGTGCGGTAGCAAGTTGTAAAAACGGTTCGAATAAAAACCGGACCGTGGCGTGATGTCGCTTTTCGAAGAGTTGTCAGCAGATTAGATTCGTGGATTATTCTCTCTATGGTGGTATATGGAATTTTATCTTGCAGAGCCGGACACGGTCCTTGTGTTCAGAATTTATCTTGGAGTATTCAGATCTGGAACCCGCCTCGCAATGCCGAAGACAATCTACGCGCCGGACTCATCATCATTGAAGCCTGGTTCACGGGCTACTGAGGGAGTCCTGGATAAGGGGGTATCCGGACAGCCGGACTATATACTTTGGCCGGACTGTTGGACTATGAAGATACAAGATTGAAAACTTCGTCCCGTGTCCGGATGGGACTCTCCTTAGCGTGGAAGGCAAGCTTGGCGATTCAGATGTAGATCTCCTCCTCTGTAAACCGACCCTGTGTAACCCTAGCCCCCTCCGGTGTCTATATAAACCGGAGGGTTTAGTCCGTAGGACACAACAACAACAATCATACCATAGGCTAGCTTCTAGGGTTTAGCCTCTCTGATCTCGTGGTAGATCAACTCTTGTAATACTCATATCATCAAGATCAATCAAGCAGGAAGTAGGGTATTACCTCCATCGAGAGGGCCCGAACCTGGGTAAACATCGTTTCCCCAACCTCCTGTTACCATTAGCCTTAGATGCACAGTTCGAGACCCCCTACCCGAGATCCGCCGGTTTTGACACCGACACCGGCCCTGTGTGTCTTTCAGCCTGTTGACAACCCATAAATCAGTTGGACCATTTGTAGTCGGACCTGAGTATTGGCCTTTTAGCAACCCATTTAAGTGTTGGGCCAATTCCCGGCCCTATGTGCCTTTTAGCCTGTTAACAGAACATAAATGAGTTGGGCCATTTGTTGTCGGGCATGAGTTTTGGCCTTTTAACGGCCCAATACCTGCCCGGTTTCTCTTTCGGCCTGCTAAAGGCCCACAACACATATGGGCCATTTACAATACGACCTGACTTTCGGCGTCTTAGCGGCCCATGCTCTTCATGGTCCATTACAAGCCCGCTGTCTCTTTTGGCCTGCTAAAGGCCGACAATATAGTTGGGCCATATGTAGCCCGAACTTAGTAATGTCCTGTTAACGGCCCGTGAAATCAATTGGGCCCACTTATTGCCCACTTTGATGTCGGGTTGTTAACGACTCGGGAGGTAAGAGGGTCGACCATTAACTTTCAGCCTAGTAATGGCCCATTAACTTAATGGGCCCACTAAAGTTCGTACATGTTTTTAGGCCAAATTAATAATTTGAGCCCATTATGACGAGCAATTGTGCACAGGACCAAAACCGATCAAGCAAAGGTATGGCATACAGGGAAAAGTGTTGCAAATCCAACATATATTACAGGAAATTACATCCACTGGGCAATCAAAGATTGATGTCAGTGCAAATAAATGAACAGAACCTAACGATCTATAGTCTCACAATCTGCAACCTCAGCATGGATGACGCCCATAAGCATGTGGGAAAGTTCTTGCTGCTTTGTTACACTGTCTCTGAAAACATTGATCAGTTGTTGTGTCGCACGACTCCGCACCTCTGATTCCTCCACCATTTCCATCATTGCTTCAGCCATTAATTGGTTCACAAACATACATTCTTTCTGTTGCATTCGAGATAGAGGATATTGAATAGATTCAGATGGCGATTTTGGCAGGCTTGTATTATTGATACTGGAGAGTGTCTCCACCACTGCATCATAACATAAATTAGGAGGGGAACCAAACAGATTAATCATGAGTTATTGCCATATTACCTGGCCTATATTTATTGGAAGAAACAATGGGATTGCCTTGCTGTTTTCAGAGTTTGTCTTCTTACCTTCAGCAGCCTGCACCAAATTAACATACTAGCACTGCTATCATTGGCCAAGTCAGATAATAGGAAAGCAACATTGACACAACGAATGTTTGGGCAACTAGACTACACCAAATTAACACAATATGGCACAGCTATCATCAGCCAGGTAAGGTAATATGAAAGCAACATTGACACAATGAATGAATTGGCAACCAGAGCAGCACTACAATTCGGTAATGTGCATGATATGAGATAGTACACTCATGCAGCTCAGTATGCAAAACTACCAGGCAATTTTCTTTACAAAAATCAACATTGACACCTTTAACATTTTGCTACAACTAATTTTAGATCAGATAAAGGTTGGATTCATGACGATTAACAAAATACATGCCGATGTAAAAATACAGTGATATACAACAGGTACTTACATCAGCATTGGAGCACAGAGAATTCCCGCAAGATATTTTGCTCGAATACAATCCCAATGAAGGAAGTCTTCTATCATTTAACCTTATTTTCTAAAAGAGAGATGGGTAAGAAACATGTAGAAAGTATGATCAGAATGCTATAAAATTTCATGATGCGAGGATACGCACACGCTTCTTAGAATGGAGTTGACATGTAATCCAGTTTTATCCATTTCTGCGACATGTAATCCGGAAGGAGGGAGTATGATGTAAGAGCTAGGGATATGACAGGACAACACAGTAAAAAAACACTAAACCCACTGTAGAACCAAAGTATTCAAACCCACTAATATGAGATAGTACACTCATGCATCTCAGGATGCAAAACTACCAGGCAGTTTTCCTTACAAAAATCAACATTGTGGCCTTTAATCATACATTTTGCTACAACTAAATTTGGATCAGATAAAGGTTGGATTCTCGCCGATTAACAAAATACATGTTGATGTAAAAATATAGTGATATATAATAGGTACTTACATCTGCATTGGAGCACAGAGAATTCCTGAAAGAATCTTTCCTCACAAACGATACCAGTGCAGAAATTCTTCTATCTGTTAAGCTTATTTTCTAAAAGAGAGATGGGTAAGAAACATGTAGAAAATATGATTAGCATGCTATAAAATTTCATGATGCAAGGATACACACACGCTTCTTAGAATGGAGTTGACATATTTTTGCTGGACTGGAGCGGACTAGTTCTTTGGCCACTGGAATCTGCTTATTATCAGTAGGAGTTGGATTTATCTGTGCTGGAGCACTATCTATAAAAAACTGGAGTTGGTTTATTATATCCCTGCGTTTGGATCTTTTGCAAAGACCTTGTTTGTAACCCTTTAGATTCTAACATAGTCGTCTTGCCCTTGCATGCCTTGTATAGAATAATGGTGCTTCAGTTATAAAACATGCTACAATCGAGAGATGTAATAGGTACTGAAGAATAGAAAGGCATGACATATTGACATGTATTCCCTCCATCCGGAAAAAATGGATGGGTCTAGGCATATTTCAGTTCTAGATACATCCTTTTTTATCCATTTCGGCAACATGTAATCCGGACGGAGGGAGTATGGTGTAAGAGCTAGGGATACGACAGGACAACATAGTAAAAAACACTAGTTGAATGTAAAACTGTATGCTAGCGGAATACATATGGAAAAAACTAAGGCAACATACACGTGTATGATTGGGAAACTAAGATGGCATTGCAACAGAGCACTAGAACAACACTTCAATGTAAAAAACATGGTATGGTACACAGATGAAGTACATACTGATGAATAACAATGCATAAGATATTCAGAAGCATGATGTCCAAATTAAGCAGATGGCATTGCGATAGAGTAGAGTGACAGTACTTGAATTCGAAAACATGTTATCATGAATGGAATAGGTACTGAAAAATAGGAAGGCATGACATATTTACATGCATGATCAGCATGCTAAGCACATGGCATTGCAACAGAGTAGATACACTCCAGGACATTATATGCATGTTGTACCCATATCACGGGCCAAGTTAGAGCAAGGACCTTGTGGGGTGAAGAGGATTCATCATCTTTCTGCAAGTCTTCTGAAGAACTGCCTTTACATGTTCCATCATATTTGGTATCATTGACATCAAGTTTATTGGCCTTTACATTGCTCTGTGAGGTTCTTGTGGATATATCAGTGTGTGCAATTATATCTGACATGCATGGAAGACAACTAGTAGTTAGATTTATGTAATGGGTGCCTGTTGGAGACGACATAAATAGTAGGACTGGGGTTAACTAGCAGCAACAGGTCTCAAAAACTAAAGGGAGAACACAGATGAAGCCTACAGAATATGTATCATTTGTACTCGAGATTAACTAGATGGCACACAAAAGTATTAAAGAACAACATAGGTAACACTAGAAGTGGTATAATACTATAATCACCAGCCACTACTGGAATCAGCTACTTTGCCGTCCGCCATGGCTGATGGCAAAGGCATGTCCGACGGACGGCAAAGGCCTTCGCCGTCCGCCAGCAGACGACAATAGGTCCGGCTGAATAAGCGACAGCAAAGATGAAATGGTCTTTGCCGTCCGCCAGCAGACGACAAAGAGCCCGGACGGCACACGTGGCAGGTTAGGTCTGTTAGGCGGCTAAAGGCGTGCTTTGCCGTCTGCCAGCGGACGGCAAAGTGTCCAGATGCACATACGGCAAATCTCCTTCTTTGCCATCTCTGTCATTGATTTACAATATGTTCAACAATTCATATTCATATGTATAGCCCATGCATATATCACAAATATCAACACAGACACACGAAAATAAGAACATCACAAGATCATCCATAAAAACATATATATCATATGACCTGTATCACAAAGTAAGACGAGATCACACAAGTGTCGACAAATAAGATCACAATGGTTGGCCTCCACAGAACACAAAACTTAGGTGAGCATCATGGGATCTAGCAACAACAGCACCTAACCTACTAGATGGACACTGCAGTCTAGACCCAACTCCGCAAGCACACTACATACACTGCAGTCTAGACCCAACAAGTCCAGGTTGTGGTCATCAGCCTTCTCCATGCCATCAACATGATCACCATTGCCTCCTGCACCCCGTCATCATCAGGCTGATTTGATGTTGCTGCTCGTCCTCCTACTCCATCTGCATGGGCAAGAGCAAGTTAGTTGAATGGCATGCACGATAAAAATGCAAGGCATATATATTCATCTACATTAATTCTACTACAGTACAGATTTTGCATGGATGGGTTTTGACTTCAATAGAGACTGAAAGAAGAGCATTTTCCCCTCCTAATTGTAATTCCTAGTTGATTATCAAAATTCTGTATGAGCAAATATCCATTGCCAAATACTCCTACATGATAGATCTAGCACATGACCAAAAGAAGTGCTCCTTAGCCACAACCGGACTGACGAAAATGCAACTAAATATGACCAATAACTACCAATTCATGGATGATGATCTGAACGTGTACCCGCCGATGCTCACCGTCGACTCCGCCATCCGCGCCAAGATGCCGCCGTTGAGAATCTTGAAGGACTGCGACCATCCTCACCATGCTGACGTCGCTGTGCCCGCAGCAACAGTATTTCGACGCCGTTGGGGCCTCCTCTAAACAAGACTGAAATAAAAAGCCTGTATCTGCATGTAGAGATATTTGAAGTTCGTTTCATCAGTAGTAGGAGTGCAAGTGGAAGCCTGCTTCGTCCCACGAAACTCATCCATTAGTTCTAAATTTGCTCAACATTTGCCTAAAAGTAACACTACATTTGCACTACTATGTTACTGTCCACTAGCCCGCCACACTTGCATTGCATCCTTAATCCAAAGCGATTGATGAGCTAGCTAATGAATGTTGTTTTGCTAGTACCACATAACTAGTCAGTTGTGTGCTGCCTTTTGATCCCTAACCTGTGACGCAAAGGCTTTCTGGAGCTGCTGCCAAAGCAGTGCTCTGAACTGGCGGGCTGCAGCCAGGGTCTCGTCCAGCTTGGCCTTCTTATCGACGAGGTTGGCCTTCCTGGCTTCCGCAGCCCTGATCCCGGCATCGTCCGAGTGCAACCCGCTGCTCTATAGCTCCTGCAGGGCTACCTGAAGTTGAGACACAAAGGCCTTGAGCCTCTGCATTTCCTGATGAGCTCCCGCCTCGAACTGCTGCGACATCGCCCGGAACTCCTCCATCTCCTTCCTCTTCGACTCATAGAAACGGTCCCACTCCTCTGCCTTCCGCTGGGCGTCCTCGATCTCGCTGTTGGTCGAGCTGATGTCGTGGGCGACGGCGACGCAGCGCGCGTGGGTGGCGTTGATGTCGGCGCGGACGACGAGGGCGCGGGAGGTGAGGTCCATGGCGTAGCGCTCGAGGATGTCCGAACGTGCTCCTCGAATGCAGACGACAGCTCCATCACGCGGCTCTCCTGGGCGAGGAGAGAAACCGGTCGGTGGAGATGGTGAGCAGGGAGAGGTGACCTCAGGGAGGAGAGCTGGGTGGTGGGGAACAGCGGGGATCGGTGGAATCTCGCGGCGGTGTGGGGGTGGAGAAAGGGGATCGAGGAAGATGAGAGAGATGGGATCCAATGTGTGTGTGTGTGTGCGTGGGTTGGGCGTGTGTGCATCAAGGGTGGGGCCTGGGGCTATGTGGCTCGTGGGTGGGTGTGTGCCAAGTCATTGATCCGTGGGATCGATCCGTGTCATGCATTTTTCTTTGTCGTCTGCCAGGGGCGGGGCGGCCGTTAGATACGTTAGGTTATTTTCTTTGCTGTCTGCTTTCTAGCTCTTTGCCGTCTGCTAGCAGAGGGCAAAGAAAGTGGCCGTTAAATCCTTCTTGTTAATGGGCCATCCATCCTCTTTGCCGTCTGTTAGCACACGACAAAGGTTCTATGCCGTCAACTAGCTGACGGCAAAGAGCAGGCTGATGACAAACACCCTCTTTGTCGTCCGCTCTTTCTTTGCCATGAGCTTTCTATAAGCTGATGGCAAAGACCTTCTTTACCGTCAGCTAGCAGACGACAAAGAGCTGGCTGATAGCAAAGATCCTGATTCTAGTAGTGAGCCTGTGGTATACTATTGGCTGATGGATGATAACTATGGAACAACGTTACCTAAAGAACAAGTATCTTAGCTGAACTATGGAACAACGTTAACTCCTGAATAAGACCCATAAGAGATCAGCATGAATATACAGTGAAATGTGATAATCTATTTTCCATGCTTAGATGAATAACAAAGCCATGAATGTTGCACACAAGTAAGATGAGGGTACAACCTATCTGGCCGCCATCTATAGGAGTGAGCATCATGTGCTGACTTGTCGATGGCCCTGCAATTGTTGTGGCTATCCATGTCGGGCACGCGCATTCGATGCAGGGAACTGTTGAGTGGGGACTATAGCTCCCTTCAGGTGTATGCTTCCCTTGTTGGAGCAGCTGCGATGAGTCGGAAGACGGTGTGGCTGAAGATGCAGATAATGCATATTGTAAAGAACGACACATCTCTTTGATCTGAAGAAATACACTAAGAGATCAACAGCAAGCTACGAGAGTGGCCACACATCTATTGACTGAAGACTAGATTGGGGTCAGACGATTTTATTTTATTTTCGTACTGTCCGATCTACGCCGGATGGCTTGATGGCCGTCTTGTGCCTCCCGGCTGACACTGTTCGGAATCTTCCCCGAAGAGCTAGCGACCAACGGCAGAACAGCCTGCCTTCGCCGTCTGTGGCCCCGGCCAAAACCTCGCTCCCCGCCCCACCGCACTGCGTGGTTGCGCTGCCCCGGGCCAATCCACAAAGACTCCCCGTCATCCAGATCCGGCGGCGGCAGTACCTTCAACCCACGCAACTCTAAGATATCCATCTAAGCGCTGCTTCCGCGGCAAACTTCCAGCCCCGCACCCTTACGTTAGACACCAGCCAACCGACAGCCTAGGAGCTCCGCCGCCTCGAGGGGTGCTGCTTCCCATTGGGAATCGATTGGCCCAGAATAAAAATTCAGACAACTGATGCCTAAATAAAGTGATTTGAGATGAGGGTGCGACCTATCTGGCGGCAATGTGAAGTAGGCAGGTCTAGCTGCCGAGTCGGTGAAGCCGGCGCGGTTGCGGTGGCGACTAGCAGCAGGGAAACAACGGTGTCGTGGCGGTCGCTGGCTATGGGGAAGCAGCGCCAGGACTCTGGATGGATCCGAAGTTGGAACCACTCCGGCGCCATGAACAACAGGCATGGTGAATCGGCTCCGGTACAGTTGACGCGGCCGCTGTCGAGGCAGCTCCAGCAGCACGGAATAAGAGGCACGCGACCCAGTGCACGATGACAAATGGACAGTGTCTCTAGCATTAGGGAGGAGGGCGGTTGTGAAATTGGTGAGGTGGGGGCGCCATGGAGGAGGGGCTGAGGTTTTGCGGCTCGGGAGAAGGGAGCTTTCAGGGAGAAGGTGATTTGGCGGCCACGAGGTATGAATGGGGGGGAGGAGGAATTGGGAGAGTAGTGGAACCATGTCTTACGGATGAATTTGTCTGAAATGTGAGGGGGAGTAACAGTTCTACCCCTGCCTTTAGGCTCCTCGGCTTGGGTCTGTGTACTGAGGGTCGGGGATAGTAGAGTAACTTTGCTTCTCCCCAAATAGTGGGTGCTATGTCTTGAGCTTGCGTTGGTTTTCCTTGAAGAGGAAAGGGTGATGCAGCATAGTAGCGTAAGTATTTCCCCTCAGTTTTTGAGAACCGAGGTATCAATCCAGTAGGAGGCTCCTCACAAGTCCCACGAACCTACACAAACATACAAAGAACTCGCAACCAACATGATAAAGGGGTTGTCAATCCCTTCACGGCCACTTGCGAAAGTGAGATCTGATAGAGATAATATAATAAGATAAATATATTTTTAGTATTTTGTGATATAGATTGGAAAAGTAAAGATGCAAATAAAAGTAGATTGAAAGCGTATATGATAAAAGATAGACCCCGGGGCCATAGGTTCACTAGAGGCTTCTCTCAAGATAGCATAAGTATTACGGTGGGTGAACAAATTACTGTCGAGCAATTGATAGAAAAGCGAATAATTATGAGATTATCTAGGCATGATCATGTATATAGGCATCACGTCCGTAACAAGTAGACCGACTCCTGCCTGCATCTACTACTATTACTCCACACATCGACCGCTATCTAGCATGCATCTAGAGTATTAAGTTCATAAGAACAGAGTAACGCATTAAGAAAGATGACATGATGTAGAGGGATAAACTCATGCAATATGATATAAACCCCATCTTTTTATCCTCGATGGCAACAATACAATACGTGCCTTGCTGCCCCTGCTGTCACTGGGAAAGGACACCGCTAGATTGAACCCAAAGATAAGCACTTCTCCCATGGCAAGAAAGATCGATCTAGTAGGCCAAACCAAACAGATAATTCGAAGAGACTTGCAAAGATAACTCAATCACACATAAAATAATTCAGAGGAGATTCAAATATTTCTCATAGATAAACTTGATCATAAACCCATAATTCATCGGATCTCGACAAACACACGGCAAAAAGGGTTACATCGAATAGATCTCCACAAGAGAGGGGGAGAACATGGTATTGAGATCCAAAAAGAGAGAAGAAGCCATCTAGCTAATAACTATGGACCCGAAGGTCTGAGGTAAACTACTCACAACTCATCGGAAGGGCTATGGTGTTGATGTAGAGGCCCTCCGTGGTGGATTCCCCCTCTGGCAAAGTGCCGACGATGGCTCCAATATGGGATCTCACGGATACAGAAGGTTACGGTGGCGGAAATATTTCTTCGGTGGCTCCCTTGATGGTTTCGGGGTATATGGGTATATATAGGAGGAAGAAG
Source organism: Triticum aestivum (assembly GCF_018294505.1). Lineage (NCBI taxonomy): Eukaryota > Viridiplantae > Streptophyta > Magnoliopsida > Poales > Poaceae > Triticum > Triticum aestivum. Next base: position 9,354,795 of record NC_057813.1, read on the forward strand.
TACGTCGGTGGATGCCCGAGGGGCCCACGAGATAGGGGGGCGCGCCCTATAGGGGGGGCACCCTCCACCCTCATGGCTTCCTTGATTGTTTCTTGACTTGCAGTCCAAGTCCTCTGGATCACGTTCGTTCCAAAAATCACGCTCCCAAAGGTTTCATTCCATTTGGACTCCGTTTGATATTCCTTTTCTTCGATATACTGAAATAGGCAAAAAAATAGCAATACGGGCTAGGCCTCCGGTTAGTAGGTTAGTCCCAAAAATGATATAAAAGTGTAAGTAAAGCCCATAAACATCCAAAACAGGTAATATAATATCATGGAACAATCAAAAATTATAGATACGTTGGAGACGTATCAGTGGGTGGGAGCGATTTTGGGCGAGGAGGGCGTGTTTTGAAATATAATGGGCGCGAGTGATTTCGGGCCAGGAGAGCGTGTTTTGAAATAGTGGGCACGAGCTATTTTGGGCGAGGAGAGCGTGTTTTCCCGACCATGGTTTATGAATTATTCGGCACATGTCATTTCGGCTAAGGAGAAGGTGCGCTTGGATGAAGTTACGAACCTACCCTCGATGTACAACGGGCCAATTGATGCGTGTCCCACATAGGATGGTAATTTCGCGTCTCCCATTTATTTGCTCACGCGAATTCCACCGAGCAGAGGATGTTTAACGGTTCGTTCAAATTTTGGGAGAACGAGCATCCACGTCTACCATACCAAGTCGATTCGAATCAAATTTTGAAATATTAGCTTGCCACTTCTTTTTTAGATGGAGAGATGATGCATGGGAGTAATGTGTTTTTACATGCTCGTTGCTAGCGATTTACTATATGACAAATAGTTGACCCACCCAAAAATGGGAATCAAACCCAAAATGAAATATCTCGATTCAATGAAATCGCTCGTTCACCATGTCAAAATAGTCAACTAAATCCAAAATTGAACACCTCAATCGAGTAGCATGTTGTACAGTATTATAGTACTCCATGAACATGTTGAAAGTCAAATTCATGAACTTGTTTGATATACACATATATATCTGTTCATGAGTGGATTGCACAAAACATGTTTTCCAATTTAAATATTTGAATGCAAGTTTATATCGAAACATGGTTTATATCAGTCTTTGATGCATAAACGCGACCTCCCCCTCTCTCGGACTCCTGTTCTCTCTCTCCCTCCCTCTCTCTCTCATCGCAATCTTCAATTCTGTCGCACATGCATCCAACACAAAAACCTTGTTGGTCCCTCTCCCTTTCTATCCATCTCTCTCTCTCTCTCTCTCTCTCTCTCTTTGTGTGTGTGTGTTGGGTCTTTCTAGTTCGCATGCATATATACTCCATCTACAGGCCTCTCTCGCACACTATGTATGATACTCTAGTCCAAGCTAGATATCTTGGGTGCACTCATCGTACGCACACAAATTCCTTGGCTCGTTACCCGTAACTCTCTCACGCACCACTCTGTTGTCTCGGAGCTCTTCCCCCCTCTCTCAAACTCTCCATCTACCTGGGTCACACATACACATGCATATCTCACTCGCACTCAATAGGCCCATCTAAAACTCTATCTCTCTCTCCCTCGTTCTCTCTCCATCTCACACGCACACACACACAATCTCATGCCTAGCTAGCCAAGTATGATGGTCTCTCACTCAATTGTAGGCACATGCAGTCCCCCCTATATGTATATGACTAGCTAATCATAGTCTCCATCACAAACATGTGCATGGTCTATCTCGATTTCTCTCGGGGAATCTTTCTATCACGCACGCACCTCCCTCGACCTCCCACCCATATAGTCCCCTCACGATCTCGAGGGGATCTCTCTATCACAAACACACCCTCTCTCCCTCCCCATGCGTCCATGTTCTCCATGTGTCCCTCTCGACCTTTGTTCCTTGTTGGCCAGACCTCTATTGGACATGTGTTATAGGGGTGTCTCTCTCTATTGCAAACAATCACACACTAGCTATCTTCTTGTATCTCCTTGCCTCGCTTTTCTATCTCGGAGATGCATGCGTGATATGTTCGCATAAGAAACGAAAAAACACACACTCTCTCTAATTTATCGTTTGTTGTCACTTTCTCTTTCACACACATACTCTTTTTGCACACTTACTCATTTCCTTCACACGCACTTGATCTCTCTTGACTTAGGCACTCTCCTCGGTCCATAGCATATAGATTTATTGAAAAGTCAAACATCACAAAGTTTGACTATATACGTGGAGAAAAACAATTACATCTAGAACGGAAAACATATACCATTAGATTCACCATGAGATGTAGTTTCGTATGATGCATCTTTGGTATTGTAGATATAAATAACATTTGCCTAAACCTGATCAAAGTTTCCAAAGTTTGACTTCTAAAAAATTTACATGCACTGCATTATTGAGTGGATGGAATATCTCTTTCCCCCTCTCAGCTATCTGACGCACCACTCAGACTTATCGGGGCTCCTCAATCTCTCTCAACCTTTATTGGTCAGTTTGGTTCTTGACCTGACCCTCATGCCTTGATGGCTAGTACTGCCTGGTGTGGACGTGAGATGTAAAAATTTTCTGCTTGGCCAGGCTTGTGTGGTGCTGAAGCGTTTGGTTCAAGCCTTATCGGGGCTCCTCAATCTCTCTCAAACTTTATATCTCCCTGGTTCACACATACACATGTCTCGCTCACGCTATACATATAGATCATCCAACACTCGCCGCCCTTGTTCTCTCTCTGTGTGACACGCACCCCCCTAAGTACCATAATCCCTTACTCCATCATAGGCGCAAGCACTCCCCCCGTAATTAAGTATGATTATCTCTCACTAGCCATCAGGAACACACGTATTGTCTCCTTCCATCCATACATCTATCTCGATATCTCTCGGGGTATCTTCTATCGCGCACACACCTTGTCACTTGATCTCCCACCCATGTAGTCCCATCACGATCTCTAGCGGATCTCTCTATGACAAACATACACTCTCTCCTCCCCATGTCTGCATTTTCTCCGTACATCTCTCTTGACCTCTCTCCCTTGTTTGTCAGACTCCTCTTGGCCACATGCTAGGGATCTTGCTCTCTCGGTTGCAAACAACCACACACTATCTCCTCACCTTGCTTCTGTTGTTGAAGGTGCATGTGTGATATGTTTGCATAAGACACACACACTTTTTCTCTACCTTTATCGTGTGTTGTCCATGTCTTTTTCACACACGCACACACACTTTTTTCACTCACTCTTTCTATTTCACTCTCTCTCTATCTCTCTTCCTCTCTCTCTCTCTAGTTAGGGACTCTCTCACATCCATAAGCATATGGGTGTTTTGAAAAGTCAAACCTCTGAAAAGTTTGACCAGGTATATGTGGAGAAAAACATTTACATCTGGCACGATCATTGGATTCATCACAACATGTACTTACTTCATACTATCATTTACCTTTGGTATTGTAGATATAAGTAATTTCTTTATAAACTTGGTCAAAGTTTCAAAAGTTTGACTTTAAGAAAATGTTGGAACTACATTATCGAACGGAGGGAGTAGCTCTTTCTCTCTCTCTCTGGTATCTCTCACGGGCCTCCCCTCTCACTCGAACTCTCTATACCGACGGATTATACACTCACTGTGTCAGTGTATAGCTCCGTATATTGTTTAGTTGACCGGTCAACCAGTCCACATGCTGCCTTGTCAGCTCGTGTTCTGTATCTTCGTCTGCTGGCCCATGTGGCAGTGGGTGAAAATAAGTAAACTAGAGGCCCATCTGACACGTGATGAAGTAAACAAAGTTGAAACCACTCGGGGTAGCACCCCACACGCTAGTAAATTGAGGGAGCATTAAGGACACACTTCTTCCGCGTGAAGGACCCACTCGCGCACAATTCACCACTGCGCGGCGGCATGCACAGAAGGACGCACTTGCACACACCCAGCACACAACACACACCAGCACACGTGTACACCGGCGTCGCTGCGGTTGAGATGGACGGTGAGGCAGCCAACAAGCGGAGGCGGCTCAAGACAAAACCGCATCCGAGCCTGGACTTCATCAGCAGCCTCCCCGATGACATGCTGCTCGTCATCATCGGCCTCCTCCCCACCAAATCTTTCATGCGGACCGCGCTGCTCTCTGGCGGTGGCGCCCCATCTGGCGCCGCGTCCCCCTCAACCTCATTGTCGACAGCTGCCTCTATGACGGGGATTGCAAACGCATGGCCGCAGTCTCCAAGATCCTTTCATCGCACCCTGGGCCAGCCAGACGCCTTGACATCCGCATGTTCAGTACCAACTGCAAGGTCCAACCCATGTTCGACGAGTGGTTCTTATCCCCCGCGCTAGATCAACTCGAGGAGCTCAGCTTTGAAGCTGGACGATGTCACTCTCTGCCGCCATCCGCGCTCTGCCTCACGCCAATGCTGCACCGCGCCAGCGTCAGCTCCTGCTATCTTCCCCATATTAATGTCGCGCCGGCCCTTCTTCTCCCTCAACTCATGCAGCACCTGCTCCGCAGCTGTACTGCGCTCGAGTACCTTCGTCTTCAGCAGACCCACGGGTTCATTAGCCTCCACATCGCTTCGATGAATCTCCGATGGATTTATGTGTTTTGCTGGCCCCACAACAAGACATCAATTGGGAAGAGATCTCTCCAGCTGTTCCACATTATGGTCATTGAGAATGCGCCTTTCCTTGAGAGATTGCTTGTATCGGATCTAGAAGGTCCAACAAAAATCAGGGTCATTGACGCACCGAAATTGACAGCGTTTGTGTACTCGTTTGCCAAATTCTCCGAACTCTTTATTGGATCCGTAATCGTTCAGGTACATCACTCATCTCCTTCTCCGTCTTCTTGAAATTCACATTTTTTAATCTCTTCTTGATGTATTTACGACCGTCTTCTAGAAAATGATTCCCACAAGCTTGACCCAGTCTATGTGCACATTGAAGATCTTTGCAATAAAATCTATCGGCCCCAATCTGGATCAAGTTGTTGGATTCCTTACATGCTTTGCATGCACGGAGAAGCTACTCATCGAGGTGAAACTTCTTTCCTATTAGTAAACGGTAATCACAACATAGCTCAATTTTTTCATAATTTTCCCAAATTATGATGACAAGTGTAGTGTTCAAAATTGCATCTACGCACTGCACCGAAAGAAATGTTTTTAGTATTTTTTCTCACGTGATCACCTGCATCGTTTTTTTGTACTACTATAGTAGCCTAGGCTAGTCATAGTGGAAAGTAACTTAGACTACTCCAGTAACTCTATAGTTACCCTAAGAGCAAGTACTACCTCCGTCCTGGTTTACTCTTCCTATTTTGTAGTATCAAAATTTGACCATATATTTAACTGACAAAATGTTAATGCATGTCACTAAGAACTATATCATTGGATTCGTATTTGAACATAATTTCAAATGGTGTAAATTTTAGTGACATGCATTGGCATTTTCTTAGGCAAATCTATGGTCAAAATTTTATACTAAATATGAGGTAGTACAAAAGTGGGCTATATTGGCCCTCCACTATGTAGGCCAAAACACGTGCCAAATTTACTTGTGATGCATTTGGCATCGATGCCCCTCCATTCCTCACCCCGTGCCCCAATCTGCATCACCTACTTTGCTCTGGTGCCAAATTAACTCACGCAATGAAAAAGCACTTGCATGGGAGAGAGAGAGAGAGAGGAGTGAGGCAATAAAAAAACACTTGTTTGGGAGAGTGAGAGGCTGGTGTAGTTGGTTTTATTGATTTGTATATACATGTGGGTCTGTGTGCACGACGGTGCCAACTCTCTCACATCGCGAGAGCGGTGCCAAAATCTTTTTATTTGACATTGATGCATATTATGTGGCATACTTTTGTGTAATATGGCATCGGCCACATAGTGGAAGGCAACAAATGCCCAACCTCTTTACGTGTTCCTAGGTAAATGAGAGGAAACACACACACACACACACACACACACACACACACACAGAGAGAGAGAGAGAGAGAGTGAAAAAATATCACTAGCCAGCCAACCCTATCGTATGAGCGGATAATATTGGTACCTCTTGATGACATGGCAATCTTATACAGCTAGCTACTCTAATATGTTCTCTTCTTTTGCAGATAAAAAAAGACCCAAAAGGGAAAAATGTGCTGCACTATAACAATCTCATTGAATGCCTTGATCTCCATCTTACAGAAATTAATTTGATCGACTACCGAGGCAGCACATCTAAGATTAAATTGGCCAGGTTCTTTGTTCTGGAGGAAAGTGTGCTCAAGGTAAAGAGGTTTGGCATTCTCTGGCGCAACAATGAATGGCGTGTTGATCACCGCAAGCATCTAAGCCTAAATGACAAAGTCTCCGCGGAAGGTGAATTTTTTTTTGAAACATCAAGTGGCGAAAGACTTGAAAACTTATTTGCCCATTAGTGACTTGTCAGGGCGGAGGATTTTAGTTTGTATGATAATGCTGCATCCACCTAAAGTAACAAAAGTTCTTACGTAAACTTCCTAGTAATTCCCTTCCCGTAGGTGCAACATTACCCCTAACATTTGTAATACCAGTTTGAAACTTGTAATATTCCCGTGTCCTATTCCTGCGTTTTCAAAATCCTGCGAATCAAACAGGTCCTGAGTTGGTGATAATGTTGTGCCTCCCATCTTTCACCAACAGCCGTCGGATCTAGATCTGACGCATACAAACCAAACTTCTCCATTTTTGCAAAAAGATGCCCACACTTGTTCCCTATTTACAAACAATTCCTTGTCTCTCACAATCAGCCTTATTTCCTCCCCACCACATCTAGAAGGCCATGGAAAAATCTGGCGCGATGGCCGCTGTCGGCGCCGTCCACCCCCAATCTTGGTGTTCCATACAATGCACGGGCATCTACGCAGGGGAAATTATGTCGAACATGGCTAGTTGTAAGCAGGCTAGCTCTATAGCCATGATGATAGTGACGGCAGATGGTGAGTCTGACTATGGAATGTCGAACACGGCGCTTATACTCAGGTGTCATCTTCGGCGCAGGGTCTTGTCACTTCACTGTGAGGAGCAGCATGTAATGATTTGACCAACGGGTAGTACAGTGCTACTACATTGGTAGTACTACTACTAGTACTACTAGCACCACCGTCTGGATTTAGGAGTACTACCACATCCATCTAGATTTTAGTATTTGACTAGCAATATCTAGTAATGCATGTCACAAAAAATGTACTACTCCCTCTGTAATAAATACATGGTGTATTGTTTTATTTCTATCGGTGAGAGAACTTAATGTCTTTTTGCTAATTAATAGGATTACATGCAATGAACTAAACACTGCATGTCATGTTTGGTAGTCTCAAGTCATTGAAAGCATGCACGGCCCACATCTCTCATTGGTTGATATGTCACGAAATAAGAATCAAGGAGGGAGTTAATGTACCGTGCCTAAGTGTTTTGGGATTATTTAGTTTTCGTAAGGTGACTTACACAACACTTTTGTTTACATGCATTAACATTTTATTAGTTAAATCAAAGGCCAAAACTTGGCACAAAATGCAAAGGGGACCAATAAACCAGTAAACATCAAACTTCTCTCGTTTGGCCCCAACTAGAGGTCCGGTGAGATGACTATACTGCACCGGCATAGAGGGGGACGCATCTTCATTGACTTACTGCAACTTCCTTTGGGTGAATGACACGTGGGCCCAACGGGTGGCTGGCCCACCTGTCATACAACCAAAGGCAGGTGCAGTAGAGGGCCGAGGAGTAGATGGCCAACACGCACGTGAATTCAACGCAATCTGCACTTCTCATATAAAGGCTCCCCGCTAGTCCAGTCTAGTACGAAATCCTACGCACCTATGCACGCTAACCAAGGGCAAGAGTGATCACTGGAATCGCAAGATCAGTTAACTAAAAGCTAAGCTAGACCCATGGAGGTGATGAGCGCAAGCATCAGCCGGCTGTGCCAGATGGTCCACGACACCGTCCTACGGCCCGGCACCGAGGAACGTCTTCAGGTAGTGCTTGAGGCCGCCAGGGCAAGGGGCCGCTTGGACGACAGCTTCGTCTCCTTGTTCGACGAGGTCCTCGTTGGTTTCCTCGACAAGTTCACCATCGTCAAGAAGCTTGCGGTCGAACTTTGTCGGGTGGTAGGTGCGACATATGCCAACGGGTGGCTTATCATTGTGGGAGCCAGTAAGACATCGCCGGTGCCTGGAAACGGGATAAGGCGAAGACATGCACGCCGGTGAATCTTACCCATTTTTGGGGCTCTCCATGGAGATAACATCTCTAGTCCTGCTTTGCGGGGTCTCCACATGATCACTAGATTGAGATAAGTGGCTACAAGAGGCTCCTTGAGCTGTTCGACTGGAGGAAGAAGAAGGGCAAGGCTAGCTCTCCTCTCCTCTCTATGTGGTGTCTAAAACTCTAAGAGCTCAACCCTTTGCATGGGTGCCCCGGGGGGTTTATATAGGCCTACCCCCGGGGGTACAATGGTAATCCGGCTGGATGCGGGTCCATGCCGTCAGTGTCTGTAGTCGCCGGCTTCTCCGCCGGCCACTGGGCCCACCGACTGGTGGGTCCCGCTTTTGGTGTCAAAACCAGCGGATCTCGAGTAGGGGGTCCCGAACTGTGCGTCTAAGGCTAATGGTAACAGGAGGCTGGGGGCACGATGTTTACCTGGGTTCGGGCCCTCTCGATGGAGGTAATACCCTACTTCCTGCTTGCTTGATCTTGATGATATGAGTATTACAAGAGTTGATCTACCACGAGATCAGAGAGGCTAAACCCTAGAAGCTAGCCTATGGTATGATTGTTGATGTAGATGATAATGATGATGAGTCCTACGGACTAAAACCCTCCGGTATATATAGACACCGGAGGGGGCTAGGGTTACACAAAGTCGGTTTACAGAGAAGGAGATCCACATCCGAATCGCCAAGCTTGCCATCAACGCCAAGGAGAGTCCCATCCGGACACGGGACGAAGTCTTCAATCTTGTATCTTCATAGTCCAACAGTCCGGCCAAAGTATATAGTCCGGCTGTCCGGATACCCCCTTATCCAGGACTCCCTCAGTAGCCCCTGAACCAGGCTTCAATGACGATGAGTCCGGCGCGTAGATTGTCTTCGGCATTGCGAGGCGGGTTCCATCTCCGAATACTTCCAAGATAAATTCCGAACACAAGGACTGTGTCCGGCTCTGCAAGATAACATTCCATATACCACCGTAGAGAGAATAATAATAATCCACGAATCTAATCTGCTAACAATTCTTTGAAAAGTGACATCACACCATGGTCCGGTTTTTATTCGAACCATTTTCCACAACCTGCTTCCGCACTCATCATGGAGCGGTTTCCTTGGCACGCCTTGTCAAAGCAGAGATCGTGTCCCCTTATCGTGGGACCCTCTTTAATACGGGCGTGGGTAACCCAACCATACCACCAATTACGGTAAGTGGGGAATGAGCAGGCTCCATTAGGCAAGTGGGAGGCGGAAAGTTTTATCGCCTTTATAAAGGGAAAAAGCCCCCTCCTTTCTACCCACGCCTTCTTCTACTTCGGCTAGCCCCTTTCCTTTCGCCCGAGCCCTAGCGCCCAAGCATTCATCCTCCCCACCAAAAGAGGTCCTCCGAAAATGTCCGGATCCGGTGCAGGAGGCAAGTGGATGGCCTCCTCCGTCCAGGAGAAGGATATAAAAAAGCTGCGGGCGGCCGGATATCTGGCCAAGAAAATCGGCCACCGTCTTCCAACGGCGGGACAGATTGTCCCTACTCCGGAGCCCCATGAGAGAGTTGTTTTCCTCCCTCATTTCGTCCGTGGGCTCGGGTTTCCACTCCACCCTTTTGTTCGCAGCATCATGTATTACTACGGATTGATTTTCACGATCTATCCCCCAATTCCTTCCTCAACATCTCGACATTTATTGTCGTGTGCGAGGCCTTTCTCCGTATCTCACCACACTTCGGGCTATGGCTCAAGATCTTCAACATGAAGCCCAAAGTGGTGAGTGGCGAACATGCCGAGTGCGGAGGCACCATGGTGAGCAGGATGCCCAAGGTCACATGGCCGATAGGTACTTTTAATGACTCTGTCAAGGAGTGGCAGCAACAGTGGTTCTATATCACTGAGCCGCGTGGCAAAAAGTGGGTTGCTGCTCCTGAGTTTTGATCCGGAGCCCCTCTGCAGCTCACGTCCTGGCCCAAGAAGGGCGTGAACTGGTCGTTGTCCAATGAGCTGTCAACGATTCAGGCATGCGTCAAAGGTATGGAGGACAAAGCCATCAGGCTCGTAGACGTGGTCCAGGTGATGTTGGTCCGCCTGATCCTTCCTTGCCAATACAGAGGTTGTGATTTGTGGGAGTTCGACCCGGCTGAGCACCAGACCCTGCGGGAGCTTTTCGGCTCCTCGCACAAGGACATCTGGATGGTGCTCTTCAAGTCCGGCAAACCATGGCCGGACTCTGCCGCAGACCGCGGGTACCAGTTGTCCCACCCCGACAGTCCGGTAAGTCATCATCATATTTTGGTTATTCACACGTGTCATTGATATGTCTTGAAGGAGATGTTTTTTAACGTGTCTTTCCATGGTTGCCCCAGGAATGGACGAAGGTGGCAGAGTGGATTCATTGTCCGGCCCCGCTGCCGGAAGAACCGGCGGGACCTCTTCTAACGAAGATGCTGGTCCCAGCGCCTTACAAGGCACCGAAGAAAGAGGCCAACAAAAAGGCCAAGGAGACCAGGAGCGGTCTCCGTCGTCGGGGTGCTTCGGACATGAAATCCAAAGACTCCAATGACCCTCCCTCCTCCGGAGAGAATGAGGAGGAGGAAGAGGATGAGGATGAGGAAGAGGAGGAAGAACAGCCCGAGTCCCCTACGAGGGGGAGGAAGAAAAGGGCGGCCTCCTCATCCTTAGAGGCAGATTCGCCTAAGAGGGGAAGAACATCCATCCCCGAGGCGTCCACCACGGCTACCGACAACAGCTCGGAGTGGGATCCCAGGGCCCAGCCCATGGTAAAATCATAAGTGCACGAAATCCGGACATATCCATGCATCCAGAATTTACTAGAATGCAGTATTTTGATTTGCACCGTACTTTTTACAGTCCGGCGAGGTCTACGCACCCAACAGGCCTCATCAGAGGACTCTTGAGTTCCGATGCTTTGCAGAGTGAGACCCCTCCCAGGTCCCCTTCCCCAAAGCCTGGCTATGACACCGAGGTGTCATCAAAAAAGGACCTGAGCCAGGGGGGGCGCACCTCGGGGGCCGGACGCGCGGGAGCGGCGGTTCCCATGAATATTGACGGCGGGGGCGATCGTGGCTCCGGCCCGCAGCCGGACACAGTCCTGGAGACCCTGAAGGCTCCGAGATCAGGCAAGTGATATGTCTCCAACCTATCTATAATTTTTTATTGTTCCATGCTATATTATTATCTCTTTTGAATGATTATGGGCTTTATTATACACTTTTATATTACTTTTGGGACTAACCTATTAATCGGAGGCCCAGCCCATATTGTTGTTTTATTGCCTGTTTCAGTATTTCGAAGAAAAGGAATATCAAATGGAGTCCAAATGGAATGAAACCTTCGGCAGCGTTATTTTTGGGAAGAATATCACCCAGGAGACTTGGAGTTCACGTCAGAAGAGCCTCAAGGAGGCCACGAGATAGGAGGGTGCACCCCCTATCTCGTGGGCCCCTCGAGCACCCCGCGACCCACTTCTTTCGCCAATATAGTCCCACGTACCCTAAAAACATCCACAGAGATGATAGATCGGGAGTTCCGCTGCCGCAAGCCTCTGTAGCCACCAAAAACCTCTCGGGAGCCCTTCCCGGCACCCTGCCGGAGGGGCGAACCATCACTGGTGGCCATCTTCATCAGCCCGGCGCTATCCATGACGAGGAGGGAGTAGTTCACCCTCGGGGCTGAGGGTATGTACTAGTAGCTATGTGTTTGATCTCTCTCTCTCTCGTGTTCTCTCTTGTGATCCCTCTATGGCACGATCTTGATGTATCCCGAGCTTTGCTATTGTAGTTGGATCTTATGATATCTCTCCCCCCTCTACTCTCTTGTGATGAATTGAGTTTTCCCCTTTGAAGTTATCTTATCGGATTGAGTCTTTTATGAGAACACTTGATGTATGTCTTGCCATGCTTATCTATGGTGACAATGGGATATCATGTGCCTCTTGATGTATGTTTTGGTGACCAACTTGCGGGTTCCGCCCATGAACCTATGCATAGGGGTTGGCAAACGTTCTTGACTCTCCGGTAGAAACTTTGGGGCACTCTTTGAAGTACTTTGTGTTGGTTGAATAGATGAATTTGAGATTGTGTTATGCACATCGTATAATCATGCCCTTGGATACTTGAGGTGACAATGGAGTATCTAGCTGACATTAGGGTTTTGGTTGATTTGTGTCTTAAGGTGTTATTCTAGTACGAACTCTCTAATAGATTGATCCGAAAGAATAACTTTGAGGTGGTTTCGTACCCTACCATAATCTCTTCGTTCGTTCTCCGCTATTAGTGTCTTTGGAGTGACACTTTGTTGCATGTTGACGGCTTGTTATATGATCTATCTATGTTATTATTGTTGAGAGAACTTGCACTAGTGAAAGTATGAACCCTAGGCCTTGTTTCCTATCATTGCAATACCGTTTACATTCACTTTTACCACTCGCTACCTTCCTGTTTTTATTATTTCAGATTACAATTACCTTTATCTACTATCTATTTTGCACTTGTATCACCATCTCTTCGCCGAACTAGTGCACCTATACAATTTACCATTGTATTGGGTGTGTTGGGGACACAAGAGACTCTTTGTTATTTGGTTGCAGGGTTGTTTGAGAGAGACCATATTCATCCTACGCCTCCTACAGATTGATAAACCTTAGGTCATCCACTTGAGGGAAATTTGCTACTGTCCTACAAACCTATGCACTTGCAGGCCCAACAACGTCTACAAGAAGAATGTTGTGTAGTAGACATCAGCAAGCAGCCCCTTTTGACTGGAGGGGGCGATCCTACTCCGCCTGCGACCTCCGTCCAACCAAAGGCATGAGGCGGCCTATCGACAGCACTGGAGAGTGCGTCCATCATTGATGAACACCGCGCCCTTATGGGCGTGGTGATAGAAAAGATTCAGGCCGCCGAGAGCGGACTGAATGAATCCTGCATCAGTCTTATAAAAGGCTTGGAGGTATGTGTAGAATACTGTCATAGTATGGATAGTAGCCCCTGATACCCTGTTCGGAGAGGACAGCAACCGGACAGGGGATCAATTTCCCGTCCACAGGAGACTTAGGTAATGACATATATATTTTTTGTGAATCAGATGTCTGCAGCGACTGCCTCCTCGCATACTGTGGAAGTGTTCGGACTCAAGCAGAGTCTGGTGCGGGCCGAAGAGGAACTCGTCCGAGTGAAGAAGCAGCTGGAGGATAGACAAGGTATATTTTGAAAACTTTTAGTAAGTTTGGACACAAGTAAGTAGTTGTGACTATCTTAAAGTATATATATCACGCGCTCCAGAGGCGAATGCCAAAGTTGAGGCGCTCAAGAAGGCTGTTGCCTTGGCCGAAAAGAATGCGGCCGCGGAGCGGACTCTCCATGAGAAGCACGAGCCTAGGGTCGTGGAAGCTGAACGAGAGCTTCAGGAGGACGTAGGGAGAAACGAGATCTTGGAGCAGAGTCTTTCGTTGAAAGAATCCAAACTCGCCCAAGCTCTCCGGACCGCGAATGACGCTCGAGAAGAAGCCCAGGCCGCGCTGAAGGATAGTCAGCAGGCGCGAAAGATTGCGGCTAGTAAGGGTGGTGTTGTTTTGTTTTCAAGGTGCGTTACGCCTTCGCAGGGAAGATTCATGGTGACCCATTGAATCCTAATTTTTTCAGGAGCATTTGCGGATTTGCCGCGCAGCATATCTGATGCTGCCCAACTCTGCCGAGCTGAGAAGAAGGAATCTGCGGAGAAGCTCTTCTGGTCGCAATATTTGGCACCAAACTATCCGGTGCCATTTGTCGACCAGCTCAAACAGCTGATCGAGCTGCATCAGGCGGCCGAACTAGCCATGAAGGATTTGGTTATCCAGGTGTGGCCCGTCGAGCCCATATCGAGTAGTTTCTTCGGGCTCGTGAAGCGGATTGGGAGGGCCTGCTTTCGGCTGGACGTCATTAAGCGATCAGTTTGCATAGAAGGGGCACGAATGGCATTTGCCCGTGCAAAAGTGCACTGGGGGAAGCTTGATGCTGAGAAGCTGATGACCGAGGGGCCGCCGGAGGGGAAGGAGCACCGCAAGCCCGAACTATATTATGATGGCGTCCTGAAAGGCGCCTGCCCCGTGGCCGAGGAATGTACGGAAGACATTATTTTTCCCTGAAAGCAGTTGTGCTATCCTTTGTAAGGCAAAACAGAATCACTTATATGTAGGTGTCTGTTATGTGTAAATTTGGTTCATGCGCGACCGTTTAAAATGTTAGTTCTTGAGAGTTGGCCAGCCGTCGACTTCTGCCCCCACGTAGGAACTACAGGGGTGTTCGGGATACACCTGAGCACTCTTTATCCCATTCTTGGGTCCATGAAGGAGGTGTTCAGCACAACGAACCAGGAAATCGGACTATAAGGCTTTATTACTCTCACTTAGCCATAGGAATTCGAGTATGGGAGGCGCAGCCCCTGGTGTTCGGAAGACCGCACTAGGGGGCTCTAATAGCGCCTGATCGGTGAACCGATCCGTCGCATGCTGCATTTTATTATGGCATTATGAGGAATAAATCCTTAAAGATTTTACAACCTCTCGAACAGTTGACCAGCTCTCGTTATCATGAAAGTCGGTTTTTCGGCTTTCTCTACTAAGGCGTTCGTCCGACAGAACCGGGACACAATCGCAGTAGTTCTCCCAGCGCTACCTTAGCCGATATTGCGGAACGTAAGGTACCAAAACATGGGAGCCGGGCAAAGCCAACCAATGACCCAAGACATGATTCGGAGCTGATGCATATAATGCTATAAGTTTGGGGTGCCGAACGACCGAGAAGGTGTTCGGACTTTAGTCGCCGTAGTATGGGTGCAAGGAAGCCCCTAGCGTTCCAAGGCATAACACGATATTCGGATGCCGTTATGACAAAAGTGTCATTGAGAAATAGCAGATAAGCATCAAATGACTCTACATGATGTATTTAAGTAATACGTCTATGCGTATGAGTACGGTGCATGTTATAAAAGAGAGGCATGACGGTAGAACCTGTTAGGGCCGGGCGATGGTTGGCTATGCGCGACTCCGGAGGAATATCCGGATTGTATTCAGGTGGGGTGGACATCCCCCCTGTGTGCGTCCGAGCTGATTCCAAGTCACCGGTCCCGTTGTGCGCGAGGGCGAACCTGCAAATAGTGCTTAAGAGGCATGTGTGAGTAGTGGCTGAGCTGTGGATGTGATCTGTCCGGCTTATGCTGAAGGATCTGTATTAGCTATGATTAGGTTTGGGTATCATGAAGTAGTTCGTACTCCCTTATCGGTGCCCGGGAGTTCGGGTGTCGAATTTAGGTTCAATTGAAAAACCCGTGACTCGCTGCTTCAGTGAATAAAGCGGCCGAATATTCTTCAGCGTCGAGGCGAAGCTCGGTCTTGACCGCAATTGTGATGTCATCACGTGAGTTGTGGGTGATAATGTGTTTAGTCGCAGCGCATCCTGGTGGTGCTGAATAGCTACTACCTAGAGGTATAAGACCAAAAGTTGGTATGTCAGTTTTGGCTATCCGAAGACCATCTCCGGGGTGGCGTGGCCAAGGTGGATTTCACGCTTATTTGTTACACTCTAAAATGAGTTTTTCTGGTGGGTTTGATCCTTGAGTGACTGGTCCCGAGATTTGATAATCCGGGCTTCGTCATGCTCCTTCCGGAGCCGGCCTGCCAATTTATTTAAAGACCCAACATTCTTTGTTAGTATGATTGGCTGCTGATCCTTGGGTGCCATGAATTTGGCATGGGTGGTCAAGTATGCGGTTCAAGCTGGAGGGCCCCGGATTAAGATGTTGAAGTCTCTTCTCCCACTCAACGGGTTGAGGATTACGGGCTCTTGTGTTCATCGCCGTTCCATGGGTGCCATTTTTTGCCTCGGGACGTTTGTATTTGTGGCACCGAGGTTTGTACACTCGGTTTTTGTCCACTGATGCGTCCGGGGTGCTCGCTATGTTGCTGTTTGGTGTGTAATGCTGGTCTTGTGCGCAGCCCCTTGCCGCAGTGTGTTGTTGCCGGGGTGTAGGCCTGCGTTTGACTTTTAGTGCTGCCTCCTCGAATTGAGGTAGTAGCATGCGCTTTGGGTAGTATTTTGTTTGGCGCTTGAGTCCATATTCTACGGCTGCCCGGTCCTTAGTCTGTCTGTCTGCGAGCAGATCTTGGTCAGCTTGGGGCTGCTGCTACTTCTTCTTCAGGCTTCTTGCAGTCGCTATAAGCCTGTGCTTGAAGCGCTCCTGCTCTATGGGATCCTATGGTATGCCGAATTCGTCGTCACCGAGGCTCACCTCGTCTTCAGAGGGAGGCATATAGTTATCGTCCTCCAAGTATCCGCCCGTCGCCTGTTCGTCTAGGCTAGCCAGCCCGTGTTCCTTTTCGGCTTGCTCGAAGGTAGGTTGATCAGGATCGTATTCCTCTTCGGCACCATTTGGATTTTCTTCTCCAGTGCCGGCATTGTTGTGGCAAGGCTTGGAGCGGCGCCGATGACGCCCATGTTTTGCTTTCTTCCCCGAGGGGTTGTCTTCCATCGCCTCATCGCCATTGGTTTCTTTGGGAGTATCCACCATATATATATCATATGAAGAGGTGGCAATCCAGCGCCCTGTGGGCGGTGGTTCCTTATCTTCTCCTGCATCGTCGTATATACTATCGATGTCTTCGGAGTTGAAGTAAAGCACGTCGGTCAAGTCATCGACCGTGGCTATTAAGTGGTGGTGGGTGGGAAACGAATTTCTTTGTCGCCGGCTTCCACTCGAGCCGGACATAGTTCGGCCAGGAGTCTCCTGACAGAGAGAGAGAACTCAAATAATCTAGCACGTCTCCGAAGGGTGAGTGCTGAAAGATATCCGCGGCGATGAACTCCATGACTGGAGCCCAGTTAGATTCAATGGGCATGGGTGCGCACGGTCCAGAGCACATGGCCAGAGATGAGTCTGGAGGTTCGAAGACACAAATCCCCTTAGGAGAGGAGTTTGTGTTCGGCTCCAACGCCAAGGAGTGTGCGGCCTCTAGGGTGGGGTCCATCCACCCGTCCTTGGAAGGCATGACCTGCTCTGGAACGAAGTCCGGTGCTATAGCAGGTGCGACGTTCTGAATACCGCCCGACTGCCGATCTAGGTCATGCACGTCGTGGTTGTTCGGCGCTCCTGACAGGGGCCCGAATCCGTCGAAGATCAAGTCTCCGCGGATGTCGGCAGTGTAGTTTAGGTTTCCAAACCTGACCTGATGGCCAGGGGCGTAGCTATCGATCTGCTGCAGATGGCGAAGCGAGTTGGCCCGCAGTGCGAAGCCGCCGAACACGAAGATCTGTCCGGGGAGAAAAGTCTCGCCCTGGAAAGTGTGGTTAAAGGTTGGAGGAGCCATCTAACCTTGCAGCGACGACATAGAGGAACTCTCTATGAAAGCACCAATGTCGGTGTCAAAACCGGCGGATCTCGGGTAGGGGGTCCCGAACTGTGTGTCTAAGGCTAATAGTAACAGGAGGCTGGGGACACGATGTTTACCCAGGTTCGGGCCCTCTCGATGGAGGTAATACCCTACTTCCTGCTTGAGTGATCTTGATGATATGAGTATTACAAGAGTTGATCTACCATGAGATCAGAGAGGGTAAACCCTAGGAGCTAGCCTATGGTTTGATTGTTGATGTAGATGATAATGATGATGAGTCCTACGGACTAAAACCCTCCGGTTTATATAGACACCGGAGGGGCTAGGGTTACACAAAGTCGGTTTACAGAGAAGGAGATCCACATCCGAATTGCCAAGCTTTCCTTCCACGCCAAGGATAGTCCCATCCGGACACGGGACAAAGTCTTCAATCTTGTATCTTCATAGTCCAACAGTCCGGCCAAAGTATATAGTCCGGCTGTCCGGATAGCCCCTTAGGAAGACTTTAGGAAGCCGGCCGGTTGGACAACCGGCCAGAATAAGGCGGCCATGTGTCTTGGAAGTCGAAGGTTGCCATTGGCCCGATATTTTTTGAAGAGCCAGGGGGAGCTGGTTAGGCTACCCGTGGCCATTTACTTCGACAGTAGTCCCCGAAACTGGCCGGGCTTCACGGCTGAAAGGTGGACGAGAAGCCGGGGAAACTTCACACTTTGAACAGCCGGCAGCTAGGAGCCAACCATGATCAGACGCACCATCTCGGAAGATTTGAGTCCGAAGGCAGGAACCAGCTGGCGCATGCGCCAGGTGGCGGGCCAGCCGCATGCTGCCCGCATGCCATGTTGCACCCTTCAGTTGGTTCACCCTGCCAGCCCACACGCGTGACGAGACGTCGCTGCAGGCCTGGGCGCGCCACTACCGTGCCTCGGCCCACACGCGGATCCTCTGTGGCCGAGGCAGACGGTTTGCCTTCCAGTGGCAGTTGCCACGCACTTTTAAGGCGCAATAATCGTGGGTCATGGGGGAGTGGGCGCAGTTAATCCCACGCCCCCACGTCCTTCCCCCTCGCCTTCGTCACGCCGTGCCTATAAGTAGGGGGAGGTGGGGGAGCAGCAGACGCACGCACGCTCGCCTCTGACTCCTCCATTCTCTTCTTTCTTCGTCTTCTCTCCTCCGCTGCTCCCGCACTGCTTTTTAGGCGACCTCGCAGCACCGCAGCCTTGCCGTCACAAGGGTCTACTTCCGCCATCCCTGCGCCTTCTCCGTTGAGCTCTCGCTGCCATGGCGCGCGCCGGGGCTTGGGATGGCTCCAATGTACACGAGGACCACATCGACTTCCTTTGCAAGACACGGCGGCTGCCCGGCGAAGATTATGTGCGGGTGTGCCTTGCACCGGAGTAGGAGATCTCGCCGGCACCGGAGGAGGGCGAGCGGGTCATCTCCCGCTCGCACTGCCTGCACGGCTTCGGCCTTCCGTCGAGCGGTTTTCTCTGTTCCTTCCTTGACTTCTATAACCTCCAGCCGCACCACCTCACCCCAAACACGGTGGTGCTGCTATCTGCCTTCGTCACTCTGTGTGAAGGCTTCCTCGGCGTCCTCCCCACCATCGAGATCTGGGGGGAGTTCTTCTCCTCCAAGCTCGGCACCGTCATCAAGAGCGTGCCGGCTCAGTGCGGTGCCTTCGTGCGGTGCGGAGGCTGGTAGCCGACAACCCTTTCCCGCCTATCACGCTAATCCAAACGGTGAAGATGTGGCAACAGTCCTACTTCTATGTGAAGAGCATCTTCCCGCATGGCGACTGGGTCAACTTGCCGGCTTATGGAGCCGGCCTGCCGACTGGGAGGCGGCCCAACTGGTCCTACTGGGCTGGGTCGTTGTCGCCTTCTGGATCCGCTGCCGTCGCGAGGCTCTAGGTGTTGATCAGGTCGGAGGGCCTGACCAGGCCTGACTTGCTCACCGCCTTCATGGCGTGCCGGGTGCTTCCACTCCAGGGCCGGCCTCATCTGATCAGTCAGATGAGTGGGCACCTCGTCCCCAGCCGGCTAAGCACCAAGAAGATGCCTCATGACGAGGTAGCTCACATGGTGAACTACCTTGCCAACTTCAAGCTCATGGCGGAGTGGCAGTTCGGCAAGGAGCTGTACTCGCGTGCTAACCCCCCGCCTACGGTGAGTTCACTTTTCTTCTCTTTTTCCTCTGTTGCCGAGTTCTTTTTGGCCGATTTGACCAATCGATTTGTCTCAACAAAGCCCCCTCCTCCAGCCTGCGGCCGGTGCCGTGGGGCCGGAGCACCAATATCTTCCCGACCGGACGGAGAGCGATGTGGACGACCCCGACTTGGGGGCGACCACCTTGTACAACGACGCCGCGGGAGGAGGTGGCGAAGCAGGCGGCTCTAGGCTTGGAGCCAGCCTCGGAGATTGGCCGGATGATGACGAGGGGGAAGTCGCCACGCGTCGCCATCCGGCGTCCGACCAACCGGGCGGGAGCTCAACTGCCGTGCCGGCCGCCTGAGGCGGCGCACCGAAGCGCTGGGCCACGTCGAACCTGTTCGGCAGCCGGGCAAAGAAGCGTAAGGGATCGGATACGGCGACCAGGGGGAGGAAGCGGCCGCGAAGGCCACCCGCTTCCACAAGGTGGTGAAGGAGCCGCAGACGGTTTCTGCATAAGTGTTGACTCCCTCACGTTTTCTTTCTATCCTCTTGTTATTTTCTTTTGATTTTTCTTGGTCTTGGCCTTGGAAACAGGGCTCCGTTCTCTCTTGAGCGGACTACTGCCGCCTCCGTGGTTGGAGCGGCAAGCAGCTCCACCAGCGCCCGCCGCATGGACCCTTGCACCGAGCTTCAATTGGCGATAGAGCGGAACGCGCGTGAGGAGTGGGAGGCGGAGCAGCAGAAGGCGGCCGCCGCCAGGGCAGCATAGGAGGCGGTGGAGGAGACGACGAGGCCGCAGGCCGATGCGGCAGCCAAGGCCCAGGCGGAAGCCGCGGTCGCGGTGCAAGCGTAGGAGCCTTTGCGCAATCAGCCTCCGCAGCTCATGATCCCCCTCCTCTCCGTGGCACCCGATATCCCGGTGGTGCCGCCTGAGGGCGCCGGCGGAGACCAGCCGGTGATGAAGAGGGAGGAGGGCGACATCGTTGCCCCAGAGAGGGAGGTGGCTCCGACATCACCGACTGAGGCAGACCAAGGCAGCCAGCCCGGCGCACCGCCCGTGCCGCCGACTGGAGGCGAGCAGGCCATGGGGGCGGACCTTATGGTCCAGCCCTCGATGCATTAGCGCGCGGGGAGGGCAACCTCGGCGCCGGACCCACAGAAGGCCACGGGTTCGAGCTCATCGGCCCAGGATCAGGAGACAGCGAGCGTCAACTCGCTGGGGTGGACGCCTGAAAGTGCAACTATCCCTAGGTGGTTTTGGTAATTCATAACAACATATAGCTCATTGAGCTAATGCTATTCCAAGACTATTATTTCAGGAAAGCTCAACGAATGGCATGGCATGGATGATGAAAGTGGATCCCTCAAAATATCAAGGACAAAGGATTGGCTCAAGCTCAAAAGCTCAAGACTCTTCTTTTTACATTTTAGTGATCCAAGATCACATTGAGTCTATAGGAAAAGCCAATACTATCAAGGAGGGATGAGGTGTTGCATAATGAGCCTCTTGCTTCAAGTGCTTAGTAATATGCTCGAAATACCCTCAACTACTTTCTCACATCCTCATATGACCTAAACCTAAAGTCAAAATCGGTCACACCGATTCTTTCTATCCGGCGCCACCGAGTTCAAATGTCATAGCCACTGCCACAAACCCTAGGCAAATCGGTCTCACCGATAGGGATCTCGGTCTCACCGAGATGGGATTGTAATCTCTCTGTTTCCCTTTGTAACGTTTCGGTCTAACAGAAGTGAGTGATTCGTCCCACCGAGATTGCGATGTAAACTCTCTGTTTCCCTTTCGTAACATTTTGGTGTCACCGAAAAGAGCGAATCGGTCCCACCAAGTTTACCTGACCAACTCTCTGGTTAGCTAATTACCAAAATCGGTCTCACCGAGTTTGTGTAATTGGTCTTACGGAGATTACGTTATGCCCTAGCCCTAACCATATCAGTCCTACCGAGTTGCATGTCAGTCCCACCGAAATCACTAATGGTCACTAGGTTTACTGAATTGGTCCGACCGAGTTTGTTGATTCGGTCCCACCGAGTTGGGTAAATTGTGTGTAACGGTTAGATTTTGTGTGGAGGCTATATATACCCCTCCACCTCCTCTTCATTCATGGAGAGAGCCATCAGAACAAACCTCCACTTCCAACTTACCATTTCTGAGAGAGAACCACCTACTCATGTGTTGAGGCCAAGATATTCCATTCCTACCATATGAATCTTGATCTCTAGCCTTCCCCAAGTTGCTTTCCACTCAAATCTTCCTTCCACCAGATCCAAATCCTATGAGAGAGAGTTGAGTGTTGGGGAGACTATCATTTGAAGCACAAGAGCAAGGAGTTCACCATCAACGCACCATTTGTTACTTCTTGGAGAGTGGTGTCTCCTAGATTGGCTAGGTGTCACTTGGGAGCCTCCGAAAAGATTGTGGAGTTGAACCAAGGAGTTTGTAAGGGCAAGGAGATCGCCTACTTCATGAAGATCTACCGCTAGTTAGGCAAGTCCTTCATGGGCGACATCCATGGTGGGATAGACAAGGTTGCTTCTTCGTGGACCCTTCGTGGGTGGAGCCCTCCGTGGACTCGCGCAACCGTTACCCTTCGTGGGTTGAAGTCTCCATCAACGTGGATGTACGATAGCACCACCTATCGGAACCACGCCAAAAACATCCGTGTCTCCAATTGCGTTTGAATCCTCCAAACCCATCCCTTTACTTTCTTGCAAGTTGCATGCTTTAATTTCCGCTGCCTATATACTGTTTGCATGCTTGCTCTAATTGTGTGATGATTGCTTGACTTGTCCAAAGATAGCTAAAATCTGCCAAAGTCTAAAATTGGGAAAAGGTTAAGTTTTTAATTGGTCAAGTAGTCTAATCACCCCCCTCTAGACATACTTCAAGGTCCTACAAGTGGTATGAGAGCTTTGGTCTCCATTTGCTTTGATTTCCATAGCTTTTGGTGGTCATAGCCTTGGTTTCACAACCTAGGAGAGTATGGCGTCTAGAGAGGGAAATTATCACCGTAGAGGTCCTTACTTTGATGGTACAAATTCTGCTAGTTGGAAGCATAAGATGAAAATGCATATTCTCGGACATAACGCCGCCGTTTGGGCTATTGTTTGTATTGGCTTGCAAGGTGAATTCTTTGATGGGAGAGAGCCGGACCGTGAAGCTAATTCGGATGAATTGAAGATGCTGCAATACAATGCTCAAGCTTGTGATATCCTCTTCAATGGCTTGTGCGCCGGAGAATTCAACAAAATCAGCCATCTTGAGAATGCAAAGGAAATTTGGGATACTTTGATTGATATGCATGAAGGTACCAACTCCGTCAAGGAATCCAAGTTGGATGTGCTCCAAAGTCAGCTTGACAAGTTCAAAATGAAGGATGGTGAAGGTGTCGCTGAAATGTACTTTAGGTTTGCTCTTATCACAAATGAGATTGCCGGCTTAGGGAGTGAAGAGATGACCGACAGATTCATCATCAAGAAGATCCTAAGAGCATTCGATGGAAAGTATGATATCATGTGCACATTCATCCAAATGATGCCAAACTACAAAGATCTCAAGCCAACGGAAGTCATTGAAAGAATTGTTGCTCATGAGATGTCACTCAAGGATAAGGAGGAACTTCACAACAAGTCAAGTGGTGCTTACAAAGCCTCATGTGAAGCCCCCACATCATCAAGTGAGAAACAAACCTTCAATGAAGAATTGAGCTTAATGGTGAAGAACTTCAACAAATTCTACAAGAGTAGAAGCAAAGAAAGAAGCTCTAAGTCAAGGTCCTACAATGACAAAAGATCTTCTAGTCGAGAGCGAAACTGCTACAATTTTGGGAGACCCGGACACTATTCCAATGAGTGTACGACACCCTACAAAAGAAGAGAAGATTCTCCAAAAAGAAGAAGCAAAAGAGAAGAATCACCACCAAGAGAGAGGAGGAGTAGAGATGATCGTTATGAACGAAGACCCTCACGGAGAAGCAAGGATTTGGAAAGGAAGGACAAGTCATCAAAGAGCTACACAAAACGAAGACATCAAGCTCATGTTGGTGAATGGGTATCCGGCTCCGACTCCGACCATCACTCCGAGAGAAGCTATCACTCCGACTCCGAATATACTCAAGATGAAGGTGTTGCCGGTCTAGCACTTGTGTCAACCAACTCCTATGACATATTTGACTCACCAAATGAAGGAATTGGAAGATGCTTCATGGCCAAAGGTCCAAAGGTAGCACATCCCGAGTATGTTGATTTCAATAGTGATGAAAATGACTTGCTAGGTGATGACGATTTACTTATTGACAACTCTAGTGATGAATACTATGGTGAAACGTCAATTAATCATGCTAATCAAGATAAAACGAATGACAATGATAAGGAGAAGATTGAGCTTCTAACTAAAGAACTAAACACTCTTAAGTTAGCTCATGAAACTATCATCGAAGATCATCAAGAACTTTTAAGGGCTCATGACAAGTTACGCTTTGAAAAGCTCAATCTTGAGCAAGAGCATGAGTTCTTAAAAGCAGTCAATGATGATCTCCGTAAGAAAAGTTCTTCTTAAATTGCCAAGCGTTTACTCTTATCTACTTACATGCCTCAAGTCAAATCTAGTAACAAGTACAAGAAAGATCCTTCCTCTAGTAGTAACAATATAATAATGTCAAATCCAATATTGTTGCTTCTAGTAGTTCTCTTGATTCCACTAATGATTCTCTTAGCCAAGTTACACTTGAGCAAGAAAATAGCTTATTGAAGGGAATTATAGAGAAAGGTGTATACAAGAGCCTTGCCGGGAGTAAGCAATTCGAGGAAATTGTGCGCAAGCAAGGAAGGCACCGGAAGAATCAAGGTGTTGGTTTTGAACGAAAGTTCAATGCCAATGGAGTTGAGTGGGAAGAAGATCAATACCCCAAGATGAAGTTTGTTCCTCAACAAGAGAAGTATGATCCTACTTCCTTCAAGGGAACACAAGCACAAGATGATCTTCCACCACAAGACCACAAGAACAAAGGCAAGGACAAGCTTCAAGAGGAGATTGATGCATTTGAAGAAGCACCTAAGGCCTTGGTCAAGTGGGTTCCCAAGACTACGTCAAGTTCTACTTCATCAAGTACGACTACAACTTCAAGGATTCCCATCAAGATCATGTGGATCCCGAAGAAGAAGAACTAGAGAGTTCTTGAGGGTGACTCCGCCAACATTCTTCACTCATATCATTATGGCAAGGACAAGTGCAATCAACTTCCACATCTTGCACTAGTTCAAGGAGTCACAAACCCTCATGTTGGTAAGGCAAGGGACAAGGTAACCTAATGATTTCATGGACATCATCTTGTGTGTGCATCACTCTATGTCTATAGATATTCTTGTTTGTTCCTTGTGGGACTAACCCATGTAGGAATGTTGAAAGTGCAACTCACTCCAAAGGATTGCTCCAAATGATCTACATCAACATTGAGCATCCACATCTTCAACACTTACATGAAGTCACCATCGACAAAACCCAAGGTTATTTCATCCCTCTAAAAGGGGATCTCACATCTAGGGGGAGCTTAACTCTAAGAATTGAGTCAAAGCAACTCTAAGGGTGTGAACACATCAATGCATTATGTAAAAGTGGTAACCCCACTTGAGCTTAAACGATGAGTATGACCTATGATCAAATGTTCTCATTTGACTCCTAAGTCAATATACTCATATATAGATGACCTAGTCATCGCCAATTGTTTGATAGATGCTAGAATTGGTTGTGCATGCTTTGCCACATATTTCATTTGCCATTCTATTGTGTGAGCATGTTGGTTGCATATTTCTCTCATTCGAGGACATCCACTTGTTGCTTTGATTGTTTGGGTTCCTTTTCTTTTTGCCAAGTGGATGGACAAGAATGCCTAAGAACCTTCTCTAGCTATCTATGATTTTCTCGTCTCAAACTCTATTCATGCTACATCACAAAATTTGATCAAGTCAGATTCGAACCACTCTGTGTGAGGGGCACTCGGAGTCCCCGATTCGTCATAGACTTAAATTCCAAAACTTCTTTGTGATTCTCGGTCTGACCGACTCATCCATTTCGGTCCTACCGAGATCACTAAGTCGATATAGGTTTTCAATCTCGGTGCAACCGATTTGAAATTTTTGGTCACATCGAGTTGTTGTAACTGTATACAGTTATGCATCTCGGTGCCACCGAGTTGTCCCACTTGGTCACACCGACAGGGTCGGGCTATTTATACTCACGGGCAAAATTTTGGAAAACTTTCTCCGAAACTCCTCACTCGCGCTCAGCTCGCTCTGCCTACTAGGTCTACGGACCGTCTCCTCGTCGCAAGCCGCCTCCTGTCGCTGGTCTCCGCCGCCGTCAACGGAATTCACCCTCGCCGTTGCCGCCGTAGCGAGTTCATCGCCAAGCTAGGGTATGGACTCAATCACAGTGCTATCCTCATCTGATTCCTAGCACATTGTGTTCATTATGCATCTTGCCACGATTGAAACACTCCTATCCAGTCAATACAATCCTTAGAATAGATGCGATTTGAAAATTTAGGGTTAGGTTTCCGCTGAAACCATCTCGGATCCAACGAGTTGAAAAACCCGGTGAGGGAGTCCCGGATTAGGGGGTGTCCGGATAGCCGGACTGTAACCTTTGGCCGGACTCCTGGACTATGAAGATACAAGACTGAAGACTTCGTCCCGTATCCGGATGGGACTTTCCTTGGCGTGGAAGGCAAGCTTGGTGATACGGATATGTAGATCTCCTCCCATTGTAACCGACTCTGTGTAACCCTAGCCCTCTCCGTTGTCTATATAAACCGGAGGGTTTTAGTCCGTAGAACGAACAACAATCATACCGTAGGCTAGCTTCTAGGGTTTAGCCTCTCTGATCTCGTGGTAGATCTACTCTTGTACTACCCATATCATCAATATTAATCAAGCAGGAGTAGGGTTTTACCTCCATCGAGAGGGCCCGAACCTGGGTAAAAACATCGTGTCCCCTGTCTCCTGTTACCATCCGCCTAGACGCACAGTTCGGGACCCCCTACCCGAGATCCGCCGGTTTTGACACCGACATTGGTGCTTTCATTGAGAGTTCCGCTGTGCCGTCGCCATCAGGAAGGATGCCGCATCCCGTCTTTAAAGACGGCGCTGTTGCTAAAGGAGCTTTGTCTATCGGCCAAACTCTCCGGCTAGGCGGTTTTCTTAGTCGGATCTAAAGGAGCTTTGGCTATCGGCCAAACTTCTCGGGTCATCGAAAACAATCTCCACCTCGACTCGGAACTCGCCGAGCAGTTAGATCCAATGATCTCTCTTCCTTAAACGAGCTCTTGGATCGCATCGCCGCCCTGGGAGTCGCTACGAACTACGATCGGATTGGGCTTAAACCCGATCCAAGAGAGATTGACTCTCCCCAGGTCACCCACCACGTCGCAGTGGTGGAAGAACAGTGCGGCGAATCTTCACCCATCTTAAGGACCAGATATGTCCGGATACCCGATCCCTCCAAGCCGGATACCCGCGGAGGGGAGGACGTCACTCAAGCCCTGAACCTAAAGTTAGGCAGCGGGCCAGATTCATTGGACAACATCCAAGAACCTAAGCTTCCGAGTTCGGAAACTCCTTGGTCCCCGAGCCTCAGATCGGGCGAGGTTCCGGATTTAAATCCACCTGCCCACCCAAACATAAGGGATCTATCCCAAATTCAGCAAGAGCCCACGGAAATAGTACACCATTACTAGGCCAGATTCCTCCTGGTCATGAACAAGATAGAGGACTGCCGCGAGGAGGATGCAGTTTCATTCTTCTGCAATAATTGCCTAGACATCGGAATCCTCAACGCCATAAGTTGCTGTGAAATTACACGCTTCGCCGACTTAGCATCCATAGTACAAAAATACTGTGTGATGGAAAGTGTCTGGAAAACCAAAATAAAATTCTGGGACAATCCGGCCCTGAATACAACCCCAGTCCAAAACAAAAGGGCGCATTATCACCAGGCACCTGGGCCAAACACCAAAAAGCAAAAACCCTCTATAGGGTATGGAACCGTACTGGAGGAATGGCTCAATGGACCCTGTAAAATTCATAGTACAGAGGGCGCCACACCAACTCATAGCCTTAGAGCATGCTGGATACTCCAGTAGGTGGCCAGAAGTGGCGAGGAGCTTCTAACTCCAGAATCCGCAGAGCACCAGCCCAGGAATACCGGTACGGTATCAACAGTCTTCGAGACTTTTGCATCAAACAATATGCGGAAACGAACACTCCGCAGCCTTACCGAAGTCTACCAGGTAGCAACAATAAACCCATGGAGTGACATGGCTATTACCTTTAATGCCAGTGATGAACCTAAATTCCGAACAGCCCGAGCACCAGCCGCATTGGTCCTCAGTCCAATAGTGGACGGCTTTCGACTTACCAAGGTACTCATGGACGGTGGCAGCAAATTGAACCTCATTTATGAGGAAACCCTTCGAAAAATGGAAATAGACTGAAGCCGCATTGAGCGAAGCAACACAACCTTTAGAGGAATAATCCTCAGTCGGGAAGCGCGCTGCACAGGAAAAATCACACTGGATGTGGTGTTCAGCACGCCGGATAATTACAGGTCCGAGGAGGTCACGTTTCAAGTAGCCCCATTCAGCAGCGGATACCACGCCCTGTTAGGGCGAGAGGCATTCACAATTTTTCAATCTATACCCCATTACGGGTACATGAAGCTCAAAATTCCCAGACCCAATGGAATCATCACTCTTACTAGTGACCCGGACATAGCACTCCGCGCCGAGAACAAGACAGCCGCACTGGCCCTTGAGGCACTATCCGAAGCCCTAGCGGCCGAAGAACTGACTGCGCTGCGCTCCATGGTGAACAGGGACGACGTAATACTCGATAAAAGATCCAACTCCACCTCCTTTAAACCGGCGGACGAAATAGTCAAATTCCAAGTCCATCCAACGGACCCTAAAAACGGCCTCCATCGGGGCGTAATTAAACCCTGATGTAGATGCCGCACTACGAGAATTCCTACGCGAAAATTGGGACATTTTTGCCTGGCACCCTTCAGACATGCCAGGAATCCCACGCAGGCTGGCCGAGCACAGCCTAAACATCCTAAAAGTATTCAAGCCTGTCAAGCAGGCTCTTTAGCGTTTCTCTGAGCCTAAGAGACAAGCCATGGGAGAGGAGCTAGCCAAACTACTAGAGGCCGGATTCATCAGAGATATAAAACATACGGATTGGCTAGCAAACCTAGTGATGGTACCAAAGAAGGAAAAATCCTGGCGCCTATGCGTCGATTTCAAGGACCTCGACCAGGCTTGCCCAAAGGATCCCTTCCCCCTCCCCCGCATCGATCATATTATCGACTCCACCGCAGGACACGATTCATTGTGTTTCCTCGACGCATACTCCGGCTACCATCAAATTAAGATGGCAGAGCCAGACCAAGCCGCAACGGCATTCATCACCCCATACGGCCCATTCTGCTTCAACACAATGCCCTTCAGGCTCAAAAACACCGGCGCAGCATATCAGCGCATGATTCAGACATGTCTGGCAAACCAGATTGGCAAAACAGTGGAGGCATACATAGATGACGTGGTCGTCAAAACCAAGCATGTCGAAACTCTAGTAGACGACTTGAGGCTCACATTCGATAACCTCTGAACATATGACATCAAGCTTAAGCTGGAAAAATGCGTTTTCGGTGTACCAGCCGGAAAGCTCTTGGGCTTCATTGTATCCAGTAGAGGAATTGAAGCAAACCCAGCCAAGATCCGAGCTTTGTCACAATTGGGTACTCCAAAGGACCTCAAACAAATACAAAAATTGACTGGATGCGTGGCGGCTCTAAGACGCTTTATCTCCCGCTTGGGAGAAAAGGCATTACCACTTTATCGCCTCCTCTGGCGCACCGAACACTTCGAGTGGACGGATGCTGCCACGGCCGGACTCGAAGAAATAAAAGCCATATTGGAAACAAACCCGATCCTGGCCGCGCCTAACATCGGCGAACCAATGCTATTATACATTGCAGCAACTCACCAAGTTGTAACCGCAGTGCTCGTCGTTGAACGAGAAACAAACGGACACAAATTTCCCCTTCAAAAACCAGTTTACTATGTGTCCACTGTCATCACTCCATGCAAGTCACGGTACCCGCATTATCAAAAGATAGCGTACATAGTGTTTATGGCATCCCGGAAGCTGCGACACTACTTTCAAGAGTGTTCAATAACAGTAGCCTCCGAAGTACCTCTTAACGACATTATAAACAACCGCAACGCGAAGGGCCGGATTGCCAAATGGGCCATTGAGCTCCTCCCGTTCGACATAACCTACAAGCCACGGCGAGCCATCAAGTCGCAAGTTTTGGCCGACTTCGTCGCCGAATGGACTGAAGCTGAACTCCCTAAAGAGTACAAGACATATTCCAATTGGGTCATGCACTTCGACGGCTCCAAAATGTTAGCTGGTCTGGGGGCTGGCGTCGTTTTGACGTCCCCAATAGGAGATACAGTTCAATACGTACTCCAGATAATGTATACAGACTCCAATAATGCAGCCAAATACGAGGCCCTTCTACACGGTCTCTGGATGGCAGTCTCCATGGGCATTCAACGCCTAGAGGTGCGTGGGGATTCGAACCTCGCGATATCCCAAATAAATGGAGACTTTGATGCCAATGATTCGAAAATGGCAGCTTATCGCAACACCATCCTAAAAATGTCAGCTTGGTTCGAAGGGCTCGAATTTCACCTATAGCCCGGGAAAACAATCAGGCAGCAGAGGTCTTGGCACGCATCAGTGCAAAGCGCGACACAGTCCCCCCCCCCCAACATTTTCTTGGAGAGGCTATTCAAGCCATCTGTATCATGGGAAGGGGAATCCGGAAATAACAGCCCGGACCCAGCCGCACCGTCTGACACCGAGCATTCTGACACAACGGGAGGCTCTACCAATGAAGTAACATCCTGAGCCCACGTAATAATGGCAGTCATTGCCACGTGGACAGAACCATTCCTAGCCTATTTAACTCGGCAGGAACTCCCCGAGGACCAAAACAAGGCACGCCGCATAGTGCGACAATCTAAAGCCTATAAAGTCCACGAAGGAGAGCTTTATAAGAAAAGCACCACCGGAGTCCGTCAAAGGTGTATCTCCAAAGAGGAAGGGTGGTACCTTCTGGCTGAAATTCATGCCGGACTCGGCGAGCACCACGCCATAGCCCGGGCCCTTGTAAGCAAGGCCTTCCGTACTGGATTTTGTTGGCTGACGGCCCAGGTAGATGCTCAGGACTTAGTCCAACGATGCGTCGGTTGCCAATTATTTGCTAACCAAAGCCATATGCCACCCACCGCCCTCCAAACTATACCCATCACCTGGCCCTTCGCGGTTTGGGGGCTTGACATGGTTGGACCACTTAAAGGGGGAACCTACAAGCAAAAATACTTATTGGTCATGGTTGAAAAATTCACCAAATGGATAGAGGCCAAGCCTGTTAAGACGGCCGAATCCGGACCGGTGATAGACTTCATATCAGGGGTCGTACACCGTTACGGCGTCCTCCATAGCATCATCACTGATAACGGCACGAACTTTAAGGCCGACGAGGTAAAACTCTGGTGCAAAAACATGGGCATCAAGCTCGACTACGCTTCAGTCTATCACCCACAAACTAACGGTCAAGTCGAGCGAGCAAATGGTCTAATCATGAGCGGCATCAAACCCAGACTAGTGCGGTCCCTCAAGGAATCTAACAGGCACTGGGTAGCGGAGCTCGACTCTGTACTCTGGGGGCTGCGGACCACGCCGAATCGCACTACCGGATTCACACCATTCTTTATGGTATACGACGCAGAGGCAGTTTTGCCCTGCGACATAATTCATGACTCACCTCGCGTGTGCATGTACGAAGAAAGAGAAGCCGAACTCGATCGGCAGGACAGTTTGGACGCCTTGGAGGTGGAGTGCACCATGGCAAAAGCCCGTTCCGCATTCTATCAACACCAGGCTCGAAGATATCAAAGCAGAGAAGTACGGGCCAAAACTTACAATGTTGGTGAATTAGTTCTATGCCTGCCAGACAAGAAAAAGGACAAACTCAAGCCCAAATGGGAAGGTCCCTTCATAATCGACCAAGTCCTGACTGGCGGAGCTTACCGTCTCCGAAATACATCGGACAACCGACTCGAGCCAAACCCATGGAACGCAGCCCGTCTAAGAAGATTCTACGCCTAGCGCGGGACTCTGTGTTCGTCTCCTTCCTCTATTCACTTTTTACATATTAGTTGTCTTATATTTCTCTCCTTCTCCCTCCTTTTCTCTTACAGCCTTTGAGGGCTCGTTTGCGCCTTGTTCGCAAACAATTGACGCGCCATCCGCGCTCATTATACCTGGGGGCTTCTTTAACAGAAGCTTGTTTATACGGGCCTCATGCCCAACACATGTGTCACACTTCCGCATGTACCTTTTATTCACCATTATATGCATCGATATGACTTAAGTTTTGGCCAAGCTGGGTTGCCTGGCTCCTGTGCTTACCCCTACGTTCCTGATTGTTTGGCTAGGTGGTAAAGGGAGCACCTCTGCGGTTGTTACTGCCGGGTCAGCCGGATGTGTACCTCAGATTGGGTGAAGCCGAAAGCTAGCGTTCTTAAGGGAATATTCAGTCGGTGAACTAAAAGATGATTTTTACCTCGTTTATTTATCCACCCCCAGATGCTTTTCTGCTTTTTTCGCAGTCCGAACATGCACTTTAGGGCATGCCTCCCAGGGAAAGGAACCCCTAACGGAACTATTCTCCCTGGAAGATGTTTCTTACTAACCATGTAATATAACATAACTAGTTGGGCACTTGTCTGATAAAGCACTAATGACCCCTACGCCTGGTCTCCACGCATGCCCCAGTTCTTACATAACCGAGAGGGTATTCGGTCACACTCCGGACTATCGGGTCCCAAGGTTGAAGCGAAAAGGTCCGCCATGACAAACGATCTACAATCCAGCTAGAAGGCATTTTACATGTCATTTTGAATTACATAGTCAATTTGACTGGGTATATTCCTCTTCAATACCATCCAACAGGCTGTCTAGTTTACAGTCCCGTTGGGAATATTTGGCAGCCAACTCTACCTGGCCGTACACTAAACTGACAGGGATCTCCTTCCCATCGGGCCCTACAGGTCCGACCTCGTCCATGTGGTTTGGGTCAGCCTTCGTGTACTGCGTCTTCACCATGGCCCAGGCCTCCCTGGCGCCTTGACGGCAGGCCGATATCTTCCATAATCAGAAGCACCGCCGCGCTCCCTTCAGCTTCTCTGCAAGCTCTCCAAGGCCTTCGGGCATGGAGACGGACGACCACAAGGCCTGGGCGACGCCTTGCATCACCTGTCGAACTCGTTCGTGCAGTTGTGAGAGCTCGGGAAGAAGGTCACCCGTAGAACCGGGCATTTCTTCCGCAGGTCGACCTGTCAGGATACCTACAGACATAACTCTGTCAATCGACTTCCTCGCCAAACTCTTCTTTTTGTAGTTCGTTCAAGCACTTACTAAAAATGCCGCGTCGAAGCCGCCGATTCTCCTTCATGGAGTCCGACAGCTGAGCACAAACGTCCTTTAGTTCCTTGCCCAGCTGGGTGTTGGCATCTTGGAGCTTATTCTTCTCTTGCCTCACCCTTGTAAGCACGCTCTCACCGGCCTTTAACCGGCGTAGGAGTTGTTGTTTGTCCGGATCCACTCCGGCGCCATCTGCAATGTTATTGTCAGATTTTTACACATGCTGCACTTCGCAACATACTTATCTTTTGAAGCATATATTACCAGAGGGGGTCTCCTTGGCCTCCCCCGCCGCGGCTAGTGCGGCCTCAAGTTGGGCTTTTCACTCTTCCAGCTCTTGGGACAGTTGGGTATTCTTTTCTTTAAGATCCTGCATAACAAATGATCCTTAAATCAGTTATTCTAACTGTTTCAAGTCTCGGGGGCTACTGATATATATAACCATCAAATTTTCTCACCCGTATGTCTTTTACATACTGCTCTGTGGCTCTGGCTAGACCATTTTGAGAGGCACGGAGGTACGCATCTCCTATATTGAAGGCATCTAATGCCTCTTGGGAGAAACAAGCGTCACGAAGAACTGTCTGGCGATGCATGTGGTTCATGGCACTCTCCACCTCTGAATTGGTGGCAGATAGCCTGTCCGCATCCTCTGTCAGAGGAACATCCGGTGCGCGCCTCATGCTCGCCTCCGCTTCCGGACCCGTCCTTGGAGCCTGGCTAGTGGAGGCACGATTGGCAACCTCTCCGGATATAGTCCGGCGAGCGCTCTTTTTCCTGAAAAGAGCATGAGCATTGGTATGCCTCGAGGGAATAAAACTCGAGGGACAAAATGGCACGACTTACCGTTGCACCGGCGTCTCAATCCGGACCGCACTTCTTTTCAGCCTGCCGTACCTTGATACCCCTTGTTGGCTAGCCACCGTAGGCTCGGCCCTCTGCCTCAAGGACTTCCCCTGCAAAGACGCCATCAGTATACAGTGATAAAAAATAAGCACGGATGGATCATTTTAAGAGTGCTGGGACTTCGGTCTTGGTTACTTGTGAGGCGGGAAGTAGTCCAGGATAATCGGCCGTAATGGCCACTAAGGTGTTTTTTTACCTTGGAGACTGCAGGGCTTGCACCCCACAGCATTTTATTAATGCAAAATAAAACAAAGGTAGTACAAGGTATCCTCAAGATGAGGAATAAAAAAGCAAAAGAAAGCTATACAAGTAGTGTTGTCCTAATATATACAAATATACAAAAGAGAACAAAAACCATTCCCCTCAAGGAGGAAGGAAATCAATCCATCTAAGTAAGCCCTCCTTGTGCTTCTGTTTGATTCTATGGGAAAGTAGAGTGAGATCATGAATGAATCCATATCTCCATGCTCTGAAGGAAGGCTTGATGTTCCTGAAAGCTCTATCATTTCTTACCTTCCAAATGTTCCACCAAGCAGTAAAAACCACCTCCGCAAAGAAAGGTTTGTTGAACTCCTTTCTAGCATGGAAGGCAATCTCCACCATGTCCTCACTGTCTTTCCATTCAATCTGCAGATAGCTCCAGACGCGAGCACTGAAGTTGCACAGGAAGAAAAGGTGGTTTCTGTCGTCCAAAATCCCTGTTGGGCATAGAACACATTGTGGTCCCTCCTTAATCTTCCATTGCCTTCTCTGAATCATGTCCTTGGTGTTAACCGTGTCCATTATAACTAGCCAAGCAAACATCTTGATCGACATAGTACAGCAGCTCTTCCAAATCCAGCTCAAAATGGGGATTGCTACCATTGGCTGGTAAGCAAAGTCATAAAACTTTTTTGCAGTATAAGAAGACTTCTTTCCATGCCTCCATTACAAGAGTCATGGCAGCTATAGTCCAAATGGAAAGATCCCATTAGGGTCGAAAGCTGCTGAAATTCTTGATAAACTTGCGCAGTGAGGGGCAAGTAAAAGAGATCTTGCAAGCTAACAGTCATAAAGACTTCCTTGACTGAAAGGTTTTTGTGGAGACAAAAAGAATATAGTCTAGGAAATTGATCTTGAAGAGGCACATTGTTGTTCCCAACTTTCCAATAGTTAGACCAGAATAACACAGTATCTCTACTACGAACATCCACCTCAGTAACTGCTCTGAAATTATCCATCAATTTGCAGACATCCCTCCACCAAAAAGAGCCACAAAGGGTGGTGTCATGAGGAATTCGTTCAAAATAATAAGAATCCCATATTAACTGAACCCAAGGCACATCCATTTTATTGTAAAATTTATCCTGAAACTTCAGTAGCAGAGCATCATTTTGCAAACCCAAGTTTAAGATTCCAAGTCCCCCTTTTGTTTTGGGCCTGCAAACAAGAGGCCAAGCAGCTAACGAATGACCCTTCTCCTGACCATATTTCCTCCATAAACACTGCCTTTGGATCCTTTCCAACTGCTTCAAAATCCCCTGAGGGGTTGACAGAGTACAAAGGAAGAAGATAGGCAAAGATGAAATGATAGAATTAACTAGTTGCAACCTGCTTCCCCAAGGCAAGAACCAAGAACTTGCAGTCAATCTTCTCTCCATACAATCCACTAATGGAAGAAGATCCACAATCTTAGGCCTGGTAGTCCCAACAGGCAGTCCCAGATAAGTGAAGGGCATTTTTCCTAACTTACAGCCAAAGAAAGCAGCAAGATCAATAGCATCCTGGTCAATCACATTAATAGGATACATGGAAGATTTATGAAAGTTAATCTGAAGACCAGTTGCCTCAGAGAAAGAATATAACACTGACTTCAATGCCCCCAAATTGTCCCTGTCAGCCTTAAGAATAACAGAGTGTCATCAGCATATTGTACCACTGGAAAATGAGGATCATGTGTTGGCAGAGGCCTGCTTATCAAACCCTGCTGAAGAAGGTTATTAATCAAAGTCTTTAGGAGGTCAGCAGCAATAACAAAAAGCAGAGGAGAGATTGGATCCCCTTGCTTAACTCCACATTTGCATTTGAAATGATTGCCAGGAACTCCATTGAGCAAGACAGAGGAAGTGCCAGAAGACAGTAGCTGCCTAATCCATGAAATCCATCTATTATCAAACCCTTTTGCAGCAAGGATCCTTAATATAGCCTCATGCTGAATGGAATCAAAGGCCTTTTCAAAATCCAACTTGAGCAAAAGGATGGGCTGCTTAGACTGGTTGCACTGATGGATATATTCAAAAGTCCATGCAAGATAATCCTGGATTGTTCTTGATTTTATGAAGCCATATTGGTTTTTATGGATACAGTTAATGATTTCCTGCTGAAATCTATTAGCCGCCAATTTTGTAAGGAATTTGAGGCCAACACTAGTAAGGGAGATAGGCCGAAAGTCTCCCACCCCCTCAGGCGACTGTTTCTTTGGTATCAGTGTAATGTAGGCATCATTGAGGCTTTCTAACTGCACTGTACCAGCATGAAACTCCTGCACCAACTGAATAAAATCAGCAGAGATTATTGTCCAGCACTTTTTAAGAAAAAGACCATTGAAGCCATCAGGCCCAGGCGCCTTATCAATAGGCATTTCATTAATAACCTGCTCCATCTCCTTAATCTCAAAAGGTTTGGTAAGTACCTCCAAGCCCTGCACCCTAGGTATCAATGAAAGAATGTTCTCATCCAAAACTATTGGCCTAATCATCCCCATTCTGTTCTTGAAGGAAATCAAGAACTCTCTGGCCATAACCTCATGATTAGATGTGACAGATCCATCAGGCAGCACCAGACTAGCAATTGAATTTTTTCTGAATCTTTCAGTTGCCATGGCCTGAAAAAACTTGGTGTTTTCCTCTCCAACTTTAATATACCTGATAGTACATATTTTCCTCCAGTAAAGATATTGCATGTGTAGCAGGTGCTCGTGGTGATGCTTGATGATTTTTCTGAAGTTAATCTCAGGCCTAGAAAGATGTCTCATGTCCTCAAGATTGTCAAGCCAGAGAATTACCCAGTTACATTTCTCAATCAGCCCTTTAATATGAGATAAACCTTTCTGCCATTTCTTCAAAGCAAACCGCAAAGCCTTTAATTTATCAACAATAACTGCTGCAATATGCTTTTTACGAGAAGGACGATTCCAAACCTCTTGCACACAATCATATAAACCAGCCTGATGCACCCAAAAGTTTTCAAACCTGAAGATATGTGCCTTTGGGATGGATGTACTGATGTTAACCAGGCAAGGCACATGATCAGACGCAGTTTTTGCCAAAGGAGTCACTTGTGTCATGGGATATCAGTTAATCCAACTAGCAGAAGTAAACAACCAGTCCAGTTGCTCCAACAGAGGCATGTCCTGCATGTTGGACCAAGTAAACTGTCTTCCCTTTAAGGGGAGCTCAAGTAATCCCAAATGGTCAATAATTTCATTGAAAATAAACATATCATTTATGTCACCACCCGGGAGGTTCCTATTATCAAAGCAACGAATAAAATTGAAGTCTCCCATCAACATCCACAATTGGCCAGGGTCAATATCCAAATTGTATATCCATGAGACAAACTCATCCCTAAGTTCACCCTGACAAGGACCATAAACATTAACCAGAAACCACTGTTCATTGTTATGGACCGAAGTAAACTGCATGACAATAGCGTAGGGTTTGGCTTGTAAGAGAGTGCCATGGAACACATCCGAACGCCGGGCAGTCAAAAGGCCCCCCGAGGCACCTCTAGATGGAGATTCAACAAATTGATCAAAACCATGAGGACAGATGGATTTCATAGTTGCCCGAGAGCAGGATGAACACTTTGTTTCTTCAAGACAAACTACAGAACATTGACTCTCAGTCACTTTCTCTCTGACAGAGCGCTGTCGTGTATCTGAGTTCAAGCCACGGACATTCCAACATAAAACCTTCCAACTACGCGTTTTGATACGATTCATTAATCACCAAAGAGCATAGAAGTAGGTGTTGTCCTTGCTCAATTGATGAAACACCCCATCAATCAGCTCCACACATAAGTCCGGGTCCTCTTGGGAGTCCGGATCAAGGGACCGTTCCGGGTCCTCGGGTTGTGGAGGAGGGTTGTTTATCTCCTTTACAGTCTGGCGTAGCT
Organism: Triticum aestivum; assembly: GCF_018294505.1. Lineage (NCBI taxonomy): Eukaryota > Viridiplantae > Streptophyta > Magnoliopsida > Poales > Poaceae > Triticum > Triticum aestivum. Next base: position 9,393,176 of record NC_057813.1, read on the forward strand.
CCTGCGTTGAAATTGCTATACTAAGTACTTAACTGTGGGAATATGAAAACAGATGGGCAAGTGAAAGTGTTCGCTTACCCGGCTTGGAGGATTGTACATAGAAAATCCGCCCCGTGGTTTGACGCGGAGGAATTCCTCCTCTTCTCCCTTGTACAAAGAGGACAAGATCTTCATTAGAGTGGCAGCCGAATCCGGCCCCTTGCGGCCGCACCAGGTGGCGTCATCCTCCCTATTGAAATCCCACATGGGGTGGACTTTGTACTGAAGCGGCTGCACCCCCCTCATAATGCATGTGGCCATGACCTCGATCATGGTCAGTCTGTAATGGGCTAACAACCTTATCCGGTTCATCAGGTAAAGGACGTCCTTGTCACTTTCCTTCTGAGGGCTCCGTGGACGCCAGCTTAGGCGCTTCTTCAGAGGAGCATTGTCGAACTCGGGGAGGCCGATTCGAACAAGGTCCAGCAGGGGGACGTCTTCTATATAAAACCATTCTGAAGGCCAGTCTTCGGACGCCTTCTTTGGGGTCCCGGATAGATATCCGGTCCCGGCGATGCACCATAGTTCGGCTCCGCCCACTTGATATATCGACCCCTCATGAGAATGGGGCACGAGGCAGAACAGCTTCTTCCACAATGCAAAATGAGCCTCGATACCCAAAAACAGCTCGCAAAGGGCTACGAAGCCCGCAATATGCAATATGGAGGCAGGCGTAAGGCTGTGCAACTGGAGGCCGTAGAACTCCAGGAGCCCCCGGAGAAACGGATGAACTGAAAATCCGAGCCCTCTTATCAAATAAGGGACAAGGCATACCCGCTCTCCTTTGGAGGGATTGGGGATGCTCTCCGCTTGCTCTCCACCATTATAGGTGGCGAGCCCGGCTCAAACCGGGACCATGTAGGCTGGGGGGGGGAGTAACCCCTTGGCTTGGAGCGCCACTAGCTCGCTGTGCGTCACGGAGCATCTCTCCCAATCTCCAGGCTGAGGACTGGGAGGGCGAGAGGAGGAGCTGCGTCGACCGGCCATGATGGAATGGATCTCTGTCGAATGCGCTCCGATGAAAGCTCGCGAAGGGAGGATGGTGTGATTCGGATCTAAATCCCCGTCTCTTTTATAGGCAGCTCATTTGCACAGCTAGGGAGGTAAATGAAAAAACACCCTGGCTTTTCACATTCGTTTGACATGTGGAAGATGGCCATTATTGGGCGCAGAAGCCAAGGAGCCAAACATTCACCAGAAGCCGGACACTATTCAACAGGTATATGGGATTTGGAGAAGAACCCGCCTTGCAATGCCGAAGACAATTTGCATGCTGGACTCATCGTCATTGAAGCCTGGTTCGGGGGCTACTGAGGGAGTCCCGGATTAGGGGGTGTCCGGATAGCCGGACTGTAACCTTTGGCCAGACTCGTGGACTATGAAGATACAAGATTGAAGACTTCGTCCCGTGTCCGGATGGGACTTTCCTTGGCATTGAAGGCAAGCTTGGAGATAGGGATATGTAGATCTCCTCCCATTGTAACCGACTCTGTGTAACCCTAGACCTCTCCGGTGTCTATATAAACCGGAGGGTTTTAGTCCGTAGGACGAACAACAATCATACCATAGGCTAGCTTCTATGGTTTAGCGTCTCTGATCTCGTGGTAGATCTACTCTTGTACTACCCATATCATCAATATTAATCAAGCAGGAGTAGGGTTTTACCTCCATCGAGAGGGCCCGAACCTGGGTAAAAACATCGTGTCCCCTGTCTCCTGTTACCATCCGCCTAGATGCACAGTTCGGGACCCCCTACCCGAGATCCGCCGGTTTTGACACTGACACTCGGTCCCACCGATTTGGCTAACGCCATTGCACTAGTAACTCTCGGTCTGACCGAGAATTGCTAATCCGATTTTAAAACTTTGTGAAACCCTAGCAGTCTCGGTGCCACCGAACTGTGACTCGGTCCTACTGAGTTCACCAGTTTAGGTTCCAAAACTGCTTCGGTGTCACCGAGTTTGAAAATTGGTTGATCCGAAATGCTTTCTGTGGAAAACTAAAACTGAATTTTTGAATCATTCTTTTGCAAAAATCTCTGCATTTTGTGATGCTCATCAATTCTATCTCATCTATAACTATTCACGGGGTCAACAGTTAGTGATTTGCAGCATGTCAGACCAAAGTGACAGCCAGAACAAGTCAGAAGAGCAGATTCACATGAGTGAGGGCACTAGTCCCTCTAACAGCTCAGATGAAGGGAGCAGAAGCACTCCAAGCAATCTGCCTAAAGCTGCCACAAGGACAAGAAAGAAGAAGACCTCAGAATCTGAGGATGAGGATTATATAGCAGAAGAAGATGAGGCTACTTCCAAGAAAGTAGAGCTCAAGAAGGAGTACAGCTCAACTGCAGTAAAGCCAGGCATGAAGATCAAAAGGCCTGCAGGTAGACAACCAATGTCCAAAGCCAGAGTCTCCACTCAAGTTCCTTTGGAATCCCAACCCAAAGAGCCTGCTGCTGCTGAAGGAAAGAAAAGGAAAGAAAGGGTCAAAAAGACCATGGCCAAAGTTGTTGGTCAACCTTCCATGATGGAAGAGGAAGAAGAGGTTGCTGCACCAGCACCCAAGGCACAAAAGCTAATGGGTGATGCTATAAAGTCAGGGGCTGCAACATCAAAGCCCAAAGAAGCACCCAAAGCTGCCCCCAAGCCCAAGATTGCACCAAAGAGGAATACCAAGAGTATGCCAACAGCTGAGAAGAAGAAGGCCCCAATGCTTGATGTTCCTGCTGAGGAAGATGAAGAAGGGCAGGTCCTAAGGAAGCTCAAACCCAAGATTCCAGACCAAATGATGCTCATCCTGTGGCCGAGGACATGAATATCAGGATAGACTCAGGGTTGAGGCTATCGAGAATGACAGATCCATATGCCACCAGGAGAAGGACTGTTGTTGATTACAAGTTCCATACAAAGGAACAACAGGACTTATATGAGACAATCTTGTTGGACAAGAAGCCCATAGTGTGTGTATTAGGTGGGTCAACTGGACCTACATGAAGGAGAATGAAGAACACTATCCTGGAGTGTATGATAGTTTTGTTGCTTGTGGAGTTGCAGATTTTGTTCGGCAGAAGCTCACCAACTGGAATGATGAACTCATTATGCAATTCTACTCCACAGCACACTTCTATCCAAATGGGAGGATAGTTTGGATGTCAGAAGGTACAAGGTACCAGTCAACCATAGAGGAATGGGCAAGTCTGATCAATGCCCCCAAGGAGAGTGAAGATGACTTGGATTTCTATGCCAAGAAGAAGATGAGACACAATACTATGTCACATATGTACAAGGAGATCCCAGACAAAGCTCTTGAGACTTTCTCGTTTCGGTCAGTCCATTTTCTTCTATCAGGGCTGCCTATGATCAACTGGATCCTAAGGCACACTCTTTTGCCCAAGTTAGGTGACCAGAGCATGATCAGAGGGCATGCAATAAACATGCTACACATATTTGATGTGCCACAGAAATTCTAGGTCATGAGCCTTATGGTAGAGACTATCAACAGGACTGCTGCAGACCAAAAGAGAAGTTGTGGATATGCCCCATAGATTCAGGAGTTGATTAACTCAAAGATGGGCACAGGAACATATCTGTTGGATAAGGAACACTTTGCTCTCTATCCAAACTTTGAGGACAATCAAGTTGTAATGAATGAGAATGAACCATCATCAGTGCAAGCTCAAGAGAAGAAGGACAAGGCAAGGAAAGAGAAGGCTGCCAAGATGCCAACTCAAGAGGAGGCATCTAAGTACTTCTTGAAGAACAAGCAGGAGCAACTTGGTTACTTGATAGCATCAACACTGAGGATTGAGAAGGGGTTGGCCACCCTAACTCAAAACCAGGAGAGCCTGGAAAGAATCATGGAACAAAAATTCTATGATCTAGATGTCAAAATAACTGAGATTCAATCAGTTGTGGAGCAGCTTCAAGATGACATGCAGGAGAGGAAGGGAAAGACAACCACTGATGCATTTGCTAGAGTGCCTAGAGCTCAGAGGTCAGCTGCAATGCCTGTGACAGACACTAGAGCTACATCATCTGCACCAGCAACAGCTCCTACAGCTCCAGGGCAACCAGCTCCAGCACCAACTCCTCCAGCTCCATCTACATCGACTGAAGCCTTCGTTCTTGGAGTTCTCCGGACACCACCACCTGAAGATCAAGCCTGAGAGTCGATCTAGCACTATGCATTTTCTATGAACTTTTTGGTAACTTGTTGCCAAAGGGGGAGAAAAATGTATAGATCATAGGCTTCGAGAGAGAGAGTGTTTCTTTTATTCTCTCTTGCTTTGGTGGTTAAACTCTGTTTGCTTTTGATTGCTTGAGATACTATGCTATTATCTCTGAGACATTGATGATCATGTGTTTGATCATAAGCTACACTTATGCCTGTTTGATGATATTATCTTACCTATCCTTATATGATCATTCATTTTGCTTGGTGATGAGTGCATGTATTCAATCTTTATTATTTCGAGCGCTCCACCAAGATGTATGTGACATGGAAGAGTAACCCATGAGCCTAATTCCTTGTGCATTTGCAATCCAAAGCAAATTTTAAACTATGCACAAATTTAGGGGGAGCTCTTGCTTATCACATACTTCTCAAAGCGACGATGTTTTTCAATCTTATTATCATTTTTCGAAGCTTTGATCTATATGTTGTCATCAATTACCAAAAAGGGGGAGACTGAAAGTGCAACTATCGCTAGGTGGTTTTGGTAATTCATAACAACATATAGCTCACTGAGCTAATGCTATTCCAAGACTATTATTTCAGGAAAGCTCAATGAATGGCATGGCATGGATGATGAAAGTGGATCCCTCAAAATATCAAGGACAAAGGATTGGCTCAAGCTCAAAAGCTCAAGACTCTTCATTTTACATTTTAGTGATCCAATATCACATTGAGTCTATAGGAAAAGCCAATACTATAAAGGAGGGATGAGGTGTTGTTTAATGAGCCTCTTGCTTCAAGTGCTTAGTGATATGCTCCAAATACCCTCAACTACTTTCTCACATCCTCATATGACCTAAACCTAAAGTCAAAATCGGTCACACCGATTCTTTCTATCCGGCGCCACCGAGTTCAAATGTCATAGCCACTGCCACAAACCCTAGGCAAATCGGTCTCACCGATAGGGATCTCGGTCTCACCGAGATGGGATTGTAATCTCTCTGTTTCCCTTCGTAACGTTTTGGTCTAACCGAACTGAGTGATCGGTCCCACCGAGATTGCAATTTAAACTCTCTGTTTCCCTTTCGTAACATTTCGGTCTCACCGAAAAGAGCAAATCGGTCCCACCAAGTTTACCTGACCAACTCTCTGGTTAGCTAATTACCAAAATCGGTCTCACCGAGTTTGTGTAATCGGTCTTACCGAGATTATATGCCCTAACCCTAACCATATCGGTCCTACCGAGTTGCATGTCGGTCCCACCGAAATCACTAACGGTCACTAGGTTTACTAAATCGGTCCGACCGAGTTTGTTGATTCGGTCCTACCGAGTTTGGTAAATTGTGTGTAACGGTTAGATTTTGTGTGGAGGCTATATATACCCCTCCACCTCCTCTTCATTCATGGAGAGAGCCATCAGAACAAACCTACACTTCCAACTTACCATTTCTGAGAGAGAACCACCTACTCATGTGTTGAGGCCAAGATATTCCATTCCTACCATATGAATTTTGATCTCTAGCCTTCCCCAAGTTGCTTTCCACTCAAATCTTCCTTCCACCAGATCCAAATCCTATGAGAGAGAGTTGAGTGTTGGGGAGACTATCATTTGAAGCACAAGAGCAAGGAGTTCATCATCAATGCACCATTTGTTACTTCTTGGAGAGTGGTGTCTCCTAGATTGGCTAGGTGTCACTTGGGAGCCTCCGACAAGATTGTGGAGTTGAACCAAGGAGTTTGTAAGGGCAAGGAGATCGCCTACTTCGTGAAGATCTACCGCTAGTGAGGTAAGTCCTTCGTGGGCGACGGCCATGGTGGGATAGACAAGGTTGCTTCTTCGTGGACCCTTCGTGGGTGGAGCCCTCCGTGTACTCGCGCAACCGTTACCCTTCGTGGGTTGAAGTCTCCATCAACGTGGATGTACGATAGCACCACCTATCGGAACCACGCCAAAAACATCCGTGTCTCCAATTGTGTTTGAATCCTCCAAACCCTTCCCTTTACTTTCTTGCAAGTTGCATGCTTTAATTTCCGCTGCCTATATACTCTTTGCATGCTTGCTTGAATTGTGTGATGATTGCTTGACTTGTCCAAAGATAGCTAAAATCTGCCAAAGTCTAAAATTGGGAAAAGGTTAAGTTTTTAATTGGTCAAGTAATCTAATCACCCCCCCCCCCCGTCTAGACATACTTCAAGGTCCTACAACACCAGGTGGCGGGACGGCCGTGCTGAACGTGGCAACGCAAGATGTCCCGAACCGGCTTCAGTCCCAGGCCGCCATGCTGAAGCAGTACAACCAAGAGTTCCTGGCGACGCAGTCGGCCATCCGGGTAAGCTTCTTGATTTTTCCTTTTGCTTCTTGCTCTTGAATTCTTCCGTGGGGCACGTCAGCGCACCCGCTGGGTGTAGTCCCCGAGTTCCAAGTCGGCTGCTGAGCAGGCGGCTTGGAACTTCTTAGCAGACTTCAGGTGCTGACTTGTTTTGGTTTGTTTACCCATCCCTTTTGCAGGACTACCGCAACCTCCGAGCGGCCGCCTTCAACTCCCATACCCGGGAGCTGACTCAGAAGACTACCGACCTGTCAGAGAGCCGGAGTAAGTGCTCCATCCTCTGTCTCTCGTGGGGGTGCGTCAGCGCACCCACTTGGTGTAGTCCCCGAGATTCGGGCCGACTGCTGAGCAGTCGGGCCAGATATTTCTTGGCGACCTCTTTCTTATTGTCTTTTCTTCTTTGTCGTTTTTGCAGAGGCCAACGCCAATCTGCGACAACAACTGGGTGAGGCTCAGACCACCCTGCGCGCCAAGGAGGTTGAATGCAATGCCTTGGTTCAGGAGTGCGACCGCCTGACCGGGAAGTTGGCCGACCAGGAGGAGATCCACAAGGCGGCCCTGAAGGTGGTGAATGACAGCGAGGCCGCCCTCCAAGCTGAGTACAAGATTGAGGCGGCAAACTGGGCCGAGTCGAGGCAGGCACTGAGCGAGGGCTATGGCCAGATCAAAGACCTGGTTGACGGTAATCCGCCTTCCTCTTCGTCCATTTCTTGCCGCCTTCTGCCCGGTCCGACTTCTGACTTTGTATTTTTTTTCTCTTTTCCTTTCTATTTTGTGCAGAGTACTTCCCCGGCTATTCTGTTGTTGCTAGCCAGGTCATTCAAGCCCACCACGATGCACAGAGGCAGGCTGGCGCTGAAATCGCGCTAGATGCTCGTCGGCCGCTCGAGGAGCCGCTCCTGGCCATCCAAGCCTGTGTCCAGCCAGCTCATCGCATGCTCCGCCACCTTCAATGCGCTAGATCCCAAGTGTTGTCCACCCTCTGGCCCGGCGAAGTGATTCCCCGCACCCCCAGTCGGACTGCCGAATGGCTGGAGGTGGTGGTTGGTCGCTTCGAGGCCTGGAAGGCTTCTGCAGCTCAGGAAGGCGCCAGGCGGGCACTGGAGTTCGTCTGAGCGTGGTACCCTGGGCTGAACTTGACCCAGCTGGCCACGTGGAGGAAAGACGCCAACGAGGAGCTGGAGCCGGTGCGGCCGGCCATCAACCAGCGTGCCTCAGCGATCACCAAGTACACCGACACCATCGCCTTTGTCCCCGAGGTGAATGACGACAACGTTGCTCTGCTAGAGGAGTGGTTCAGGCTGAACCCAGCAGATGGTGAAGACTCGGTGGAGGAGATTGACTCCAGCGACAAGGGCGAGGAAGAGGAGGACAAGGACGGTGGAGATGTTGCGCCGGATGGTGGAGCAGCCGACCAGCCTCAACTTGACTGTGCCTCCAGCAACAAAGCACGCGCGAGCGCGCCGCCTGCCGCTGGTGATGATCAAGCCGAGACTCGCCAGCCGGCCACTCCTCCAGCCAGCGCTACCGTCTCTGCGGACCTGCCCAACTCGCCCATTGCGCCCTTGGCCTGAGCTGCCATCTTTATCTTTGCTTCCTGTTTGTTTACGTTTTCGGCTGGGGGTGTATTCAGACTAAGTTGGATGATGGTCCTTCGAAGGCTGTTTTGTGTAAATATAATCTTGTGTGCTTTCGACTTCCGATTGTGCTTGCTTTTCATCTTTTTTGGCTGTTTCCTTTGCCGCCCTCCCTTGGTCGCAGCCTTCCCAGCCGGACAGCTGCTCTGCAGTCTGTGGCTGGGAAAGTACTTGGCCGTGTGGGAGGACAAGTACTTCAGCTTACTTAGATTGTAGCAAGGTGAGTGGGAAGCCGGCCAGCCGGCTGTTTAATAGTCGGTTGGCGGGGTGGGAAGCCGGCTTATGTTATGTAAGCCCATTGGTCCTTAGCCGTTTTCGTGTGGGCATCTTTTCCTGCCTCTAACCCTTGCTAGCCGGACAGTCGATTCTGCGAGCTGCGACTTTTGGCAAGGGATGGATTAGACGGTGGCACACTATTGTCTGACTGCAGGCAGGACTTAGCATAATTTCAAGGCGGCGAGTCCCCGGGCCGACTGGTCGAACCCGGTGCCGAACAGAAAAACAAATGTAGTAACACATTGATAGGCATGATACTCATCATATAGATAAAAGAGGGTAGTCCCCGAGTGCTCCTCGGGGAGCCCGATGTCTTGTACTTAATACAAAAGATAGTGTGGTACATACTGCATTTAACTGTAAAATCTTCGGAGGAGATTGGCATTCCATGGTCGTTCCGACTCCTTGCCAGAATCATCTCTCTTGCGCGCCTTGGGCTTCTGTGCGTCGATCAGGTAGTAGCAGTCATTTCCCAAAGCCTTGCTGATGATGAAGGGGCCTTCCCAAGGGGCCAAGAGCTTGTGTTGGCCGGCTGTTCGCTGGATCAGCCGGAGCACAAGATCACCCTCTTGGAAGGATCTTGGCTTGACCTTCCGGTTGTGGTAATGGCGCAAACCCTGCTGGTAGATGGCAGACCGGCTGAGTGCTAACAGCCAGCCCTCTTCCAGCAGGTCAACGCCGTCTTCTTGCACTTCCTTGGCCTCTGCTTCCGTGTACATGGTGACTCGAGGTGAGTCGAACTTGATGTAAGTTGGGATGACGGCCTCGGCACCATATACAAGGAAGAAAGGACTGAAGCCGGTTGACTTGTTTGGGGTGGTACGTAAGCTCCAGAGGATGGCCAACAGCTCCTCGAGCCAACAGCCGGCCGAGCGCTCTAGAGGTACGACCAGTCGGGGCTTGATGCCGGACAAGATGAGGCCATTTGCTTGCTCGACTTGGCTGTTTGCCTGCGGGTGGGCAACGGACGCTAAGTACAGTTGGATGCCAAGTGTCGCACAGAAACGTGCCAATGCTCCTTTGGCAAAATTCATGTCGTTGTCGGTGATGGTTTTGTGCGGTACGCCATACCGGGTGGTGATGTCGGTGATGAATGGCATCGTAGTCGGCCCATTCAGCTTTTTGATTGGCTTTGCTTCAATCAACTTGGTGAACTTGTCCACGGCGACAAGAAGGTGTGTCATGCCGCCGCGTGCCGTCTTGAATGGGCCCACCATGTCCAGCCCCCATACGGCAAAGGGCTAGGTGAGGGGGATGGTCTTGAGTGCAGAAGCCGGCAGGTGTTGCTTGGAGCTGAAAACTTGGCACCCTTTGTAGTGTTTGACCAACTCTTTGGCATCTTCCAAAGCAGTCGGCCAGAAGAACCCATGGCGGAAAGCTTTGGCGATGAGTGATCTTGAGGCCGCGTGGTGGCCGCACTCTCCTTGGTGGATATCTTTGAGGATTGCAATGCCCTTCTCTGGCTCGACGCAGCGCTGGAAGACTCCAGTGACACTGCGCCTAACGAGTTCTCTGTTCACTATTGTGTATGCTCCGGCTCGGTCTTTAACTTGTCTTGCCAAGATCTCATCAGTCGGCAGCTCTCTATTTACCAGAAAGTTGAGGATGGGCTGGGCCCATGATGGTGCTGTGACTTCTTCTATTGCCAACACGGCTACTACGACCAGGGCGGGTGGGTTGGGTGGTGAAGAGTTGGAGTCGGCCACCGCTTGCTGTGTCGTTGTAGTCCCCGGTGTCGGTTCAATATCCGGCGTATCTCGTAGTAGGGGTCCTAAGCTAGGCGTCTTGGAGCGATGGTAACATAGACACGGGGTTTTACCCAGCTTCGGGCTCTCTTGAAGAGATAATAACCTACATGCTGCTTTTGATTGTATTCGTATGAGGGGTAGTACAAAGTACAGGTATCTACCAGGAGATTGTAGTAATGAATATGAGATTGTCTATTGACTAGACTGGCCTCGGTTCATATAAGACACTGGAGTCCTAGGGTTTAGGAGAGTCCTCATCTTGGGCGTCAAGTCTTGTGGAGTCTTCCTTGTATGCGGCAATGGTTGTCCGAACTGGCCCATGAGTATGCGGCCATGGGGATCCTCGGCCCAATCTAACTGATTGGGAGACGACGTGGTGAGTACCCCCTAGTCTAGGACACCATCAGTAGCCCCCTGAACCGGTCTTCAAGTTGGGGACGCTCCACGATTCTTCCAAATTGTTCTTTATCTTCGATCGTCTGTCTTGAAAACTGGTTCAACAAATCTTCCCATCTTCGATCTTGAGGATCGCCAAAGTGAATCCGAAGAGTTTACACATCGGGTATCCGAGGAGCCCCTTTAAGTTTCCGGCCTTTATCAATGCCTTGTTATTTTTATGACATACCTTGGGTTTGAAGTTGTTCCCGAGCGGCAACGTCCTCTTGCGTCCGAGCTCTAACACCGGACTGCATTCGAGGTATCTTTAGCAGCCGAGACCCATGCCGGGCTGCTTCCGAGCTCCAACGCCGGAATGTATCCGAGCTCCAACACCGGACTATGTCCAAGCTCCAATGTTGGACTGTGTCCAAGCTCTAGCGCCGGACGGTATCCGAGCTCCAACGCCAGACTATATTTGAGGTGTCATAGATCACCTTGGTTCAAAAAAGTTGAAGGAGTTTAGCCGAGCTTAATGCCGGAAATGCCCTCTATGGAGCCAGCCACTAGCGTCCCAGCTTTATGCCGGACTACTTCTGGGGTGTCTATTGCAGTCCAGCACCAACGTCGGACTGTATTCGAGGTGGTGCACCACTTTGTCCATGGGCTGATTTTTATGTATTTAATTCCAAATTATGTAATGTAATCTCTACCGAGATGTATAGCCAGTAGCCCTCAAGGTGCGTGTTGGCCTAATATCCGGGATGCACCTGAAGGAAAAAATCAAACCGCTGACCCTAGTAGCCCCTGAGACTCAGGTCGATTTCTAAAATCAGCCTGAGGATCAGTTCCCAGCTCGGCAACATACTTGGGAATAGAAACACGGTGTGCAAAGTCCTTGAGACTCGGGTTGGGTGCAGCCGACCAACCTGAGGATAATAATCTCCTCGAAAACTATATTGCACTTTAAATTTTCTGTATTGGATTGTCAATGCAGTAGCCCCCGAGACACTGGACAGGTGGAGACACCAGATCAGGGGATCGATGTACCCTTTAATATTTGTAAATGATAAGCACGAAGCCCAGTAGCCCTGAGCCTTAATGTGGGCATGGGTGGCTGAATTAAGGACCAATGTCCGAAGTAAAATCACAAATTATGTGTAATGATTCTACGTACCTGAGTACTCTACATCATTAATACACGAATCCTCATTGTACAAAACTTTGTTGACCAACCATCGGCTTCAACCTGCTCGACCAGTAGCCGGGGAGTGTTTGTCCCACTTTATAAAGCCTTGACAAGGGCAAAGATTTACGACAAACAAGGCAATCCGTCCATACGATTTTATAAACAAAGGTACGGGGAGAGATATGTTATATTACTTTATAATGTAAGAAACATCTTCCGAAGAAAATAATCCCGCTATCGGTTTCTTTCTTTGGGTTGTCATGCCAACCATGATCATTAAACCTCAGCTCCGATCAATGTGGGAGGAAAATATTGAGGATTTAGTTCGGGGAAAGTTCCCAAACTCTATGATATTAATGAACCAAAAAATCTCCTTTCGTCATTGCCAACCAATGTGATCCTTTAAGATTGCTAGCTTTCGGCTTCACCCAGTCTGAGGTTCTAACTCAGATGACCCGGTAGTAACAATCACAGAGGTGCTCCCTTTACCACCTAGCCGAACAATCGGGAACGTAGGGGTAAGCACAGGAGCCAGGCAACCCAGCTTGGCCAAAATCTTAAGTCAAAGTGATGCATATTTATGGCTTTATATAACAATAATTATAGAAGGCAACATGTCAGGACCGGTTTTCCAATAAAACATTTATTGAGAAACCGTCCGTTGTATAAGACCAATATAGGAAAATCTTCCTTACTAGTAGACAAATCCTTGATACAGAAATCCAGTAGTACTAAATATTAAACATGGTTGAGCTGAGGTTGCTCAACATTTTATTACAAGCCTGCCAATATTATACAGAAAGGCAGATATGACACAAGGGATATGGTGGCATAACTACTAACTCGTAATAAAAGTGGTGGCGGATATGTCACAGTGACGTGGGTGACATGACTCCTAAATCTTACAGCTCATCGAGCGCCGGAGTGAGGCTCGATGATTTTATTTGGGTAGCGGAAGCGTATATGATACAAGTGACCAATTCCTGGATCGCACGGGACTGACTGGGACTCCTCTAGGTGTCGGACTCGCTATCGTACTCTTCATCCATAAGATCGCCTTCGTCGATATCTGGCCAAATCAACAAGCCAGGTGAGTACTTTGAATGTACTTGCAAGACAGTTTGGACATAAGATATAACAAATGCAAACATGACGCACATGAGCAGATTAGTAATGCACACTGAGATAATAAATTTGCACGGCATGTTAAATAAAATGGAAGTCAGGCGATAGTCCTCCCGAAATCCCAATAAAATAAGTGAAGATTGATCGGGTGTTTGAAGCGATGCCTCGAAAGGTAGAAATAAATTAACATGCCGCAGTCGGGCGTCAGGGCGACACCACATAAAGGGCTTATATTGAAATATAAAGGACAGTGCGTGCCACAATCGGACATCTAAGCGACATCTCGAAAAGGGCTTATAATGAAAGTAAATAACATGGATGCCATAGTCGGATGTCTGAGCAACATCACATAAAGGGCTTATATCAAAAGTGAATAACGAGAACACCACTGTCGGGCGTCTGAGCGACATCACATAAAGGGCTTATATCAAAGTAAATAACAAGGATGCCACAGTCGGATGTCTAAGCGACATCACATAAAGGGCTTATATCAAAGTAAATAACGAGAATGCCACAGTCGGACGTCTAAGAGACATCACATAAAGGGCTTATATTTCACCATTTGATTTCAAGTAGTTCATAAATTTAAATCGTCCCAAAGCAGTACTCAATATATAATAATAAACTGCTTAGTCCATCCACAGGAAATATTATTCAGCCGGGTTGAGTACTCATGTTTATCCTCCGGAGATTGTCACTGAAACTGTCACTGAGACTGACGATGAGAGGACGTTGAGACTAACCCTGACACTGATATGTTGATCACAGTCCTTGACCAGGGACATGGTTACTCGAATGGTTTTGACTCTGCAGAGTTTGTACTCTTGACCCACAGTCAACGGATTTCCGTAGTCACAAAGGACTAGTTCCATTTACGGTATTTTAGAAGAAACTCATATAACCAGTACACACCCATTCCACATCCCGCTACCAGGAATCACCCTAGACAACGTTCAAGAAAAACTTTGAGACGGGGATGCCACAACCTCGAGTAGCATAGGATCAAATTTATATCGCACGCTCTAAGGGGTGCCCCTCTCTCGGTCCCAATTGGAAACACCCATGCCCCTTGACCGGATGACGGGCTTTAATCCAGGGCCATGGAACCCTCATCACGGCCCCTCTATTTGGTGTGCACAAGGAAAGAGGTTTGCAGCTGACTAGACCGCATTCGTTGCAGAAGACATGTGGTAGTACGAAAAAGGGGGCGAACGGGATCATGACTTTGATCCACATTGATACCGGAGTTAAACGGTTGACATAAGCCTGGCATGCTTCAACAATACCAGCTTGCAACCTATCATGCCACCACATGATTGGGTTATCTCACCATCATATGAGCACATCAAATTTCGAAGCTCACTTGTAGCTTACCTTGCATGCAATATAACATTCACTAATGCACATAAAGACATGCCATAAGAACACTACTCAAGCAAACATGCAAAACACTCATCATATCAAAGGTTCAAACATGTTTGCCTGGTTTAGAGTAGTCGGAGTCTAGCTCGGTGAAGTTTGCGGCTCCGTCACCTCCTTCGGTGTCTACGATATAAAAAAATTGGATACTAACATAAAAACCGTGCATGGATAAAAGTTGTTCCAAATAATTTTCAAATAAATATGATAACAAACTAGATAGAAAAATAAAGATGACAGAAAAAGAATCAACTCAAAATCATCATTTGCTTAAAAGTTATAAGGGTTTTAGTCTAGGGACTAATCTGTAATGAAACAAAAAACTTCCAGGGGCTAGTTTAGAAAAAGACAGAAAAATGTTTCAGTTAGAAGACGTATTTTGCCCGAAGGCGTTTTCAGAAAATGTTTCAAAAAAAGAAAAGGTTGACGAGGGGGTCCCACCCGTCAGGTTTGAAAACCAAAATAGAGCTTCGCCGGTGCCCGATGCTTGCGGTGGTCGCCGGTGTCGATCCACGGCGAGGTAGAGGAAACGGAGGGTACCTACAGACTCACTGAGATCTCCCATGTCGGTGGGTGGTGGAGTTGGTCGTCGGCGAGCACCATGTCGACAACGGCCTCTTCTACGGCGGACGGCGATTCAGTCGAGGATGGATCTCACCGGGGAGGGCTGCAGATGCCAAATTGAAGCGCGGGTTAGAGGAGTGGGTGCACTAGGAGGCTACTGACGCCGTTTGGGAGGTGGGGGTGCTCTCACCAGAGCTGATCTTGCCGGAGCCCGAGGCGGATCGGGGCGGCCGGAGTCGAGGAAGAAGGCCTCCTCGAGGTCCTTCTATTGGCTGGACGCAGTCTTGGTGAGGTGGAGGGGTAGTGCTGGATCGAGAACGAGCTCGAGGCCCCCTTTTATAGACGGTCTGAGGCGGTTGCCGAGACGGGATATCTCTGGCGAGTGATTATAGCAAGGAAGGGGTTGAACGGAAGGTTTAGGCAACTGGGTAGCTTCGTGTTGGTTCATTGGCTTCATCCAATGCCTAATCTTGGCATGCTTGGGCGATACTCCAAGTTTCTTGATGGAACGGCCTTACGGCCTCGTCGGCGGCAGAGAGTGCGCTCTGCGCCTCTCAGGCCATGGCAACGATGCTGCAGCATGCGCAGAGGAGTGGACGGCCACGCGGAGGCTTCTGGTGGTGCGAGCGGTGCTGGACAACACCGAAAGGCAGGGCTGGCCCCTGTTGGTCGCCACGGGTGGTTCTGCCACCACGAAAAACGCCGGCGATGGCGAGACGCGTCGCCACCGACGCTCGTGCCCGTCCAACCGATCATGCGGCGTGATGGATAAGAAGGAGGAGCAGGGAGCAAGAGGCCGGAGTGAGCACTGGTGAGATTGACGCCGCGGCTCTGAAGAAAACGACGTTGTCACTGACCGAACTGAACTTTTCTGAATTTTGAACAGAAACAGTGCATGCCAACTGTTCGACGAAATGATTTTGGCATGTAGAAAATTTTTCTTGAGCTGATCTTTGGTGAGGTGACCTCTTGATGCATCTAGAGGCTGCCTGATTTATCTTGGATTTTTAGGAGAAGAAAAAGAATGAATTTCACCAAAATTTGCAAACCTAGTTCAGACTTGCAGTAAGCATATTTAGAAAATTTTGAACTGTGGACCAGTGGATCTTGATGGATCTAGGTTGAGGGTACTAAGGACTAGCCAAAGGAGTTTATTTGGGACCAAGAATCAAAGGGATTATGGTGGTTCCTTTGTAAATCATCAAGGCCCAAATGAATGACAGAAAATGCTTTTGAGGGAAAAAAATAAAAAAAAATAAAAGGAGGTAGAGACTTGCTGGAATGGGATGCTTGACTTGACCCAAAGTAGGGGGAGGATTTGGAAGAAATATTTCAACATGGGTCATGGCAAGAGAAATTATTTTTGAGTGGGAAGGAATAAACCCATAATTTTTATAGAAACTCTTTTTAATAAAAGAAATATTAAAACCACCCAAGATTATTTGTGTTGACCCAACACATGTTGAAGAATCCTCAAGACCAAAAACCAATATTGAGAAGAGCTCCAAAAAATTATTTGTCATAAAAGGTTTTGAGAAGGAGAGCCCTTCTTTTAGCAAAAATTCAAATAACCCCCTTTAAATCAAATAAAGAATTTAATAAAAACCAAATCAAAATTTGTTGGAGTGTTACACAACACTTGTATAATGAGTTCAAATGTTGATGATATATACTTATTTTGACTCCATTCCGACCGTTTAGCAGTTGAAAGTGGCCCATCGTCGGCTTCTACCCCTTTGTAGATACTATGCAGGGTGTTTCCGCAATAACAAGACAACCCTTAGCCGACATCTCGGTGCCCGGAGGCGGTTGTGTTAGTGGAAACGAGGCAATTAGATATCTTGGCTTTATAACTTTCACTTAGTCATAGGAGCTTTAAACTGGGGAAGCTTGCTACGAGCCCCTGGTTAGTGTTCGGCGACAGCAGAGGTCAAGCTGTAAACACTTCAGCCAATGTTAAGAACGACTCATCATTTAACATGGTGATCGGATCACTGACCAGTTTGCGCTTATTGTGGCAGTCAGTTTTCGGCTTTCTCCACTGAGGTTCTTAACCATGCGAGCTGGAAGCACAATCGCAGTGGTTCTCCTGCTGCACACCTAGCCGAACAAAGCCAAACATAGGAGGCAAGCACAGGAGTCGGACAACCCAACTATTGACCGAACACACAATTCGAAACTTATGCATATATAGCAACATCCAAGAATGTTTTTGCCGAATCTCTAAAGGTGTCCGGCGTTGCACTATGAGACTTGTGTGAAAAACACACAATAGTTTGAAAGTGCCAAAATCTTGGAAAACCGAAAAACGCCAGTAAAAACATGACGTCCGAACAAGATCAAGTGTTCGGTGCCAATCCGAAAATTGGAAAAAAATTGTGCTTCTGTCGACCAAGAAGAAAACACATTTACAGCTCATATATAAATTTAAGAGCCCCCAAGTGACTTGGGTGAAAGAATTTTATGTTATAATGATTGTGTGTACCGAAGTACTTATATCATATCTGTGTTCACCCGAACTTTAAACGCGTCTTAACCGACCGTCGGCTTCTACTTCTTGGGCCAAGGGCAGAAAAGTCTTATGTACTCCACCTGTCAAGAATATTGACGGTGTTTCCGATAACCATGCAATCAGGGCATAAGGCTGTAACAGACAAAGCGCGCTCAGGGAACTTATGCTATATTACTCACGAAGTGTAAGAAGCATCTTCGAAGAAAATAGTACCCCCACCGATACCTTTCTTCAGTTGCTCATTGTTACTATGAGACTTGTGCAATAGATTTTTTGTACTCATGAGTTCTATTGTGTGCCGACCATGATTGAAAACAATAAGAGCACTAGCTTTCGGCTTCACCTAGTCTGAGGTCCAAGCACAGATGACCCGATCGTGACAATCACAGAGGTGCTCCCTTTACTCCCTAGCCGAACAATCGGGAACGTAGGGGTAAACATAGGAGCAAGGCAACCCAGCTTGCAAATCGCTTAGGTCAATATGGTGCATATTGTGGCGTAATACACAAACAAGGAATGAAGCCGTACAAGTATAATCATACGCAAGAGGAAAAGCTCCATCAAGGGAGCCCCAAAATAAACGGCGTATTTGAATATGTGCATCACAAACAAAGTTTTGACAAGGAACTTTGCCGCAAACAACTTTGTGCCAAAAAGTATAATGCTTGGTCGAACCGAACAAAATTTAAAACTGAAAGTTTTTTAGCATGAAATCGACTTAGCTGGTTAATGTGTTCAGCATTGATGACGCGGTCTGAGCTTGATGAGGGACAAGGTCCCATCCCCCAAGACGTTCCCGAGGTGGTGGAGCAAAGAGCTCGGCAATCCGAAGTGGTGACATAGCTCGGTCAATGTAGGCTGGCATAGTGACGCCGAAGCCCCCGGCGTGGGGTAATGAAATGTTGACGAAGCCCCCAGTCTAGCCGAGGTGACGTGGTATGTTAGTACGTCGAGGTGACAACACTGCCCGACCCGGATCATTTTCCTATGCACAAAAAATAGTGCAAACCGGAGATAATAGTAATAATAATAAATTAAAAAAATTGCTGCATAATAACTAATTTATACAAAGTTAATTATAAAAGAAATATGGCCAGTGCGTCGAACACTCGATGAGATAGAGCTTTTCTCGGTGATCCCGAAGTCCCCGAGGCGACCGAACACGTCGGTATGGCAACGCGACCAACAAGTTGATCATGCGAGCTGATTTACGCCAATTGGGACGACGGCGTTGGCTTGCCGGAGAGACCGCATGACGCAGTCGAAATCCATTACCTGCTTAATTAAATAATATAAAGGGAGAAAAGGAAAAAAGGAGGTCAAATCTCCATGTGATTGCGTCGAGCCGAACTCTCTTCGGACTCAATGGGCGTCGTTGCGCCAGGTAATGCGCGGTGTAAGTCAATTGCCTGCACAGAAGAAATAGTGCAAGTCCAAGGATGATAATATATATGTTTTTTTATAAAAAATATCCTCTACTTAATTAACTTAAGTAAAGTCGATAATTAAAGAAATATGGCCTGAACACCGGGGTCGTCCTGA
This sequence comes from Triticum aestivum, assembly GCF_018294505.1. NCBI lineage: Eukaryota > Viridiplantae > Streptophyta > Magnoliopsida > Poales > Poaceae > Triticum > Triticum aestivum. The sequence continues at coordinate 9,412,108 of NC_057813.1, forward strand.
TAGAATGGCTGCAGACATGCTGACATAGGGACGCGCGCTGAGGCGACACCGCAACTTGATCGATGCAGGCAGGACAACAACATCGGCCCACAGAGTTAATGGCGTGACGCAGTCGAGTTGGTTACGTGCACACGTAAAATAGTGCGAGCAAGAAATAACAACAATAATAATAGTTGAAGAAAAATGATTATTTGCACAATTAAGTTTATGCAAAGTGCATGGCTTGTGTGTGTGCTACCAGTAGAAGCAGACCTCGGACCTGGCGCATTGCCAGGCAGCGGAAAATTTCTTGATCTCATTCCGACCATCCCGTCGATCCGCGTCGATCACCATATTGACGCATACATCATGTACAAGCGTCGGCGTATCTCTGCGAGAATAATACAGTACAGACCAACAGAAAAACCACATGTAATAACTTTACGTGCTAACCGAATAGTTAGGAAAGACAAATCCTAGAACTATTTTGCATGTAGCAGACCGAAGAGGAAATTCTTCAAGATCCCAAGTGACCTAACACTAAACTTGACGGGAGTGTTGTACTTAGACAAATAGTATTATATTTAAGGGATTGATTGACTTCCCTGGTGGATCACGTGAAGAGGAACTACAGCATGTCCTTGCTCGATCCCACGCGAACGGCGGGCAACGCCTGGATCGGCCCGATCCGATCTTGCCGCAGAGCTCGGCTACGAGATGTCCTGCCACTGCTGCTATCAGCAAACCACCATACCCATGCGTGCCTTCTAATAAAGGTTTGCGCGCGCATCAAGGTCATCCACAGATGCTTTTCCTGGGATAGATGGCTAGCTGCCGGACTCGGGGCTGCCAAAAAATTCTCCAGTGGAGAAAATAGCACGGGAAAGCAAAGATCTCTTTGCAAACAAATTGAACAAAATAAACTGAAAGAACAACACCTGATTTAGCATCGTTTGAAAATCTCATCGAACCGCGACAATCTCCTAGTGGACTCTCAATGAAAGCACCAATGTTGGTTCAATATCCGGCGTATCTCGTAGTAGGGGTCCTAAGCTAGGCGTCTTGGAGCGATGGTAACATAGACACGGGGTTTTACCCAGCTTCGGGCTCTCTTGAAGAGATAATACCCTACATGCTGCTTTTGATTGTATTCATATGAGGGGTAGTACAAAGTACAGGTATCTACCACGAGATTGTAGTAATGAATATGAGATTGTCTATTGACTAGCCTGACCTCGGTTTATATAAGACACCGGAGGCCTAGGGTTTAGGAGAGTCCTCGTCTTGGGCGCCAAGTCTTGTGGAGTCTTCCTTGTATGCGACAGGGGTTGTCCGAACTGGCCCATGAGTATGCGGCCATGGGGATCCTCGGCCCAATCTAACTGATTGAGAGACGACGTGGTGAGTACCCCCTAGTCCAGGACACTGTCACCAGGGACGGCTGCTACAGTCTCCGGGCCGAGCTCTGAAGCCCCCGAGCCGAGTGCGACTACAGAAGTCCATGAGCCACCTGCCGAAGTCCCCAAGCCGCCTGCTGAGTTCCCCAAGTCGGATCCGGCTGTCTCAGGGTCAGGTGGCACGAAGATGGAGTCTGATTTCGGAGACGGCTTAACAGACAGCTTGAGGAGGCGTTGGAGGGAGACGCCGGTTGGTATAGCTTGCCGGGTGGAGCCGATTCGTGCCAGGGCATCTGCTTGCTCATTGTCGGCCCGTGGCACATGGAGAAACTCGCACCCTTCAACGTATCCGCTGAGCTGCTGGACGAGGAAATGGTAGCTCACAATGTTTGCATCCTTGGCATCCCAATCGCCAGATGATTGCTGGATCACCAAGTCCGAGTCTCCCTAGCACAGGATCCGGTGGATGCCGAGCTCTTTGGCCAGCCAGAGTCCATGTACGAGCGCCTCGTACTCGGCCACGTTGTTGGAGGCGGCAAAATGGATTTGTAATGTGTATCTGAGCTTGTCGCCCTTGGGAGAGGTGAGGATGATCCCGACTCCCAAGCCGGTGCGCATCTTGGATCCGTCGAAGTGCATCCACCAATGAGTGGAGTCGGGTGCTGGTGGCAGGTACTGGGTCTTGGCCTAGTCGACAAGGAAGTCGGACAGCACTCGGGACTTGATGGCGGTGCGCAGCTGGTAGAAGATGGTGTAAGGAGCCAGCGCAATGGCCCACTTGGCCACCAGGCCAGATGCATCCCGGCTGCCTATAATCTCGGCAAGTGGGGCAGTGCAAACGACCGTGATGGGGTGCTCTTGAAAGTAGGGCTTGAGCTTCTTGGCGGCAAAGTACACGCCATAGCACATCTTCTGGTAGTGGGGGTAATTCTTTTTTGAGGTTGACAACACTTTGCTCAAATAATACACCGGCCTCTGGACCAGCTAACCCGGCCTTCTTCTGGGCGCTGAACCACGATGACGGTGCTGACCATCCGGCTGGTTGCGGCAATGTAGAGGAGGATGGGCTCTTTTTCAGTCGGTGCCGCCAAGACAGGTGTGATGAAGGCGGTCTTCAGGCGATCGGATGGATCCAACTTGATCTGGTGGTAACCTGAGTAGGCATCCAAGAAACTCAACAGCTCGCATCCGACTGTGGAGTCTATCACTTGGTCAATCCGGGGCAAAGCAAATGGATCTTTGGGGCAAGCTTTGTTGAGGCTGGTATAGTCTATACACATGCGCCACTTCTTGTTCTTCTCCAACACTAGGCCGGATTGGCAAGCCATTCTGGAAAGAATACTTCCATAATGAAGCAGGCTGCCAGAAGCCGGGCTATCTCTTCACCAACAATTCTTCTCTACTCCTCCAACAGTCGACGGAGGGGCTGCTTGACAGGTTTTGCATCTGCTTGGACATGTAGCTTGTGCTCGGTGAAATCCGTCGGGACACCCGGCATGTCTTTGGGGGACCATGCAAAGATATCCCGATTCTCATGGAGGAAGTCGACAAGCTCGCTTTCCTATTTGCTATCTAGGTTTGCACCCAAAAAAGAAAATCTCTCCGGGTGCTCTAGGTCCAGAGGTATCTTCTTTGTCTCCTTGGCCGGCTAGAAGGAGCCCTAAGCTTCCGACTCCTTGGGGTCCGGAGACAGGTTCGGCTGCTTGCCGGCCATGGCCACAACCCGGTCAAGGATCTTCTTCTCAGCAGCAATCACGAGGGACTCGGCCAGCCGGCTACTGGCTGCAGCACGGGCAGAGGATTTCTTGTAGTCTCCGACTATGGTGATGATGCCCTTGGAACTCGACATCTTCATCTTGATGTAAGCATAGTGGGGCACAGCCTTGATATTGGCCAAGGCAGGTCGCCAAGTAAAGGGTGGTAAGGGCTCTCTAAGTCCACCACTTCAAACCAGACAGCTTCTCGACGGAAGTGATCTTTGTCTCCGAAGAGGACATCTATCTTGATCTTGCCGATTGGTGAGAAGGACAGGCCGGGTACAATGCCATGGAACACGGTCCGACTGGGCAAGAGTTGCTTCGTCTTGATGTTCAGCTTCTCCATGGTGTCACGGTATAGGATGTTGATGTTGCTTCCTCCATCAATCAGAACTCGGGAAAATGGGCGGTGTCGGTGTCAAAACCGGCGGATCTCGGGTAGGGGGTCCCGAACTATGCGTCTAGGCGGATGGTAACAGGAGACAAGGGGCACGATGTTTTACCAAGGTTTGGGCCCTCTTGATGGAGGTAAAACCCTACGTCCTGCTTGATTGATATTGATGATGTGGGTATTATAAGAGTAGATCTACCACGAGATCAAGGAGGCTAAACCCTAGAAGCTAGCCTATGGTATGATTGTTGTTCGTCCTATGGACTACAGCCATCCGGTTTATATAGACACGGAGAGGGCTAGGGTTACACAGAGTCGGTTACAATGGTAGGAGATCTACATATCTGTATTGCCAAGCTTGCCTTCCACGCCAAGGAAAGTCCCATCCGGACACGGGACGAAGTCTTCAATCTTGTATCTTCATAGTCTTGGAGTCCGGCCGATGATGATAGTTCGGCTATCCGGACACCCCCTAATCCAGGACTCCCTCAGTAGCCCCCGAACCAGGCTTCAATGACGACGAGTCCGGCGCGTATATTGTCTTCGGCGTTTGCAAGGCGGGTTCCCCTCCATGTTCCATGTGTTTGCCGAATAGTGTCCGGTTTCTTCATAAATGTTGCGCTCCTTGGCTTCCACGTCCAATAATGGCCCTCTTCCACGTGTTGTATGAATGCGAAAAGCCAGGGTATTTTTATGTTTTACCCCCCTAGCTGCGCGAATAAGCCGCCTATAAGAGAGGCGAGGATCCAGATCCGAATCACACCATCCTCCTTCCGCAAGTACTCATCGAAGCGCATCTGACAAAAATCCATTCCAACATGGACAGTCGACGCGGCTCCTCTTCTCGCGCTCCCAGTCCTCAGCCAGGAGATTGGAGGAGATGCTCAGTCCCGCATAGCGAGTTAGTGACGCTCCAAGCAGAGGGATACCTTCCCCCAGCCTTTATGGTTCCGGTTCGAGCCGGACTGGCCACCTACAAGGGTGGGAAGCAGGCGGAGAGCGTCCCCAATCCCTCCAAAGGAGAGCGGGTATGCTTCGTCCCCTACTTAATAAGGGGACTCGGATTTCCCATACATCAGTTTCTCTGGGGGCTCCTGGAGTTCTATGGACTCCAACTTCACCACCTCACACATGCCTCCATTTTACACATCGCGGGCTTTGTAGCTCTTTGCGAGCTGTTCTTGGGCATCGAGCCCCATTTTGCGCTGTGGAAGAGACTGTTTTGCCTCGTACCCCGTTCTCACGAGGGGTCGATATATCAAGTGGGCGGAGCCGAAATATGGCGCATCGCCGGGACCGGATATCTATCCGGAACCCCGAAGAAGGCGTCCGAAGACTGGCCTTCAGAGTGGTTCTATATGGAAGATGCCCCGCTGCCGGACCCAGTTCAGATCGGCCTCCCGGAGTTTAGCAACGCTCCTCTGAAGAAACGCCTGAGTTGGCGCCCGCGGAGCCCTCAACGGGAAGATGATAGGAGCGTCCAATATCTGATGGGCCGGATACGGTTACTGGCCCATTCCGGATTAACCATGATTGGAGTCATGGCCACATGCATTATGCGAGGGGTGCAGCCGCTCCAATATAGGGGCCACCCCATGTGGGATTTCAACGGGGAGAATGACGCCACCCGTCATGGCCGCAAGGGGCCGGGATCGGCCGCCGATCTGGTGAAGATCCTGTCCGGCTTGTACAAGGGGGAGAAGGAGGACTTCCTCCGCACGAGTCCATTGAATGGATTCTCCATGAATAACCCTCGGAGCTGGGTAAGCGGACGTTTATATATCCGATCCATGCTTTCAAAGATAAGTGTCTTACTTTATGATTTCAACGCAGGAATTGCGCCGGGATGTGGAGGGCATAGAAAGCCTGACTCCACAACCCGAGGATCCGGGAAGATCCCTTGATCCGGCCTCCGGAGAGGATCCGGACATAATGGTGGAACTGATTGACGGGGTGTTCCACCAGCTCAGCATAGACAATGCTCTAGTCGCCATTACGGCTGACTACCCCGGTTTATCTCCGGCTTCCTAGGTGAGTACGACCGAAGTCCTGACACCGTTACTTTTTTAATGCTTATTTCTGACCACCGTGCACCAACGGTGCTTCGCAGGAGGTGCCTTTACGGCGGGAAGCCAAGCCCGCGGCGACTGACCAACCAGGGTCAATGCGGCCCAGCAGGCGGAAGAGAAGTGCGGCATGAATCGAAACGTCGCCGCAAAGGTATGGCGCACCATTGTCTTTTAAGGGAAAGACTCCTGGGAGGTATATTAATGCTCATGATTCTTCCAGGAGAAAGAGCGCTCGCCGGACTGAGCCCGGAGAGGTTGCCAACTAGGCCTCCGCCAGCCAGGCTCCAACTTCTGTTCCGGAGGGGGAGGCGAGCGCAAGGCGCGAGCCGGATGCTCCTCCAACGGAGGATGCCGACAGGTTGTCCGCCACCAGGTCTGAGGTGGAGAGCGCCATGAATCACAGGCGCCGTCGGACAGTTCTTCGTGACGTGTGTTTCTCCCCCGAGGCGTTGAATGCCTTTAATTCGGGAGACGCGCACCTCCGTGCTTCTCAAGATGGTTTAACCAGAGCCATGGAGCAGTATGTAAAAGACATACGGGTGAGGAATTTTAATAGTTATATATGCCAGTAGCCCCCGAGACTTAAAATAGTTAAACTAACTGATTTAAGGATCATTTGTTATGCAGGATCTTACGGAGAAGAATACCCACCTGTCCCAGGAGCTTCAAGAATGCAAGGCCCAACTTGAGGCCGCACTAGCCGCTGCCGGGGGAGCCACAGAGACCCCCTCTGGTAATTCATATTTCGAAAAGAGAAGTAGTTTGTGAAGTGCGGCGTGTGTGTATAGTCTGACAATAATGTTGCAGAGGGTGCCGGACTAGATCCGGACAAGCAACATCTGTCTGCGCCAGCTGAAGGCCGGCGAGAAGGTGCTTATGAGGGTGCAGCAGGAGAGGAACAAACTCCAAGATGCCAACACCCAGCTGGGCGAAGAACTAAAAGATGTTCGGGTCCAGCTGTCTAACTCAGTAAAGGAGAATCGGCGGCTTCGTCGCGGCATTTACAGTAAGTGCTTGAGCAAACTCTTTTCAAAAGAAGAGTTCGGCGAGGAAGTCGATTGACAGAAATGTGTCTGTATGTGTGCTCACGGGTCGTCCGGCGGAGGAGATGCCTGGTTCCATGGGAGACCCTCTTCCCGAGCTGCTGCAACTGCACGAACGTGTTCGGCAGGCGATGAGCGGCGTCGTTCAGGCCTTATGGCCTTCCGTCTCCCTACCCGAGGGTCTTGGAGGGCTTGCTGAGAAGCTTCAGGGAGTACGGCAGCGCTTCCGTCTGTGGAAGATATCGGCCTGCCGTCAAGGCGCCAGGGAGGCCTGGGCCATGGTGAAGACGCGGTACACGAAGGCTGATCCAAACCACATGGCCGAGGTCGGACCTGTGGGGCCCGATGGGAAGGAGATCCCTGTGAGCCTGATGTACGGCCAAGTAGAGTTGGCCGCGAAATATTCCCAACGGGACTGTAAATTAGACAGCCTATTAGATGGGATTGAAGAGGAGTACCATCAGTCAGTTTGACGATGTAATTTAAAATGACATGTAAAATGCCTTCTAGCCGGATTGTAGATCGTTTGTCTTTGCGGACCTTTTCGCTTCAACCTCGGGACCCAACAGTCCGGAGTGTGTCCGAATACCCTTACGGTTATACAAAAACCGGGGCATGCATGGAGACAAGGCGTAGGGGTCATAAGTGCTTTATCAGACAAGTGCCCAACTAGCTATGTTATATTACATGGTTAGTAAGAAACATCTTCCAGGGAGAATAGTTCCGTTAGGGGTTCCTTTCCCTGGGAGGCATGCCCTAAAGTGCATGTCCGGACTGCGAAAAGAGCAGAAAAAGCATCTGGGGGCAGATAAATAAATAAGTAATAAATCATCTTTCAGGTCACCGACCGAATATTCCCTTAAGAACGCTAGCCTTCGGCTTCACCCAGTCTGAGGTACACATCCGGCTGACCCGGCAGTAACAATCGCAGAGGTGCTCCCTTTACCTCCTAGCCGAACAATCGGGAACGTAGGGGTAAGCACAGGAGCCAGGCAACCCAGCTTGGCCAAAACTTAAGTCATATCGATGCATATAATGGTGAGTAAAAGGTACATGCGGAAGTATGACACATGTGTTGGGCATGAAGCCCATATAAATAAGCTTCTGTTAAAGAAGCCCCCAGGTATAACGAGTGCGAGTAGCACATCAAGTGAGTGCGAACAAAGCGCAGATCAGCCCTCAAGAGGCTTGTACTGAAAGAGGGAGGAAAAAGGAGGGAAAACAAAGACAGCGAAAAAATATGAAAGGTGGACGGAGGAAGGAGACGAACTCTGAGTCCGGCGCTAGGCGTAGAATCTTCGGAGACGGGCTGCGTTCCATGGGTTTGGCTCGAGTCGGTTGTTAGATGCGTTGCGTAGACGGTATGCACCGCCGGTAAGGACTTGGTCGATGATGAAGGGACCTTCCCATTTGGGCTTAAGTTTGTCCTTTTTCTTGTCCGGCAGGCGTAGAACTAGCTCGCCAACATTGTAAGTTTTGGCCCGTACTTCTCTGCTTTGATATCTTCGAGCCTGCTGCTGATAGAATGCGGAACGGGATTTTGCCACGTCGCGCTCCTCCTCTAAGGCGTCCAAACTGTCCTGCCGATCCAACTCGGCTTCTCTTTCTTCGTACATGCGCACGCGAGGTGAGTCATGAATTATATCGCAGGGCAAAACTGCCTCAGCGCCGTATACCATAAAAAATGGTGTGAATCCGGTAGTGCGGTTTGGCGTGGTCCGCAGCCCCCAGAGTACGGAGTCGAGCTCCTCTACCCAGTGCGTGTTAGATTCCGTGAGGGACCGCACTAATCTGGGTTTAATGCCGCTCATGATTAGACCATTTGCTCGTTCCACTTGACCGTTAGTTTGAGGGTGATAGACTGAAGCGTAGTCGAGCTTGATGCCCATGTTTTTGCACCAGAGTTTAACCTCGTCGGCCGTGAAATTCGTGCCGTTATCAGTGATGATGCTGTGGGGGACGCCAAAACGGTGTACTACCCCGGATATGAAGTCTATCACAGGTCCGGATTCTGCCGTTTTAACCGGCTTGGCCTCTATCCATTTGGTGAATTTGTCCACCATGACCAATAAGTATTTTTGCTTGTGGGTTCCCCCTTTAAGGGGTCCAACCATGTCAAGCCCCCAGACCGCGAACGGCCAAGTGATGGGTATAGTTTTGAGGGCGGTGGGTGGCATGTGGCTTTGATTAGCAAAGAGCTGGCAACCGACGCATCGTTGGACTAAGTCCTGAGCATCTGCCCGGGCTGTCGGCCAATAAAATCCTGTACGGAAGGCCTTGCCTACAAGGGCCCGGGCTGCGGCGTGGTGCCCGCCGAGTCCGGCGTGAATTTCAGCCAGGAGATTTCGCCCTTCCTCTTCGGAGATACACCTTTGAAGGACTCCGGTTGTGCTTTTCTTATAAAGTTCTCCCTCATGGACCTTGTAGGCTTTAGATCGCCGAACTATGCAGCGGGCCTCATTTTGGTCTTCGGGAAGTTCCTGCCTGATTAAGTAGGCTAGGAATGGTTCCGTCCACGGGGCAATTACTGCCATTATTTCGTGGGCTGAAGGTGTTATTTCATTGGCTGAGCCACCGATTGTGTCAGAATGTTCCGTGTTGGGTGGTGCAGTTGGTTCCGGGTTGTTATTTCCGGACTCCTCTTCCCATAATACGGATGGCTTAAAGAGCCGCTCCAGGAAGATGTTTGGAGGGACGGCGTCGCGTTTTGCGCCGATGCGTGCCAACACGTCTGCTGCCTGGTTATTATCCCGGGCTACATGGTGGAATTCGAGTCCTTCGAACCGAGCTGACATTTTTAGGACGGCGTTACGGTAGGCTGCCATTTTCGGATCCTTGGCGTCAAAGTCTCCATTTACTTGGGATATTGCGAGGTTTGAATCCCCGCGCACCTCTAGGCGTTGAATACCCATGGAGATTGCCATCCGGAGACCATGTAGAAGGGCCTCGTATTCGGCTGCGTTGTTGGAGTCCGTGTACATTATTTGAAGTACGTATTGGACTGTGTCTCCAGTTGGGGACGTCAAGACGACGCCAGCCCCCAAGCCAGCCAACATTTTGGAGCCATTGAAATGCATGATCCAATTGGAGTATGCGCCGTACTCTTTACGGAGTTCGGCTTTGGTCCATTCAGCGGTGAAGTCAGCCAAAACTTGCGACTTTATAGCTCGCCGTGGTTTGTAGGTTATGTCAAATGGTAATAGCTCAATGGCCCATTTTGCAATCCTGCCCGTCGCGTCATGATTGTTTATAATATCATTAAGAGGTACTTCGGAGGCCACCGTTGTGGAACACTCTTGAAAGTAGTGTCACAGCTTCCGGGATGCCATGAACACCACATACGCTATCTTTTGATAATGTGGGTACCGGGACTTGCATGGAGTTAAGACAGTGGATACGTAGTACACTGGTTTTTGAAGAGGGAATTTGTGCCCTTCTGTTTCTCGTTCGACGACGAGTACGGCGCTGACAACTTGATGTGTTGCCGCGATATATAATAACATAGGTTCGCCCAGGTTGGGCGCGACCAGGACCGGATTTGTTGCCAATATGGCCTTAATTTCTTCGAGTCCGACCGTGGCAGCATCGTCCATTCAAAGTGTTCGGTGCACCGAAGGAGGCGATAGAGGGGCAGCGCCTTTTCTCCCAAACGGGAGATGAAGCGGCTTAGAGCCGCCACGCATCCAGTTAGTTTTTGTATTTGTTTGAGGTCTTTTGGGATATCCAATTGTGACAGAGCTCGGATCTTGGCTGGGTTTGCTTCAATTCCTCTACCGATACAATGAAGCCCAAGAGCTTTCCGGCTAGTACGCCGAAAACACATTTTTCCGGGTTGAGCTTAATGTCGTATGCTCGGAGGTTGTCGAATGTAAGCCTCAAATCGTCTACTAGAGTTTCGACGTGTTTGGTCTTAACGACCACATCGTCTACGTATGCCTCCACTGTTTTGCCTATCTGGGTAGCCAGACATGTCTGAATCATGCGCTGATATGTTGCGCCGGCGTTTTTGAGTCCGAAGGGCATTGTGTTGAAGCAGAATGGTCCGTATGGAGTAATGAATGCCGTTGCGGCCTGGTCTTTTTCCGCCATCTTGATTTGATGGTATCCGGAGTATGCGTCGAGGAAGCACAATGAATCGTGCCCTGCGGTAGCATCGATGATTTGGTCGATGCGGGGAGAGGGGAAAGGATCCTTTGGACAGGCCTTGTTAAGGTCTTTGAAATCGACACAAAGGCGCCAGGATTTGTCCTTTTTTGGTACCATTACCAGGTTTGCTAGCCAGTCCGGATGTTTTATATCTCTGATGAATCCGGCTTCTAGGAGTTTGGCTAGCTCCTCTCCCATTGCCTGTCTTTTGGGTTCGGAAAATCGCCGAAGAGCCTGTTTGACTGGCTTGAATCCTTTTAGGATATTTAGGCTGTGTTCTGCCAGCCTGCGTGGGATTCCTGGCATATCTGAATTGTGCCAGGCAGAAATGTCCAATTTTCCCGAATGAATTCTCGTAGTGCGGCTTCTACATCAGGGTTTAATTGTGCCCCAATGGAGGCCGTCTTTGTGGGGTCCGTTGGATGGACTTGGAATTTGACTATTTCGTCTGCTGGTTTAAAAGAGGTGGACTTAGACCTTTTATCGAGTATCACATCGTCCCTATCCACCATGGAGCGCAGCGCAGTGAGTTCCTCTGCCGCTAGGGCTTCGGATAATGCCTCTAGGGCCAGTGCGGCTGTCTTATTTTCAGCGCGGAGTGCTATATCTGGATCACTGACAAGAGTGATGATTCCATTGGGCCCGGGCATTTTAAGCTTCATGTAGCTTGGAAGATTGTGAATGCATCTCGTCCTAACAAGGCGTGATATCCGTTGCCGAACGGGGCCACTTGGAACGTGACTTCCTCGGACCTGTAATTGTCCGGCGAGCCGAACACTACATCTAGTGTGATTTTTCCTATGCAGCGTACTTCCCGACTAGGGATTATTCCTCTAAAGGTTGTGCTGCTTCGCTCAATGCGGCTCCAGTCGATTTCCATTTTTTGGAGGGTTTCCTCGTAGATGAGGTTTAATCCGCTGCCGCCATCCATGAGTACCTTAGTAAGACAAAAGCCGTCCACTATCGGACTGAGGACCAATGCGGCTGGTGCTCGGGTTGTTCGGAATTTAGGTTCGTCGCTGGTATTGAAGGTGATAGCCGTGTCGCTCCATGGATTTATTGTTGCTACTTGGTAGACTTCGGCGAGGCTGCGGATTGTTCGTTTCCGCATGTTATTTGATGCGGAAGTCTCGAAGACTGTTAATACCGTACTGGTACTGTTGGGCTGGTTACCCGGGGCTAGAAAGCCTTCACCACTTTTGGCCACCTGCCGTAGTATCCAACATGCTCGAAGGCTATGTGTTGGAGTGGCGCCTTCTGTACTATGGATTTTACAAGGTCCGTTGAGCCATCCCTCCAGTATGGTTCCATGCCCTTTAGGGGGTTTTTGCTTTTTGGTTTTTAACCCAGGTGCTTGAGTATGACGCACCCTTTTATTTCGAACTAGGGTTGTGTTCAAGGCCGGATTGTCCCAAAACCTGGTTTCGGTTTTCCAGGCACTCTCCATCGCACAGTATTTTTGTACTATGGTCGCTAGGTCGGCGAAGCGTGTAACTTCGCGATGACTTATGGCGTTCATGATTCCCTTGTCCGTGCAATTGTTGCAAAAAATTGAGATTGCGCTTTCCTCACGGCAGTCCTTTATCTTGTCCATAACCAGGAGGAATCTGGCCCAGTAATGATGTACTATTTCATCGGGCTCTTGCCATATTTGATATAGATCGCTTATGTTTGGGTGGGCGGGCGCAATTAAATTCGGAACCTTGCCCCATCTGAGGCTCGAAGGCCGAGAAGTTTCCGAATTTGGAAGCTTGGATTGCTGGATGTTATCCAAAAAATCTGGTCTGATGCCTGACTTTAGGTTCAGTACTTGATTGACGTCCGTCCCTCCGCGGGAATCCGGCATGGAGGGATCGGGAATCCGGACATAACTGGTCTTTAACATAGAAGAAGAGTCGCCGCGTTGTTCTTCTACCACAACAACATGGTGGGTAGCCTGGGGAGAGTTAATTTCTCTCTGATCGGTTTTAAGCCCAATCTGATCGTAGTCTGTGGCGACTTCCAGGGCGGCGATGCGATCCAAGAGCTCATTTACAGAGGAGAGCTCCATCGGGTCTAGCTGCTCGGTGAATTCCGAGTGGACATGAAGATCGCTTTTGATGACCTGAGAGGTCATTGTCGGAGCAGTGGCCGAACAGGCGGTCATAACAAAACTGCCTAGCCGGATAGTTTGGCCGGTGGCCAAAGCTCCGTTGACGACGGTGCCGTCTTTACAGACGGGGAAAGGCATCCCTCCTGATTGCGACGGCACAGAGGAACTCTCAATGAAAGCACCAATGTCGGTGTCAAAACCGGCGGGCTGGTAGGGCGTCCCGAACGGTGCGTCTAGGCGGATGGTAACAGGAGACAAGGGACACGATGTTTTACCCAGGTTCGGTCCCTCTTGATGGAGGTAAAACCCTACATCCTGCTTGATTGATATTGATGATGTGGGTATTACAAGAGTAGATCTACCACGAGATCAAGGAGGCTATACCCTTGAAGCTAGCCTATGGTATGATTATTGTTCGTCCTATGGACTACAACCATCCGGTTTATATAGACACCGGAGAGGGCTAGGGTTACACAGAGTCAGTTACAATGGTAGGAGATCTACATATCCATATTGCCAAGCTTGCCTTCCACGCCAAGGGAAGTCCCATCCGGACACGGGACGAAGTCTTCAATCTTGTATCTTCATAGTCTTGGAGTCCGGCCGATGATGATAGTTCAGCTATCCGGACAACCCCTAATCCAGGACTCCCTCAGGCGGACCGCCTCTCTGTTGCAAAGGTGGCATCCAACACCAACATGTAAGAGCCTGGAGACGGAAGCACCTCTGGGTGATCAGCCCGGCTCCAACTGATAGGTTTTTCAGACCAATGCATAAATTTTGGGTCCTTGGAGACAACTGCATTGACTTCTTGGTGCTGTCGGCGCCGGCTGCGCCTGTCCTCAGCTTGTCTTGTGAAGATGACGCAGGCTGCATGCTCATCAGGGAACTCGTCTTGAATGGCTTCGACTGCTGGGCAAGCGGCTGGCTATTGAGGAGCCGGAGGCAGCTGGCCAGCAGGCGGAGGGGGCAGTAGTCCTTCGCCCTTGGAGATCTGTGTGAGCCAATGACATTTCCGAGTTATGTGGTTGGACGGCTTTGCGCCGCTGTGGAACTTCAGGGGGCATCGAGGGTTTGCTCGTAGGAGAAAGCCGGCTGCCAAGCCGGCCTACCGCCCTTCGGACGTTTGTGCGCGGGCTGCCCTTCAGGCTGTTCGTCTTTGACTGTGGTCACCTGCCGACTGGCGGAAGGCGGAGTTGGAGCCTTGCGCTTGTTGTCGTTCTGGTGTGGGCGTCGGTTGGAGTCGCCAGCCGGCGTCCTTGGAGCCGGAGGAAGCACCTTTCCAGAGGCGTCCACTCGGAGCTCGGTTTTCATCGAGGTGTCGGTTGTGGCGTACTTGTCTGCTATGATCAGCAGTTCGTCAAGTGTAGCCGGCTCGTCGTAGAGAAGTCGGTGCTTGAGGAGGGTGCCGTCTCGGCACCCGGCGGTGAAGTACTCTATTGCTTGCACCTCATGCACGCCCTCGCAGGAGTTACGGAGCTCGGCCCAACGCGTGAGGTAGTTGCGGGTCGATTCGTTGTGGCCTTGGACACACAAGGAGAGCTGACAGGGCTTGGGAGGCCGCTTGTATGTGCTGGTGAAGTTGCGGACGAAGACTTCCATGAAGTCCAGCCAGCTGTTGATGTTGTATGGCTTGAGGCTGTTCAGCCAGGTGTGTGTCGTGCCTTGAAGCATGAGGGGGACGTACTTCACAGCAACGCGCCTATTACCATTTGCTATGCTGACTGCAGTGGAGTAGTTGATCAACCAGTCTTCTAGCTTCACCGAGCCGTTGTACTTTGCCATGTCTCTTGGGAGTGAGAACCCTTTGGGGAAGGGCTCGTCGCGGATGCGGGGCCGAAATAGGGCGGGCCTACATCATCTTCTTCTTCCAGCGCCAGGGATCGTGCCAGGCGGTCGATCCAATGGCGGGCATCATTCTCGTTGATTCTCTCGCGGCGACCAAGGCGGTCGCTGAGTGTTGGCTGCATGACAGGCGGCGGGGTGGAATATCTCTCCCCGCGAGGAGGAGAGGGAGGTGGGTTGCCTCATCGTTCGCGGTCGCTGAGTGTTGGCTGCGTGACAGGCGGCGGGGTGGAATATCTCTCCCCGCGAGGAGGAGGAGGAGGCGGGTTGCCTCATCGTTCCACGGCACGGGGCGGCCTTCTGCGTCACGCTTGATGGAGAGGCGAGTCCGGCTATGACTAGCAGCCGGATCGTTGTTTCTCCGCTCCCGGGCGCTGCCTATTGACGGTGTCCAGGATGTCGCACCATGGTCCCGGCGAGGAGGCGGATCGTTGTCTTGCTGGTCGGGTGCTCTAGTGCGGCAGCCCACCTCATGCTGCTCGGCGGCCGTGTCGAGGAGCCGCTAGACGCGCTCCGTCATGTGGCGACGCTCGTCGCCGTCAAGCTTGTCTAGCTCGCTTGCTTCCGCCTGGGCAGCCCCGAATATTATCCGCATGCATGGCGTAAATGGGGCGATCTGCCTCGAACATGCTGGTGATGGTCGCGCCACGCTGCCGGATCGCGCCGATGCGGCTAGGCCCACTAGGAGCCGGCGTGCCGCCGACGGCGCGGTCCATCTCGTGCCGGTAGGCCTCCGAAAGGCGTCTCATGCTGGCCAGCCTGTTGGCGCTTTCGATGAGCTGGACTCGGCGTGCCTCCAATGTATCGGCATCGGCGTCGGCCGGGATGGGGGCGGACAAGTCGTGCAGCACCGTCTACAGGGCGTCGTGGGAGCTCTCGCCGGAGCCGGCACCATGACTAATGACCAGCACCTCGATGATGGTGTTGTTGCTGCTGTTGGCTCGAGGAAGAGGGTCATCGATGACCACCACATTGGTGGGGAAGGCGTCGAGTGATGCCGTGTCGGAGTCGACAAGCATTGGGTCGGTGGAGCCAACAGACTCCAAGTCCCCAGCAGGCTCGCTGGCGACGTGGAGCTGGTCGAGGAGGCTGACAAGGCGGTTCTTGGGGCAGTCCGTGCTTGCGTCGGACGCAGGCTCATCAGAGAGGCGGACCTTGCCAAGAAGATCGGCAAGGCAGCTCGCTGCACAGGCGTCGTCGACGCCATGCAGCACGTCGGGGAAAGCACCATCGGGCGTGCCGGGCTGGCTACGCTCGCTGGGGAGGAAAAGGGTTCCCGTCCAGAGCAGGTCTTCGGATGACGGTGCACCTGGCTCCATGGTGGGCGCCAAATGTCCGGTGGTAGGTGCGACATATGCTAACGGGTGGCTTATCATTGTGGGAGCCAGTAAGACATCGCCGGTGCCTGGAAACGGGATAAGGCGAAAACATGCACGCCGGCGAATCTTACCCAGGTTTGGGGCTCTCCGTGGAGATAACACTCCTAATCCTGCTCTGCGGGGCCTCCGCATGATCACTAGATCGAGATAAGTGGCTACAAGAGGCTCCTTGAGCTGTTCGGCTAGAGGAAGAAGAAGGGCAAGGCTAGCTCTCCTCTTCTCTCTATGTGGTGTCTAAAACTCTAGGAGCTCAACCCTTTGCATGGGTGCCCCGGAGGGTTTATATAGGCCTACCCCCCGGGGGTACAATGGTAATCCGGCTGGATGCGGGTCCAGGCCATCAGTGTTTGTAGTCGTCGGCTTCTCCACCGGCCGCTGGGTCCCGCCGACTGGTGGGTCCCGCTGGCTGCCGGCCTCTTGGCCCACAGGCTGGTCCCACCACCTGGGGGTCCTGTCGGCTGCTGATTACTATAGCCTTGCTCTTGATGACGATGGCTTTGTCGGGGTAAGCATGGCTACAGGGTCGCCGCCTGGCGGGCGCTCACTGTAGCCTCACCCAATCTTGTCCTCTTAATGGTGCACAAACTTCCAGGGCGGGGGCAGGCCAACTGCTGGGTGCCGGCCTCCCCCCAGGCCGACTAGCCAAGCCTGGCCACCTTCTGGTATCTCTCTGGCAGGAGGGGCCCGCCGCCTGTGGGCCGTACTAACAGCCTGTCATGGGTGATGTCACTGTCAACATGGCAACAGTGTCGCGCTGGACGGGGAGTGGCCACCCCGTACGATGCACTGTGGCCATGCTTGCTCCGGGATTCGAGGGTGGCAGACTTCATTGTAGCCACACCCCATCTTATCGCTGTTATGTGGGCGCGAACTTATAGGGTGCGAGCCGGGCCGCCTGCTAGGAGTCGGTTCTCTGACAGCCGGCTGCCAGGAGTCGTCCCTTGTTGAGAGGGCTTGCAGAGCCTTGCCGCCTTCAGGCAGCCGGCCGGTTGGACAGCCGGACAGAGGAAGGCGGCCCTGCGTCTTGGAAGTCGAGGGCGCCGTCAGCCCAATATTTTTTGAAGAGCCAGGGGGAGCTGGTTAGGCTACCCGTGGCCATTTACTCTGACAACCTTGACGTACGCCTCCAGCTGACGCGCCCAGGCTCTGTGATGTCCGCCACCCTCAGTGGCCACTATGGAGACAACCTCTTCGACGCACTGGTGGCCCTGCGACTGCCCACGTCGTGTCGGAGAATGTCCACCTTGAGGTCGCGCTCGCCACGCAGCGTCTGGCGCAGCAAGACACCATCAACATAATGACCCACGTCTACTCGCAAATCGTCCACAAGGACTACTACATGCAAGATGAGGATGATAGGACGCTGGCCTTCTTGGACAGTAGGGAAAGCTTGGACAACATTGTTTAGAAGCACGTTTAGCTCGCCGCCAACACCGCTGCTCCTCACACGTCGGTTGGTGACCGGGCGCACTAGGGCGTGAGGATGTCGTTGATGGATCCGTATGTATTTTTATCTTTCCGTCAAATCCATGTAGTAGTATATGGTACTACTAATAATTATCTTACCTTTCGCATCCACTTCATAATTTTTGTACGTACTCCATGGATGAACCGCGCCAGAACCAAACTTCTCATTACTCTAGGGAAAATCGTTATTTCTATCTATCGGTCGCGCCATGGAGCATAACCAAATTTTACAAGTTACTACTTCAAAAGGAAAAGCCAGCCGTGTTCGCGTCGCACACCCACATGGTTGGTCCGCACGCTGCTCAAGGGGGGATGCGTGCGGTGTTGCATTTTCACTTACAAGTGGGACCGAAGTTGAGCAAACTGACTATCGGCAAACCCCCACCCCGCCCACCGCACGATGGCTGAGAAAACAGGAGGGAGAAGAGATGGTTGTAGCATGGACTCCAAGAAAATTGGTGTCGGATGGGACTCATGTGGGTGGCGTGTGTCATACTACTAGACGTGAATGCTAGTTATGGCCCATGCCACCCCACTATATCGATCCTATATCGAGGTGCTGGTTATGTAGAACAAATTTCCTAGAGTCCATGATCAGCCCTCCTCTATCTATCTTCTCAGCTAGCCAGCGGACGCGTGGAGCCCATCGTCTGTTTGCTCATATGCGGTCCCACATGTCAGTGAAAAGGCAAGAGGACCCACTAAACCTGCACATCTTTCACCTCGACGTGCTGGTGATAAAAAACAAATCCAATAAAGATCTTCGGTGGTTGCTTTTGGAGTTACTCAAGAGTAGTAAGATTCTATTTACAGTTTAACCCAAGATGCACATCACGTGGCTTCAACTACCACTCTATTTGCTTGCATGACACGACCTGGATGTTGGATGTCCCACGTGTCGGCAAAAGGAGGAAGAACCCGACCAAATCTTCGGTTGTGCTCTCGGGTTATACTAGTTGTGCTAACTTAAAATTTTATTGTGTATAATGGATGCAAGTTTTGGTATTGGGAAGAAGACTACATCGATATATTGATAGGGCGCAATTTAGTAGATGTTCTAGCACTTTTAGATAACATAGAGTCTAGAGATGAGACTAGTGCACTTGTTGATACAATAGAGGCTAGACATGAGACTAGATGGGAGGAAGCAACATCTACTTCTTTACACTCGAAGAAGAAAGAAGCACGCAAGACCGAGCCTCCGTAGATCAACAATGAATGCATTGAGAAGGCACTAATCTAACTTATAGGAGCAGTTATGGAAGTAGGATATATTATAAAATGTATTCTTCTGGTTCTTGTTTTCTTTGGTCTTGCTTTTCTAGTCAAATTTTGGTGATGTATTTCCATGTACCAAAAAATCAATGATGAAAAAAATATATGTGTTTGCAAAGAAAAATGTACGCGGTCGGGATGCGTCCGCGCATTCGGTGCACAACCACCGCATCCGAGAAATGGCCCGGACATGACCCCATTGCCCTACCCAAACAGACAGAATCCGGGAAAAACGGAGGTCCGTTTGGGGTCGTGCGTTGGAGTTGGCCTTACAAGTGGGACTGCAGTTGAGGAAACCGACTATCGACAAACCCCCACCTCGCCCGTCGTGCGATGGCTGAGTTAGAGAAACGACGTGGTTGAAGAGATTGCTGTAGCACGGACTCCAAGAAATATGGTGTCAGATGGAAGTCGTGCTGGTGGCATATATCGTACTCCTGGACGTGAATTCTTGTTCTGGCCCATGCCACCCTACTACTCCTACTACTTATAGTAGTAGTATCGAGGATTCGAGGTGCTGGTTACATACAGTGAACACATTAACATATGGCCCACCTCACACTATGGACAAATTTCCTGGAGTCTGTGCTAGGTTAAAAAGTGTTCTTTGTGAGGGTGGGTGGCTGGTCTCAAGTTTAAAACTTGTTGTATTACGTATAAGTAGACGTAGAGATAGTGCAGCAGTTCTGAAAGTTTCAACCCAAACATCAGAATGCAATTTCTACTAGACTCATCCGAGGACCTAGGATGATGGGATTCGCAGCTACGGTAAAAACACCTGCCCGACGCACGAAGCATGTGAAACTAGTACAAATAGTGTACTACTATTTTTGATTGGCCTCATCCGATAACCTATTGCAATGCACGTACAATTCTGTATTCGGAAAATATATTTTTCCTCGTCGCAGCACTCACTCAGAGAAGCGACTCAAAAGCCATTCATAAATTTAGTAAGTTTATCACAGGCATATCATTTTATTACATACAACAGGTCATCAACCCACAACGACAATGAGGACACATTATAAATACTAAAGTTTTCATCACACAACAAATAACAAGCAATGAAATGAACTTCAACTCAACCAATCCTCGGCATTGGAAACGCTTGCTTTGAACCACAAGTGATTCTCTGGGAAGGGCCATCTATTGTCAATCTCGAGACCAACGCAAGACTGATCATTCAGGCTCAAGCGGCCTACTATATCAGTACCAGGGTAGGGAACCACTGAAATGTCCGAGGTATAGATACAGTTGCTTCTCATAATTGGTACTAGTAACGTTGTGTCTATAGCAGTTGGATCGCCTTTCACCATCATTGGATAGTTTTGTCGAAGGAAGAGCGAGTTTTCTCCAAGAATCAATACTGTACCAGGGAGAAGGTGTTGGCGCTAGCACACTAGTATCCATCCTGAATACCATGCAATGGGGTTGGAATAGGTCCGGAGAGTGCGACCATGGGAGACAACACCTGCTTCCTTAGTAGTAACATCAGCACTGGGCTGTATACAGACAAGAAGGGGTGATCCATCATAATAAGTTGCCACGCGCCACTGAGTATATGGGCCCTGCTCGTCCTCACGCTCGCGATCATCACCATCATCATCTCCCCCTAGGTTATAAATTTTTTCAAGTATAGGTGGTGGAATGTTCACATGACCTTGGAAACACAAGAAGAAGGTTAATTAGTAAAGGGAAACTTGCTAACCTGCATGCATGTGGATGAAACAATTATAATTACAGTGGAAGACAAATGTACCAAAACTATGAGGATCCCATGCAAAAACAATGCCATGAGTGGTGGAAACAAACACAAGACCCTCGTATTGAATTGCATCACAGTACACATCCGTGTACAGAAACTGATTTTTGAGCAATATCCATCCAGTCGAACCACGAAGGACGGCAACAAGCTTGTCGAAGATAGCAACAACTACATAGTTCCTGTAATGCCAAGAGCGGTTGGGAACTCGACAAATTGCTATCTTCCGTAGAAGACAGTCACCATGATCGTATTTGAACATGCGTAGAATACCGGTGTGCTCAACCTCTGGGCAGTCTGCTGAGATTTTTGGAAGTGGAACCCGGTGATGAGTGTACACATTCACAAGTTCCCACTCGCAGTTGTACCCGATATAAACAACCCAATCTCCGTTTGCGACTGCCCAAGCCTTGCCCTCAAGCGATGGCATCTTAACATCATATGTATCATTATCAAGCGGCATCAACTTGCACAAGGCAAGGCCTCCGTCGTCCCCATGCCACTCAGCAGGGTCACGGCGAAGAAGATAGGGGAGATCAAACCGCTCCTGGACCCTTGGGTTCCTTGTAATGATGTTATTAGTTGAGTCGAGAATGGTCTTGAATAAACCTGCCATGCTAGCCGAGGTGATGACGTCGCACCGATCAATGAGTTCCTCCACCACGTCATCTTTCAGATCGGGGCAAGAATAACGGGGTCTTTTCTGGCATGTTCCCTCCATGGAGAAGACGATCGAACAATGACAGAAGGAAGGGCGAAGGAAAATGGAGGAGGGAGGAAGAGCATGCTACAGCAGTTCCAAATCGAGAGGGACAGGCGAAGAGTTAGTGGACGGTTGCCAATTTGCCACGGTGCATGAAGAGGCGCCCCAACCTACACGTCCGTTCGGAAATACTAGTAGAAAAGGACTCGCTATCGTCTCACTAACATGTTGGAACGGGACCACATGTCAACGAAACATGGTGTGCAATTTCTCGTGCAAAATGCAATCTGGCCGCGTTGGCCCGAGGTGCCGCATTAGTTATTGACCTTTATTTTTTAATGGCATGCCGTTCAGTTTTGAAGTATGACTAACTGGTACTGTATGTAGAGAGAATATAAACTACTCTACCACTACTCCACCTCTATTACTAGTAGTATAAAAAAGATATATAGGCTAGAGCTACAGCGCTTTCTTGCTAAGGGCTGCCCACTTGCTTCTCACACTATCACCCTCTCTCTAGATCTAAAAAAGATGTCCTCTCTCTCCTTCCTCAACGGTGGTCACAGATCCGCCGGCGAAGAAAAGAACATGCAGCGTTGACGCACTCGTCGTCGGTGAGCAAGGTCACGCACTGACGACAAGGCCGTCCTCTCAGACCTAGCGCCCGCGCGGGATGGCCTTCGTCCCCAAGCTCACTGCTGTAGTGTGTGCAGAGGACGACGACCACGAGCGAAGCCACTTCCCGCGGACCTCAGGTATGCTACCTCTTTTCGAACCATACCCTTGTTCTATTGCCCCATCTGCCACGTCGCTGAATGTGGATCTTTTTTCACTCCACCATCTTCCCAATTTGCTATCCTCTGCTCTGTTGGTCATGCAGACGAAAACCTTAATTTGCACTATTAAAGGAAACCCTACTTCATGCAGACTAATCCATGTCTAGGTTGAATAAGGAAAGGAAGGGAGACTGTACTGTCCAAGAGAGTAGGCACCGAACCCGCATCTAGGTTGAAAAGGGGAAAATCAATAGCTAAGGAATGAGTCTCGTGTCTCTTGGTTGAAGAAGGGTAGAAAGGCATGAAAACGCAATAGAGAATGACCAGGTCGATCGGTTTGTTGTCCTCACATAGGAAAAATCTGGCTAAAGAGAAGAAAAATGGGACGTAATCCACATATGCTGCCTGGATATTTGTTGCTCTGGGCAACCATACCTCCCTCACCACTATATGCGTCCGTGGAGGTACATCATACTGGTGCAGCCACTGTCCGGATGGGCCTCCCATGCTCTTATTTCCATGTTTTTGCTGTTAGTATAACGCCAGCAGTCAAGTCAAGCAATGCTACTTCTAAAGTGATGCCACATTTAACTAATACCGCACTCAGTCTAATGCCACCGATAAATTTAAGCAATGGCATTTAATGTCACTGGTTTATTTCAGGGTTAGTTGTTGATTGTGGATGTATTAAAGATTTTTTAGCTAAGGCATTCTAATGTTGTTGCACAGCCAATATACCAACGATGAAACTTGTTACTACCTTCAGATTTTTGCACTGTTAATGCTTATAGATTACATACCTCACTTTCATGAGATAAGTTAATTTTTTTGTATAGTGTCACCAAAATGCCAAAGCACTAATGTCATTTTATTTTGGTTAAACTGCACAAAAAATTATGAAGACAAGAGGAAAGGTCAAGAGTGGGCACCTCCTCCTCTGGCTATTCTCTTGATTCGTTCGATCAAGTTTTTATGTTTGATCGATTACCAAGATTGGGATAACAATTTTTAAGGTCCCCCGAGTTCGAAATGATATTTACCTTGGAGGTACATGGTTTGCAATTTTTTTATACTGTCATTAGTTAATAATGCTAGTTACCTTCAGACGTTTGTATTTGGTTTAATGCTCATGCACAGCTAGTATACCAATGCTGAAACTTGTTACCTTTACATTTGTATTGTTAATTCTTATAGAAATCTTCCAGTGCTAGAGTTTATTGAAATCTGTTCAGTAAAACCATTGTACTATACCCTGTAATAAAATAACTACTCTACTGTTGCACTAGCCACTGGATTAGTGTATATTTGTAGTATTCGAATGGTGTTGCATTAGCGTATGGACATAAATAAAGTGTGGCAAGCTTTCCCAGATATATGCTCAAGAAAACTACTACCTTTTTTTCTACATACTAGACGTTTGGGTAGTTTAAATTGAACGCAAAAACGTCTTATATTAAGTAACAGAGGGTGTAGAGTTCACTCAAATTATCCCGGTAAAGCTAGTCACACCTTTGTTAAAATTAATGTTCATTATGTTATCGAAGGAGGTATGTATGTTTGTCTCTAATGCCTGTCGACTACATACTTGACATCATGATGTAATGTTAAGTCATTTCCTTTTGTATAGTGTCACTGAATTGTCAAGGCGGTGATGGCATTTTATTTTAGTTGAACTGCACAAAATATGCTTAAAAGAAGAGGAAAGGTCAGGAGTCGATCATTCTTTCAGAAAGAACTATATATGCCTTTCTGACATCAGCCGATGTTGCCTTATTTATTCCTTCAAACAGGTGGTTAGAAACAGTCTTGCTACCTTTTCCCATTAAGAAATTGGAATGCTTATATTTGTGAGTCTATGCTTCAACTAGTGTAATTTTTATAGTAATCACACTTTCAATATCTATGCAAATATGGATGCTCGATTTTAGTGGAACTCCACAAAAAGTCCAACTGGTTCAACATTAGGAGCATGTTTTCTTCCAAACCTTTATATCCAATTGGTGGCACTATGAGATGTTAATTATGAAGGTACATGGTTTGCTACTATCTTGCTACTCTTTTGTACTCTCATTAGATAGTAATACTAGTGGTTTGCATGTGAATTTATCGGCAGGGTGGACCTACATTGGAGGTGCGGGATGGGAT
This sequence comes from Triticum aestivum, assembly GCF_018294505.1. Lineage (NCBI taxonomy): Eukaryota > Viridiplantae > Streptophyta > Magnoliopsida > Poales > Poaceae > Triticum > Triticum aestivum. The sequence continues at coordinate 9,436,334 of NC_057813.1, forward strand.
TCAATGATTGGATGCTCAATTTCGGTTGTATCGGTTTCACCTCTTCCATCACTGAGAACATGGATATCCTTGGTCTGATGAAGAATAGGTGCTATATTTCTGCTCTGAACCAGCAAATCAATTCAGTATGAAATTGTCCAGGGCAAAACATGACTGTATCAAATTGTCCAGTGCAAAACATGAAAGATGCTAAGCGGAAGAGACATGTTTGAACTGGAAATACAAGGTGGGGTATATGTTTACTAGCTGCTTGATATTTGTGCAGACAGAGATATCTGCCCGTTGCTATTTGGCAAACAAACGAAGTGACCACAATTCTGGTTGAACTGCACAAGAGAATAGTATGATCACTGCATGCAGTGCCATTTGAAAATAGACACAGAAATATTGGATAATCACTTCATGGACTGCAAAAAAGTAGTACTGTACTATTTATTGGCCAACACTAGGTGCTTCATTGCTTTGGTCTGATTATACAATAGGAATCATTTTGCCTAAGTTAAAGTTTGTATTCCGAAAATAGTCTCGCCGTCACTAGTAGAAAAAGGGCCATTAGTCCCGGTTCATGAGGGCCATTTGTCCCGGTTCCCGAGCTAGGACTAAAGGGTAGTTACTAAAGCCCTATACCTTTAGTCCCAGTTCGCCCAGGAACCGGGACAGATGGGGCTCCACGTGGCCGCTGCCGCTTGCCTGGGCAGGAGGACCTTTTGTCCCGGTTGGTGCCACCAACCGGGACCAAAAGGCCTCCATGCATCAACAGTTCAGGGGCTGGGGTTTTGGATTTTTCCTGAAGGGGGGGGGGGGGGTTGGGGTTTTTGGGGGTTTTGTAGGGTTAATTTAGGGGTTTCATATATTGTTATAGAGAAGTGTCTTCTCTTATCTCCGTGCTTGGTGGACGCTACGTACTATACGTATAGAGAGGACTCGACACGCTAGCTACCTAGTAAGCAAATGAAGGAAACTATTAAGTACAGAAGATCATCATGATGAACATATATAGAGAGAAGTGATCGACCTCTCCTTCTCCGAGAGATTGGTCGAACAACAAGTTTTCGTATATCTTACCGATGGTACTGGCTACATATATATATATATATATATATATATATATATATATATATATATATATATATATATATATATATATACAATGTGTAAGATCTCTTACAATACCCTAACATATGAACTCAACTTCCACGTGCATGGTATTCTCTGGCTTTATTGATGACGTAGTCAAGAAAGAATCCAGCCAATTCCTCTTGAATTGCTCTCATGCGATCTTGTGGTAGGAGTTCATTCCGCATCTCCCACATATAATTTGAATAAGGAGGTCAATACATATATATGAATGAAACTCAACAGAAATGATGGTAATAAAATAAACTTGTGAATATTTTTGCTTACGCACTTCATATTGTCTTTTAGAGTAGCCCCGCCTATTCTTGGTCGTGTTGTTGTAGATGAACTCGCAAACGTAGTATCCACAGTAATTATTCCGGCTTCCTACCACAAGCACTTTACGAGAAATAGAGGTCAATCATACTGATAATGAAGCCTTATAAATGGCATTGATGAAAGTAGCTAGAATCAACGGGAGATGCGCGGAACTAGCTAGCTAGTAGTACTTACTTTTGGGTATTTCCATCGCAGATCCCGCGGCAGTCCCGGAACTTGTGCGGTGAATACTTTCCAAACCCTGAGTGACAAAGAAAACAATTACTTGATATCATGAAATGAACAAAGTTGCCGATATCGTGCGATAATTATCGATTCAACTTACTTGTCGAGCATTTTAGACATGTCCGCATAGTCCTCGGGATCTTTTCGTCTCGAGTCTAAGACGTTTACTAGTCCCTGCTCAAGCTTAATCTCTAGGAGAATATAGTGGAACCTACGCACGCATGCATAACTCATCAATTACATTAATTACTATAACCTCGAGTAATAATTAAGGGAAACCGAATATGCACAAGACAGTAACACTCACTTGAAGTTGTAAGGAAAGAGTATTGTATCTTTGTTTTGATTTATTACCAACGATCGTAGCAAGTTGTCCTCAGTTTCTTTGGCATGAAATGTAACCGTATATTCATCTATGAGGTTTGTGTTAATGAACCCAATATCATACATTTCAATTCGACAATCTTCAATCTGCATAATATAGTGAGGATAATTATATATACATGCAATGAAAGAGTTGTGCTATATATAGAGACTTAATGACAGAAGTAGTACTTACAGACAGTAGCAAGTGACCGCTAATTTATCGAGGGCCTTTTGATTAAAAAGCTGGAAGAACTCCTCAAATGGAACAGACAACTCCTCAATTCCAACAAGGTCGTGTTGATCCTCTTTAACTTTTAGCGTCAAAGTATCGATTTTGTTCCCAGACTTTCTGCATGTTTCCATGTACCAATCATGGAATCTTCGCATCATCGTTGTTAGAGTAGTTCCATCAACGAGAGGCTTCCCGTACTCGTATTTGAATTTGTCCACCTCCATTATATCAAAATGTGCATCTTCATCATGCATGTAATCTGCGGGATTGGTACCGGGCAAGATCCCCGGATGATTAGCGACGATATTGCTAGACACCTTGAGCGGGGGGCACGATTGCTTCGCTTGTTCACTGAGCTGGGGAATTTATTTCCTACTTCTCCGTTCTTGTAACCTTTTGTCACTACAAGTACTTCCCGACCGATTCGCTTCCTTATATGTCTTTTCAGTAATGCGCTCATAGTTAGTTTGCGATGGAGATGGTGGTGGTCGCTGCAGGGCATCCAAACTGCACTTCACTTTCACAGGATCTATCTTCTCCTCCGGAGGTGGATGTCTCTTAGCTCTTTGCGTTTCGAAGTAGTCCTTCACTTGGGCTTGACAGATCTTTGCGTTTTCTTGTTCGGTCATTTCGTATGGTAACTTCTCTGGAGTCTTGAGAGATTGACTGAATCTGTATTGCCTCCCGCCTTTGGCTGTACTGCTAGAGCCGGAGCAGGCTGAGCGATTGCGGCTATCTTCTTTCGTTGCTTACGAGGCGGAGGAGAAGGACTACGACGCACTGGATGTTCCTCCATCATGTGTGGTTCATTCTCATGGTTCCAGCTGTTGGTGAAACCACTTACGTTTGCAAGAGGAATTGTAGACTTCACAAACAAATTTGTCTTTCAGTCTGTACTGAATGTTGGCCAAGAGAAGCATCCATGTTAGTAGGAAGAACAGATGTTTTCTTAGACCTTTTCTTTTGGAGCTACATATTTGTATATGATCTATGAATCATTGAGATGCATTAACATGTTGATCTTGTGTATGGGAATCGTACTAGTTGGTTTTAGTTGTGATGCAAGATCCGATGTGGCTATTCTTTGCTTTTGGACCTACATATTTGTATATGATCTGTGAATCATTGAGATGCATTAAAAGTTCCTTATTTCTGTTCGCTCAGTGTTTACAAGTTACTGATCGATCACTACCTAGCCTACTAAGCGCTCCTAGCAGTTTTAGTTGCGATGCAAGATCCGAAGTGGCAGTTTTTTGAATAAAAATGCCTACCTTTGAAGAAACTGACAAGCTGCTCTGGAGAAAATGCCATGCAAATCTGAAGAAACTGCCAGCAAAAACATTCGCAAATGCCTTATCTCCCAGCTAACATTCATCAACTAATGCAATTGTACACGTACACCATCCGACCTACTCGATCCTACACGTACACTATACGATCTACTCAATCCTACACGAATAAATAGCAGATCATGCACGTACTAGTACCTCCTTTCCGGTTTGCAGGGCTTAATTCAAAAATATCACCAACCAAGGTACTCCCTCTGTCCAGGTTTATTATTCCCGTGAGGAAAGCAGCAAGACCAAGGCATGACAATAATTAACTGCATGCAGAATTTTAAGCCTAATTAATTCCAGCAATTTAATTAAGTGGCTGCATGCGTGCCCTCGGCTGCGACTCGTTGCATGCTACTCTGCGTACTGGCTGCGAGCGATTCTGAGTGCCTGCATGCAGCCGGCCGTAATTAAGGCAGGTAACTGATGCAAAAAAGATGCGCTTTAATTGTTGCGGGCCTTTTAAATCCGTGGAATCATTATTGACAAGGAGGGAGATGATTCGAGTGCACTTCTTTGACCGTCATGCCGGCGTGTGACCCAGCACGGACGGGACGGGACGGCACAGTCATAATTTTAGTTTCTCTAGTTTTCCACGGCAAGCTGGCACGCTAAGCCATGCCTACTTATGCATTGAATTCCGATGACCATCGCGCTACCTTCCGCCTATAAGTACTGTTTCTCGGCCTTCTCCGGTGGCACCGTGACCCAACTCGGCATATCCTCATAAGCCTCCACCGGCCTGACGTCGCTCGCCACTTATCCTCTCTCTCGCCACGTCCGACATGCCCCCGCCCGTCCGTGATAGGCGTGGCCGGAGGCGGTCACCACCGGAACTAGTGTTTGGTTTTTCACTGGAAGGTAGACGGAGGGAGGAGGCATTCTATCGGTCTTTAGATGGCAATGCGGAGATCGAGGACTTGTTGGAGTGCGACCGCCTGGCAGATGAGCAGCATATCACTGATTTGCACCGCCAGCGGACATGGAGCAGCAGCGCACCGGCGCTTTGAGTCGCGAGCAGAGCGCCCGCAACTGGGCCAACTACGTGGAGGCCAGCGCCCGGCAAATAGCCCTGGAGGCTGTCGGGCACACACGCGTTCGCGACGCCGATTTTTACTACTAGCTCATCAAGTGGGTTTCCCGCTTAGAAGCGGAAGCTTCGGCGGACCACGCCGGCATGGAAAGGGCCAACGCGCGCGAGCAACACGCCCTATCACACCTATGGCAAGTCCGAGGCAAGGCGGAGGACGCCGGTGCCGGCGTTTAGCGTGTACCGCAGATGGCGGCCAACATCGTCTAGTTAGCTAAGAGTAAGTTAGTACTTGTACGCTACTAGAGTATTAGTGGGAGTAGATAATTAACTTGGCTATGATGGTTGTCAACGTGGAAGTTCATTACTCTATTTGTGGATCAGACCTGTTAGTTTGCTCTGAATGTTGAACTTTCCGTTTGAACGTATGGAATGGGCTGTTATTTTTTTAAATGGGTTGTATTTGTCCTCCACGGATTTAGAGGCCGACATGTGGGCCTACCAAGTTGACGCGTACACAATCAGGAGATGATTGTACGTGGAGAGGATGATAGCAGGGACCCATCAAGGTCATGGTAGTATGCAAGCAAGTGCCTCCTTATTTCAAGCCAATAAAAAATGGCTCCTCCTAATGGATTTCTGCCATTGTCAACGTAGTCAATAAACGAGAGAATTGCATAACGAGCGGCTCACACCAAGGACCCAGTAGCTCGCCCAGTTATGTTTGTTTTGGGTTAATTTGATAAATGCCACTCCAAATATGGCGTTTCCAAGAAATGCCACTGCAATTTCCAAACTTTGAAAAATGCCATTTCATGCCATTTGTAGTGGCATTTTTCGAAGTCTGCAGTGCCGTTTTTCAAAGTTTGCAAAAATTGCAGTGGCATTTTTCAAAGTTTGGAAATTCAAGTGGCATTTTTATGAATCGCCATAATTGGAATGGCATTTATCTAATTTGTTTTTCAGACGAAAGCAGGGTCTCAACTGGGCTATGCATGGCACTCTGGCCTGTCTAGAAAGCCTTATCTTTTATGTTTACCACAAACTAGCCCAGTAGTTTTTTTTCTTTCTGAAAATGGCTAGCCCAGTTTTTTTGTGATTTGTCAAGTAAGTCACTTTGTCAGGCCTGTTGGGCTGCAAATCTTTCAAGATGAGGAGACCTTCATTCGGTTGGCCAAGAAAATGGCCTATCAGTAATGAGAAATGGGCTGTACATTTTTAAAACACATCAAACCTGCAATTAGTTTCAAATTTCTTTTTTTCATTTCAAGATTTTAAATTGCATTGATTTTAATGCCTGGACAATTTATTGGATTTTATATTGATATACATTTATTTTTAAAATCAGTTTGAATGTGACTCAAAATTTCGGGATTAAAAACAGTTCGGACCGCACTGAAATATGCAAAATTTCGTATATTTTTTTAACCATGGCCACAATATGGGTTGTAATGCTAACAAAAAGAATATGGGCTCCAAAAAAACCTTAAGAATTAGCAAATGGAAATAATGGCAGATGGGTTGTATGCTGTTTTCCACAGATTTGAAGCTTTCCCAAAAAAAGGTTGACGCACAAGCAGTGACTGTTGGATGTCCATCCAACGGCCGTCATGCTTCTTCAATATCTGCTCTTCCTGCTCCAGCCGGTCAAACAAGCGCCGGTGGGACTGCCTGCTCCCTCCTCCCCGCGGCTGGCTGTGCTGCCGCGCAGGCCTCACCGCCCCACCGTACTCCCATTGGTGGCCTAGCCATCCCTCTACTCACCCACACCTATTGTTATTCTCCGGCGACGGCAGATGAACCAGTAAACCCTCCTACAGTCGTACTCCTCTCCGCGTGGGAAACAACTGCCGAGTCTTCCCTGGCTCCATGTTGTTCCCTTCCTAGGCCTCGCCGTCGTCCACCACCCTGGTGCTCTCGGCGCGGCGTGGTCAACATGGTCAACGACCAACATGCATCTGAAGTGGACTGTATGTGGAGAGGCTGACAGCTTGGTCCACGGCTGCACGCAAGGAAATGCCTCCTTATTACGCACAAAGTAATGATTCCTCCACCTGACATCTGGGACCCACCAAAAGAGCCTTTGTATTTCGCGAAAAAACGTTACCGCCGCTGACAGCTCGGACCCACCAGCTATATCTTAGCACGCAAAGAAGTGCCTCCCTATTACGCACAAAAACATGAATACTCCCCCTGCTAGCTGGGACCCAGTATAGTGGGCCTACTAAGTTGACGGGGATGGAGGGTTTTGTCAACTTAGTCAATATGCACAATTCTAGCTCCAGTGGCCGTACGATGTCCATCCAACGGCCGTAGTGCTTCTTCAACCTCTGGTCTTCTTGCTCCAGCCGCCCAAAGCAGCGCCGGTCGTGCCACCTGCTCCTGCCTCCCGTGGTCGGCTGTGCTGCTGCGGAGGCCTCACCGCCCCCATACTACTCCCACCGCTGGCCAGGCCATCCCTCCACTCACCCACACCCCCTATATTCTGCGACGACGGCAACCTCACACCACAGCCGAACCAGTGAACCCTCGTACTCCTCTCCGCGTGGGCATCCACTGCAGCGTCTTCCCCGGCTCCGCGTTGTCCCCTTCCTAGGCCTCACCGTCGTCCACCACCATGGTGCTCTCGGTGCGGCGTGGTCAATGTGGTCAACGACCGACTTCCATCGGAAGAGTACAGTACGTGGAGAGGCTGACAGATGGGTCCATGGCAGCTGCAAGGAAGTGCCTCCTTATTACGCGAAAAATAATTATTCCTCCACCTGACAGCAGGGACCCACCGGACGGGCCACCATATTTCGTGAAAAAAACGTTTCCTCCCTGACTGTTGGGACCCATCGGACGGCCCACCTTATTTCACGAAAAAAACATTCCCCCCGCTGTCAGCTCGGACCCATCGGAAGTTCCTCCTTATTACGCACAAAAAAATGAATACTCCCCTGCTAACTAGGACCCACCTTGGTGGGAGGCTGACTTGTGGGCCTTCTAAGTTGACGGGGACGGAGGGCTTTGTCAACTTAGTCAATATGAACGATTCTAGCTCCAATGACCGTACGATGTCCATCCAACGTCCATAGTGTTTCTTCAACCTCTGGTCTTCTTGCTCCAGCCACCCAAAGCAGCGTCGGTCGTGCCGCCTGCTCCTGGCTCCCGTGGCCGGCTATGCTGCCGCGGAGGCCTCGCCGCCCCTACTATTCCCACCGTTGGCCAGGCCCTGCAGCGACGGCAGCCTCACACCACAGTCGAACGAGTGAACCCTCGTACTCCTCTCGGTGCGGGCTTCCACTGTCGCGTCTTCCCCGGATCCGTGTCGTCCTCTTCCTAGGAATCGTTGTCGTCCACCACCCTGGTGCTCTCGGCGCAGCGTGGTCAACATGGTCAAGGAACGACTTCCATTGGAAGAGTATTGTACGTGAAGAGGCTGACAGTTGGGTCCACGGCGGTCGCAAGGAAGTGCCTCCTTATTACGCGCAAAATAATTATTCCTCCACCTGACAGCAAGGACCCACCGGACGGGCTACCGTATTTCACGAAAAAAATGTTTCCCCCCTGACTGCTGGGACCCACTAGCTACATCTTCGCACACAAGGAAGTGCGTCAAAAAAAAAGATTTTCCCCCTGACTGATGGGACCCACCATCTACATCTTCGCACGCAAGGAAGTGCCTGACAGTCGGGACCCACCTGGTCGAAGCATACGTAGCGTTGTCATTCTGGTCGCGAACATGTACGTACATACCGGTCGATGTCGAGGCACGCACGTGTCGTAGTAGAGGCGCGCATATAGCATGTACACGTACGTACAGCGGCCATTGTGCAAGAAAGAAAATACGGCCACATACGTACACACGGGCGGGGTCTCGAACGCCTACTCATGTATACATACGGCCAGGGCTCGTGTACATGGCTGGGTTGGAACGAAGAAACTGCGTCGTCATCGTGTTCATGGGGAGCCAACCGGCTGGGTCGGAACGAAATGCGTCGTCGTGTTCATCGAGAGGGCTTGGACGGAACAGCCGATGGAAACGAGGCCTGGCGTACCGCACAATGGAGGAAACGACCTTGTGTTTGACCGGCCACATTCGAAAGGGGATCCTGTTCATCGAGAGGGGTCTGGTGTACCGCAAAACAGAGGAAACGGACTTGTGTTGGACCTCTTACGGTCGAAACGGGGTCCTGTTGATCGGGAGGGGTGTGGCATACCGCAAAACGGAGGAAACGGACTTGTGTTGGAGCGCTACGGTCGAAACGGGGCTCCTGTTCATCGGGAGGGGTGTGGCGTACCACAAAACGGGACTCCACGGGATACTGTTCATCTCCACCGTCGACCTCCTCTAGCCTCCACGGGCTACTGTTCATCCACCGTCGACCTCCTCCAGCCTCCACCTGCAACTGTTCATCCACGGGCTCCTGTTCATCCAGCCTCCACCACGCACTACTCCACACTACTAGGGAAAAGACTAGCAGCAGCGCGGGTTTTAGGTGTATCAGTAGCGCGGGGAGTGGCGCTACTAATAAGGCGCTACAGCTAACACATAGCAGTAGCGCGTGCTCACCGGCGCTACTGCTACACAAGTGTAGCAGCAGTGCGGTTAGTGGAAGCTCGCTACTGCTAGTAGCTCTGGCGCGCTTTGCCTGGACGCGCTACTGCTATCGCGGCGCTGCTGCTAACTTTTATACACACACTACTGCTAATTTGAGTAGTTTTTTTTCGGCATATTTGTTTTGTATTTGAACAGGCTTTATAGAAGAATCTTTAGCACATAGAAATGTCATCATGATACACATAAATGCCTGTGAGACCACAAATGTAATCGTAGCATATACATACAAATAGTCTCATCATAATCATCATCCAACACAAAGTGGTATCTTGTCATCATCTCGAAAATAGCAATACATGCAAGTCTCGAATACTTGCAACTACAACAACGTCATCCATCTAAACAAAGGTATACGCAAGAAGGGCTATCACTATGAGTGAGAGCGGAACTATGCAGTACATGAGGTGGCGGTTACGAGTCCTCTCTCGTGCTAGCGTGAACCTCAAGTAACTAGCTTCTCCTTCTTGTTTGCTTTTGAAGCCTTTATGGCTAGCGCCCGTGAACCCATTCACTTGCGCCTGACACTCATGCCACTCGTTGTACACCCCCGGAACCTTCCCTTTGTACACGACATAGCAATTCCATCTCGCCATCAAGAAACTAGGTACCTGTTAGAGATGCATGTTCATGAAGAGGATGTACAATCATATATATGCAATAAAATATACTAGAGCAACACCGAAAAAGAAAGGGTTAGCAAGTAGATGCAACATACAGTACGCAAATCAATTAACTAGAGGTACGCAGGTCATCGTACGCAAACTAACAAAGTAGTGTTATGCAAGTTCGGCAGGGACCGTGGACATCACAAAGTTTCATCGCTACAAAAAGTATACAAGTTCAAGCGATACATATCATCATCATCGGCATCATAAATCACTAGAAGTTCCATCCTTCCATATCATCGAGGATGAACCCTAGCTTCTTGAATGGTGTGAGGTCTAGACGTTGCATGCCTATGCGAGTTCGGACGTCAGCTCGCAATATAGGGCCGTGGTGGAACACCCCCTTCTCATCGATGACTTCTTTCATGATGATTGTCACAATGTTGCTTTGGATGCAAAAGAAGTAATCTCTAAGTTTATAATCCGCTTCTCCATGAGATTCTAGCCACTTGTGGATATGATCATCATTTCTGCTTCTCATGCGAAGCTTTTGGTGATCCGTGTTGAACTGAATCATGAGATGGACGATGTAGAATCCATCCTTCTTGCTTTGTTTTGGGACATGGATGCAGGAGAAGTTAGTTTTATGTGCGAAACCCATCTTCTTGTTCCTTTGTTTCCTGATCTGCACGTGGCCACCTCTAAAGCTGAAGCCTTGGAGAGCATCATCTAGAATATTCATTATGTGGGTGTAGTCTTTTATCTCGTAGTCTCTGGAAGGGTCAAAATACACGGCGTGGGAGACTTGCGGGTAAAGAACGATAAGGACGGCGCGCCCGTTGCTGTGGGGAAAAGACACCTCAAATTATTCCCCATATGAGAGAGAAGGAATGATTGAAATGTACAAAAGGGTTGTCCGGAACTGACTTACTTTGCATGATAAGGCACGAGGACAATTTCCCGGTCCTTATTCTGTACCATGAAGTTTTGGAGGTACTCCCTAGCAGTTTCACGCTCAAAGTCTCCGAGACTCAAGAAAGACTCGTGCATGTAGTACGGATCCGCCACACAGATTTGCGAGACTTCTTCACTCTTCATCACGGAGCTCATATGTAGCGCAAAAAGGCGGACGATTGTAAAATCGAGCCGCCTTGTTAGAAACATCTCAAAGATATGGTCAAACCACAGGAAGAACACCTCCGCGGGCCGTGTCTCGACGTAGCACTTCCCCTCAGGCACACGAGCCGCGTATGTCGGATATCCTGGATCCTTTGAGGCTAGTAGGCTTTTCTCAGTCAAAAGCACATGGTCGTGTTGTCTCCTGAGATCCCCTGATAGTGCCTCCAGCGGTTTTGGCGGTAGCATCGGCTCGCCCGTGTGATGGAACATGACTGCACCTTTCACGAGTACACGCTCTTCAGAATGCATAATCTGGCTGCTATGTGCTCTGGCTTGTTTGGAGGCAGTTATCTTCCCCGATCTCTTCCTCTCCTTTTTCTTGGGCACACCTTCCAGACCCTTCCTTAACCCCTGCCCCAGTGTTCCCGGGCTAAGTACTGTACGCAAGGTTGGAAAAAGCGGTAGGCGTAAGCGAGGCGGTTGGCCCTCGCCTAGTGCCTAGGCGGTGCTTAAGCACCCTAGGCGCGGCCTAGGCAGTAATATAGTTTTACTATCATGGTGTATTTGTTAGTATTATATGTGTGTCGATATTAATTTAGGGCACATAAATAAGTTAACTGCTAGCTACTGCCATTTGAATATGGCCCGTTTGGAATATCAATGCAATAAGGTATGACTCCTCGCTTGGGTAGACAATTCCATGCTTGCCCTGCCTAGACTTCCATTTATGCCCTAGGCGAGGCGTTTGGCCTTTGCCTAGCGCCTAGGCGTGCCTAAGCGTCTCCAAGGCACTGCCTTTTCCAACAGAGATTGTACGATCCTCGTGCCCGGCTAGTTGAGCCTATGTTGAGGCGGCATCTTATGGCGTGTCCTATGAGGATTTCATGAAGAGAGACTTTTTGCAATCCCTGCTACGACCCTGCCCGGGCATATCATCCATATCCTCATTAGCAAGCTGATAGCCCAATTCGTCATATGGTTGACTCATCATATCTATGTCACAGTCATACGCGTTTGTATTGATGTAATCCATAGGGTCGACCTCCTTCTCATCATCCATTCTCTGTTCTACAGGAGAAATTACATCAGCTAGTACTATTGCACCCCCTTCATCATGTCGTCCGCTGCTCTCACTCGGCACTACAGGAGCTGGTAATTGCATAGGCGGGGTGGTGGTCTCCGCACATGCTTGTTGATGTGTGGTTATTGGTGTGCTCTCGGCCGGCTCCAGACGAATAAGATTCTTCGGCCATAGCAACACCCAACCCTTGCAGCTTCCAATCCGCGGTGGGGTCTCGTCGTCCGCTCCCACATGCTGTACTGGAGGAGGCAAATCCTCGTGCCCCGATTTCATACTGGTCAAGCTAACCCTGAAGTGCCTAGCGGGGATCGGCTGGTTGTGGAACGTGGGTTGCGAGGGGTCCATTATCATTCCCTTTCCCATGTCCACCTTCTCGCCTTTGATCAAGTAGAGTATGGTGCACGGGGTTTCTTTCTTCTGCAAACACATATGTCTGTGGCGTAAAACAATCGAAAGGCAACAAAAATGGAATATTATATATATATATATATATATATATATATATATATATATATGTTGGTCCGACATGTAATTACCGTGACGGCGTCGAGCTCAGCCAAAGACGAAGGCCCACCTAGCACGCCTGAGACTGAAGATGGGCTGCTATGAGCGGGAGGGCTGCGAGAGGAGGCCCGGTTGCGTGAGCAAGTGATGGTGTGATGGTGTTGTTGTTCATGGAGTTGCTCCCGACGAAACTGGGCAACAGGAAATCATGTACCGTCTTGTCTGGATTTTCCTTCATCTAGTTGATGATAACTGGAACCAAGTTAGTAGCGAAATCATTTCTGCAGGCGGTTACAGCTGCATTGACTGCCTGCTGTAGCAACTCATATTTGTCCTCGGCTGCTTTTTTCGTGTCCTCAGCTGCTTTTTTCTCGACTGCAAGCTTCACCTTCACGTTGATGTCCGCCTGACTAAACTTCTTTTTCTGCTTCTTGGCCTCCGGGCCCTCATCGTAAAACACCTTCCACGTGGCGCCGTCTCCAGCGTCGTGAACACGACCATATTGCGGCCGCTGGCCCAAAGGGAGTCCCTTAAGTTCGTTCAAGGCCCGGTTGAGAGGGGTGTCCCACTTGGGCCTCATCAGAGAAGTAGGGCTTTCGGCTGCAAGCCGGTGTTGCTTGTCCAGTAGTCTAATCAATTTCCTCGTGATCTTGTCCGTGTAAAAAACCTTTTTCTCCTGGTCCCACTTGTAGCAGGCCCTGATGAAGTCACGCTCCAAGGGGTTGGTGAACTTCGCGAAGGGGTCTGGGAGACCCGCGGCTTCACGTTCCGCGTCCTCCTTATCCCATATGGGCCTTTTACCGAGGTAGCCACGGCTTCCGAGGCGATGCTTCCCCGTGTTCCTTTGCTGAAGGCTCTTGAATTTCGCAGCCTTAGCCTTGGCTGCCTCGGTAGCGCAAGTGGCCTTGAAATTTTCGAACTCCTCTTCCGTAAGTGTCGGATTTTCCTCCAGAATCTTGGACAAGGGTTCATCAGCCTCAATAGCTCGTTTCACCCTCCCTTTCCAGGAGGCCAAATCATTGCTGAACATGCCCATGGCGTGATTGTTAATCTTTTTCATCTTTGGATCATCCCACGGTTGTTCTATGTTATCATCCCGGTCGTGGAACTTGAATCTCTTGTGCAACTTCGTTAGGAGCAACTGCGTCAAATGTTCTTTACTCCTTAAGTCATCATCGTTGATGCTCGCGCATTCCCGTAGGATGCGTCCTACTTGGTTCCCATAGCACTTGCGAGGTTCTTCCGGCTCTAATGGCTCAAACTTGCGAAGTGCCATCTTTGTGATCACAAGTCATCCAATCCCTAGTTTGTTAGGTTTTCGTATCCTCTGCTTCTTATGCTTCCTCTTTTTGGTAGCGGCATCGGGGCCGGTACCTTCCCCGCCGGTACCTTCCCCACCGGTACCTTCCCCACCGGTCTCGGTGCCGGCGCCGTTGGTGTCAATGTCAGCGTCAGTACCATCATCGAGGCCGACCTGCAAACCTTGCTTAGCAGTCAAATAGTCGAGGTACTCTTGTTCACCCTCATAATCCATCTCATCTGCATCTTGGTCAGAAGGCCCAGTTTCTTCGTTGTTCGACATGTTTTCTATGATTAAGTGTCCTTATTTATTTCTAAAAGTATGAATAAATGTGAAATGACATAAAAAGAAATCTATGTGCCACCACTCGATATGCCAACTATGTAGCACAAATCATGCCTTTATTCACGGGAAATTTCGGCACGACCTTTGCTAAAAAATGGACATATCGACCGCCTGAAATTCACCAGAACGGAAATGAATCAACATTCCGGCGTAACATAGGTCACTCGGATCATTTTCCAAACATGACATATCCACATATCACATGTCCAGTTCAAATTTGCATATAAATTCAGCTAATTTTGAAACCTAGCTAAATTCATAACTAAATAGATAACCTAATTAACATACTGCCCTAACTAAAACCTAAGTAAATTAACTGAAGAACCCTAGCAGAGAGAGAGTGGGAGGGGAGGTTTATAGAGGGTGCAGGGGCGAAGAGGCAGGCCCGACGACGGCTGAGGTTGGGAGGGGAGGAAGCAGAGGAGGGAGGCGAGGGCTGACGGGTCGGGGGCGAGCACGCCGGGGTCGGGGGCGTGCGCGCCGGGGTCGGGGTCGGGGCGAGGGCAGGGTCGGGGGCGAGCGCCGGCGCCGGGGTCGGGAGCGAGCGACGGGGGAAGAGAGAGTGGGGATTTTGGGGGAAAAGGCGGGATGAAGCAGGGATAGTGAGAATATTGGGTTAAGTGGACGTAGCAGCAGCGCGTTTGGCCAAAATGCGCTGCTACTACCTTCAGTAGCTGTAGCGATTTGTACGAAACGCGCTACTACTACCTTCAGTAGCTGCAGCGGTTTATACGAAAAGCGCTGCTACTACATTCAGTAGCTGTAGCAGTTTATATGAAACGCGCTACTACTACCTTCAGTAGCTGCTACTACTGCCAGTTTCCCTTTGTCTTTTCCTTTATTTTGTCCCACTTTTATTTCCCGAGAGCTTTGAAGGAAGGGAGGGCGATATATATTGCATCATCTGACAGTTAAATATGTATGCAAAATAGGAACATATATATTAAATCATTGGATCCATGCATAATAATGGCTAAGTGTGTATACAAAATAGGAACATATATATATATATATATATATATATATATATAGATATTACATCATTTGACCGATAACATACGGTTCCTCAGCGCTGACATTTTCGTTTTTGAGTCAGCTTCTTTCCCTTCTTGTTAGCCGAAGAATAATTGAGCCCCTCATTGTGACTTTGCCTTTTCCATGGAGTACGATTTTTCTTAGGTAATGTAGTATTGATTCTTATTTTGACGTATACTTCATCATCATCGTCATCTTCCCTCATTGGGTTGCCGTACTAATCATAGTCTTCCTCGTTGGCGACTCCATCCA
This sequence comes from Triticum aestivum, assembly GCF_018294505.1. Lineage (NCBI taxonomy): Eukaryota > Viridiplantae > Streptophyta > Magnoliopsida > Poales > Poaceae > Triticum > Triticum aestivum. The sequence goes on from NC_057813.1 coordinate 9,451,820, forward strand.
TTCCAATGATGTTCCTTTCGCCTCTCCTCAAGACAACACGAATGGGATTGCATGGGTCGGTTATGAAGAAGCATTGTGTCACGTGCTTAGCATGTACCCATGGCTTGTTTTTTGCGATAGCATTCACGGTAGCGCTCTTGGCGTCGGGTATACTCATGGTAGTGAAAATCCGGTTTTCTCTTTCGACATTCTTTGCCCATCTGACACGGAACATCGTCGTGTTGTGCAGTCCAGAGTAGTCAAGCTCCCAAATCTCCTCGACCCTTCCATAAAATCGTTCAGTTGCGCCGTTGTCGCTGCCGGTCATGCATTCCATCGTCACCCCTGAGTTCTGATCATCACTGTCCATATCTTTGGCCTCCGTGTAGAACGTGTACCCGTTGATATCATATGCCTGATAGGTTACGAGGTTGGGCGAGGGGCCATGTGCTAAGGCGTATATGAGCAATCCGTCCTTAGAGCCCTCCTCCGGGGGATTAGCAATAATATGCTCTTTGAACCAATGTAGGAAAGTGGAGTTGTGCTCTCTAGTAACTTCGGCGTTCGTCCTGCATACCCCCGGTCACGATACTTCTTTGCGATAATTTCTTTGTGCAGTGCCACGAAAGGATCTACCTCGTCTAGGTGTTGTAGCACTACCAAGTTTGCTCTGCCAAAGTCGCTGCATCGATCTGAGTATGCCACGTGCGATTCCCTGTGACCGTTGCAGTGACCATCTCCTTCGACCCTCCCATCGTGCTTGTTAACGGGCAAACCAATACTAACACCAGGCGGCTGGTCTGCGCCATATAGAAAATTCTCACAGAAAGAGATGCACTCTTTTGTCAAATAGCCCTGGACGATGCTTCCATCCGGACAGGACATGTTACGAACGAATCCTTTGATGACCCCATTCATCCTCTCAAACGGCATCATGTTGTGCAGGAATGACGGCCCCAGGTCTATTATGTCATCCACAATATGGACACACAGATGCACCATCACGTCAAAGAACGCGGGCGGGAAGTACATCTCAAGCTCATTCAGTATCACAACGATCTCTTCCTGTAGCCTTCGGAGCTGCTTCACACAAGTCGACATTCGAGAGATGACGTCGAAAAAGTTGCAGAGACCAATAAGCGTGTCACGGACGTGCTTGTCCATTATCCCTCTAAGGGCAACAGGTAGTATCTGCATCATCATCACATGACAGTCATGAGACTTCATCCCGCTAAACCTTTTCTTGTCCGTGTCTAGATATCTGCTTATCTTGCCACAGTAACCGGAACTAACTTTGACTCCGGTAAGGCACTTAAAGAAGGCATTGATCTCAGCCTGACTTAAGGTGAAGCAAGAAGGGGGGCAATAATCCTCTTTCTTTATTTTCTTGCCCTTCTTCTCCCGTGCCTCTGTCTCCGTCTCTGTCTCGTCTGACATTTTACGGGCGGCATGTGCAGATCTTCCCTGATTTTCAAATCTTGCAAGTCTTTTCTTGCCTTCGGCCCATCCTTGGTCTTATCCGGCATGTTCATCAGTGTTGCGAGCAAGCTCTCAAGGACATTCTTACAGATATGCATTTGATCAAGGCAATGAGGTGTATCGAGTTTGTGCCAGTACTCCAAGTCCCAGAACACAGACCTCGTCTTCCATACCTTCAGCAGCGGGTCCGGCGCCTTTCTCATCGTCTTTCCGGCGCGGGGCACTCCTTCCAGTTTTTCAACAGCTCATCGATTTCGGCACCGCTCCGCTTACGTGGAGGTCCTCGATGCTCAGCGTGACCATTGAATAGATCTCCATGGTTTCTCCACGGGTCGTCCTGTTCAAGCCATCTTCGATGCCCCATGTACACGATTTTCCCAGACCCGCCATCTTTCCTTGACGTTAGCTGCTGAGACATCGTATCATCCATGCACCGCGTGCATCTGCAATATCCATGGCACACCTGGGCTGCCACATATCCGTAACCGAGATAGTCCTGCATTGTCGTGATCAGCGCGACTCTCATGTTGAAATACTCGCCTTTGCTGGCGTCCCATGTCTTGGCTGGTGTTTTCCATAACGTGTCTAACTCCTCTTGAAGTAGCCCCAGATACAAATTAATATTATTTCCTGGTTGTTTCGTCCCTTGAATAAGCATGCTCATGTGAATGTACTTCGATTTCATGCACATCCAGGGGGAGGTTGTACATCCATACAAACACGGGCCATGTGCTATGGTTGGTGTTCTGGTTGCCAAATGGGTTCATGCCATCGGTACACGTGCCGAGCACGATGTTCCTTGCATCACATTCAAAATACCGATAGAAGTTGTTCAACGCTCTCCACTGGCTTCCATCCTTCACGTGTCTCAGCTTCGGATCATCTCCATCGTCGGGCTTCTTCCTCTCCGTGTGCCAGCGCATTAGATTTGCTTCCTTGGGATCTACAAAATACCTCTGGAGACGGGGAGTGACCGGTAAGTACCATACCACTTTCTGGGGACATTTCTTCTCGGCCTTCTTGTATCGAGAAGCATTGCACACCGGACAGCTTGTTTTTTCCGCGTGCTCCTTCCGATAAATTATGCAATCGTTGATGCATGCATGGTATCTAACGTGTGGCAGATCAAGAGGGCACACGATCTTCTTGGCCTCATCAACACTAGTAGGACATAGATTACCCGCGGGAAGAACATCCTTTAGGTACTTGAGATGCTCATCGAGGCTAGTGTCGGTCCATTTGTTTTTAGCCTTCGTCTTCAGGAGTTGGAGCGTGAAACTCAAGCGGTCACCTCAGGATTGCAACCATCATACAATGGAGTGTTCGAGTCTACCACCAGTTGCTCCAGCTTAGCCTCCTCTCTAGAAGCAGCTCTCTCAGTACTCGTCTCCTTGCGAAGCAATGCTTGAACATGAGGGTCCCGCACGATTGAACTTAGTACCGACGAACTCTGCTGCGTGGAGTCCATTTCGTTCTCTCCGCCGCCATGTCCGGCCCCTACTCCTCCGCCATGTCCGGCCCCTTCTCCGCCGCCATGTCCGGCCTCTTCCCCGCCGCCATTATCGATCATCTCTTCGTCTTGCCCCGTGTCATCATTGCCTGCCCCGTCGGCATCCTCAACATCGTCATCCTCATCTTCAGTTATCCATCGAGTATAGCCATCCATGAAACCAGTCATGAGCAGGTGCGCTTCCACATGACCATCGTCATAGGGGTCGAGCCAAACTATTCCTTTGCATTTTCAACACGGACATAAAACCTCTGTCCAATTATTTTCTTTCATGTCCTGCACCACCGACCGCAACCACCTGTCCACCATCGTTCCACTGACCGTCGCCAACTCTGCACGGTAATAATAAACAAATTGATTATAAAAATGCGTGCATGCATCAAAGTCATACAAAAATTCGGCATGACCTTCCCTAAAAATAGGACATATATGGATCTAGAGTTTGCCCGGAATTCGCCGAAACGGAAATAAATCGACATTTCGGCAAAACATGGGCAACTCAAAAGCACAATTTGGCGTCAACTCATGCCACACACACAATTTCCACAAACATATCACACACACATAAACATATTTCCATTTTGCAAAAGCATGAAATTTTCATCACCTATCTCGAGATCGAGCACACGGTGGAGATGATGTTGTAGGGAGATCAAAAGTGCACAAAGCTCTTCTTGACAAATATAGATCTAGTTAGGGGGCAAGTAGGTCACTTAACTAAATCCTACATCTACCTAGCTACCTAATTTGGGAGGAGACAACTTCAACTAGTGGAGGGGAAGGAAAAAGAGAAAGGAGATGCATTAATGGAGGTGGTGTAGTTAGGTAGGAGTAATGAAGAGAGAGAAAGGTAGATAGAAGAGAGAGAGTAATGGGGGGGAAGTATTGAGGAAGAAGAAGAGTGGGAGTGGGAGCATGTGGGAGGTAGGGGAAAGGGAAGAGAGGAGGGGGAGGGGGGACGGTGGGGAAAAGGTGGTGGGTTGGTGCGGATTAGCAGTAGCATGGGACGTAAAATGCGCTGCTGATAAGAAAGTAGCAGCAGCACGCTTTCGTCAGAAGCACTACTGCTAACCGGGACAAAAAGTGTGTCCAATTTGAAAATTAGCAGCAGCGACCTCAGAAAAACCGCGCTACTACTACAGCTTTAGCAGTAGTGCGGCTAGCGATACCGCGCTGCTACTAAATGGAGGTGAGGGGGCACTGTCGGTCGATATTTGTAGCAGCACGTGTTACACAGAGCGCGCTACTGCTAAACACTTGTCAGTAGCACGTTTTCCACACCCGCACTACTTCTAATTAGCAGCAGCGCTCCTTTTTGAGCAGCGCTGCTGCTAAGATTCTGTGTATAGGGTTTTCCCTAGTAGTGCCACCTGCTACTGTTCAACCAGCCCTCTCCACGGGCTCCTATTCAACCACCCCTCCACGGGTCTACTGTTCATCCAGCCCTCCACGGGGTCCTGTTCATCTAGCCCCAACCGGCTTGATCGATCGGGGTCTTGTTCATCCAGAGACAACACCATGGGGTCATGTTCATCCACCCCCACCGGGAACTGTTCATCCAAACCCCCCAGCAATGCTCACTATTCATCCAGAGGCAGCATCGATCGGCTTCAGTTAGCAGCAGTAGCGAAGGAATCGCTCGATCGGGTTCAGTTAACAACCATTGATCGATTGCTCGGGTTCAATAACGCGTAGCCTACAGTGCAATCGCTCAGGTTCAGTAAGCGAACGCCTCGCTCAGGTTCAGTTAGATCCCAACACTTCGTACCCACGCGCGTGCGTGTACGAGAGAAATGCGCAAACCTCCATGCATCGCTCGGCCCTGACCACCCACCGTAATCAGGAACACCCCAGTATTTTCCTCGCCCTTGCTTCTACCATGGCTTTTTCTGTCATGGACGGCCTAAAGAATGTCATGCAGCTGCGTCTCCAGCCCGCCCAGGACAAAAAGCCCATTTTCTGTCATGATTTTTTTTCATAGAAGTCGGAGCCCACCACATCTATGATGATACTGGTTTTGTCACAATTATTGTCATAGAAGTGTCATAAGTATGATAGAAAAAAATATCGTTCGGCCCAAAATGTCATGGATGTGTCTTTTTTTTGTAGTGCCAGGAACCATGATCTATCAGGCTGTCAGCGGCGAGATTCTCTAGGTCTTCCTTCACGACAGTGGAGCGGATCCAGTCCCCCTGGATCCAACCAGGCGGCAGACTGGACCGCGATGACGACCCCCTCGTCATTTTCTTCCCTTCGCCTTCATCATTGCCTTCTTCGCACGCTCGAGGGCTGCAGTCTTGTCTTTCACCATGGTGGCGGAGCTCGAGCGGGCCGGGCGGAGGCGTGGAGAGCAGTAAGAAGCAAGGCGGAGAGCCAGAGAGAAATGGGAATGAATGGAACGCACAGCTCCTTGCATCGGCAATGACGCGTTTTATGGACCTGCTTCCAAGTAGCTGACTTGTGGGCCCGAGCGATCCTATCGCATCCCGTAATAGGTGTTGGCTTGATACATGGCGAAAAAGGTGGCGCAAAGATCAAGGAGCCCCTATGTACTCGCTCCGCTTACTGCGCCATGATACGTCCATTTTGCATCATGTTTTCCTACTGCTATTTATGTTGTTTTATTGTATAATAATGCTTTTTGGAACTAATTCTAATGCCTTTTCCCTCATAATATGCAAGGTATGCACCAAGGGGGAGAATTCCGGCAGCTGGAAATCTGGACCTGAAAAAGCTACGTCAAGCTACCTATTCTGCACAACTCCAAATGAGCTGAAACTTCCCGAGAAATTTTTATGGAATATTTAATAAATATTGGAGCAAACAAGTACTAGAGGAGGGCCACCAGGTAGGCACAACCCACCAGGGCGCGCTAGGAGGCCCAGGCGTGCCCTGGTGGGTGCTGCCTTCCTCGGCCCACCTTGGGTGCCCATCTTCTGTTATATAAGTCATTTTGACCTAGAAAAAATGAGAGGAGTACATTTGGGACGAAGCGCCGCCGCCTCAAGGCGGAACTTGGGCAGAAGCACATTTGCCCTCCGACGGAGCGATTCCGCCGGGGAACTTCCCTCCCGGAGGGGGAAATCATCGTCATCATCATCACCAACAACTCTCCCATCTTGGGGAGGGCTATCTTCATCAACATCTTCACAGCATCAACTCCTCTCAAACCCTAGTTCATCTCTTGTGTTCAATCTTTGTATCAAAACTATAGATTGGTGCTTGTGGGTGACTAATAGTGTTGATTACATCTTGTAGGTGATTACTATATGGTTTATTTGGCGGAAGATTATATGTTCAGATCCATTATGCTATTTAATACCCCTCTGACCTTGAGCATGTTTATCATTAGTGAGTAGTTACTTTCGTTCTTGAGGTCACAGGAGAAATCATGTTGTAAGTAATCATGTGAACTTGATATGTGTTCGATATTTTGATGATATATATGTTGCCATTCTCTTAGTGGTGTCATGTGAACGTCGACTACATGACACTTCACACCATATTTGGGCCTATGGGAATGCATTGTGGAGTAGCTATTAGATGGTGGGTTACGAGAGTGACAGAAGCTTAAACCCTAGTTTATGCGTTATTCTGTAAGGGACCGATTGGATCCAAAAGTTTAATGCTATGGTTAGAATTTATTCTTAATACTTTTCTCGTAGTTGCGGATGCTTGCGAGAGGGTTAATCATAAGTAGGGGTTTGTTAAAGTAAGAACAACACCTAAGCACCGGTCCACCCGCATATCAAATTATCAAAGTACCGAACACGAATTAAGCCAACATGATGAAAGTGACTAGATGAAATTCCCGTGTACCCTCAAGAACACTTTGCTTATCATAAGAAACCATTTTTGCTTGTCCTTTGCCTCAAAAGGATTGGGCTACGTTGCTGAACTTTTATTACTACTTTCGTTACTTGCTCGTTACAAATTATCTTGCTATCAAACTACTCCGCTACTTACAATTTTAGCACTTGCAGACAATACCTTGCTAAAAACCACTTGTCATTTCCTTCTGCTCCTTGTTGGGTTCGATGCTCTTACTTGTTGAAAAGGCTACAATTGACCCCATATACTTGTGGGTCATCAAGGCTATTTTCTGGCACCGTTGCCAGGGAGTGAAGTGCTCTTGGTAAGTGGAAATTGGTAAGGAAACATTATTACTTCATGCTGAAATTTATTGTCACTTGCTACTATGGAAAACAATCCTTTGAGGGGTTTGTTCGGGGTATGTTCACCTCGACTGGAACCACAATTAGTTGCCCCTCAACCTACTGCACCTACTAAAAATATTGAATATGAAATTCCTTTGGGTATGTCAGAGCAACTGCTAGCTAATCCTTATGCAGGAGATAGAACCGAACATCCTGATATGCACTTGATATATGTGGATGAAATTTGTGGATTGTTTAAGCTTGCAGGTTTGCCCGGAGATGAAGCTAAGAAGAAGGTTTTCCCTTTATCTTTGAAGGGAAAAGCATTGACATGGTATAGGCTATGCGATGATATTGGATCTTGGAACTGGAATCAATTGAAATTGGAATTTCATCAAAAAAAATCCTATGCATTTAGTTCATTATGATCGAAATTATATATATAATTTTTGGCCTCGTGAAGGAGAAACTATCACTCTAGCTTGGGGGAGGCTTAAGTCAATGTTATATTCATGCCCCAATCATGAGCTCTCGAGAGAAATTATTATTCAAAAAATTTATGCTCGGCTTTCTCATAATGATCAATCCATGCTCGATACTTCTTGTACTGGTTCTTTTATGAAGAAAACTATTGAATTTCGATGGGATCTTTTAGAAAGAATTAAACACACTCTGAAGATAGGGAACTCGATAAAGGTAAAGATTCAGGTATTGAACCTAAGTTTGATTGTGTTAAATCTTTTATGAATACCGATGCTTTTCAAAAGTTTAGCACTAAATATGGGCTTGACTCTGAGATAGTAGCTTCCTTTTGTGAATATTTTGCTACTCATGTTGATCTCCCTAAGGAGAAGTGGTTTAAGTATCATCCACCTATTAAAGAAGAAATTAAAGAACTGGTAAAAGCTAAAGAAGAAACTATCATTTACAATGTTTATCCAGTTGTTCCTACTGCTTATATTGAAAACCAACCTTTCCATGTTAGGATGAAAGAACATGCTAAAGCTTCAAATGTGGTTGACAAAAGTTATGTTAGAACACCCAAACCATCTGAACAAATCAGAGTTGAACCTAGTGTTGCTATTGTTAAAGATATCTTAGTCGATAATATAGATGGGCATGTTATTTACTTCTGTGGAGAAGCTTCTAGAATTGCCAAACCTGAAGGAAAAGATAAACATAGACCAGTTGTTGGCATGCCTGTTGTCTCAGTTAAGATAGGAGATCACTATTATCATGGGTTATGTGACCTAGGTGCTAGTGTGAGTGCTATTCATTTTTCCTTATATCAAGAAATTGAAGACGAAATAGCGCCTGCTAAAATAGAAGGCATAGATGTCACTATTAAACTTCCTAATAGAGATACTATATCACCAATTGGGATTCTTAGAGATGTTGAAGTATTGTGTGGGAAAATAAAATACCCTACTGATTTTCTTGTTCTTATCTCCCCACAAGATGACTTTTGTCCCATTATTTTTGGTAGGCCTTTCTTGAACAGCGTTAATGCCAAAATAGATTGTGAGAAACAAACTGTCGGCGCTGGCTTTTGTGATGAATCTCATGAATTTAATTTTTCCAAGTTTAGTAAACAACCTCATAAGAAAGATTTGCCTAATAAGGATGAGATTATTGGTCTTGCTTCTATTGATGTACCTCCTACTGATCCTCTGGAACAATATCTGCTAGACCATGAAAATGATTTGCATATGCGTGAAAGAAATGAAATAGATAGAATCTTTTTCGAACAACAACCTCTGCTTAAACACAATTTGCCTATTGAAACTCTAGGAGGTCCTCCTCCACCTAAAGGTGATCTTGTGAATGAATTAAAACAATTGCCAGACACTCTGAAATATGCTTATCTTGATGAAAAGAAGATATATCCTGTTATTATTAGTGCTAACCTTTTAGAACATGAAGAAGAAAGATTATTGAAAGTTCTTAGGAAGCACAGGGCTGCTATTGGATATACTCTTGATGATCTTAAGAGCATTAGTCCCACTCTATGTCAGCACAAGATTAATATGGAACCTGATGCTAAACCCGTTGTTGATCACCAACGTCGGTTAAATCCAAAAATGAAAGAAGTGGTAAGAACGGAAATATTGAAACTTCTAGAAGCAGGTATAATCTATCCTATAGATGATAGTAGATGGGTAAGTCTTGTTCATTGTGTCCCTAAGAAAGGAGGTATTACTATTGTTCCTAATGATAAGAATGAGCTTATTCCACAAAGAATTGTCACAGGCTACAGAATGGTAATTGATTATAGAAAATTAAATAAAGCTACTAGAAAAGATCATAACCCTCTGCCTTTTATTGATTAAATGTTAGAAATATTATCTAAGCACACACATTTTTGCTTCCTTGCTGGATACTCTGGCTTTTGACAAATACCTGTTTTACAATCTGATCAAGAAAAGACCACTTTTACTTGTCCTTTTGGAACATTTGCTTATAGACGTATGCCTTTCGGTTTATGTAATGCACCTGCTACCTTTCAAAGATGTATGACTTCTATATTCTCTGATTTTTGTGAAAAGATTGTTGAGGTTTTCATGGATGACTTTTCTATTTATGGGAAGTCTTTTGATGATTGTTTAAGCAATCTTGATTGAGTCTTGCAGACATGTGAACAAACAAATCTCATCTTGAATTGGGAGAAGTGCCACTTTATGGTTAACGAAGGTATTGTCTTGGGCCATAAAATTTTTGAAAGAGGCATTGAGGTGGACAAAGCCAAAGTTGATGCAATTGAGAAAATGCCATGTCCTAAAGATATCAAATGTATTTGTAGTTTCCTTGGTCATGTTGGTTTCTATAGGAGGTTTATCAAGGACTTCTCCAAAATTTCTAGGCCTCTTACTAATCTTTTGCAAAAGGATATTCCCTTTGTGTTTGATGATGATTGCATGTAAGCCTTTGAAACACTAACGAAAGCCTTAATTACTGCACCTGTTGTTCAACTACCTAATTGGAACTTGCCTTTTGAGATTATGTGTGATGTTAGTGATTATGATGTTGGTGTTGTTCTAGGACAAAGAGTTGATAAGAAACGAAATGTTATTCATTATGCTAGTAAAACTCTAGACAGTGCTCAACAAAACTATGCTACTACTGAAAAAGAATTCTTAGCAGTGGTGTTTGTTTGTGATAAATTCAGATCTTACATTGTTGATTCTAAAGTAATTGTTCACACCGATCATGCTGCTATAAAATATCTTATGGAAAAGAAAGATGCTAAACCTAGACTCATTAGGTGGGTTCTTCTACTACAAGAATTTGATTTGCATATCACTGATAGGAAAGGAGCAGAGAACCCTTAGCTGATAACTTGTCTAGACTTGAAAATATTCTTGATGACCCACAACCTATTAATGATAGCTTCGCTGATGAACAACTAGCTGCAAATAAATGTTTCTCATAGTACACCATGGTATGCTGACTATGCTAATTATATTGTTGCTAAATACATACCACCTAGCTTCACATACCAACAAAAGAAAAAAAATCTTCTATGATTTAAGACATTACTTTTGGGATGACCCACATCTTTATAAAGGAGTAGATGGTATTATTAGACGATGTGTACCTGAGCATGAACAGGGAAAAATCCTATGGAAATGTCACTCTGAAGCTTATGGAGGACATCAGGTGGGAGACAGAACCGCTCATAAGGTATTGCAATCTGGTTTTTATTGGCCTACTCTCTTCAAGGATGCTCGTAAGTTCGTCTCATCGTGTGATGAATGCCAAAGAATAGGTAATATCGGTAAGCGTCAAGAAATGCCTATGAATTATTCACTTGATGTTGAACTATTTGATGTTTGGGGATTTGACTTCATGGGACCTTTTCCATCCTCTAATGGGTATACACATATTTTTTTTGTTGTTGATTATGTTACTAAATGGGTAGAAGCTATTCCAACCAGTAGTGGTGACCACAACACCTCTATTAAAATGCTTAAGGAAGTTATTTTCCCAAGGTTTGGAGTCCCTAGATATTTAATGACTGATGGTGGTTCACACTTTATTCATGGTACTTTTCGTAAAATGCTTGCTAAGTATGATGTTAGCCATAGAATTGCATCACCTTATCATCCTCGATCTAGTGGCCAAGTTGAACTTAGCAATAGAGAAATAAAACTAATCTTACAAAAGACTGTTAATAGGTCCCGGAAGATTTGGTCTCAGAAATTAGATGATGCACTTTGGTCTTATAGAACGGCTTATAAAAATCCTATGGGTATGTTTCCATATAAAATGGTTTATGGAAAAGCTTGTCATTTACCTCTTGAGTTAGAACACAAAGCAGTGTGGGCAATAAAAGAACTCAATTATGATTTCAAACTTGCTGGGGAAAAGAGGTTATTTGATATTAGCTCATTAGATGAATGGAGAACCCAGGCTTATGAAAATGCTAAGTTATTCAAAGAAAAAGTTAAAAGATGGCATGACAAAAGAATCCAAAAGCGTGAGTTCAAAGTCGGAGAATATGTTCTTTTGTAAAACTCTCGTTTCAGATTCTTTGCAGGAAAACTCCTCTCCAAATGGGAAGGACCCTATGTCATCGAGAAGGTCTATCAATCTGGAGCTATCAAAATAGATAATGCCAAAGGGACTAACCCAACGGTTGTCAATGGGCCACGAATAAAACACTGTATCTCAGGTACGCCTATTAATGTTGAAAGCAATGTTATCCAAACTTTGACACGGAAGAACACATAAAGGAAACCTTTCGGAACACTCCAAAATAATGAAAAAAAGGAGGTACGTGATACATTAAGTAAACATACTCCAAAAAATCCGCAACAATATTTTTTGTCAGTTTTAGAATATTTAGAAAATTAGGAAAATAAGAAACTTCCAGGAAAGTGACCCTGGTGGGCACGATACACCAGGGCGTGTCAGGCATGCCTGGCGTGCTGGTGGGTTGTGCCCACCTCGGGTACTTTCCGGACTCTGTTTTTCTTCCGTTCTGCTTGTTCCCCAAGATAATAAATCTATATATACCTCCCAAACCTGTTAACCTCCGTATCGTGGAGAAATCTCCTGTTTTCTTTTCTTGTTGTTTTCTATCAGATCCAATCCACCATGGCCACTTCAAGCTCCTCCAAGGACAAGTTCTTCGACAACATCATCAACCCATATCTGCGGGAGGTGATGCAGCACCCTCAAGCTATCCAGATGCGTGATGGGGTGCTGCACATCCGCGATGTGCAAGGACCCAAGGGGACTGGATCCATGGAGGCCAGGCTTGGAGCTACGGAGTAGGACATCTTCAAGTGCAAAGGGATGGTGGAGTGTGGACTCAATGCCAATCACCTCATGATCGCGGACTATACCCGTGATCTCAAGGTGGATGGCAAGCCCATAAAGGAAATCATATTCTCCCTCAATGAGCAAATCAACTTCCGTCGGCGTTCTGGGAATGGGGGTCCCCAGACTTGCCTGCCTGCGGCCTGCGGCGTGGCTCAAGGGGCGGCCCAGCACGGCCCATCTTTATCAGCACGAGCTCAAGACCCTCGCGAGGGGCCAAGCCTCGCGGGGTGGATGACATGGAGCTTCCTCTGGCACGGCCTCGTCAGACTGGCTCGCGAGGAGGCGGAGAGATCAAGGCGGGGTACCTCATGAGGTGCCCATGACGCAAGCCATGACGACCGAGGGCGCCAGGCGGGCGCCAGCCCGTGCAGTATCCTCCTTTCCTCTTTGGTGCAAAGGGAGCAAGCGCAGGCGAGAGAATCAAGCAAAGGCATCCATTTCGCTGCAACAAGACCAAGACCATCGCAACGGCAGGAAGGAAGTCATTGTGGATCCCAAGCAGGCATCACCACCAGAGCCTTTGACAGACGAGGACCAACTTTAGTCAGGATAAGTGTACTAGATGTTCCCCTTCAAAATGACCAATTGTTGGCGCCCTTCCCGCTCAATATTTGGGAAGAGACCCAGGGCCTTTGCCTATAAATAGGACTAGCCACCCACAAGGTAGGGGGATCGATCGATCGATCAGAAGATCGAGATCATCATCCGGAAACCAGTAGAAAGAGCGACTGAACTCCCCCTAGCAGTTCATCGCACCAGCCAAGAACAGACCCTTGCGAGGTTGTTCTTCCTTGTATTGTTCATCACCAGCCCAAGAGGCAATCCACCACATCACACACTGGAGTAGGGTATTACACCACAATGGTGGCCTGAACCAGTATAAACCATGTGTCTCTTGTGTTGTTCCTTTCGTAGCTTAGATCCTAGCAAGGCAGTGAGGTGTAGGTAGGTAGAGGGCGAAATCTCCGTGTGCACCCAGTGTTCGAATCTAGAGGATCTGCCAGAACCCGAAATTCGACATTTGGCGCGCCAGGTAGGGGTGCGCCGGAATTCGTCTTTCGCCGCCCTGTTCTTCACCGACCATCGCATCCATGTCAGACGCTCGTCGGGCCCGCGCCGAGTGCCGAGCCGCTCTTGCTTCCCGCGTCGCCCAAACGGCCCCCGTTGGCGGCCACCCCCACCGTTCCCCATCGCCTGCCGTCAACGCCGCCACCGACCTGGCGGGGAACGAGCAGCAAGCATCATCCCAGCATCCGTCCATGAGGCGAGACGGCCGCACTGCTACTCCCTCACTCGCCCCAGCTGGTTCTTCGTCCCGCGCACCCTGCGCGGCCATGGAAGCTCGAGCTACGCTCATCGCGGCAAACGAGCTCCTATGCTACCGCCCGGTCGACGACGTCTACGAAGAGTGGCTCGACCGCGTCGCCGAGCTCGTCCGCGCCGCAGGGGGCTCCCCCGCGCCGTCCTTCTCGCTGCACCGTGCCCCGCCCTGCGCAGGCAATGAAGCTCCGGGGGTGCCTCAGCCGCCTCCCCCTCAAGAAGGCGCCCTGGCCCCAAGGCGCGTGGCCCCTGGGCGGAACCCACTCCGTCTGGCGCCAGCGCAGCAAGAGCGGAGCTACCAAGAGGTCCCTCACCCCCAAGAAGCTGCCCGGGTGCTCCCTGCTCCGGCCCGTCGCGACCACGCTCCTGTTCCAGCATGCCAAGACCCCGCTTTGCTCCCAGCTGCAGCGCATGGGGACCCGCAAGACCGAGCTCTTCATCACCAAAGGCCTCCCGTGGCCACAGCAGGCTGCCACGCCTTCACCACCGAGCTGCGCAGCGTCGCGTGGCCCTGCAAGTTCAAGCCAGACCTGCCCCCTCGCTATGATGGCACGGCCGACCCTGCGGAGTTCCTCCAGCTCTACGAACTGGCCATCGAAGCCGCCAACGGGGACGAGAAGGTCATAGCGAACTGGTTTCCCATGGCACTCAAGGACGGGGCCCGCACCTGGCTCTTGAACCTGGCTCCTGGTACGATCTCCTCCTGGGACGAGATGCACACCCGTTTCATCGCCAACTTCCAAGGTACTCGCGACCGGCCGCCCGCCGTGAGCGACATGCGCCGCATCAAGCAGCAACCAGAGGAGACCCTGTAGAAGTACATCCAGCGCTTCAACAACGCACGCCTCAAGATTCCCAAGGTGACCGAGGAGGCCATCATCTCAGCCTTCTCTGACGGTGTGCGTGACGTCAAGATGAAGGAGGAGCTGGCGATGCATGAAGATCTGTGCACTTCCTTGGAGCTGTTCAACTTGGCGACCAAGTGCGCCAGGGCTGAGGAAGGGCGCCTTTCCCTCCTCGAGCTGCCAGCCGCAGACCCAGAAGAGAAGAAATCCAAGGCCAAGGACGTGAAGCACAAGGGGTCTGCCGTGCTTACGGTAGAACCAGACACCAAGCGGGGCAGAGATCAGCCCGATTCTTTCAAAGGCAGCTGGTACTCTGTGTACCACAACCTCCACACCCACAACACCAGCGAATGTCAAGAGCTCCGAGCCGTGCGAGAAGGGAGGATCAGCCGACGCCCCGACTGCAACGATCGAGGCTATGGCCGAGGAGGAGGAAGGAACGCAGGACGCTGGGAAGACCGCGGCCCTCGCCAAGGGTGGCGCGACCGACCTCGCGAGGATCGCTGGCAGGATCAGCCTCGCGAGGGAGACTGGAGGGATCAACCTCGCGAGGATCGTCTGCAAGGAAACGCAGGCCTCCCTCCACTGCCGCCGCAGCCAAGGAGAAACGAGGACCATCATCAGGACGAGGGGGCTGGGGGCTTCCAGGAGCCGCGCGCGATCGCCTGCATCCTGGGCGGAGCTCAAGCCCCAGCCTCTCAATGCATCTTCAAGCAGTTCGCCCGCGAAGTAAATGCAGTCCTCCCCAAGCTCGAAGCCACGCGCCCCCTCAGGTGGTCGGCGTGCTCCATCACGTTCAGCTCAGCGGATCAGCTCAAGTGCGCGGCCACAGCCGGAGTCCTCCCGATGCTTTGCTCCCCAGTCATCAGCAACATGCAAGTCACCAAGACCCTCATCGACGGCGGGGCAGGGCTCAACGCCTTGTCCGTAGAGACATTCAACAATCTCCAAGTGCCTTACGATCAGCTTCAGCCAACCAAGCCTTTCTCCGGAGTCACGGATGGCTCCACGGTTCCGATCGGGCAGGTCCGCCTTCCTGTCACCTTCGGGGGGCGCAACAACTACCGCACCGAGCTCATCGACTTCGACGCCACCCACATTCTCCTGCCATACAATGCCATCCTCGGATACCCAGCTCTCGCCAAGTTCATGGCCGTGACTCATCACGGCTACAACGTCCTCAAGATGCCAGGAAGTGGCGGAGTCATCACGATGCCTTGTGAAGAGAGAGACGCAGTGTGCTCCCTAGAGCGAGCTTTTCAGGCCGCATAACTCGAAGACCCAGATCACAGGAGCGGGAGGCTCCCTAAGACCGCTCCCAAGAAGAAGAAGACATCGCCAGGCCCGACCCCTCAGGAGGCAGGCCCCTCAGGGTCCGCGCCTGCTCAGGAGGCACCTCCTTCTGTCTCATAGGAAGGCGCGCCCGGTGCCCTCCTCAAGCAAGGCTCGGGGGCTCCCTCCTGGAGGGCCACCGACCTTGCTAAGGTCACGAGGGAGGCGATTGGGCACCACTTGGAGGCGTGTTTCAAAGCACGTTTCCCTCAGGAAGAAGCAAGGCAACGAGGGCCAAACTCTCAGGAGTTTGTCAGTCAGATCACACAGGAGTTGCAGGAGTCAAGAGTCATGAGTGGCAGCCGCCGCTTACCTGCCGCGGCTCCCCATCCAGGCAAGGACGGTGGGCTGCGCGTCTGCATCGACATCCCAGGGCTCAACCGAGCCGCCTCTCAGGAGCGCTTCTGGCCCTCACGCGTGGGGTGCTGCGAAGGCCCACCCCACAGCTACGTTCGCATGCCCCATGGCTTGCTGAACGCGGCCACCATGTACCAGCGCCTCATGGGAAGCATCCTAGAGGCTCAGGACGCCAGGCGTTCCACAGTCCTAGCGGAGATGGAGATGGTTTGCGAGGAGCCACCAGCGCCTCCGGAACCCGAGGCTCCTGGGCCTGGGGGCTCGTGAAGATCAGCTTCCGCAGCCCACGATGTCCGCTACTTCAACAGCCCTTCATCTTCAATGCTATCAGGTGACATCTTTCAAGTTCCGTTTCCAGCTGGGAGCGCCCCCAGGGCTGCATTATTCCCAGGCCCCATGGGTCCGTCCCTGCGGCATGTATCCCCTTTTTACTTTATGTTCCTAGCTTACTTTGTTGGGGGCGCCCCTCGGGCTGCATCATCCCCAAGTCGCTCGGGTCAGATCCAGCGGCATGTACCCTTCTTGCGTTTATTTTCGGGCCATGCATTCGACCCATCATGCTTGTTATTTGATGCCTATCCGCGGCACCTCTTCTTCCTTCATGTCGGCCGCTTGCACGTTAAAGGGGGGTACCTGAGCATCGTGACTCAGGGCTCCTACTGGCTCTCCAGCCCTCACCCTCTGGCTTTGTCCACGGCATCGTGACCTGGCAAACCAGCGACGGCTGAGACCCGCTCAAGGGCCGGGACCCGAGGACATAGAGCGTCGGCATCTAGCCAAATTTGCAGGAACACATCACAAGTTAAGGCCCAGTGCCAGGCACAACCCGCCTTGAGGTAGGGCCCCGTGAGCCTCGCTCTGGCTCACAGGTGCCCAGATACACCTCCTCAGGCCCTACCGTGCCAGCCACATGTTAGGGCGGGGTTGTACACACCCCGGGGGCTCCTCCCGGAGGGGAGCCCCCTCCCACGCACCAGTGGAAGCACCACGCTCCGTGCTGGCTGATGACACTGCCGAGGAGCAGCTATGCCCGTACACATACGGAAGCGCTATGCTCCGCACTGGTGATAAACAACTGAGGGTGGCCCCCGGCTGCATCAACCTCGGGGAGCCCAGAGCTCAGTGTCCGGCCTCATCGCAACGCCTCCCGTCGGGAGTGTCGCACGAGGGGGATGGGCACGGGGGGCTATGCCTGGGTCACGCCGAGACGCACGCCACCCAGTCAGGCCCCTTGGGCCTGGTTCTTCGCGCATCCCTCCCCAAGCGGAGCCAAGGTACGAAGGCCGTTTGAGCGTCAAGGGGGACTCCTGAGCATCGCGACTCCAGAGCCTAACTGGTCACGTAGCCCCTCACTCCTTAGTTCCGAAAGGCTAACGGCGGTTGAGGTATGCGCGGGGCCGGGCTCTGCAGACGTAGAACGGTAGATTCACCCCCACATCTCACCTCCCTACTTGCTGTTCGTGCGCCAAGGGGGACTCCTAAGCATCGCGACTCAGGAGCCTAACTTGTCACGTAGCCCCTTACTCCTTGATCCCGTCCTGGTTTCTGGTCGGGGCTAACGGCGGCTGAGGTCTGCGCGGGGCCAGGCTCTGCCGGCGTAGAACATAAGCAAGTAGGAAGAGCGCAAATCTCAAGGAATTCAAAAGAAAATATTACAATCCATAATTGTTATCAAGACACCAAACACAAGTTTAAACGCCTCCCCGAGGCATGATGCATGTTGCAGGAGCTGAAAGCAGGACAGGAGCCACGAGGAGTCATTTGTTGGTGGCGGAGCTGCGCGGAGCGGGTTCACCTCGTGAAACCGCAGGACCGGCAGCGCCTCGCTTCAGCTTGGTGCTGAAGGCCCGGAACTTCGATAGTAGAGCCTCCGCACGACCTTTCACGGCCTCAGCAGCGGCAGCGGCAAGCTCGCCGGTCGCTGGCTCCAGCAGGCTGTCAAGGTCGACATTGGGATCGCGAAGGTAGACGTGGGTAAGGACCCGCGTCAGTGCTGCAGAAGATAGGACACGCGCCTCGGCCTCAGTCGTAGGGCCAAGGCCAAGGGTGACATCTTCAAGAGCACGAATCAGGAAGGGGAGCAGCTTGGCGGGGCCATCCTCGGCGCCGGCCAGCGGGCTTTCCAGGCCGCTGTCGTAAAGCGATCTCAGCAAGATGCGAGCCTTCACCTCCATCTCCGTGAAGGCCCTGCGGTCCTCGGCAAGGACCCGCGCCTTGCCGTCCAGCTCGACCTTCCTCGCCTCCAACTCCTGCTCCAGTGCACCCAAGCGGTCACGGCGCTTGTTAAGCTTGGCGTCTCGGTCCTTGACGGCCGCCTCGCGAGCCTTCATATCTTCCTCCTTCTCTTGGCGAATGCGGACCTCCTTGGAAAGCTGGTCCCACAGGCCCTGCAGCGTGCTCTCCAGCGCCTTGCAGCGACCTCGGGCATCGGCCGCCTCTCCCAAGGCGGTGTTGCGAGCAGCCTTCGCCCCAAGGACGGCCCGCTTCTCCTTGTCGCAAGCTGTCGAGGCCTGAACTAGCGCCGCTCGAATCAAAGCGTCAGAGCGAATCTAGCCAGAAGCCAGCTCCAAGCGCCCGGCCACCAAGCGAGGGTCGGCGCCCAGAAGATCTTGCAGCAGCCGGTCCAGTTCGGCAGTAGCACGATCCAAGACAATGGGAGGAGTCGGAGAGACAGCAGTTGGTGGAGTAGGAGGTGAGGACGGCAGCGTAACCACAGTATCCTGAGGCGGGACCTGCTGTGCCCCAACAGGTGGCGGTGGAGTCAGACAAGAATACCTCAGGAGTCGCTTGGGCCATGGGGGCTGAGCTCGCCCTAGCCAGCTCCACCAGGCCTCGCGAGGACGACCGGGCAGGAGAGGCCCGTGCCTTGCAGTCACCTCCTTTCGTGGGCAGAGGCGCTACCCCAGACGGAACCTTAGGAGCCCCCTTCGGCTTCTTCGCCATAGGCACCAGCCTAGCCAAGAGATACAAACATCAAGCCTCAGCGACAAAGCAAGGAATAAAACAAGAATCAAGCACTTTCTGGTCATCGCTCGCGAGCTCGAGCAACCTCCGGCCATACTTGAAGCCCAAGAGCCGGCTGCAGGGGTCAGCCTCGAGAGGCTCGGAAGCAGGTGGCGCATCTGCGGGTCGCCTCGGAGCCGGGGCAGACCCGAGGGGGACCAGCCCAGTCCTGTCCTTCTTCCGGATCGGGGGCAAGCTCTCGCCGCCTTGCTCGTCGCCATCCTCATCGTCACTCGGCAAGAGGCGGAGAGCGCGGGACCTGTGCCGGGGGAGGGGCGCTCTCGACTCCCCGTCGGTAGCCTCGGAGTCAGGGCCTCCTTCCCGCTCCTGTTCTTCCTCCTCTTCGCTGGAGTCGCCAGAGGACACGTTCACCATCGCCAAGGCTGCCGGGTCCTTGGGAACCTTCGTGGGCACGGGCCCGTCCCCATTGAAGACGGGCATGGAGTCCACCGCCTGCTCCCAATCATCTCGAAGGAACAGAGGTACAGGGGCGCCCTCCAGCCTCGCCACGTCTCCTCCGACCAAAGATTGGAGAACCGCAGCCAGATCTTCGTCGGCCAAGACTGCGGGGCTCGGGCGGGGCCTCCACAGCGGAAGCGAGTACTTACGAAGCGGGGCCACCTGGTGCTCCAGGAACTACTTGTGCATCCGAAACCCTTAAACCCTATCTTGTTTGAGAGTCCGCCATACCTACCTATGGATTGAGTAATATCCTTCAAGTAAGTTGTCATCGGTGCAAAAAGGGCAATAAAAATTTCTTATAAAATTGAGATCATTTAGTGTAAGGGAAAATTGAGCATTGTACGAACTTGTGATGGTGAAGAGTAAAAGCGACAGACTATATAATAAAGGTTGCCATCACAAGGGGCAATATAACGTGACGTTCTCTTGCACTAAGGGGTTGAGCATACAAACAAAAGCGCATGGCAACCTCTGCTTCTCTCTACGAAGGACCTATCTTTTACTTTCATGTATTTGCTTTCATGCAAGAGTCAAAGTTTTTCTCTCTATTCCTTTTATTTTTCTCCTTTGGCAAGCATCATGTGGTGAGGAAAGATCTAGGCACATATGTCCAGTTGAATATGGGTGGCATAAGTTATTATTGTTAACATCACCCTTGAGGTGAGTGTGTTGGGAGGCGAAACTATAAGCCCCTATCTTTCTTTGTGTCCAGTTGAAATGTTTTGCTCATGTGTACGCGGTGAGTGTTAGCAATCATAGAAGACTAAATGATGGTTGAGTATGTGGACTTGCCTAAAGGCTTCGATATGTGACCCTTCCTGAAAAGATGATGAATTGTAGTCGCAAAGTTGACTAAGAACATAGTTTGTCGGTTTCCAATAGAGTTTATGCTTTATACTTCGATGTTGTGATGAATTGTCACTTGTTCATGAGAAGTCTACGATAAAAGTTTTATATTAGAGTTTGTTGCTATTATAATAATTCACATGATGCTGCTATGTCCATATTTTTTGTTTTTATCGACACCTTCTCTCTAAGCATGTGGACGTGTTTCTCGATTTCGGTTTTCGCTTGAGGACAAGCGAGGTCTAAGCTTGGGGGAGTTGATACCTCCATTTTGCATCATGTTTTCCTATTGTTATTTATGTTGTTTTATTGTATAATAATGCTTTTTGGAGTAATTCTAATGCCTTTTCCCTCATAATATGCAAGGTATGCACCAAGGGGGAGAATTCCAGCAGCTGGAAATCTAGACCTAAAAAAGCTACGTCAAGCTACCTATTCTACCTGGGAGGTTTCAGCTCATTTGGAGTTGTGCAGAATAGGTAGCTTGACGTAGCTTTTTCAGGTCCAGATTCCAGCTACCAGAATTCTCCCCCTTGGTGCATACCTTGCATATTATGAGAGAAAAGGCATTAGAATTACTCCAAAAAGTATTATTATACAATAAAACAACATAAATAACAGTAGGAAAACATGATGCAAAATGGACGTATCAAGGAGCACTTTTGCCCTCCGACGAAGCGATTCCGCCGGGGGAACTTCCCTCCCGGAGGGGGAAATCATCGCCATCATCATCACCAACAACTCTCCCATATTGGGGAGGGCTATCTTCATCAACATCTTCACAGCACCAACTCCTCTCAAACCCTAGTTCATCTCTTGTGTTCAATCTTTGTATCAAAACTATAGATTGGTGCTTGTGGGTGACTAGTAGTGTTGATTACATCTTGTAGTTGATTACTATATGGTTTATTTGGTGGAAGACTATTTGTTCAGATCCATTGTGCTATTTAATACCCCTCTGATCTTGAGCATGTTTATCATTTGTGAGTAGTTACTTTCGTTCTTGAGGTCACGGGAGAAATCATGTTGCAAGTAAATTTTTTTCGTGAATACGCATTGTTGCGTATCATTTCATTGATAGGTGGAGAGGAGAAGTACAGGGTAACACTCGAGGGGGCGTACACTCAACAGCATCCCCAAGAGTGTGGAGCGAGCATGAGGAAGGATGCTCAACCTTCGTACACATGATCTAGGTTACAGGGATAATTAGTGCTAAGCCTAGGGCGCGGGCTTTGGACCAAAGTCGGGCTTCCTCCTTGATGGTGTGGACAAGGGCGTCGGTAGATGGTCGGAGGCCGTCAAAGATAGCGGCATTGGATGCTTCCAGATGCAACAAGCGATGAGAGCTACAAGGGAGTTGAGCCCTTTCCTCAGGCTTGCCGGAGAAGCAGCCAGTGTTGGGGATATAATACTATGTATAAACTGCCCAGGAGGGGCCGGGTTATACTCACAAGGAATCATCCGTATTGAAGCCCATGAAGACAAGGAGTATGACGCTTTACTACGGAGACTTAAAGGCCTAGAGCCCAAGGGCGGATTAGGGCCCATAGACATAAACCACCATGAGATATGTAACTTGTATTGTAAGATAGGAAAAGGTAGAAACCGAGCCAGACACATGTATGAGCCGGCCTCGGGATTCTGTAAACCATCGGGCGTCAACCTGTGTATATAAAGGGACGACCCGGCGGGGGTTCAGGGACAAGAAACAACAACTCGAGAGCCAAGTAAAGCGGATTCGCTCCCTGATCATCGAGACCCCATCAATTCCACCACAACTGGATCGTAGGCTTTTACCTTCACCGCAAGGGGCCGAACCAGTATAAACTTCCCGTGTGCTTTGTCCGGTTTAACCCCTTTAAGCTAATCTTGTTGCGATGGCTCCACGACTAAGTCCTCTCACTAGGACATCTGACGTGTTAATTCCACGACAGTTGGCGCCCATTGTGGGGCTATCGCACGATGGTTTCGAGTTCTTAAAGGGAAACTTGGAAGGACTCAAAGGATACGCCGTGGGCCGGATGACTAAGAGTCATCGCGGCAAGCTCTACATCGACGACGAAGGCTGGGGCCCCGAGGCTGGCTCAATCGAGTACGGGTACCGGTTCCCCTTTGGAGGAATTCACGTCTTCATTGGCAAAATCAGTGAACCGGGCCCTGAGCCGGACATCTGCACTGACCTCGTCGAGACGGCTCAGCGTGCAAGCCCTGCCCGGGTTCAGCCTGCCATGACGCATGCATTCGTAGGATTCATCAACGGCGCGGAGTATGAGTCGGTGTCCGACGGTGAGACGATCGCTTATTCTGATGGCGAATCATCCACCAGTGAGACCGACTCACTGTACCAACTGCAAGATGGATGGTTTGGGGGCTGTTCCGATGGCGACAGTATTCTAGACCCCCTTGAACCGCTGAACCGGGTTGCGATCTTCATGGCCGGTACACAGCCCATGTTGCAATCTTCAACTGCAACAGCGATGATTTCTGGATCGGCAGCCGGGGCAGGAGGCCCCGCGCGCCGGCCGGCTCAAGTTCTGTCCGGTTTATTGGACGCCTGGACGACACTGTTGACCATGGAGGTCACCCTGGAGACTCAAGATCAGCATAATGCAGAGGTCACAAAGCTGCGAGATTAGATAACTCAGGCCAAAGAGGACTTGGCGGCTGAGGAAACCAGGATGGCTGATGAGCGGGCCGCTTTAGATGCTCAGGCGTAGCGGATTCAAGCAGAAAATTACTGACTCATGTTGGATCAGAACGCTTCAAACGACATGTTGAGGAGGATGACCAATCTCGTCTACCAACGGTTTATGAGGCAAGGAATCTCTTTAGCACGCCAGGAGCAGGGACCAGTAACCCGGCAACGGTAAACCGGGTTGAAGCACCTAGGACATGAGTGTCGGATCAGCCACGGACAACAGACCCACCTCGTCGAAATCATGACCCGCCTCAGTACGTGTCAACACCACCGGGTCACTTCCCAACCCCGTTGGATAACATGATTGATGCGGCGTCACGATTGGCAACTATTCCGATGGATGGTGATTCTCCGGTGGCGGTTGAGACATGACGGGCCAGTGACCTCCTTCAAACGGCTATGGTTCAGCAGCGGGCTTATTCATATAGTCGTGACAGAATTCATTCAACCCCACGCCCGAGTTGAAGTTACAGTAGGCACATTGATGAACCAGCTGTATCGAGCAGCGAGCAGAATCGTAATGCCCCTCGGAGGCCTAACCCGGCGGGCGGTGGTGCAAATGCTCAGGATGTGGTGAACAACGACCGAGCACGTCGAGAAGCCGAGTTAGCAGCTCAGCACATGGACCGTCAGCTCACTCCAGTTTGTCCGACAACTTCAGTGGAACGAGGTGTTACTTTCAGCTCTTGGGGGGTGCCATGTCTAACTCCGGATCTACGTAATGTGCGGTTACCCAAGGATTTCAAGGGTCCGCGGAAGATACCCAATTACACTGCCGATTTACCCCCGAGTCATGGGTTGAAAGCTATGAGATGGCAATGGAAATGCTGGATGTAGATGAAGAAGCATGTGCTAAGTATTTCACCATGATGTTGGATGGAACAGCTTGCACTTGGCTGAAAAGTTTGCCAGCTAACTCCATTGGGTCATGGGCCGAGTTAAAGGCCCGGTATATAATGAATTTCAAGGACACGTGCAAGCAACCCATGTCAATTGTGGATCTAGCCGCTTGTGTTCAAGAGGAAAATGAATCGACAACTAATGACCCACAAGTGTAGGGGATCTATCGTAGTCCTTTCGATAAGTAAGAGTGTCGAACCCAACATGGAGCAGAAGGAAATGATAAGCGGTTTTCAGTAAGGTTTTCTCTGCAAGCACTGAAATAGTAGGTGATAGATAGTTTTGTGATAAGATAAATAGTAACGAGCAAAAAGTAAATAAACTAAATAAAGTGCAGCAAGGTGGCCCAATCCTTTATGTAGCAAAGGATAAGCCTGGACAAATTCTAATAATGAGGAAGGATCTCCCGAGGACACATTGGGAATTATCGTCAAGCTAGTTTTCATCACGTTCGTAAGATTCGCGTTCGATACTTTGATAATTTGATATGTGGGTGGACCGGCACTTGGGTACTGCCCTAACTTGGACAAGCACCCCACTTATGATTAACCCCTATTGCAAGCATCCGCAACTACAAAAAGGAGTATTAAGGTAAACCTAACCATAGGATTAAACATCTGGGTCCATATCAACCCCTAACGAAGCAACACATAAACTAGGGTTTAAGCTTCTGTCACTCTAGCAACCCATCATCTACTTATTACTTCCCTATGCCTTCCTCTAGTCCCAAATAATGGTGAAGTGTCATGTAGTCGACATTCACATAACACCACTAGAGGAAAGACAACATACATCTCATCAAAATATCGAACGAATACCAAATTCACATGACTACTAATAGCAAGACTTCACCCATGTCCTCAGGAACAAACGTAACTACTCACAAAGCATATTCATGTTCATAACAAAGGAGTAATAATATGCATAAAGGATCTGAACATATGATCTTCCACCAAGTAAACCAATTAGCATCAACTACAAGGAGTAATCAACACTACTAGCAACCCACAGGTACCAATTTGTGGTTTTGATACAAGATTGGATACAAGAGATGAACTAGGGTTTGAAGAGGAGATGGTGCTGGTGAAGATGTTGATGGAGATTGACCCACTCCCGATGAGAGGATCGTTGGTGATGACGTTGGTGATGATTTCCCCCTCCCGGAGGGAAGTGTCCCCGGTAGAACAGCTCCGCCAGAGCCCTAGATTGATTCCGCCAAGGTTCCGCCTCGTGGCGGCGGAGTTTCGTCTCGTAAGCTTGCCCACGATTTTTTCCAGGGTAAGAGTGATGATATAGCAAAAGATGGACGCCGGAGGCCCACCAGGGGGCCCAGGAGATAGGAGGCGCGCCGTACAGGGGGGGCGCGCCCCCTGTCTCCTGGACAGGGTGTGGGCCCCCTGGCCTATTTCTTTCTCTCATAAATTCTTAATAAATCCAAAAGGTTGTTTCATGGAGTTTCAGGACTTTTGGAGTTGTGCAGAATAGGTTTCCAACGTTTGCTCCTTTTCCAGCCAGAATTCCAGCTGCCGGCATTCCCCCTCTTCATGGTAAACCTTGTAAAATAAGAGAGAATAGCCATAAGTATTGAGATATAATGTGTAATGACAGCCCATAATGCAATAAATATTGATATAAAAGCATGATGCAAAACGGACGTATCAACTCCCCCAAGCTTAGACCTCGCTTGTCCTCAAGCGGAAGCCGAAATCGAAAAATATGTCTGCATGTTTAGAGATAGAGGTGTCGATAAAAATAAAATACGGACATGAGGGCATCATGATCATTCTAATAACAGTAACATATATAGATTTTGTCATATGATTTCCTATGCTCAAGTAATAAGCAATTCACAATGTCAAGTATGGTTCATAAACTTCATTGGGAACTAACAAACTATAATTGCAGTCATTGAATCAATTGCAATTTATCGTAACATCAGAAAGATTCAATAATAGAGCTTTTCAACAAGCTCGCATACTCAACTATCTCGTAGTCTCCCATAATTGCTAAAACTCACGCAATACTTGTGGTTATAGAGTTTCAGCCGGACACTGAGAAAGATAGGGGCTTATTGTGTTGCCTCCCAACGTATTCACCTTTAGGTGATGTCAACAATAATAGCCTATGCCAACTTACATCCAATTGGATATATGTATCATGATCTTTCAAACACGAGGAGCTTGCCAAAGGATAAAATGAAAAAGGGGAAAGGTGAGGATCACCTTGACTCAAGCATAAAGTAAAAACATAAAGTAAAAGATAGGCCCTTCGCAGAGGGAAGCAGAGGTTGTCATGCACGTTTAGGGTTGATGCATGAAATCTTAATGCAAAAGAACGTCACTTTATATTGCCCCTTGTATGTGGACCTTTATTATGCAATCCGTCGCTTTTATTACTTCCACAACAAGTTCGTACAAAGCTTATTTTCTCTGCACTAATAAGTCATACATATTTAGAGAGCAATTTTTATTGCTTGCACCGATGACAACTTACTTGAAGGATCTTACTCAATCCATAGGTAGGTATGGTGGACTCTCATGTCAAAACTGGGTTTGAGGATATTTGGAAGCACAATTAGTATCTCTACTTGGTGCAAGGAATTTGGCTACCAAGAGGGGGAAAGGCAAGCTCAACATGTTTGGAAGGTCAATGACAATATACTTTAACTGAGATGTCGGAAAACATAAACCATTACGTTGTCTTCCTTGTCCAACATCAACTCTTTTAGCATGTCATACTTAATGAGTGCTTCATAATCATAAAAGATGTCCAAGATAATATATCTATATGTGAACCCCCCTTTCCTTATCACTTCCTATTAATTGCAACGATGACCAAGGCTACGTTCATCAACTCTCAACAATTTTTATGCCTCATACTTTCTATGTGTGAAGTTATCACTATCCATAAGATCAATATGAACTCTTTTGTTCTTTCTACTTTCTCAAGATCATAGCAACAAAGCGAAGCCCTTGACTCAACACTAATCTTTATTATAGAAAGCACACTGACTCGCTTACATAAAGAGATCATAATGCAAAACTCAAAACTACTTGATATCAAAACTTCAATCTACTAGATCGAGATACTACTAAAAGGATCGAACTAAATAAAGAGGTAAAGATAGGAGTGTGATGGTGATACGATACCGAGGCACCTCCCCCAAGCTTGGCAGTTGCCGAGGGGAGTGCCCATACCCATGTGATTATTTCTCCTTCTTCGCGGTTGGTGTTATGATCTTCTTGGCGATGATGCCCTTCAGGATACGGTTCTCCTCCTCGAGCTTATTGACTTGTTGTTTGAGGTCCATAATTTCTTTACGGAGCTTGCCCGTAACGTCCAAGGCTCCTTTTACCCAAGGATGCTGCATAGCTTCTGGAGAACACGTGAAACTCTTTTTCATATTTTCATAAGAAAGAAATCTAGAGTTGGAAGGGATGATTGAGGCAGGGACAGTCAGGCTAGGTAGTTCCCCCATGGTGAAATCTGCTTGGAGATGAGAGGTAACTTCTTGATCTTCCTCCATGGCATCTATCCTTTTAAAATCAGCTGCCATCTCATCCTCCATTGATGGTCCAAAGTGATAGGCATCGCCATTTGCTCCTGGACCTGGCATTGGGTGAGACACCCGGCTCTCCCCAACTGATTCCTGAGAAGACATCTTGCTTTATTCTGCAACAGGAATAGCTCGAAACAAAAACAAAAGATATTTGCGTGATATGGTGGTCAAAACCTTCGGGAGTATATATAATGAATTTTTACCGACCAAAGTACATAACATACAAGAAAACAGAGTCCGGGAGGCACACGAGGTGCCCACGAGACAGGGGGCGTGCCCTACAGGGGGGTGCGGCCTCCTCTCTCGTGGGAGCCTCGTGTCCCTTTTGGACTACTTCTTTCTTCCTAAAATTCTTAAATAATCCAAAACTGATAAAAAATTGCAATTAGAGTTGTTTTGGAGTCGGCTTACTTACCGTACCATGTACCTATGCCTTTTCGGGGTCTGGAACGTTCTGGAAAGTGTCTCTTATGTATTCCTCGGGGATTATGGTTTCAATAATATTAGTTTCAACATTGATAGGATTACCTGAAATATAATCTTTAATTCTTTGACCGTTAACCACCCTCGGATTTGTGGCTTCGAAGTTGTTGATTTTTATAGCACCAGAACGATAGACCTCCTCGATAACGTAGGGACCTTCCCATTTTGAGAGAAGTTTTCCTGCAAAAAATCTTAAACGAGAGTTGAATAATAACACATAATCTCCTACGTTAAACTCACGCTTTTGTATCCTCTTATCATGCCAGCGTTTGACTTTTTCTTTGAAAAGCTTGGCATTCTCATATGCTTGGGTTCTCCATTCATCAAGTGAGCTAATATCAAACAACCTCTTCTCACCGGCAAGTTTGAAGTCATAATTGAGCTCTTTAATAGCCCAATATGCTTTATGTTCAAGTTCAAGAGGTAAATGACATGCTTTTCCATAAACCATCTTATATGGAGACATACCCATAGGATTTTTGTATGCAGTTCTATAGGCCCATAATGCATCATCAAGTTTTTTGGACCAATTCTTTCTAGATCTATTCACAGTCTTTTGCAAAATTAATTTGAGCTCTCTATTGCTCAACTCTACTTGACCACTAGACTGCGGGTGATAAGGAGATGCGATTCTATGATTGACATCATACTTAGCAAGCATCTTACGGAAAGCACCATGAATAAAGTGTGAACCACCATCAGTCATAAGATATCTAGGGACTCCAAACCTCGGAAAAATAACTTCTTTAAGCATTTTAATAGAAGTGTTATGATCAGCACTACTAGTTGGAATAGCTTCTACCCACTTAGTAACATAATCAACAGCAACTAAAATATGTGTATAACCATTGGAGGCAGGAAAAGGTCCCATATAATCAAAGCCCCAAACATCAAACGGTTCAATAACAAGAGAATAATTCATAGGCATTTCTTGACGTCTACTAATGTTACCTATTCTTTGACATTCATCACAAGATAAGACAAACTTACGAGCATCTTTGAAGAGAGTAGGCCAATAAAAACCAGATTGTAGTACCTTGTGTGCAGTTCTATCTCCAGCGTGGTGTCCTCCATAAGATTCAGAGTGACACTTGCGTAGGATTTGTTCCTGTTCATGCTCAGGCACACAACGTCTAATAATACCATCTACTCCTTCTTTATAAAGGTGTGGATCATCCCAGAAGTAATGTCTTAAATCATAAAAGAACTTTTTCTTTTGCTGGTATGTGAAACTAGGCGGTATATATTTAGCAACAATGTAATTAGCATAATCAGCATACCAAGGAGCAGTACGAGAAGCATTGACAACCGCTAATTGTTCATCAGGAAAACTATCATTAATAGGCAGTGGGTCATCAAGAACATTCTCTAACCTAGACAAGTTGTCTGCAACGGGGTTCTCAGCTCCCTTTCTATCAATAATATGCAAGTCAAATTCTTGGAGCAAGAGAACCCATCTAATGAGTCTAGGCTTAGCATCTTTCTTTTCCATAAGATATTTAATAGCAGCATGATCAGTGTGAATAGTAACTTTGGAATCAACAATATAAGGTCTAAACTTATCACATGCAAACACAACTGCTAAGAACTCTTTTTCAGTAGTAGCATAATTTCTCTGGGCAGTATCAAGAGTCTTACTAGCATACTGGATAACATTCAATTTCTTATCGACTCTTTGCCCTAAAACAGCACCTACAGCATAATCACTAGCATCGCACATAATTTCAAAAGGTAAATTCCAATCAGGTGGCTGAACAATAGGTGCAGTGATCAAAGCTTTCTTAAGTGTTTCAAATGCTTCTACACAATCATCATCAAAGACAAAAGGAATATCTTTTTGCAATAAATTAGTCAGAGGCCTAGAGATTTTAGAAAAGTCCTTAATGAACCTCCTATAAAAGCCGGCATGACCAAGGAAACTTCTTATACCTTTTATGTCCTTGGGACATGGCATCTTTTCAATAGCATCAACTTTGGCTTTATCAACTTCAATACCTCTCTCGAGATCTTGTGCCTCAAGACAATGCCTTCATTAACCATAAAGTGACACTTTTCCCAATTCAGGACGAGACTAGTGTCTTCGCATCTCTGCAAAACTCGATCAAGGTTGCTCAAACAATCATCAAAAGAGGATCCATAGACGGAGAAATCATCCATGAATACCTCACAAATCTTTTCACAAAAATCAGAAAATATAGCCATCATGCATCTTTGAAAGGTAGCAGGTGCATTACATAAACCAAAAGGCATACGTCTATAAGCAAAAGTACCAAAAGGGCAAGTAAAAGTAGTTTTAGATTGATCCTTCGCTGACACAGGTATTTGAGAGAAGCCAAAATAACCATCTAGAAAGCAGAAATGTGTGTGTTTGGATAGCCTTTCTAGCATTTGATCAATAAAAGGTAAAGGGTAATGATCTTTCTTAGTAGCTTTATTTAACTTACGGAAATCAATTACCATCCTATAGCTTGTAATAATTCTTTGCAGGATCAATTCATCTTTATCATTAGGAACAACGGTAATACCTCCCTTTTTAGGGACACAATGGACAGGGCTTACCCATTCACTATTAGCAACGGGATAAATAATACCTGCCTCAAGGAGTTTTAGGATCTCCTTTCTTACCACTTCCTTCATTTTGGGGTTTTAATCGTCTTTGAGGATCTCTAACTAGATTGGCATCTTTCTCCACTGAAATTTTGTGTTGACATAATGTGGGACTAGTGCCCTTAAGATCGTCCAGAGTATACCCAATAGCAGCTCGGTGCTTCTTCAGAGTTTTCAATAATCGTTCTTCTTCTTTCTCTGAAAGGTTAGCACTAATAATAACAGGATATATTTCTTTTTCATCAAGATAAGCATACTTGAGATTATTAGGTAAGGGTTTGAGTTCAAACACGGGATCACCCTTGGGTGGAGGGGGATCCCCAAAAATTTCAATGGGAAGGTTATGTTTTAGCATAAGTTCTTGTTTAAGAAACACTTCATCTATTTCTTCCCTTTCCTTCATAAACATATCGTTTTCATGGTCTAACAAATATTGTTCTAACGGATCAGTTGGAGGAACAGCAATGGAAGCAAGACCAATAATTACATCCTTACTAGGTGGTTCCCTTTCACGAGGTTGTCTACTAAACTTAGCGAAATTAAACTCATGAGACATACCATCTATGCCAACAGTGACAATATTCTTTTCACAATTAATCTTAGCACTAGCAGTATTCAAGAAGGGTCTACCAAAAATAATGGGACAAAAATCATCTTGTGGGGAACCAAGAACAAGAAAATCAGCAGGGTATTTAATCTTCCCACACAAGACTTCAACATCTCTAACAATCCCAATAGGTTTAATGGTGTCCCTATTAGCAAGCTTAATAGTAACATCAATGTCTTCTAATTCAACAGGTGCAATATCGTGCATAATTTCTTTATAAAGATCATAAGGTATCGCATTAGCACTAGCACCCATATCACATAAGCCATGATAACAATGATCTCCTATTTTAACAGAAAGAACAGGCGTGCCTACAACAGGTCTACGTGTCTTAGTATCGGGTCTAGCAATATTAGCAGTTTCACCCAAGAAAGAGATAACATGCCCATCTAAGTCCTCATCCAAGAGATCTTTAATCATAGCAATACCAGGTTCAACATTAATTTGCTCAGGAGGTGTATAAGTCCTAGTATTACTCTTACGAAAGACAGTTGAAGCTTTAACATGATCTTTTATCCTAACAGGAAAAGGAGGTTTTTCGACATAAGCAGTAGGAATAATAGGATCACTATATGTAATAGTCTTTTCTTCGACTGTAATAGGAGCAACTACTTTCACTTCAACAGGAGGATTATATTTAAACCACTTCTCTTTAGGGAGATCAACGTGAGTAGCAAAAGTTTCACAAAAAGTAGCTACTATCTCAGAGTCAAGTCCATACTTAGAGCTAAATCCACGGAAAGCATCGGTATCCATAAAAGATTTAACACAATCGAACTTAGGTGTAATACCTGACTCCTTACCATCTCGGAACCCCAATCTTCAGAGTTGTGTTTAATTCTTTCCAATAAGTCACATTTGAAATCAATAGTCTTCAGCATATAGGAACCAACACAGGAAGTATCGAGCAGGTTGCGATTATCAAGAGAAAGCCGAGCATAAAAATTCTGAATAATCATTTCCTGAGAGAGCTCATGATTGCGGCATGAATATAACATTGACTTAAGCCTCCCCCAAGCTTGAGCGATGCTTTCTCCTTCGCGAGGCCAGAAATTATATATGTAATTACGATCACGATGAACAAGATGCATAGGATAGAACTTCTGGTGAAATTCCAACTTCAGTCGCTTATAATTCCAAAATCTCGTATCATCACATAGCCTATAACATGTCATTGCATCTCCCTTCAAAGATAAAGGGAAGACCTTCCTTTTGACAACATCATCGGAAATACCTGCAAGCTTAAATAATCCACAAACTTCATCCACAAAGATAAGGTGTAAGTCTGGATGCAATGTTCCGTCTCCTGCAAAAGGATTAGCTAGCAGTTTTTCTATCATACCCGAAGGAATCTCAAAGTGAATATTTTCATAAGGTTCAGTAGGTTGAGGAGCATATCTTTGCTCTTTTGGTTGGGGTGAAGATACCCCAAACAAGCCACTCAAAGGATTAGTTTCCATAGTGACAAGTAACAGAAAATTTCAGCACACTATATAAATGTTTCCCTACCAAGTTCCACTCACCAAAAGCGCTACACTCCCCGGCAATGGTGCCAGAAAAGAGTCTTGATGACCCACAAGTGTAGGGTATCTATCATACTCCTTTCAATAAGTAAGAGTGTCGAACCCAACAAGGAGCAGAAGGAAATAATAAGCGGTTTTCAGTAAGGTTTTCTCTGCAAGCACTGAAATAGTAGGTGATAGATAGTTTTGTGATAAGATAAATAGTAACGAGCAAAAAGTAAATAAAGTAAATAAAGTGCAGCAAGGTGGCACAATCCTTTATGTAGCAAAGGATAAGCTTGGACAAATTCTAATAATGACGAAGGAGCTCCCGAGGACACATTGGGAATTATCGTCAAGCTAGTTTTCATCACGTTCATAAGATTCGCATTCGGTACTTTGATAATTTGATATGTGGGTGGACTGGCACTTGGGTACTGCCCTAACTTGGACAAGCATCCCACTTATGATTAACCCCTATTGCAAGCATCCACAACTACAGAGAAGTATTAAGGTAAACCTAACCACAGCATTAAACATATGGATCCAAATCAGCCCCTTACGAAGCAACGCATAAACTGGGGTTTAAGCTTCTGTCACTCTAGCAACCCATCATCTACTTATTACTTCCCAATGCCTTCCTCTAGGCCCAAATAATGGTGAAGTGTCATGTAGTCGACGTTCACATAACACCACTAGAGGATAGACAACATACATGTCATCAAAATATCGAACGAATACCAAATTCACATGACTACTAATAGCAAGACTTCTCCCATGTCCTCAGGAACAAACGTAACTACTCACAAAGTATATTCATGTTCATAATCAGAGGAGTAATAATATGCATTAAGGATCTGAACATATGATCTTCCACCAAGTAAACCAATTAGCATCAACTACAAGGAGTAATCAACACTACTAGCAACCCACAGGTACCAATTTGTGGTTTTGATACAAGATTGGATACAAGAGCTGGACTAGGGTTTTGAGAGGAGATGGTGCTGGTGAAGATGTTGATGGAGATTGACCCCCTCCTGATGATAGGATCGTTGGTGATGATGTTGGTGATGATTTTCCCCTCCCGAAGGGAAGTGTCCCCGGCAGAACAGCTCCGCCAGAGCCCTAGATTGATTCCGCCAAGGTTCCACCTCGTGGCGGCGGAGTTTCATCTCGTAAGCTTGCCCACGATTTTTTTCCAGTGTAAGAGTGATGATATAGCAAAAGATGGATGTCGGAGGCCCACCAGGGGGCCCAGGAGATAGGGGCACGCCCTACACGGGGGGCGCGCCCCCTTTCTCCTGGACAGGGTGTCGGCCCCCTGGCCTATTTCTTTCGCTCATAAATTCTTAATAAGTCCAAAAAGTTGTTTCGTGGAGTTTCAGGACTTTTGGAGTCGTGCAGAATAGGTTTCCAACGTTTGCTCCTTTTCCAGCCAGAATTCCAGCTGCCGGCATTCCCCCTCTTCATGGTAAACCTTGTAAAATAAGAGAGAATAGCCATAAGTATTGAGATATAATGTGTAATGACAGCCCATAATGCAATAAATATTGATATAAAAGCATGATGCAAAATGGACGTATCAACAACCCATTGGGTGCGCCGGGTTTTGGAGATCTTGCATTCGTCGGACCGTATCAATGCCGATTCAGCAGTTATAACGTTGGAGGGCAATTGCCGTTTTAAGCCTCCGAAGTTGAAATTGGGACGACTCAAGCGTCACTGCAATGACATGGGAACACTTACGGTAGCTCTGGTTAAGTATGCCGATTCTGATAGTACCAAGGACCCCGAGTCTGAGGATGAAAAGCCGGGAAAGGGAAAGAAGAACGGCAACACCAAAGGGCAGCAGCACAACCCGGCAGGCCATGGAAACAATGGTAAGCGTAAAGCGGATAATAGCTTGGATTTTGTGGCTAACACCAACATGCAGGGCAATGGTTAGCGTCATAAGGGTAAACCGCCCCCACGGGGTGGAGGATCAGGTATGAATCTGGAGCACCTGTTAAATCAGCCTTGCCCAAAGCACGGGACGCAAGAGAAGCCAGCTACGCACCTCTGGAAGGATTGCTTTATTATGCGAGAGTTTAAAAACTCTGATCTCTTCCGATATGATCATGGACCGCCCGGCGGTTCATGACCCGGGTCTCATGGGCTGGGTTATGGAGGAGGTAATTCTGGTTCAGGATTTCAGGGTAATCAGGGCGGACATGGCAATCAAGGCAATCAAGGCAGTCATGGAGGTTATAATCAATAGGGGAATCAACAACAGCAGCAGTCGGGTTACCAGAGCCACCCGAAGCAGTTGAATAGTGGGCAGTATCATGTCTTCACCACTAGCCTATGCAAGCGCGATCAGAAGCTTCATAAAAGGGCGGTGAACTCTGTTGAACCGGCGGTACCCCGTTACTTACGCTAGTCCGAACAGCCTATTGTGTGGAGCAGAGAGGATCATCCACCCCGGATTGATAATTCGGGTCATCTGGCGTTGGTGGTGGCACCTCGGGTTGGAGGTTATAAGTTCACCAAGGTGCTCGTGGATGGAGGGAGCAGTATCAACATCTTATATTATGAAACTTTCCGTCGAATGGGGTTGATAGACAAGAATCTTAAACTGTCAAACACCA
This sequence comes from Triticum aestivum, assembly GCF_018294505.1. NCBI lineage: Eukaryota > Viridiplantae > Streptophyta > Magnoliopsida > Poales > Poaceae > Triticum > Triticum aestivum. Next base: position 9,487,418 of record NC_057813.1, read on the forward strand.
TTTTCCACGGCGTGGTGCCAGGTAAATCGGCTTATCCGGTCGGTAAGATAGCTCTGGAGGTTGCTTTTGGAGATGAGTATGATTCGAGGTCAAAGACATTGACCTTTGAAGTGGTAAAAATTCAAAGCCCATATCATGCCCTGTTTGGACGGCCGGCTTATGCTAAATTCATGGCAAGGCCCTGTTATGTTTACCTACAACTCAAGATGCCGAGTCATAAGGGTACCATCACGGTTCATGGCAGCCGCAAGGTCGCTTTGGAGTGTGAAGAAGGGGATGTGGCCTATGCTGAGTCGGTTTGTGCAGCAGAGGAATTGAAGTTCTACAAGGACAGGGTTGATCCGGCAGATATGACCTCTTTGAAGAAGCCAACTATAGAGCATGATCCGACCCTGAAGTTTAAATCGGCTGATGAGACTAAGTTGGTTGATTTTGTTCCTGGCGATTCATCCAAGCAGTTTAGTATCAGCACTAACTGGATTCGAAATAGGAAAGCGCGCTCATCGAGTTCATCCGTGAGAACCGGGACATCTTTGCATGGAAACCTTCTGACATGCCAGGTGTACCGAGGGAACTCGCTGAGGACACTCTCAATATTGATCCTAAGTTTAAACCGGTCAAGCAATTTCTTCGCCGCTTCAATGAAGAAAGGCGAAAGGCTATTGGTGAGGAGGTAGCCCGGCTCTTGGCAGCCGGGTTTATCATTGAAGTTTTTCATCCCGAGTGGCTGGCTAATCCGGTGCTGGTGCTTAAAAAGAATGGCACTTGGCGCATGTGTGTGGGTTACACAGATTTGAACAAGGCTTGTCCAACTGACTCTTTTGCTCTCCCTCGGATTGATCAAATCATTGATGCAACGGCAGGTTGTGAGCGTTTGAGCTTTTTGGATGCTTATTCTGGTTATCATCAAATCAAGATGGCAGTTAAGGACCAGGAGAAGACAGCATTTATAACTCCCTTTGGAGCCTTCTGCTATGTATCTATGCCTTTTGGGCTCAAGAGTGCCCAGGCGACTTATCAGCGATGTGTGTAGAATTGTCTTCATGATCAGATTGGGCGCAATGTTCATGCTTATGTGGATGATATTGTTGTGAAGTCCAGGAAGAAGGAGACATTAATAGACGATCTGAAGGAAACCTCTAATAACCTCCGAGTTTACAAAATGATGCTTAACCCATCCAAGTGTGTCTTTAGTGTTCTGGCAGGCAAGCTTTTGGGTTTTTTGGTATCTAACAGGGGCATTGAAGTTAATCCAGAGAAGATCAAAGCTATTACCTCACTAGATAAACTGGCATGTATCAATGGCGTTCAACGTCTGGCGGGTCGTATTGCGGCACTGAGCCGGTTTATTAGCCGGTTGGGGGAGAAGGATATTCCTCTATATCAGATGATGAAAAAGACAGACAACTTTGTCTAGAGTGATGCTGCTAATGCGGCGTTTGAGGATCTGAAGAAGCAGTTGGCCGAGCCGCCTGTTCTTGCTGCCCCCATTGATAAGGAACCATTGCTTTTATATGTGGCTACTAATGCCAGGGCTGTCAGCATGGCTATTGTGGTGGAGCGCAAGGAGGCAGGTAAGGAGTATCCGGTTCAGCGGCCGGTTTATTATATTAGTGAGGTGCTTATTGAGTCCAAGCATAGGTACCCACATTGGTAGAAATTGATGTATGGAGTGTTCATGGCTAGCCGAAAACTTAAACAGTACTTTCAGGGTCATCCCATCACTATGGTCAGTTCGGCTCCTTTGGGAGATATCATCCAGAACATGGAAGCTACTGGCCGAGTTGCTAAATGGGCTATCGAGCTTGGACCTTACGGGATAAAATATATGCCTCGTACGGCCATCAAATCCCATGCACTTTTGTATTTCATCAATGACTGGACAGAGTCGCAGGCACCGAAGGATAAACCGGATAACACATACTGGACTATTCACTTCGACGGATCCAGACAATTGGAGGGCTCGGGGGCTGGAGTGGTTGTTACTTCCCCTCGAGGTGACAAATTTTGTTATGTTCTCCGCTTGATGTTTCCTTGTACTAACAATGCAGCTGAGTATGAGGCCTTGCTCCATGGTCTTCGGATGGATAAGGACATGAACTTAATCTGGGTATGATGCTTTGGGGACTCCGATTTGGTGGCTCAACAAGTCTCTGGTACTTGGGATTCTAAGGATCCACTCATGGCGGCTTATCAGCGTGAAGTGGATGTCATTGCTGGTCACTTCAAGGGTTATCAGGTCGAACACGTCAATCGGCACAAGAATGAAGCGGCGGACGCTTTAAGCCGGCTGGGATCTCAGTGTAAACCGGTGCCACCCAATATTTTCTTGACGTTCTACATAACCCGTCGGTCAAAATGCCAACGGACGATGATCTGGCTATCCTTGACCCGGAAGCTCAATTAGTGGCGGTTCTTCACGCTATCCCCGATTGGACGGTGCCCTACTTGGTGTACATGACCCGGGGCAAGTTACCTGAGGATGAAGTTTTGGCCAGACAGGTAATCCGGCGGTCCAAGTCCATGACTATTATCAATGGCGAGTTATATCATTGCAGTGTTTCGGGGGCGTTTCAGTGACGCGTTTCTCCTGAAGAAGGCTATGAGATCTTGCGTGAAATCCACGAAGGGGATTGTGGTCATCACGCTAGTTCAAAATTCCTTGTGGCTAAGGCTTTCCGACATGGCTTTTACTGGTTAACAGCTCATGCTGATGTTGAGGATCTTGTCAGGAGGTGTGACGGTTGTCAGAAATTTTCACGCCGAGCCCATGTTCCGGACCAAGAATTGAGGATGATTCCAATTACCTGGCCGTTTGCAACTTGGGGGCTAGATATGGTTGGGCCCTTTAAGAGGTCCCAGGATAAGAAGACCACCTTTTGGTGGCGGTTGATAAATTCACCAAGTGGGTGGAGGCAGAGCCAGTCAGCAAGTGTGACGCAGCCACGGCGGTTCAGTTCATGAAGAAGGTGATTTTCCGCTTCGGTTTTCCACACAGTATTATAACAGACAATGGCACGAACCTGTCCAAGGGTGCTATGGAAGAGTTCTGTCAGCGTGAGCACATCCGGCTTGATGTGTCATCAGTGGCTCACCCCCAGTCCAATGGTCAAGCGGAGAGAGCTAATCAAGAAATCCTAAAAGGTATCAAGCCCCGGCTTATGGTCCCTTTGCAAAGGACGCCGGGTTGTTGGGTGGAAGAGTTGCCTTGTGTGTTATGGAGCATTAATACCACCCCCAATAGATCTACGGGTTATACACCTTTCTTCATGGTTTATGGAGCAGAGGCAGTTCTCCCAAGTGATATTCGCCCTGACTCGCCCAGAGTGGCAGCTTATGTTGAAGTGGACAATGAAAGAGCACACCAAGATGCATTGGACCTGTTAGATGAAAAACGGGACATAGCGGCAGCTCGTTCGGCGATTTATCAGCAAGACCTGCGGCATTATCATAGCCGCCGGGTTAAAACCAGAGCTTTTCAAGAAGGCGACTTAGTGCTCCGGCTTATCCAAGATCAGACCGACATGCACAAGTTATCCCCACCTTGGGAAGGGCCCTTTGTGGTCAGCAAGAATCTGAACAACGGGTCATACTACCTTATCGATGTTCGAGAGCACAAAGACTCACGCAAATCGGAGGAGGAGACCCGCCGGCCGTGGAATATAGCTCATCTTCGGCCTTACTATACCTGAGCCACAGGCTCCTACTATGTACATATTTTTGACAATGTATATATTATGATCAATATAATAAACCGGCATCCTTGCTAAAGCGGGGCCTCTGCGTTCTTCAAAAAGATTTCTTGGTTACATGGGGGCTTCTGCTTATAAAGCGGAGTTCTGATTATCCATTAAACCGGCTTATAAAGCCACAACAAAGCTTGGGGGCTTCACACCCAAGGGGCCAAAGAGAGTCTGTTGCCAAGCACAGCTCAAACATAGGCACCCACTGAGCACAGCTCAAAATGTTACCTGGGGGCTCTTTGTGCACAGCAACAAAGAGTTTTAAAGGACCCTTGTAATAGGCTATCAAGCCAGGCTTGGAAGCCAGGTGTATTCACCTAAAACCCCGGGTTAACCTGCCTTCATCAAGTAAGACACTCCATCCAAGTAATCCTGGTATGACCCGCCGAACGTTTGACAAGTCAATCTTAAACAGACCCTGAACTTGTCAAAGTTAACACGACAATTGGTTAATGTGAGGTCCATCTTAAAAGGCTTGTAAAATGGTTTAACTCAGTGGCCTGGCAGCCCATGAAAAGCCTCGAATTTGGGCCTGGTAGCCCTTGAAAAGCCTCGACTACAAATTTTTATTTGCTTTTATTTGTCAAAGTTTTTCTCCTTTGATAAGGTTTTGAGGTAAACCGACATCCATTGACCCAGCCTGACTATAAGTCGTCAATATAACCCAGTGTTTGTTAACCCAACTTGGCTTTCAACTATAAGTTGTTAGTACACACTCAATTATAAACCGGTGTTTATTAACCCGGCCTGGCTTTGACTATAAGTCACCAGGATGATCATCTGGTGTTTATTATAACCCGGCAGGGCTTCGTTATAAACCAGCAAAGCATGGTGGGGGTTATCAGCACTCCAGATTTGGGTTATCACCCTTACTACAAGAAAGTTGGTAAACCAACAATGTTATTCAATATCACAAGTATGATATATTTCATATTTCATTATTTTTACAGCCTTGGTTATAAACTCAGGCTTTATATTGGGCATCATGACCCGTCCGGCGGTAAATCGCCAGGACAATTTTCAGTTTATTCTATGCAGAAACATGATTGTATAAAGTTGTTAAGGATCATAAGCAGACATAGCATCTTCATGACGGATTAACAGTATTGTGCAAAGTAAATATGCACGATGGCATAGCAGACCAAGTGTTTAAGCTAGCCTATTATAAGGCATTTTGACTACCCAAAAGAATCATTGTTTTTCCACAAGGATGACAGTGTGCAGTAGATAAACCGGACGCCGGATCATGATTCTTCCGCATGCTGATTTGAAGATTGTGGATCATTCTGTGCCGGTTCACCCTCCTCCTCTCCACCCAGTGGCTAGAAGTCAATGGTTGCCCAGTCAATCCCAGTTAAGGCTCGGAAGATAGCTTCATCGCTTATAAGGGTGGACGGTTCAACATCAGGGGCATAAGTGTGCTTACGGATTGGCGGGATAAGATTTTGCACTTCATAAACAGAAGCATCAATCCGTTTGTTATCTGCGTCATAAATTGACCGGTGGAAAGACAAATCAGTCTCCTCAACCAGTTTGCTTGCAAGTGGACGCATTTCCTTCATCAAAGCTTTGAGGGCATCAGTATCAAAGTTTGTACCATCTTCTTTTTGGCTGGGATAGCCGTTTCCAGTGTCTTCCGGATCAAGATCAGATATCCAGGCTTTGGCCCGAGTCAATGCAGACAGAGCACCGGCTCTTGCAGCTGATCTCTTTACTTCCTCGAGCTAGGCAGGTGACATGGATAACTTCGCCAATGTTTCCTTGATCAAGGTTGGGGGCGGTTTATTGTATGAGGCTGTGCAGATGACCCGTTGAACATCAGTATATAACTTCTCTATCAATGTATAGGTAGCCTTCAGCTTTTTGCGCATGTCTGAACCATGATGAGCCACACGACTACCTGCAATGGTTAAAGTGTTATTATTAAACCGGCAGTTTCAAGGATGTTTAAGTATAACTTATAAGGAAGATATTTACCAAAGACAGCAGAGGTCATAGCGTTTATTTGCCGCTTTAGGCCAGTCAGCTCTTCTGTCACTGGTTTAAGGGCCGCTTCAGCATCCTCCGCCCGCATTAGCAAAGTTGCTTTTTTCGCTTCCCAATCTGCTCGTTCTCCTTTGAAGTTGTCCTTCAGTTTTTCCATGGTTGTTAAAGCGTCGGTCAACTATTCTTTAGCCTTGGAAGTTTTTGCTTGTTGGGACTTAATATTCTCTTGAAGGTCGCGATTTGGGATTCCTTCTTGATCAGATCAGCCTGCAAGAAACAGTTAATGAGTTAATAGTGCATCTTTAAAGTCCCAAGCACATAACAAGTTATACACTTGGCACTTGGGGGCTAATACGGATTGCTTTTTATGAACTGATATTTTGAAGTCCCAAGCACATAACAAGTTATATACTTGGCACTTGGGGGCTAATGCATATCGAACCTTCATGACAGGAAAAGTACCAGTTCACCCTAAAGGTATAAATCGGCTCTTGGGGGCTACGTCAGCAGAAATTCAATATTATTCTATTACAAGTCCCGGTTCACAATATTTTATGAACCGACCCTTGGGGGCTACTCGAGTTGATAATTGAAGCAGGCTTTAAGGAAATAAAATGTGTGCAAAGGAACAGATATTTACCTCATATCGCTCTTTCATCAGATTTATTAAACCGGCTTCATAGTCGCGACTTGTATACAGACGGTTTAAATATCCAGAGTGGATGTCCTGAGCATTGTGGTGAGCATAGCTGGATAAATCTGTTTTCCACTTGCCCTTGTCCACAGCAGAAAATTCTTCCTTGGGACTATGCTTTGATAAAGCAACAGGGTTGCCACGGGCAGTATGACCAAAACCAGTAATCACAACATCATCTGTGGTGCCATCAGCAGTTTTGGCTGGGCTTGGCGGTTTATCAGATGTTCTTGCTGGGCTAGGTGGATCAAAGATGGGCTTCACGGATTAGCAGACTGGATTGACGGATTTATCTCTCCCGGTTCAGCAAAAATGTCCTGAGCCTGAGGTGCCGGATCATCCAGAATAATATCAGCATTCTGATCCAGAGCTTCTGAGGTTTTCCCTGGTTCAGCGGCCGGATTATCATCAGTTGGTGTAGTCAGCTTGGCTTTCTTGCTAAGTCTAGCTTTGGCACTGAAGAAAACATACGCAGAGTTAGTACAATAAACCAATACAATGCATAAAGGGTTAAATATAATATGCTTACCCAGGAACAGTCTTGAGGGGAGGCATCTGTGTGGCTGATGACTCACCAGAGGATGAATGGGAGGTTCCCTGATAATTTGAATCAGACGAATTAAGAGGATATCGGAAGTAACCCGCCTTAGAATAAAGTGTATTAGAAGTACAAGAGACCTCTTGACGATGTTTGCGAACCGGAGAGTTCGGTAAACCGGAGGAGGTAACCTATTGGCCACTATGCCAAGTGGTGCAGCGAGCTTCATGTTATTGTGTCTTCAAAGAAAAGTGCGGATCCGAATAAGCAAGAGGGTGTGAATATTTTACTTTCAGGACTGCTCAACGGAGTTTTGGTACTGGCACATGATTTGAATCGGAAGATAGAACAATTACCTCTACATCACCAGCCCGGCTAGCTTCTGCATCATCCTGATAATAATCATTGTCAATGAGATGTATGAAAAAAGAACCAAGAGAGTCAAGTTCTACCTATGACTCCGGGTCATCAAGTTCTTCATCATTGGGCAGGTCAGAAGCCTCGTCATTTTCTTCTTCGTTGGCCTCTTTGTAACCCTGATCTTGACGCGAGGTGCTCTCACAGGTTTATCCTACGATTTCCTCTTCTAGAACGGATCATCACCCTGCACAGATGGACAAAACGTTATAAAGTAATGCTTAAGAAGGGATGGATTAAGGCAAAAATAAGACAATTCTTACAGCTAGAGGTTTGGTGGACACACAGAAGGGGCTCAGCCCTACTCTGCTACATGCAGCCACCGGTTCATCAAGAATTTTCTTGACAGCTTCGGTGACTTCATCATCTGTGAGTCGGATGTCAATATGACGCTGAGGGTCTTTGAGATCCCCTGTGTATTCACAAATTAAACCGGGGTGCCAGCTTAAAGGCAAAATGCTCCAAGAAACCCAGCATCGAACGAAATCAATGCCTGTCAGACCGTTGGCCACAAAAGCTCTGAGTTTTGCTAGATGAGGGGCATATTTTGATCGTTCCTTGGCAGTTAGTAACTGAGGAACCGGATGAGTTTTGGTAAGCCGGTACGCACGATAAGCCGGCAAAGGATTTTCATCATCCGGAGCTGTATTGCGGCAATAAAACCAAGTTTGATTCCAGTCCTTGGGGTGGCTATGATGTTTGGCGTGAGGGAAGTCGACATCCTTTCTCTTCTAGATTGAAACACCCCCGAGTTCCGTGTTGGGCCCGTCCGTAAATTTAGTACGGCGGTTTAAGTAAAAGAAGTCCTGGAATAGTTCCACAATGGGTTCCTCTTGTAGATAGACTTCACAAAATACTTGAAAGATGCATATATTGGACACGGAGTTCGGCCCAATATCTTGAGGGCGGATCTGGAAGCTAGCAAGCACATCACGAAAGAATTTTGATCCGGGTGTGCTGAAACCTCGATTCAGATGATCAGTAAACAAAATCACTTCTCCATTCTGGGGCTCAGGAGGATTTTCTGGACCGGAGACCCTCCAGTGGATGATTTCTTGGCTCGCTAAGGCGCCAGTTAAAACGTACCCAGGCAGTTGCTCTTTAGTAACCCGGGAAGGGACCCAATTGCAAGCATAGAATTGTTTGGCCATTTTGATGACAAGCTGTAAAGGAGGATTAAAGCCGGTTTATGATTTATGACTGATATGTATAAACCGGCATCAGGTCGGGAGAAGGAGATATCGAAACATATGTACATGATAAACCGGATTCTGACATTAAGGTCGAGTTGGCGGTTTAAAAGAGGGCTAATGGTGCCTGGCGGATTATCATTTTCTAAAGGTTAAACTGCCTATAATGGTGTGGAGGTTACATATCTAAAAAAATTGCTTAAGTGTTGCACAAACAGGTTCTGCAAGTTGACATTATAATTTTGGATCTACCATAGTTCAAAAAAGGGAAAATTTTCAAAACCCTAAGTGGTGATAGCCAAAAAGCAAAGGTCCAGATGGGATTTGTTTACTGAAGAAGGGATGCTATGATGAGGAAAATTGGACTATAGTTATGGCCGCGCAGGGAGAATAACAAGTTTTTATTAAGATCTAATGTGGCGGCAAGGTACAAGTGAAGAAAACTGATGAGCGCCGACGAACACCTAAGAACACTGAAAACCTAGCAGTAGATCTGGGGAAGAAGGAAAGAAAGCTTACAGAGGTTGAAGGAGTAGTGGTGAGGCGACGCGTTTCTCTGATCAAAACAGGCTGATGCAACGGTCGTTGTTGAAGTAGAGGCAAAGGTCGATGGCGGCGGCTGCGCTCGAGTACTGAGGCGACACGAAGAAGATGATGAGGAGAAGAGGCACGAAAGGGGAAAAGGAAAAAATGACCCATGGTCCTATTTATAAGGCGAAGTGATAAGAGACAGGCGCGGGAATCAAGGAATCCAAAAAATGGATATGTGACACAGCTGTCGCCTCGGTTTTCGGAGGTTCATTAATAAAAGGGAAGTATTTACATGTTTTAATAAGCAGGTGACGTCATGGCAATTTATTACGATCTCGGAAGATGACGTCATGGCGGTTTAAAAAGTTCACATGAAGATGATGTCGTGGCGGTTTACAAGGTTCACATGAAGGTATTCAAGAAGAAATTTTTCTTAAGTGGTTAAGCTTGACAGGAATAGGTTCAAATCAATCTGGGGCCTAATGTTGGGGATATAATACTGAGTATAAACCGCCCAGGAGGGGCCGGGTTATACTCACAGGGAATCATCCGTATTGAAGCCCACGAAGACAAGGAGTATGACGCTTTACTACGGAGACTTAAAGGCCTAGAGCCCAAGGGCGGATTAGGGACCATAGACATAAACCGCCATGAGATATGTAACTTGTATTGTAAGATAGGAAAAGGTAGAAACCGAGCCGGACACATGTATGAGCCGGCCTCGGGATTCTGTAAACCGCCAGGCGTCATCCTGTGTATATAAAGGGACGACCCAGCGGCGGTTCAGGGACAAGAAACAACAACTCGAGAGCCAGGTAAAGCAGATTCGCTCCCTGATCATCGAGACCCCATCAATTCCACCACAACTGGATCATAAGATTTTACCTTCACCGCAAGGGGCCGAACCAGTATAAACTTCTGGTGTCCTTTGTCTGATTTAACCCCTTTAAGCTAATCTCATTGCGATGGCTCCATGACTAAGTCCTCTCACTAGGACATCTGACGTGTTAATTCCACGACAGCCAGCGAGGCAGACCACGATGCGAAGAAGGACAAGTCGGCAACAGGCAGGGGCACCGGGAGGCGACACCAGGATAAGACCTCGTGCCAAGTGATCTTCGAGAAGATGCATTGAACAAGCAAGTGATCCATGGTCTCGAACTCTTGGTCACACAGCTTGCAATGGGGATCGTGAGGCAGTCCGTGGCGCGCTCTTTGTTCCGTAGACCAACAGTGGTCCAAGGAGACCAGCCATAGAAAGAACTTGGCGTTCGTCAGTGTCGGTGTCAAAACCGGCAGATCTCGGGTAGGGGGTCCCAAACTGTCTGTCTAAGGCTAATGGTAACAGGAGGCTGGGGACACGATGTTTACCTAGGTTCGGGCCCTCTCGATGGAGGTAATACCCTACTTCCTGCTTGATTGATCTTGATGATATGAGTATTACAAGAGTTGATCTACCACGAGATCGTAGTGGCTAAACCATAGAAGCTAGCCTATGATTCTGATTGTTCTTGTCCTATGGACTAAACCCTCCGGTTTATATAGACACCGGAGGGGGCTAGGGTTACACGGAGTCTGTTACGGAGAAGGAGATCGAACATCCAAATCGCCAAGCTTGCCTTCCACGCCAAGGAGAGTCCCATCCATACACGGGACGAAGTCTTCGATCTGGTATCTTCATAGTCCAACAGTTTGGCCAAAGTATATAGTCCGGCTGTCCGGATACCCCCTAATCTAGGACTCCCTCAGTAGCCCCGGAACCAAGCTTCAGTGACGATGAGTCCGACGCGCAGATTGTCTTCGGCATTGCAAGGCGGGTTCCATCTCCGAATACTCCAAGGTAAATTTCAAACACGAGGATCGTGTCTGGCTCTGCAAAATAATTTCCACATACCACCGTAGAGAGCATAGTTTTTCACGAATATCACCGTAGAGAGCATAATCTGCTAACGATTTTCAGTAACTTGATATCACATTGTGGCCCGGTCCTTATCTGAACCGTTTCTCAAGCAGCTGGTGCGCATATTGCGAGGCGGTTGAGGCAGAGATCGTGTCCCCTTTTCACGGGATTCTCATCAATACGAGCGTGGGTAACCCAACCGTACCATCAATCACGGTGAGTGGGGAATGAGCAGGTTCTACTAGGCAAGCGGGGAGGCACAAAGTTTTTATTGCCTCTATAAAGAGATAAGGCCTCCTCTTTTTCACCCACACCTTCTTTTCCTTCTGCTTGTCCATTCCCTTTCGCTCGAGCCCTAGCGCCCAAGCGTTTATCTTCTCCACCCAAAGAGGTTCTCCGAAAATGTCCGGATCCGGAGCATGAGGCAAATGGATGGCCTCTACCGTCCAGGAGAAGGATATCAAAAAGCTTCGGGAGGCCTGGTACCTGGCCAAGAAAATCGGCCACCGTCGGAACAGATCATCCCCACTCCGGAGCCCCACGAGAGGGTTGTATTCCTCCCTCATTTTGTCCGCAGGCTCGGGTTTCCCCTTCACCCATTTGTTCGCGGCATCATGTATTCTGACGGGATTGATTTTCATGATCTATCCCCCAATTCCTTCCTCAATATCTCGACGTTTATCGTCGCGTGCGAGGCCTTTCTCCGTATTTCGCCACACTTCGGCTTATGGCTGAAGATTTTCAATGTGAAGCCCAAGATGGTGAACAGCGAGCATGTCGAGTGCAGAGGCGCCATGGTGAGCAAGATGCCCAAGGTCACATGGCCGATAGGCACTTTCAATGATTCCGTCAAGGAGTGGCAGCAGCAGTGGTTCTACATTACTGAGCCGCGCGGCAAAAAGTGGGCCGCTGCTCCCGAATTCTGATCCAGAGCCCCCCTGTGACTTACGTCCTGGCCCAAGAAGGGCCTGGACTGGTCCTCATCTGATGAACTATCGGTGCTCCAGACGCATCAAGGGTATGGTAGACAAGGACATCAAGCTTGTCAATGTAGTCCAGGTGATGTTAGTTCGCCTGGTTCTTCCTTGTCAGCACCGGGCCAGCAATTTGTGGGAGTACGAACCGGCCAAGCACCAGACCCTATGGGAGCTCTATGCTCCTCGCACGAGGATATCTGGAAGGTTCTCTTCAAGTCCAGCAAATCGTGGCCGGACTCCGCCGAGGACCGTGGGTGCCAACTGTCCCGCCCTGCAAGTCCGGTAAGTTATCACTATGTTTTGTCCATCCATATGTTTCGTTGGCATATCCCGAGGAAGACGCTTTAACGTGCTTTCCACAATTCTCCTAGGGATGGACGAAGAAGGCGGGGCGGATACACTGTCCGGCCCCGCTGCCGGAAGAACCGGCTGGACCACTTTTGACGAAGATGCTGGTACCAGCGCCTTACAAGGCGCCGAAGAAAGAGGCCTACAAGGAGGTCAAGGAGACCAGGGGCGGCCTCCGTTGCCGCGGTGCTTCGGACACAAAATCCGAAGACTCCAATGCCCATCCTTCCTCTGAAGAGGATGAGGAGGAGGAAGAAGACAAGTCCCCCGTGGGGGGAGGAAAGAAAAGGACGGCCTCCTCATCCTTGGAGGCCAAATTGCCTAAGAGGGGAAAAAAACCCTTCCAGAGGCGTCCACCACTGCTACCGATAGCAGCCCGGAGTGGGATCCCAGGGCCCAGCCCCTGGTAAACTCGTGAGTACACGAAATACGAACACGGCTATGTGTCCAGGATCATTACGGCATAATATTTTAATTTGCGCCACACTTTTGCAGCCCCGCGAGGTCTTGCACTGGACAGTCCTCGTTGGAGGATTCGTTGAGCTCAGATGCCCTAGAGAGCGAGACACCTCCGAAGGCCCCTTCCCCAAAGCCTGGGCATGACACCGAGGTGTCGTCCCAAAAGGACCCAGACCAGGGAGGGCACACCTCAGGGGCCGGATATAAGGGAGTGGCGGCTCCCATGAGCGTCGACGGCGGGGGCAATCTTGGATTTGGCCCACAGCCGGACACAGTCCCGGAGACCTTTGAGGCTCCAGGATCAGGCAGGAAGCCCCCCTCGCCTGGAGGGGGTGAGCCTACTCCGCCGACAACCTCTGTCCAACTAGAGGTGCAGGGTAGCTTATCGACAGCGCTAAAGAGTGCTTCCATCGTCGATGAACACCGCGCCCTTATGGGTGCGGTGATTGAAAAGATTCAGTCCACCGAAAGTGGACTAAATGAATCCTGCATCAGCCTTATAAAAGGCTTTGAGGTATGTTTTATGAGGTTTTGAAGATTGTCATAGTATGGATAGTAGCCCCTAATACACTGTCCGGTGAAAGAAAGAACTGGACAGAGGATCAAATTTCCGTTCGCAGGAGACTCAGTTGATGACATATATCTCTTTATAAACATGCGTCTGTAGCGACTGCCGCCTCTCATACTGCGGAAGTATCTGGACTGAAGCAGAGTCTGGAGCGGGCCGAAGAAGAACTTGGCCAAGTGAAGAAGCAGTTGGAGGACAATCAAGGTATGCTAAAACCTTGTTCCATTTAGCACAAATGAGTAAGTGTGCCTGATGAAAGTATTTGTATTGTGCGCTCTAGGGGCGAATGCCAAAATTGAGGCGCTTAAGAAGGTTGTGGCCGAAGCCGAAAAGAAGGCAGCCACGGAGCAGGCTCTTCACGAGAAGCACGAGGCCAGGGTCATTGAAGCTGAACGAGAGCTCCAAGAGGCCGTGAAGAAAAGCGAGACTTTGGAGTAGAGTCTATCAGGGAAAGAATCCGAACTCGCCCAAGCTCTCCAAGCCGCAAATGATGCTCGGGAGGAAGCCCAAGGTGCTCTGAAGGACATTCAGGAGGCGACGAGGATTGCGGCTGGTAAGGCTTTTTCTTATTCAAAGTGATTTGTATGTAGTAAAAGGAGAAATTCAAGGTGACAAATTGAATTCTGATTTCTCCAGGGGCGTTTGTGGAGCTGCCACGCAGCATATCTGATGCTGCTAAATTCTACCAAGCTGAGGAGAAGAAGACTGCAGAAAAGCTCTTATGGTCGCAGTATTTGGCGCCGAATTATCTGGTGCCATTTGTCGATCAGCTGAAGCAGCTGATCGAACTGCACAAGGCGGCCGAACTAGCCATGAAGGACTTAATTGTCCGACTATGGCCCGCCAAGTCAATTCCAAGCAGTTACTTCGGGCTCGTGAAGCGGATTGTGAGTGCTTGCCCTCGACTCGAAGTCATTAAGCGTTCGGTCTGTTTAGAAGGTGCACGAATGGCATTTTCCCACATGAAAGCGCACTGGGGAAAGCTTGATGCTGAAAAGTTGATGACCGAGGGACCGCCGGAGGGGAAGGAGCACCGCAAGCCCGAATTATATTATGATAGTGTCCTGAAAGGAGCCCGCCTTGTGGCGGAGCAATGTACCAAAGACATTGTATTTCCATGAAGACAGTCATGCTGTCCTTTGTAAGGCGGAACGAAGTCACTTTTATTATGTATTGCCTGTTATGTGAAAGTTTTTCCTCCTGTGCGGCTGTTTTATATATATTAATCCTGAGAGTTGGCCAGTCGTCGGCTTCTGCCCCCATGTAGGAAGTACGGGGGTGTTTGGGATAAACCGGAACACTCTCTATCCCATTTTTGGGTCCTTGAAGGAGGTGTTCAGCACAATGAACCAGGCAATCAGACTATAGGGCTTTATCACTCTCACTTAGCCATAGGAGTTTGAGTAAGGTAGGCGCAGCCCCTGGTATTCGGAAGACCGTACGAGGGGCTCAATTAGCACCTGATCAGAAGAAAGACCGATCTGTCGCACGCTGCATTGGTTATTGCATTATGCGGAATAAATCCTTAAAGATTTTACAACCTCTCAAACAGTTGACCAGCTCTCGCCGTATCATGACAGTCAGTTTTCGGCTTTTTCTACTGAGGTGCTCGTCCGGAAGAACCGGTACACAATTGCAGTAGTTCTCCCAGCACTACCTTAGCCGATATAGCGGAACGTAAGGTACCAAAACATGGGAGCCGGGCAAACCCAACTATTGACCCAAGACATGATTCGGAGTTGATGCATATAATGCTATAAGTTCAGGGTGTCGAGCGACCGAGAAGGTGGTCGGACTTTGTTGCCATAATATGGGTACAATGAAGCCCCTCGTGTATTAGGGCATGACACGATGTACGGATGCCGTTATGACGAAAGGTGTCAATGGGAAATGATAGCAGATAAGCGTCATCTAACTCTACATGTTGTATTCGAGTAATACGTATATGCGTATGAGTACGGTTGATGTTATAAAAAGAGGTATGATGGCGGAACCTGCTGAGACCGGGCGGGAGGGAGCTGTGTGCGGATCCGAAGTATATCCGGATTGTCTTTGGGGGGAATATCTAAAGATTCCCCCTTTGCGCGTCCGAGCTGATTCCATGTTGCCAGTCCTGTTCTGTGCAAAAGCGAACCTACAAAGAAAATGCTAGAGACATTTGTGTGACACGGAGCGGTTGAGCCGCGGGATGTGGCCCTTCCCAACTTATGCCGGAGTGTTTAATTCAGCCCTGGTCGAGCCGAGCTATCATGCTGTGAAGTAGTTCAGACTCCTTTATTGGTGTCTGGGATTTTGGCTGTCGAATCAAGGTTCGATTGAAAGGCACAACTCGCTGCTTCTATTGTTAAAGTGGCGGTATACTCTTCGGCGCCGAGGTGGAGTTCGGCCTTGCCCATAATTGTGATCACGTCATGTGGGCCGGGTATTTTAAGCTTTCCATAGGCATAGTGTGGTACCGCGTTGAATCGAGCCAACGTGGTTTGCCCCAGCAGTGTGTGATAGTTACTGCATAGAGGGACAATGTCGAAGACTAACTCTTCGATACGGTAATTGTTTGGTGATCCGAAGACTACCTCCAGAGTGATGGAGCCTATACAACTGGCCTTCACACCTGGTATGACACCTTTAAAGGAGGTTTTTAGTGGGTTTGATCCTCTAGCAATCATACCCATCTGGCGCACTATGTCATGGTACAGCAAGTTTGGACTGTTGCCTCAGCCCATAAGGGCTCATGTGATGTGGAACCCGCAAACTATTGGGTCGAGGATAAGTGCGACTAAATTGCCCTGGTTGGTATTGGCCGAACGGTCTATACGATCGAAGATGATCGGCCGTATTTTTATACTGTGGGGCGACTCGCTTTGTTGAGTCGACATCCCGAAGAGTGCACGTCCGTTCCCATTTGGGGATGTGGATGGCGTTTATCATGTTCACCATTTTGATATGCGGGGGAAATTTCTTTTGCCCTCTATTATTTGGTGATCTGGACTCCTCGTCGTCTTCATCGCTTTGAGACCCCTTCTCCTTGTTTTCAGCGCCTGACCTGCCGGCTTGTTTGAAGACCCAGCATTCTCTATTGGTATGATTGGCCACCGTTCCTGGGGTACCATGAATTTGACATGGGCGGTCAAGTATGCGGTCCAAGCCGGATGGGCCCGAATTGTTCTTTTGAAGTGGCTTTTTCCGCTAACCGGACTGAGAGCCACGGAATCCGGCATTGAATATCGTATCTTGGGTGTCATCATTGTTTTTGCGACGCTTATGTTTGTTGCGTCGAGGTTTGTCGATGCTGTCTCCGGCCTCTGATGTGCCAGGATTGCTTGCTGTGTTGTTGTTACGAGCCAACCAGCTATCTTCGCCCGCACAAAAGCGGGTCATGAGTGTCATGAGGGTTGCCATGGACTTTGGCTTCTCTTGGCCGAGGTGTCAGGCGAGCCATTCATCGCGGATATTATGCTTAAAGGCCGCTAGGGCTTCGGCATCTGGACAGTCGATGATCTGGTTCCTTTTATTTAGGAACCGAGTCCAGAATTTCCTGGCTGACTCTCCGGGCTGTTGGATTATGTGACTTAAGTCATCAGCGTCCGGGGGTCGCACGTAAGTGCCCTGGGAGTTGTTAAGGAACGCATCCTCCAGGTTCTCCCAACTGCCAATGGAGTTTGTCGGCAGGCTGTTCAGCCAATGTCGAGCCGGTCCTTTGAGCTTAAGGGGGAGATACTTGATGGCAAGTAGGTTATCGCCGCGGGCCGTGTGAATGTGGAGAAGGAAATCTTCAATACATACTGCGGGGTCTGTTGTGCCATTGTATGATTCGATGTTTACGGGTTTAAACCCTTCTGGGAATTCATGATCCATTACTTCATCACTGAAGCATAGGGGGTGTTCGGCTGGATCTAGTCGGTTGTGTTCAGCCCGGCCAGACTTGTTTTTGGTGTATCCGATGTAATGATTATCTTTACGTGTGGTGGCGCGCCCCCGTGATCCGTAGATCGATCTTGACTGTACTGCTTTGTTTCCTGGTATGTTTCACAGGTCTTGTGTGTAGCCCCTGGCCATAGTGTGTTGGTGGCGGGGTGCGGGCTGGTGTTCGGGCTTTAGTGCCTCCTCCTCGAGTTGAGGTAGCAACCTGCGCTTTGGGTAACTTTTAGTTGGGCGCTCGAGTTCGTATTCCTCGGCTGCCAGGACCTCAGTCCATCTGTCTGTTAGCAGATCTTGATCAGCTTGGAGCTGCTGATGTTTCTTCTTCAGGCTTCTTGCAGTGGCTATAAGCCTGCGCTTGAAGCGTTCCTGCTCGATGGGATCCTCAGGCACGACAAAGTCATCATCGCCAAGGCTCACCTCGTCTTTGGAGAGAGGCATATAATTGTCGTCCTCCAAGTCTCCGTTCGTCGCCTGTTCATCTGGCTAACTTGCCCGTCCCCCTGCTCGGCCTGCCCGAAGTTAGGCTGGTCGGGATTGTATTCGTCTTCGGCACCATCCGGATTGCTATTGTCTCCTGTACCGGTATTGCTATGGTGGGGCTTAGAACGGTGCCGATGACGCCCATGCTTTGATTGCTTCCCTAAGGGGTTATCCTCTGTTGCCTAATTGCATTTGTTTTCTTTAGGGTGTCCACCATATATATATCATATGAAGAGGTGGCTGTCCAGCGCCTTGTCGGCGGTGGTTCCTCTTCTTCTCCTGCATTATCGTCCGTATCGTTGATGTCTTCAAAGTCGAAGTCGAGCACGTCGATTAAGTCATCGATAGTGGCAATTAAATGGGTGGTGGGTGGGCAACGAATTTCTTCGTCGTCCGCCTCCCACTCGAGCCGAAGATAGTTCAGCCAAGAGTCTCCTAACAAAGAGAGAGACCTTAATGAATTTAGCACGTCAACGAAGGGTGAGTGTTGAAAGATATCCGCGACGGTGAACTCCATGATTGGTGCCTAGTCAGATTCAATGGGCACGGACGCACGCGGTCTGGAACCTAAGACTGGAGACAAGTCCGGGGGTCCGGTGACACAGATTTCCTTAGAGGTGGAGTCTGTGTTCGGCTCCAACACCGATGAGTGTGCGGCCTCCATGGCGGGGTCCATCCACCCATCCTCGGATGGCGTGATCTGCTCCAGATTTGTCACATCCCTAGTCTGGTATGACCTAGACTAGCTAGCCATTTGTGCATCATATTTAAATTTCATTTAAATTTGAAAATGAGGATTGTTGGAACCCTCAGAATCATTTTTGAAAATGACCCAAATAAAAATTTCTCCAAAAGGGTCCAAGAAAATGCTCATGTTGCCCTCTGAAAATATTGGACAGAGATAAAAATCAAAACAATATTTTTAGGAGCTCATGGACATTTATTTTGGCCATTTGGATTAATTCGATAAATATTTGCATTGGAAATATATTTCTATATATAGGAAATATGGTCCAAAAATTATGCCAATTGTAAAAGAGCTCTGGAATAATATATCTAGCTCCTGCAAAAATTGGCATAAGGAAATTAAATGATTTAATATATTTATTAAATCAAAACAAATGTCAGAAAAATTAGAAAACAAAAATAAAAGAAGGAGGGGCTTACCTGGGCCTCCCCTCCCCTGCGCAGCCCAGCAGCAGCAGGCCGGCCCAGCCAGGAGGCGGCCCAGCCCGCCTGGCCCCCCCTCCTCTGTCGTCTTCCCCCCCGACAGGGGAACGGTGTGTGCTCGACGCTCGCCGGCACGCGCGCGCGCCACCTCCCCCCCCCCTGCTGGCCACCTCCTGCTTCCTTCTCTCGCCCTCGATGCCCCGGACGAAGCCACGCAGCTGCCCCGCACCGCTCTCACTCTCCCTCGCCCTCCTCCTCTCCCCCTGCTCTCTCTCTCTCACCCGAGAACCACCGCCGCCGCCGTTCGCCATAGCCATCACCACCGACCTCCCCTCGCCTCCCCGACACACGCGGAAGCTCCGCTCCTCCGCCCTGAAGCTCCCCGTCAAGCCGTGCCCCTCCGGATGCCCCGTGGAGCCGTCGCCGTCGCCAAATTCGACTCCGGCCGCCGTGGACCCTCGCCGGCGATTCGGGAGCTACCGGGCATCCCCGACCTCGCCCTCGCGCTCGCTAGTTCCGCGGTGAGCCCCCGCACCGAACCCCCTCCTCCCCGTGTCCGTTTGCCCCGTCTAGCTAGCTCGCCACCGCGCCCGTAAGCCCCTCGCCGCCGGCCATGGCGCCACGGTGGCACGAGCCCAAGCCGGTCCCTTCCGCGCGCGTCCCCGTGTTCCTGGTGACGCCAGGAGCCCGTAGGAACCCTCCGTCTCCACTGCCGTGCACCACAACACCGCGGCCGCAAGTTGCCGAACTCCGGCCGCCGCCCTGAGCTCTGCTCCGGCGAGCTCCGCCGCCCCCGCAGCCTCCCGCGTGTTCCACTGGATGCGCGTGAGCGCGGGCTTCGCTCCCGTGGTCTCCGCCGCCCGAATGGTCGCCGGAACGGCGATCCCGAGCCCCTCCGCCGTCTCGGGCCTCGCCGGCGGCTAAACACCGGCGGGATTGACCGGTCAACCGCGCTAACCCCCCCCCCCCCTGACGCTGACCAGTGGGCCCGACCCCCCCTAACCTTTTAATTAAACTAATTAACCCCTGTTAACCCCCCTGTCACTGACGTGTGGGTCCCACACGTCAGATTTGACCTGGACAGCCGCGTTGACCACTGACGTCGTGCTGACGTCATGCTGACGCAATAAGTATTTTCTGGAATTTAAATAATCTAAATGATTAATAATTTCAGAAAATAGCTAAAACTTCAATAAATCATAGAAAATTAACCCTAACTCCAAATTAAATAAATTATATATGAAAAATTATCAGAAAAATTCAAGGAATCCATCTGTACCATTTTCATGCATGTTAGAACAACTTATAGCTGCTGTTTAGCACAAATCAATTAAAGGGCATTTAAATAATCACATATGGAGTTTGAATTTGAATCTTGTATTCAAACCAACTTCATTTAATCTGTTGCTAGTTGCATTAGCTCAAAACACATTCATTTTGCCATGTCATGATCATGCATCATATTGTGCATTGCATTGATTGTGTTCCCTTCTGTGTTGCCGGTATTTGTCCCCTCTCGATAGATGTGATACCGATGATGTGATCGTTGACACTGATGAAGACTCAATGTTATCTTCAGAAGTGCCAGGCAAGCAAAACCCCCTTGTTCATTCCGATACAATCCCACTCTCTCGCTCCTGCTCTCTTTTATTGCATTAAGACAACAATGATTCGTCTGTTACTTGCTGCGGTAGCTGAACCCCTTTATCCTTTGCATGACCTGTCATTGCCACAGTAAATAGATGAAACCCACTAGCATGAGTAGGAGTTGTTTGAGCCCTGATGTGCCTACTCATTCATGTTTGTTCGTCATGCCTGCTACTGCTTAGAGTTGAGTCAGGTCTGATTCATCGGGGATGAATCAGAGGCGTGTGAACATGTCCCCATGTGTGTGAGCTAAGTGTGTGAACACGTTTTGGTAAAGGTAGCGGTGAGAGGCCATGTAGGAGTACATGGTGGGTTGTCTCATTGCAGCCGTCCTTAGGAACTGAGTTCTGTGTTTGTGATCCATGACCAGCTACTACCACACATTGGAATGCTTAAGTGCCCCTCTCGACTTATTAATCAACATGATCTCTGTCCAGGAGTTGCAACTAGTTTCTGGTGTTTGTAGGTAGTGTTAGTAGTCTACCAAGTGGCACCCGGTACAGGTGGGCTTGGGACAGACTAGGCACAGTGGCCCGGTGTACCAAGTGGCACCCGGTTGGTGGGCTTGGGAACCCTGCACACATCGTTTGGGGCCGTAAGCGACACCCCGGCCGGATCTCCTTGCGGATGGAACCTGAATAGGCGATAAACCTGGACTAGAGACTTGTTCGGTTAGTCAGGTCGTGGCCGACTCCCTCGCCCGGCTTCCGCTTGAAGGTTGCCGAGGTACATGACGTGTACAGGGCGGTAAGTGGCGAGAGCGTGTGTGAAGAAGTACACCCCTGCAGGGTTAACATCATCTATTCGAATAGCCGGATTCCTCGGATATGGAAACGTGGACCCCTTGTACAGTTCATAGACAAGTGAAAGTGGATACTCTAAAATACGCAAGATAAGCGTGAGTGCTATGGATGGCGTTCTCGTAGGGAGACGGGAGCGGATCCATAGTGGTGTATTGATATGGTGAATATGTGGACTCGTGTGCGCCACCTCAAAAGAGTTGCATTGCAGTCGTAGTTCAGGTTAGCCACCGAGTCAAAGCTGGCTTGCTGCAGTCAAACTCCACCACCCCCTTTGTTGATAATGATGCATATGTAGTTAGTTCTGATGTAAGTCTTGCTGGGTACATTTGTACTCACGTTTGCCTATTTTATGTTTTTGCAGAGAGACTTCAGTCTCACTAGTAGTTCCACGTGGACTTCGACGTTTAGCTTGATACCTCAGCTACGATCTTGTGCCCTCGGCAGGATCTGATAGATAGTCAGGCTTCTCAGCCTTTTTCATTTATAGATGTCTGTACTCAGACATGATAGCTTCCGCTTGTGCTTTGACTGGTATGCTCTGATTATTGGGTCGTGAGACCCATGTTTGTAATGTCTCGCTCCTCGGAGCTTATTGAATAAACTACTTGAGTCGTAGAGTCATTTTGTGATGCCATGTTGTATTGCACATATCGAGCATATTGTGTGTATGTTATTGAAATGCTTGGTATGTGTGGGATCTGACTATCTAGTTGTTTATCTTTAGTAGCCTCTCTTACCGGGAAATGTCTCCTAGTGTTTCCACTGAGCCATGGTAGCTTGCTACTGCTCCGGAACACTTAGGCTGGCCGGCATGTGTCCTTCTTCGTTCCTGTGTCTGTCCCTTCGGGGAAATGTCACGCTTTGAGTACCGGAGTCCTGTTAGCCCGCTACAGCCCGGTTCACCGGAGTCCTGCTAGCCCAGTGCTACAGCCTGGTTTCACTCGCTGATGACCGACACGTTCGATGCTGGGTCATGGATGCCTGTCCCTGTAAGTCTGTGCCACTTTGGGTTTACGACTAGTCATGTCAGCCCGGGCTCCTTATCATATGGATGCTAGCGACACTATCATATACGTGAGCCAAAAGGCGCAAACGGTCCCGGGCAAAGGTAAGGCGACACCCGTGGGAATACCGTGCGTGAGGCCGCAAAGTGATATGAGGTGTTACATGCTAGATCGATGTGGCATTGAGTCGGGGTCCTGACAGTGTTGGTATCAGAGCTTGACTGCCTGTAGGATTACCAAGCCAAACTGGTCGAAGTTGAGTCTAGAAACTCTTTAGTTATATAAGGGAATTGATTGTGGGATGGAACGTAAGGCTCTTTTTACTCCTTATACCTCATGGCCTTCTGATCTGAGTCATCATCTTTTCTTCTACGGGGATTAGGAACTAGGCTATCTCTTCTTTCTATTAGGATCACGTGTTACTAATCCGTAGGCTTATAAGATTGTTGGATTTAAGCTTGAATTCAGTTTCTACTACTTCTGTATGATTATTGTTGATCTCGAAACCTTGATATTGTGCTTCTGAGTGGTTATGCCACCATTTTTGTGAATGTCTCAAATCTTTTCTGAGCATTTACAGCCGTTATGCTGTCCGAGTCATCCCAGGTTTCTAAATAGTCTGATGTATTTGCAAAATCCTTTCCCTCTGGTTTCGATGTTCCTTTATGCCAGCTCAATCACACTAATTGTTGAGTTGAGGTATTCTAATGCCTTGACATTATGTTGGAGTTACTATTATGGCCTAGGTGTTTAGGGAGTCACCTAGTAATCTAGCAATGTTTTGTGATCCCAGTGTGATGATTCTGGCTTTTATTCTCGAAAGCATCCCGTGATGTTATTAGTTAATAGGCATTCTGTTCCTGGGTTTTTGAACCCGAGATCCACCCTACTTATTTCATGTTGATAGTGTTTGCTAGTTCCTTTAGGGTATTAGTAACCTTTGCGATAGTCCTCGATGTTCGTGGTATTCCTTTCTTCCAAATACTATGAACCGCTTATGGCAGATGTTCCTCGCTGATCGAAAGATCACAATCAGAGTGCTCTCGATGGGTTCTCGATTCTACATTGTAACTCTGCCAGTTCTACTTTTCTGCATGGGTTATCCGGAAGAAACATGTGGAATTCGTTCGACATGCTAAACCATGCATCCACAACTCAAAAAATCATAAGTTCCTTTGAGTTGTCTCTCTTTAGTTGCATTCTGACCCTCGTCTATCAATTGATAGTCAAGAGTATGCATACCTTCGTTTGTCGATGCCTATTACCCTTGTGCTCCGTCAAGCCATTCTATCGCAGAACGACTAGGAGAAACAAACTCCAGTACCTCATCCATATTTAGGATTGGGTCAAAGTAGTTGTGTTCCGCAGATCAAGTTACAATCCAGCTTCTGGTCTGCTCTACCCTGAAGTATTACCTTCTTTATGACAGGAATTTCATGAGAATTGCACCACCTTTTGTGAATTCTTGACATAGTGATACTTCTCGCCATCCTTTCTCATTCCTCGGTTCCGTGTTGTTGCAGCCGGAGTGCCGACAAGTGAATCATGGTGTGTGAAATCAATACTCCCAGCAACCTCGTTGCTTGGTAGCTAAAGGATAATAATTTCATCCTTAGCGTGTTGGTTTTTGAATCACCATTCTAAGATTGATCATGCCACCTAGTCCTTATTTCCTGGTGCACTCTTTGATTGATGAGTAGGATTTTGTCAAGTCCTCGCTCATTTGATCATATCATCTTGCCCTGAAAAGCAAGATTGTTCTCGAGCTTAGTAACATATCGGTGGTTCGTGATTTCCGAAGATCTTCTCGGAAGTATTACCAGGTTGTCACCTGACCGCTATGTTGAGCTCGTGATCAAGTTGGTTTCTTGTGAACCACCTTCTCTCCAAGAATCGGTGTTAGATATCCCTGAGCTAGTTGGTTAAGCTAAACAATAACTTGGAGGGTTGGAAGATAAAAGCTTGCCTGACTTAGTTCGTTCCAAAGGGATATTCTTGTGTAGTGTGTGTTGAAGAAAGATGATATCTTCATCGATTGGTCCCTGTGATCAGTTGCTGGACCTATTGTCTTATCAATCCTTTGATTTGAGTGTGGGCTATTGTCAAATCAAGTCAGAACCAACGATGTTCGTAATGTTGTCTTACTCGTGGTTGATCCCTCGAGCATACACCATTATATCTTTTGGGGCTGACCAATGCTATCACCGTGTTCACACGATGGTGGAAGTCCAGTGATATGGAAATTCCGATGAGTTGTTGTTGAGCCCATTGACAACATTCTTATCTCCTCCATGATGTTGTTGAACATTAAGTTAGTGTTGGAAACTTTTGAAAGCATTTTCTTCATGCCCCGTTCATGAAGTATATGTTTGGATAAAAGAAGTGACTTCCTTTCATTCACGTGCATTTGATGTAAGCTGCCGACGTGAATTCGAGAAAGCATGTTTTTGCCTCCTCTGGAACCATCCCAAGTCAGTTATGCACGTGCGAAGTATTCTGTGTTTTGATAGACTGATCATCTTCATTCCATATGTGTATCCCAGCACATCAAGCCACCGACTGATTTGTTCAAGGAGAAGGAGTATCTTCGTAAGAGCTAATCCGGACTTATGAAAGAACTTCGTTATCCACGGTGATGGTTCCCAACCAGAACTCGGTAGTGTTTTATTGTAAGACTACCACGTGGTCATGCTTGTCCGGGACAACGTGTTCACATGTTTGTAGCAGAACCAGCTCATGTTTTGGAGCTTACTATCGTAGTTCATTTCCCGAGAATCTCGCAACGTCATCTCGTCGATTTGTGTTGCAAACTTTCATTTTTCTTTCTAGACTTGATGAGTCTGGAATATCCTGACATCAACCAGATCTGAGTCTCAGGCAGATATAATGGTTGGAATATTTCCCAAGAACTATAATATTGGTTCCTCGATAACCGGTAAAGTGGATGTCGTGGCCAACACACCCAGCCGGAAGACTTCTTATTGTAGTATCTTGTTTGAGGAAGTTGGCCACCTCCCCATAAGGATTTCGCAGGATTACCGCCATAACTGTTCCTTATGGATTCTATTGCTCCCGAAGTCCGACCTTTTACCTGATGTTCTAGTTATCAAACCATATCTATGAATGGGATACACTAGCACATCAAGAAGAACATTAGAAGCGGAGTGCTAAATGTCTCTCGGTCAATCATCCAGATTTTGTTTCCTTGGCCTCGCTAGGGTGAAACCTGAGTTGATGTTATCTTCCTTTGCATCTGCATCTTCCATCACCATTCATCATGGTAGTAAGTTGTGTTACCGGACCCTTGACACGGATGTTGGTAAAACCTGGATGATTATGGAATTGCTCAAGTTCTTGAGAGCACGCACAAGCGCTACGTGTTATCATCGGCACTAACCGGGATTGCTTCTAGTCTCGTCGGTTATGCTATGACCTATTCAAACAGTGAATTCACTCTCTATTGTTGGGTTCTTCCCTAGTTACCAGAATCATTCCCATCGTTTGCATTTTGTTCCCAGCTTGCACCGCCAATGTGCCATTCTACCATGGGTCTCTTCCATTTCCGGTGATGAGCAAACTCATCCATTACGTTGTCTTCAACAAGGTAATCCACATCATCCAAGTCCGAGTATGCCATTCTACCGACCCCCTCCAAACGATCGCTCAAGAATTGTCTTAGGCTGGCTTAAAGAGTTTCAATGATCTCTGAATCAAAAGTAATTCTTTTTGCCACTTAAGGAAATATCTCTACGAGTCACCTTCCCTAAGGTGTATCGTTATGGTATTAAGGCAACTCAACTCCTCGCTACGTGGACAATCGTTCACACCTTCTTAGGTGTGGAATTGTTGTCTACCTAGTGAACCTTCGTCATCTGCCTCACTCCATTCTTATGGATGTGTGCTTCGTTCCTCAGCTCGAGAGATGTTGCTATGTCTCATTCCGTGAGATAATCCTGAGTTGTTCGACCTCCGAGAAGACCGATCCTTCCAGAGTTTTCCTTTCCTCTTCTTGTCATGATTAGCTGGAGTTCTCAGAGCAAGACGACAAGACAAAGATGGTGTTCAAATCAACGTTCATTTGAAGTGCAACCTGGATCGTGAAGATTGTACTAGTTTGCATTTCCCCTTCATCCTACCCTACGCTTGAATCTCGAGACGAGATTCTTGTTTAGTGGGGGCGAGTTGTCACATCCCTAGTCTGGTATGACCTAGACTAGCTAGCCATTTGTGCATCATATTTAAATTTCATTTAAATTTGAAAATGAGGATTGTTGGAACCCTCAGAATCATTTTTGAAAATGACCCAAATAAAAATTTCTCCAAAAGGGTCCAAGAAAATGCTCATGTTGCCCTCTGAAAATATTGGACAGAGATAAAAATCAAAACAATATTTTTAGGAGCTCATGGACATTTATTTTGGCCATTTGGATTAATTCGATAAATATTTGCATTGGAAATATATTTCTATATATATGAAATATGGTCCAAAAATTATGCCAATTGTAAAAGAGCTCTGGAATAATATATCTAGCTCCTGCAAAAATTGGCATAAGGAAATTAAATGATTTAATATATTTATTAAATCAAAACAAATGTCAGAAAAATTAGAAAACAAAAATAAAAGAAGGAGGGGCTTACCTGGGCCTCCCCTCCCCTGCGCAGCCCAGCAGCAGCAGGCCGGCCCAGCCAGGAGGCGGCCCAGCCCGCCTGGCCCCCCCTCCTCTGTCGTCTTCCCCCCCCCCCGACAGGGGAACGGCGTGTGCTCGACGCTCGCCGGCACGCGCGCGCGCCACCTCCCCCCCTGCTGGCCACCTCCTGCTTCCTTCTCTCGCCCTCGATGCCCCGGACGAAGCCACGCAGCTGCCCCGCACCGCTCTCACTCTCCCTCGCCCTCCTCCTCTCCCCCTGCTCTCTCTCTCTCACCCGAGAACCACCGCCGCCGCCGTTCGCCATAGCCATCACCACCGACCTCCCCTCGCCTCCCCGACACACGCGGAAGCTCCGCTCCTCCGCCCTGAAGCTCCCCGTCAAGCCGTGCCCCTCCGGATGCCCCGTGGAGCCGTCGCCGTCGCCAAATTCGACTCCGGCCGCCGTGGACCCTCGCCGGCGATTCGGGAGCTACCGGGCATCCCCGACCTCGCCCTCGCGCTCGCTAGTTCCGCGGTGAGCCCCCGCACCGAACCCCCTCCTCCCCGTGTCCGTTTGCCCCGTCTAGCTAGCTCGCCACCGCGCCCGTAAGCCCCTCGCCGCCGGCCATGGCGCCACGGTGGCACGAGCCCAAGCCGGTCCCTTCCGCGCGCGTCCCCGTGTTCCTGGTGACGCCAGGAGCCCGTAGGAACCCTCCGTCTCCACTGCCGTGCACCACAACGCCGCGGCCGCAAGTTACCGAACTCCGGCCGCCGCCCTGAGCTCTACTCCGGCGAGCTCCGCCGCCCCCGCAGCCTCCCGCGTGTTCCACTGGATGTGCGTGAGCGCGGGCTTCGCTCCCGTGGTCTCCGCCGCCCGAATGGTCGCCGGAACGGCGATCCCGAGCCCCTCCGCCGTCTCGGGCCTCGCCGGCGGCTAAACACCGGCGGGATTGACCGGTCAACCGCGCTAACCCCCCCCCCTGACGCTGACCAGTGGGCCCGACCCCCCCCCCTAACCTTTTAATTAAACTAATTAACCCCTGTTAACCCCCCTGTCACTGACGTGTGGGTCCCACACGTCAGATTTGACCTGGACAGCCGCGTTGACCACTGACGTCGTGCTGACGTCATGCTGACGCAATAAGTATTTTCTGGAATTTAAATAATCTTAAATGATTTAATAATTTCAGAAAATAGCTAAAACTTCAATAAATCATAGAAAATTAACCGTAACTCCAAATTAAATAAATTATATATGAAAAATTATCAGAAAAATTCAAGGAATCCATCTGTACCATTTTCATGCATGTTAGAACAACTTATAGCTGCTGTTTAGCACAAATCAATTAAAGGGCATTTAAATAATCACATATGGAGTTTGAATTTGAATCTTGTATTCAAACCAACTTCATTTAATCTGTTGCTAGTTGCATTAGCTCAAAACACATTCATTTTGCCATGTCATGATCATGCATCATATTGTGCATTGCATTGATTGTGTTCCCTTCTGTGTTGCCGGTATTTGTCCCCTCTCGATAGATGTGATACCGATGATGTGATCGTTGACACTGATGAAGACTCAATGTTATCTTCAGAAGTGCCAGGCAAGCAAAAACCCCTTGTTCATTCCGATACAATCCCACTCTCTCGCTCCTGCTCTCTTTTATTGCATTAAGACAACAATGATTCGTCTGTTACTTGCTGCGGTAGCTGAACCCCTTTATCCTTTGCATGACCTGTCATTGCCACAGTAAATAGATGAAACCCACTAGCATGAGTAGGAGTTGTTTGAGCCCTGATGTGCCTACTCATTCATGTTTGTTCGTCATGCCTGCTACTGCTTAGAGTTGAGTCAGGTCTGATTCATCGGGGATGAATCAGAGGCGTGTGAACATGTCCCCATGTGTGTGAGCTAAGTGTGTGAACACGTTTTGGTAAAGGTAGCGGTGAGAGGCCATGTAGGAGTACATGGTGGGTTGTCTCATTGCAGCTGTCCTTAGGAACTGAGTTCTGTGTTTGTGATCCATGACCAGCTACTACCACACATTGGAATGCTTAAGTGCCCCTCTCGACTTATTAATCAACATGATCTCTGTCCAGGAGTTGCAACTAGTTTCTGGTGTTTGTAGGTAGTGTTAGTAGTCTACCAAGTGGCACCCGGTACAGGTGGGCTTGGGACAGACTAGGCACAGTGGCCCGGTGTACCAAGTGGCACCCGGTTGGTGGGCTTGGGAACCCTGCACACATCGTTTGGGGCCGTAAGCGACACCCCGGCCGGATCTCCTTGCGGATGGA
This sequence comes from Triticum aestivum, assembly GCF_018294505.1. Classification (NCBI taxonomy): domain Eukaryota; kingdom Viridiplantae; phylum Streptophyta; class Magnoliopsida; order Poales; family Poaceae; genus Triticum; species Triticum aestivum. The sequence goes on from NC_057813.1 coordinate 9,516,717, forward strand.
ACCTGAATAGGCGATAAACCTGGACTAGAGACTTGTTCGGTTAGTCAGGTCGTGGCCGACTCCCTCGCCCGGCTTCCGCTTGAAGGTTGCCGAGGTACATGACGTGTACAGGGCGGTAAGTGGCGAGAGCGTGTGTGAAGAAGTACACCCCTGCAGGGTTAACATCATCTATTCGAATAGCCGGATTCCTCGGATATGGAAACGTGGACCCCTTGTACAGTTCATAGACAAGTGAAAGTGGATACTCTAAAATACGCAAGATAAGCGTGAGTGCTATGGATGGCGTTCTCGTAGGGAGACGGGAGCGGATCCATAGTGGTGTATTGATATGGTGAATATGTGGACTCGTGTGCGCCACCTCAAAAGAGTTGCATTGCAGTCGTAGTTCAGGTTAGCCACCGAGTCAAAGCTGGCTTGCTGCAGTCAAACTCCACCACCCCCTTTGTTGATAATGATGCATATGTAGTTAGTTCTGATGTAAGTCTTGCTGGGTACATTTGTACTCACGTTTGCCTATTTTATGTTTTTGCAGAGAGACTTCAGTCTCACTAGTAGTTCCACGTGGACTTCGACGTTTAGCTTGATACCTCAGCTACGATCTTGTGCCCTCGGCAGGATCTGATAGATAGTCAGGCTTCTCAGCCTTTTTCATTTATAGATGTCTGTACTCAGACATGATAGCTTCCGCTTGTGCTTTGACTGGTATGCTCTGATTATTGGGTCGTGAGACCCATGTTTGTAATGTCTCGCTCCTCGGAGCTTATTGAATAAACTACTTGAGTCGTAGAGTCATTTTGTGATGCCATGTTGTATTGCACATATCGAGCATATTGTGTGTATGTTATTGAAATGCTTGGTATGTGTGGGATCTGACTATCTAGTTGTTTATCTTTAGTAGCCTCTCTTACCGGGAAATGTCTCCTAGTGTTTTCACTGAGCCATGGTAGCTTGCTACTGCTCCGGAACACTTAGGCTGGCCGGCATGTGTCCTTCTTCGTTCCTGTGTCTGTCCCTTCGGGGAAATGTCACGCTTTGAGTACCGGAGTCCTGTTAGCCCGCTACAGCCCGGTTCACCGGAGTCCTGCTAGCCCAGTGCTACAGCCTGGTTTCACTCGCTGATGACCGACACGTTCGATGCTGGGTCATGGATGCCTGTCCCTGTAAGTCTGTGCCACTTTGGGTTTACGACTAGTCATGTCAGCCCGGGCTCCTTATCATATGGATGCTAGCGACACTATCATATACGTGAGCCAAAAGGTGCAAACGGTCCCGGGCAAAGGTAAGGCGACACCCGTGGGAATACCGTGCGTGAGGCCGCAAAGTGATATGAGGTGTTACATGCTAGATCGATGTGGCATTGAGTAGGGGTCCTGACAAGATTGGAGTCCAGAGCTACTGCAGGTGCGATATCCTGAATACTATCCGATGGCCGATCTAAGTCATGCTCGTCATGATTGTTCGGCGCTCCTGGCGCGGGCTCAAACCCATCGAAGATCAAGTCTCCGCGGATGTTGGCTGTGTAGTTTAAGTTTCCGAACCTGACCTGATGGCCAGGGGCATAGCTATCGATCTGCTCCAGATGGCCAAGCGAATTGGCCTGTGATACGTCTCCGTCGTATCTATAATTTTCGATTATTCTATGCCAATATTATTCAACTTTCATATACTTTTGGCAACTTTTTATACTATTTTTGGGACTCACATATTGATCCAGTGGCCAGTGCCAGTTCCTGTTTGTTGCGTGTTTTATGTTTTGCAGAAAACCAATATCAAACGGAGTCCAAACAGGATAAAAACGGACGGAGAATTATTTTGGAATATTTGGGATTTTCCAGAGGAAGAATCAACGCGAAACGGTGTCCGAGGTGGCCACGAGACAGGGGGCGCGCCCACACCCCCTGGGCGCGCCTGGCACTCTCGTGGGCCACCCGTAAGGCGGTTGATGCCCTTCTTTTGCCGCAAGAAAGCTAATTTTATGAGAAAAATCTGGGCGAAAGATTCACCCCAATCAGAGTTATGGATCTCGGGATATTAAAGAAACGGTGAAGGGGTAGAATCTAGGAACGCAGAAACAGAGAGAAACAGAGAGATAGATCCAATCTCGGAGGGGCTCTCACCCCTCCCAAGCCATGGGAGCCAAGTACCAGAGGGGAAACCCTTCTCCCATCTAGGGAGAAGGTCAAGGAAGAAGAAGAAGAAGAAGGGGGGCTCTCTCCCCCTTGCTACCGGTGGCGCCGGAACGCCGCTGGGGGCCATCATCATCACCGCGATCTTCACCAACACCTCCGCCATCTTCACCAACATCTCCATCTCCTTCCCCCTTCTATATTCAGCGGTCCACTCTCCCGCATCCCGCTGTACCCTCTACTTGAACATGGTGCTTTATGCTTCATATTATTATCCAATGATGTGTTGCCATCCTATGATGTCTGAGTAGATTTTCGTTGTCCTATTGGTGGTTGATGAATTGCTATGATTGATTTAATTTGCTTGTGGTTACGTTGTTGTCCTTTGGTGCCCATCATATGGGCGCGCGCGTGGATCACACCTTAGGGTTAGTTGTATGTTGATAGGACTATGTATTGGAGGGCTAGAGTGACAGAAGCTTCAACCTAGCATAGAAATTGATGCATACGGGATTGAAGGGGGATCAATATATTTTAATGCTATGGTTGGGTTTTACCTTAATGAACGTTAGTAGTTGCAGATGCTTGCTAATAGTTCCAATCATAAGTGCATATAATTCCAAGTCAGGGATGACATGCTAGCAGTGGCCTCTCCCACATAAAACTTGCTATCGGTCTAGTAAAGTAGTCAATTGCTTAGGGACAATTTCACAACTCCTGCCACCACTTTTCCACACTCGCTATATTTACTTTATTGCATCTTTATCTAAACAACCCCTACTTTTTATTCACATATTCTTTGTTATCTTGCAAACCTATCCAACAACACCTACAAAGTACTTCTAGTTTCATACTTGTTCTAGGTAAAGCGAACGTCAAGCGTGCGTAGAGTTGTATCGGTGGTCGATAGAACTTGAGGGAATATTTATTCTACCTTTAGCTCCACGTTGGGTTCGACACTCTTACTTATCGAAAACTGTTGTGATCCCCTACACTTGTGGGTTATCAAGACCTTTTTCTGGCGCCGTTGCTGGGGAGTCATAGCGTGGGGTGAATATTCTCGTGTGTGCTTGTTTGCTTTATCACTAAGTAATTTTTATTTGCCGTTCTTAGTTGTTTTCTATCTTTAGTTATGGGTAGGAAACACAAAATACCAAAAAAATTAGTTGTACCTACTACACCAATGGTTGAAGAACCACTCAAAATCTATCGCACTCCTAAAGCTTTTTACTTGGATCGTCTTCAATCCCTATGTGCTCGTGCTGAAACCCCCACTAGCTTAGTTGAGGGCAAATCTTTAGATGAGCATGCCTGTTATGTGCGACACCGTATATCTGAAAAAGGGAAACTATTATCGGATCAAATTCAAATGTTGAAGTGGTATGCTAGGCAACTATGCTTGAGATATGATATTACTTGTTGCTCTAGGATGAAGGCTCCACACCTTCCCTTTTCATGCAAATTTAATGGTAATGAAACCTTAGCTTCTTATGCTAATGGTATATATGATTACTATGATGTTGAACAAATTGAAGAATTTGTTTCTTTTAAGGTTGCTTATGAAATTGAATCTTTGTTTGAAAAGTATGAAGCTTTTGATGATGATGTTTATAGGACTGAAAATCTTGCTATACTTAGATATTGCTATGAAAATTATGAATACAATTACTATATTAATGCATTTGTTGAGAAAGTCTCCGTTGTCCAAGAAGAGACTAATATTTTGCAGGAAGCTATGGAAGAAGAAAGTGATGAAATTGTGAGCTCATTGGATGAAAAAGATGATGAGGAGAGCGAAGAACAAAAGGAGGAAGAGCGGATTGATCACCCATGCCCACCTTCTAATGAGAGTAACTCTTCAACTCATACATTGTTTAATTCCCCTTCGTGCTTACCGAAGAATGATTGCTATGATCCCGTTGTTTCTCTTGAAATATCCCTTTTTGATGATGCTTGCTATGCTTGTGTCCAAGATGCCAATATGAATTATGCTTATGGACATGAACTTGCTATAGTTCCTTATGTTAAACATGAAATTGTTGCTATTGCACCCACGCATGATAGTCCTATTATCTTTTTGAATTCTCCAAACTACACTATATTGGAGAAGTTTGTGCTTATTAAGGATTATGTTGATGGGTTGCCTTTAACCATTGCACATGATGATTTTGATAGATATAATATGCATGTGCTTGCAGCTCCTACTTGCAATTATTATGAGAGAGGAACTACATCTCCGCCTCTTTATGTTTCCAACATGATAAAATTGCAAAAAACTGTTGAGTGCTTTTATATAGTTTAAAAACAAAAAAAAATAAAGAGGGGAACCTAAAAAACATTTCAAAAAGGAAAGTGAATGTGAGAGAGACAAGAATTGTTGAAGTGGGAGAGCTCCTTGAACTTTGTTCATGCTCACGGAAACTTTGTGAATCTTGATTATAGAAAATTTTCATCAAAAATAATTATCCCCTTGTATAATTCCATTGTATTATAAAAATAATGTGTCAAGGTTTGCCTTTAGGATGTTTACAATGCTTGTTGGTTTGTACGGTGCAGGACAGAAATTTTGGCTGTAGTGCGCGATTTTACATTTTTAACTGGAACGTCAATTGGTTCTGATTCCTTTTGCACTGTCTTGATGTACAACTTATTTATTTTTCCTAATTTTGGTAGAAATTTTGGGGTCTCAGAAGTATGGTGAATGTTCAGATTGCTACAGACTGTTCTGTTTTTGACAGATTCTGTTCTTGATGCATAGTTTGCTTGTTTTGATGAAACTATCAATTTATATCAGTGGATTAAGCCATGGAAAAGCTATATTACAGTAGACAAAATGCAAAAAAAATATTAATTGGTTTTCTACAGTACTTAGAGTGGTGATTTTCTTTATTATACTAACGGATCTTACCGAGTTTTCTGTTGAAGTTTTGTGTGGATGAAGTGTCTAATCGAGGAGGTCTCGATATGAGGAAAAGGAAGAGAGCAAGAGCTCAAGCTTGGGGATGCCCGAGGCACCCCAAGTAAATATTCAAGGAGACTCAAGCGTCTAAGCTTGGGGATGCCCCGGAAGGCATCCCCTCTTTCTTCAACAAGTATCGGTATGTTTTCGGATTCGTTTCGTTCATGCATTATGTGCAAGTCTTGGAGCGTCTTTTGCAATTAGTTTTTACTTTTCTTTTATGCACCATGCTGGTATGAGATACTCCTTGGTTAATTTATAGAATGATCATTGCACTTCACTTAAATCTTTTGAGTATGGCTTTATAGAATGCTTCATGTGCTTCACTTATATCATTTGAAGTTTGGATTGCCTGTTTCTCTTCACATAGAAAACCACCATTTGTAGAATGCTCTTTTGCTTCACATATAATTGTTAGAGTGTGGGCATATCTTTTGTAGAAAGAACTAAACTCTCTTGCTTCACTTATATCTATTTAGAGAGATGACAAGAATTGGTCATTCACATGGTTAGTCATAAAATCCTACATAAAACTTGTAGATCACTGAATATGATATGTTTGATTCCTTGCAATAGTTTTGCGATATAAAGGTGGTGATATTAGAGTCGTGCTAGTTGAGTAATTGTGAAATTGAGAAATACTTGTGTTGATGTTTGCAAGTCCCGTAGCATGCACGTATGGTGAATCGTTATGTAACGAAGTTGGAGCATGAGGTGTTTTTTTTATTGTCTTCCTTATGAGTGGCAGTCGGGGACGAGCGATGGTCTTTTCCGACCAATCTATCCCTCTAGGGGCATGCGTAGTAGTACTTTGCTTCGAGGGCTAAGTAGACTTTTGCAATAAGTATATGAGTTCTTTATGACTAATGTGAGTCCATGGATATACGCACACTCACCTTCCACTTTGCTAGCCTCTATTGTGCCGGGCAACTTTCACCGGTATCATGAACCCATTATTTACCTTCCTCAAAACAGCCACCATACCTACCTATTATGGCATTTCCATAGCCATTCCGAGATATATATTGCCATGCAACTTTCCACCGTTCTGTTATTATGACACGTTCCATCATTGTCATATTGCTTTGCATGATCGTAAGATAGCTAGCATGATGTTTTCATAGCTTGTCCGTTTTTTGATGTCATTGCTATGCTAGATCATTGCACATCCCGGTACACCACCGGAGGCATTCATATAGAGTCATATCTTTGTTGTAATATTGAGTTGTAAGTAAATAAAAGTGTGATGATCATAATTATTAAAGCATTGCCCCAGTGAGGAAAGGATGATGGAGACTATGATTCCCCCACAAGTCAGGATGAGACTCCGGACTTTATGAAAAATAAAAGAGGCCAAAGAAGCCCAAATAAAAAAAGAGGCCAAAGAAGCCCACCAAAAAATAAAAAAGGAAAAAAGAAAATAAAAATAAAAAAATGAGAGAAAAAGAGAGAAGGGGCAATGTTACTATCCTTTTACCACACTTGTGCTTCAGAGTAGCACCATGTTCTTCATAGAGAGAGTCTCCTATGCTTTCACTTTCATATACTAGTGGGAATTTTTCATTATAGAACTTGGCTTGTATATTCCAATGATGGGCTTCCTCAAAATGCCCTAGGTCTTCATGAGCAAGCAAATTGGATGCACACCCACTTAGTTTCTTTTGTTGAGCTTTCATATATTTATAGCTCTAGTGCATCCGTTGCATGGCAATCCCTACTCACTCACATTGATATCTATCGATGGGCATCTCCATAGCCCGTTGATACGCCTAGTTTATGTGAGACCATCTTCGCCCTTTTTGTCCTCACAACCACCACCATATACCACCATAGTGCTATGTCCATGGCTTGCGCTCATGTATTGCGTAAGAGTTGAAAAAGCTGAAGCGCATTAAAAAGTATGAACCAATTGCTCGGCTCGTCATCGGGGTTGTGCATGATTTGAATGCTTTGTGTGATGAAGATGGAGCATAGCCAGACTATATGATTTTGTAGGGATGAGCTTTATTTGGCTAGGTTATTTCGATAAGAAATAATTGCTTGGTTGGTATGCTTGAAGTATTATTGTTTTTATGTCAAATGATAGACTATTGCCTTGAATCACTCGTGTCTTAATATTCATGCCATGATTAGACATATGATCAAGATTATGCAAGGTAGCATTCCACATCAAAAATTATCTTTTTTATCATTTACCTACTCGAGGACGAGCAGGAATTAAGCTTGGGGATGCTGATACGTCTCCATCGTATCTATAATTTTTGATTGTTCCATGCCAATATTCTTCAACTTTCATATACTTTTGGCAACTTTTTATACTATTTTGGGGACTAACATATTGATCCAGTGCCCAGTGTCAGCTCCTGTTTGTTGCATGTTTTATGTTTTGCAGAAAACCAATATTAAACGGAGTCCAAACAGGATAAAAACGGACGGAGAATTATTTTGGAATATTTGGGATTTTCGGAGGAAGAATCAACGCGAAACGGTGTCCGAGGTGGCCACGAGACAGGGGGTGCGCCCACACCCCCTGGGCATGCCTGGCACTCTCGTGGGCCACCCGTAAGGCGGTTGATGCCCTTCTTTTGCCGCAAGAAATCTAATTTTATGAGAAAAATCTGGGCGAAAGATTCACCCCAATCAGAGTTATGGATCTCCGGATATTAAAGAAACGGTGAAGGGGTAGAATCTGGGAACGCAGAAACAGAGAGAAACAGAGAGATAGATCCAATCTCGGAGGGGCTCTCGCCCCTCCCAAGCCATGGGAGCCAAGGACCAGAGGGGAAACCCTTCTCCCATCTAGGGAGAAGGTCAAGGAAGAAGAAGAAGAAGGGGGGCTCTCTCCCCCTTGCTTCCGGTGCCGCCGGAACACCGCCGTGGGCCATCATCATCACCGCGATCTTCACCAACACCTCCGCCATCTTCACCAACATCTCCATCACCTTCCCCTTCTATATTCAGCGGTCCACTCTCCCGCATCCCGCTATATCCTCTACTTGAACATGGTGCTTTATGCTTCATATTATTATCCAATGATGTGTTGCCATCCTATGATGTCTGAGTAGATTTTCGTTGTCCTATTGGTGGTTGATGAATTGCTATGATTGATTTAATTTGCTTGTGGTTATGTTGTTGTCCTTTGGTGCCCATCATATGAGCACGCGTGTGGATCACACATTAGGGTTAGTTGTATGTTGATAGGACTATGTATTGGAGGGCTAGAGTGACAGAAGCTTCAACCTAGCATAGAAATTGATGCATATGGGATTGAAGGGGGATCAATATATCTTAATGCTATGATTGGGTTTTACCTTAATGAACGTTAGTAGTTGCGGATGCTTGCTAATAGTTCCAATCATAAGTGCATAGAATTCCAAGTCAGGGATGACATGCTAGCAGTGGCCTCTCCCACATAAAACTTGCTACCGGTCTAGTAAAGTAGTCAATTGCTTAGGGACAATTTCACAACTCCTACCACCACTTTTCCACACTCTCTATATTTACTTTATTGCATCTTTATCTAAACAACCCCTACTTTTTATTCACGTGTTCTTTATTATCTTGCAAACCTATCCAACAACACCTACAAAGTACTTCTAGTTTCATACTTGTTCTAGGTAAAGCGAATGTCAAGCGTGCGTAGAGTTGTATCGGTGGTCGATAGAACTTGAGGGAATATTTATTATACCTTTAGCTCCTCGTTGGGTTCGACACTCTTACTTATCGAAAACTGTTGCGATCCCCTACACTTGTGGGTTATCAGCCTGCAGTGCGAAGCCGCCGAATACGAAGATCTGTCCGGGGAGGAATTTCTCACCCTGGGCCGTATTGTTGTTGATGATTGAAGGAGCCATCAAGCCTTGTCGCGACGACACAGTGGAACTCTCAATGAAAGCACCAATGTCGGTGTCAAAACCGGCGGATCTTGGGTAGGGGGTCCCGAACTATGCGTCTAAGGCTAATGGTAACAGGAGGCTGGGGACACAATGTTTACCCAGGTTCGGGCCCTCTCGATGGAGGTAATACCATACTTCCTGCTTGATTGATCTTGATGATATGAGTATTACAAGAGTTGATCTACCACGAGATCGTAGAGGCTAAACCATAGAAGCTAGCCTATGATTCTGATTGTTCTTGTCCTACGGACTAAACCCTCCAGTTTATATAGACACCGGAGGTGGCTAGGGTTACACAGAGTCGGTTATAGAGAAGGAGATCTAACATCCGAATCGCCAAGGAGAGTCCCATCCGGACACGGGACGAAGTCTTCGATCTGGTATCTTCATAGTCCAATAGTCCGGCCAAAGTATATTGTCCGGCTGTCCGGATACCCCCTAATCCAGGACTCCCTCAGTCGGCGCCCAGCACCTCCAAATGGGCCGCTAGTTAGGCGCGGTGGTGGAGCCTAGGAAAAGGGCTTTATAGGCCGAGGTAGCTGAATATTTCCCGCTCTGAGTCCACTTCCAGGAGATCTTGTCGGGCGCGTCAGAGAGTTGGACCTGCTGAATACGCCGCCAGAGATCAAAGTACTCGATCGTGGCAGCCGGTCCCAGGGAGCCATGGATGTCGCGGATCCAGGTCTAGTCCATGATCCCATCACGCACTGATCTGTTGCATCTACGCCTGCGTGGAATGTGAAGCAGCAATGTCAGTGCGATCTCGGCCGCGGTTGGACCAGCAGCCAATGATCGGACCAGAACTGGCAAGTCCGGCCATCCCGCAAGGTCCAGGTCGTGGAAGCGCGAAAAAACTGCCTGGTCTCCTTGTCCCTGGGGATTGGTAGGTGAATCCATGGGCGATCGGGGTCGGTGGCCTGCAGCTAAGGCCAGCGCGCACGAAACGCGATGCAAGTGCGCTGGAGGTCAGGCACGGCAAGCCCGCCGAGCTCCAGTGGCCGGGAGATCTTCGGCCAGCTGACGAGGCAGCAGCTGGCCCTAGCGTCCTTGCGCCCATGCCACAGAGAATCGCGGACCACCCTGGTAATCTTCTTGAGGATTGGAGGGTTTATGGACATTGCAAGTAATCATGTGAACTTGATATGTGTTCGATATTTTGATGATATGTATGTTGCCATTCTCTTAGTGGTGTCATGTGAACATCGACTACATGACACTTCACCATATTTGGGCCTAAGGGAATGCATTCTGGAGTATTTATTAGATGGTGGGTTGCGAGAGTGACAGAAGCTTAAACCCTAGTTTATGCGCTATTCCGTAAGAGACCGATTGGATCCAAAAGTTTAATGCTATGGTTAGAATTTATTCTTAATACTTTTCTCGTAGTTGCGGATGCTTGCGAGAGGGTTAATCATAAGTAGGAGGTTTGTTCAAGTAAGAACAACACCTAAGCATTGGTCCACCCGCATATCAAATTATCAAAGTATCGAACACGAATTAAGGCAACATGATGAAAGTGACTAGATGAAATTCCTGTGTACCCTCAAGAACACTTTGCTTATCATAAAAAACCGTTTTGGCCTGTCCTTTGCCTCAAAAGGATTGGTCTACCTTGCTGCACTTTTGTTACTACTTTTGTTACTTGCTTGTTACAAATTATCTTGCTATCAAACTACTCCGCTACTTACAATTTTAGCACTTGCAGACAATACCTTGTTGAAAACCACTTGTCATTTCCTTCTACTCCTCGTTGGGTTCGACACTCTTACTTATCGAAAAGGCTACAATTGACCCCATATACTTGTGGGTCATCACGCCACGCCCCGTCCCGTGCGCTTCTCCTAAATTTTGAATCCCGTGAGATCCGGAAACCAAAGAGAAATCAATCACACCAAAGATATCACATTCCAATTCACTCAAAGATTTGCAGCATAATTCACTTGGTGATCTCACGAACCAGAATCGATCAAGGCGACTGATGCAGGGTTAAAGTACCAGTATGCTTTCCAGACCTTGGTGAAATGCCTCTGAAGCATTGAATCGAGTCGGAACCAACTTCAACCTTTCTTCATTCGGACCTCAATCCATTCAGGGGCTAATGATGATGACATGTGTCTTAGGCCTGACCTAGACACCCTACCCAAGGACACTTCCCTAAAGTCAGAGACATGCAAAGTGCAACAGAAGATACAGACTGAAATCACCCTGAAGTGTAATCCACTCGACGATGATTCCACTCAGATATCCCAATTCCACTCGACCTGACAACAACACTCGACCATACCCAAGAATCACTCGAAGCACAGAAGGCCTAGAGTCACCCGAGGATGGCAACGGTCAGGCATTCACTCCATCTTCATAAATATCATTAATAGCGGGCGTTACTAAGGGAGTCCTAGATTAAGGGGTCCTCGGACAGTCGGACTATATACTTTAGCCGGACTGTTGGACTGTGAAGATACAAGATTGAAGACTTCGTCCCGTGCCCGGATGGGACTCTCCTTTGCGTGGAAGGCAAGCTTGGCGATTTAGATATGAAGATTCCTTTCCCTGTAACCGAATCTGTGTAACCCTAGCCCCCTCCAGTGTCTATATAAACCGGAGGGTTTAGTCCATAGGACAACAACAATGATAACCATAGGCTAGCTTCTAGGGTTTAGCCTCTACGATCTCGTGGTAGATCAACTCTTGTAATACTCATATCATCAAGATCAATCAAGCAGGAAGTAGGGTATTACCTCCATCGAGAGGGCCCGAACCTGGGTAAACATCATGTCCCCCGCCTCCTGTTACCATTAGCCTTAGACGCACAATTCGGGACCCCCTACCCGAGATCCGCCAGTTTTGACACCGACAGTTACCAGTAATGCCCCAGTCTTAACTCACATTGAACTCTGTGTAACGGAGAGCTAGGAGGGTCCTGGCACTCTCTATATAAGCCACCACCTCCTCTGGCACAAGGGTCCGCACCCCCTGTAACTTTCACACATTTCCAGTTGACAAAGCCTCTAAGGCACTGAGAAGTAGGGTTGTTACCTCCTCCGAGAGGGGCCTGAACTCGTAAACTTGTGTGTACAACCTCGCCGTAGCTAGGACCTTGCCTCCTCCTACGTACCCTATACTCTTATTGTCAGACTCGTTCCCACGACAAGCACATCTATGATCGATAGGACCACTCGGCCTCTCTTTCCTCCCCGTCCAAACCCTAGACACTCTAGTCTGATCTGATCTGATGGCCCCTTTTCCGGTGGTCATTGCCACCGCGAGCGATACACATGATGCAGCAGTTCCCCGACAGAGCATTGCCCTTTTGTTCTTCTTCGCACCCATTATTTTGGCATAAGGTTTTTTGGTTCTAAAAAAGAAACGGTTTGCTCAATCTTATGAAATGAATTTCTAGGTCCCAGGATTTGTTAACATCAAGTTGGTAAAAATGCCTCGGTTTGTTGGCAATTGCTAGAATTATCCATGGTCTATTTTCGAAATCTTTTTCTTGTTTAGACTGTGATGCCCTTCCATGCTCCCTCTCGACTAACTGTCAAGCATCAAGACCGGTGTAGTAGGCGCACCATATCCTCGTTCCCTCCTCCTCACGTGAGGCTAGATAGGAATTTCGTCGACACTGAAACAAAAAAGTCCCTTGCCTTTCTTAGTTCAGCCCGAAAAACACACTCTTCCATTTTCTCTTCTAAAAGTGGTGGCGACGAGCATCGTAGGGCGATGGGCGGGCGTCACTAAGCTCTTCCCCTAGCAGTTGCCTGGCAGAAGAAGAGACACATCCCATGGGGGAGAAAGAGGTTTGAGGAGGGTGGACGGGAACACTTGGCTTCTGAGCAATAAAGAAGGTGCAAGTTGTTGTTGTCCCGATCCCTCCAGTGCTACATCCACATGTAAACTGCTTCTCACTGAGAACTTGTACCGTGTGTTGGCCGCTCACTTCTTTTTTCCATCTGTTCATGGATGCATCTGTGTTTTATGCTTAGATCATATAAATCAATTGAAGTGCAATCATCTTCCCTAAGTGAGTTTTAGTGATAATGACAATTTGAATTGAAGACTAATCTTGTGCGCTAAGTATTTACAGGGTGAATTAGTGAAAGAGGTTGAAGCAATGGTGTTTGTGGATCCCTAATTATAAGAGAGAAAAGATGATGGTATACTCAAGCATTCATAAGTATTTTACATTCTCTTGAGTGTAGGAACACCGCACGTTAAGAGGGGTGCTCAATGAAAGTAAGGTGGAACTCAACTCTCTTCTGGTGCATTCCTCTATAATCAGCAAAATATACCCAATTCATTTCCTATACCATATGAAACCACCATAGCCCAAGAAAAGTTCTTGAAACTCATATGAGCCTAGAAACACATGCCTGAAGTTCCTCCGGAATCTGGCACCTACTTTGGAGTGAGTTCCAGAATTGACCAGGGATCTGTTAGCTCGATGTTCTACTCTGAAAGTACTCCGGAAGTAGTGGTGGAATTCAGACTACCCAAAATGTTACCCTGGAACTTTAGAAGCAACTTTTGAAAGGTGTTTGATGCATTCCAATGGCCACATTTCGAAGTGGGACTATATAGGCCACTTATTCTTCCCCAAGAGGTATACGTCTATTAACTTTTGAGTTGTTCATATTCTTCCTCTTGCTCCATTTCTCAAAAGCTATAAATGCCAAATCCTCCACTTCGCTCCATCAAAATACATCACATCTTTGAGGAAAAGATAGAGGAGCTTCCAATCTACATTTCCACCAAAGAAAACATTGATCATTTGTTACTCTTGGAGGTTAGAGACTCCTAGGTGGATAGGATGTTTTCGATGAGGAATCAGCTTGTGATTTACCCTTGAGAAGTTTGTAAAGGTTTGAAGCCTCCCTCAAGGTCACCTCTAGTGGTTAATAATCATATTCGTTGTGATATGTCAAGGAGAATAGGGTGAGCCTTCGTGGTGTTGGTGTGTCTTCATGGTAATGTGCACCCCTCCAACGGTGACTAGCTTCCCTCCAAGGAAGTGAACATGGGATACATCCTCGTCTCTAGAGTTGAAGTTATCCCTAACTCTACCTCAATACTTGTGGTTACTTTGGTTGACTGACCCTGCACTTGCTGTGTCTATTGTGTTGTTTAGTTTCTAAATATTGTTGTTGTCTTCCTTGCTTGTAACTTGACCCACATTAGCAATTCTTAGGCTCGCATTTATATCCCGCACTTGCCTAAAGTTGCTACTAAGTAATTAATTTTTGTAATCGTACTTATTCCACACCCGGACTAGTCAGCGGGTCATGCCCTCCTTCGGGTACCAACCACCCAGTGGTGGCTGGTATCTCCCTAATGCCTCCGCGCACTCAGAGGTCCAAGACCCCAAGCATCCACTTGCTGAGTCAACCTCGATAAAACCCTTTCTTTAGGAGACATTTTTTTGGGAAGGCAATATGTGTGTATGAGTGAAATGAGTTTCCCAACTCCCTAATCTCAGCAACCCCTCTTAATAATACATTTTCTCCTATAACTCAAATCAATCAAAAAACTTTCCGAGCCGCCGAAGAAAAATGTCTTTTGTCCCCTTTGAATAGGGGGTCATCGGAGTTCGTAGACACACACAAGATTCCAATGTCCTAAGATAAACTTGACAACCAACATTAGATCTCGCTAATCCTATTATTATCAAAACCAAAAAAAGTAATTGGGTGACAATGCACTTTTACGGGGCCTTAAGTACTTCGGTCGATACACATGGTTTGGAACGAATTAGTGTTCCATCAATATAAGGTTCGGACAATCATTTTACGATGAAAAACCCATTGACAAGGCACTGACACACCCTGCTCTTTCTTGCCACTATCATCTCCATTTATAGCCATCATAATGACAATCATGCAAGGACATCGTTACTCGCATCGAAGCGGTCTTGGCTCCCAACAGCACGGCCATGGCGAGCCCACACGTGCCCGTGTGGTGATCCCCAGGAACACTGTGGCGCCTTCCCCCTCCTCTCTGGTGACCACATCCGAGTGTGCCCAGCCCACCTGCCTACATGTTCGTCCAAATGCACGAGCACCTATTTCTTCTCCGAAATTGTGCAATAATTTGCCAATTCATTGATTTTTTGCGTGAATTAAGTCGTGGGAAGTGCCATTGTGCAAATGGCAAGCTCAAGATCGCTCATCTGAGACTTTTTTTATGACTCCCCGACAAAGAAGGAAGAATGGGAGGAGGGATACAATGTTTTTTCTTACTATTCATTGCCCGCCCGCCACATCATCAATGTAAGTGCCGAAGCTGTGGGTTTGAAGTTTCATAATTTTAGAAAGCCAATTCATTGCGCGCCTGCCACATCATCAGTCCTGTGTTGTCTACAGTTTGCGTGCCAAAACGGTTGCTAATTTCGTACAACTTAGTAGGTCTTAATAATGCAACGCTTCGCGACCGTGGCAACCCTATACCAATTAAATAATATGCTATAGTGCAGCCTAGTTTTCCTTTTTGCAAATTAGTCTATTTCGCGCACGGTGAATAGATGCGCCCAAGGCCGAGAGAAAGGGCTGTGGTGGATAGCCGCGTCTCGACGATGCCACAACAAATGCACACAGAGGCAGTGCATCATCACTGGTGTAGGCGTAGAGGAGAGTTGACGGGTTTAGGTGGTTTTTTTCATTTGGACACCACTATGGCACGACATCGGTATCGCACGATGTTGTCAGCCGATGCATCACACCCCTTTTCTCATATCTTGCACGAGAACGAGCATGAGTTAAAAATCCGACAACACATAGGGTGTTCCGTTGGATGACCACATGACAAACATGCGCGCCTTATATACTCTCTTTCATTTTTGACCGCCAATGAGATTAGGCAGCATCCAAACTCGACATGACCGGACGCCACGTCGTTGGCGAGGGCTCGCCAGAGGCGTGGACGACGTGACATCACCGTCGGAGGAGAGATGTTAGGCATGGGGAGAAAAAAACAAAGGAGGTGGAGGTTGAAGATAAGGAGAGGCAAGGTGCGGAGAAGAGAGTCCAAGAGAAACCGGAGGTTAAAGATGAAGGGAACCCAACTGTCCGAGACTGTTCAATACTCGGGCCCAGTTAAATGACCGGTTGATCCCCAAACACGCGGATTTGAAACCCTAAAACACCCCAACGCAAATCGAACTCGCTTCGCTTTACTTTTTCGCCAAAAGAAAAGAAAGCTCGCTCCGCTTCCGCCGCCGCCTAAATCGAGACCATGGACAGTGCCGCCTCCGTCGCGGGAGCGCCCCCGGCGGTGCCGCCCGCGGTGCTGTGCGCCGCCGAGGAGGCCCTGGCTGCCACCGAGTCCGTGGGGGACCACCTCGCCGAGATGCTCGCCGCGGCGGCCGAGGACCCCGACGCCATAGCCGAGCTCCCGCCCCTGCAACGGGCGCGCGCCTTCCTCGCCGTAGCCCACGCCGCGACCTCCCTCTTCTCAGGCAACGGCTCGCGCCTCCTAGTTCTGCCATATAGCTCGCGCATACATCCTTCTGAATAATAAAGGTCGTTCTTTTTCGGTGTTTTGCAGTGCGGCTGCGGTGTTCGGGGATAAATCCGGACGAGCACCCTATCAAGAAGGAGTTCGTAAGTTTCTCTTTGAACACACATGTGATGCTTCCCTGTATCGTTCGGTAGTTGACGCGCAGAAGTATGTTACCGTGTTTGCCGAATATAGATAGATTTTGCCTGTCAGAACAGATCTGGCAGGGTTTGAGACTTTCACCTCTGCCTGTTTAGTGGGATGCTGTCCTGTTGGCATCTCTTCCTCTGCTGTTGGAGCACAGAGTTACTGCTTATAGGGAGGATGATTTCCACATGAGAAAGTTTTGAGACCTGTGTTTCTGGGTGTCATGAGAATTACATCATGACTTTCCTTTTGTCTTTTGACGCTAAGCAAGTTGGAGATTTCCTTTTCTTTTTGTGTGCTCAAGCAGGATGTTTCATTCGTAAGAGCTTTCCTTGTTTCTTTTGCAGGAGAGGTTAAGCCTGTGGCAGGAGAAGTTAAATCGATTGAACGAATGGGACAAGGGTACTTGACTTATTCACTCTTGCTGCGTGCTTGGCTTACAAATTGATATTCAGTAATAAGATTATAAAAACCAATAACAACCTGGATTCTGAATTGCAGCACCACTGCGACCTTCCACCACCGTGAACACGCAAGCGGCTGCAAGGTTCATTGGTCGTTCGTTGTCCCATTTGACTGATGGTATATAACTGCTTGTCGAATTTGTATGGTCTCGTCTCTGTATGGTATAGAGTTGTGGTTCTGATTCTTATTACTTTCAGACCAGAAGAGGGGCATGCAGGCAATCAGTAAAGGGGAAGGGGCGGGCTGGTCTGGGAGGAAGAGGAAGTCACAGCCACTGCCAGAGAGGAAGTCTGTTCGTGCTGCCGCGGAAGAGTTCCTCGCGAAGGCTTCTCAGGAGCTCATTGGGTATAATGGTAGCGGGGTGAAGGGCCCTGTTAGAACTGTTTTTGATGAAGACGAGGACTAGATTGATGTGTTGGTCTTATCTCTTGTGCAGCTCTCAGGTATTTATTGCTGCTTTTGTGCATTCAGAACCTCACTAAGTATTTATTGCTACTGAACAAGGTCTGTCAATGTTTGATGCAAATCCTTTCTCCGGGTATTACCACGGTAGACTTAGTACTATGCAATGGCCTGAATGTTCCAAGACTGCCACTCCCTAAAGGAAAACTTTTCTTTCCATATGTTTTTATAATTCATTCTTACACTGTAAATTTGACCTCAAATAAATCACAGGTAACAAATCCTTATTAATAAGGAATGGTGCCTTTGCAGTACCAAAGTAAACAGAGCAGTTCCTCAATGAAAAACTATGCAAAGATGCCAAAGTGACATCTTGGAGGCACCGGAAAGATTTTCTCCGGAAGTAATGGACCAATGCCGAAACGGCTCGGAAGTGCCAGGGAAAACTTATCGTAGCTAACAGAGAAGGTTTCAAAATTCAAAGGAAACTTTGATTGGCAGTACCAGAACAAGATGTGCGGCAGTTCCAGTGCTGTGGAAAATTGGATTTGCTCTCTGGGTAAACTAACTACTGAAGGATTGATAGTGATGGCTAGAAAAACACGGTGGTACTAGGGCTTTGGAAAAGCCGAGGAGTTGAGTGGCTTGAGTTGATTGTTTCAGGGCTTAGGCTTAGGATTTTCTTGGAGTTCAAACCAAAATACATTTGCTTGTACCCCTCTTGATAGTACGACCTCCCTACAGTCTGAATCTTGGAATCACCAAAAATCTAGAAATTTCATTGTAAAATCTCGGAACCACCTTCGGCCGACTCGCGGCTAATTCCATTCGTATAAACTGCCAAAACTCATCTAAGCTAATACTGAATAAACCGAAATTGATCTCGTTTCTTGTGATTTTGTGCCGTAGCGTGTTGCAAGGCTGTCCTCGGCCTAGTGCAGTGAACGATTTGTCCAATCATTCATCGATCTCTGGTGGCGGATTTCGTGTCACTCAACCAACTCTTGCTGACTATCATCACTAATCTCACTGTTGCCGAAGAGTCGTGAAGGTAGTATGTGGCTTTTGATTAAACCAGATTTAATCTTGTTTCTTGTGCTGCGTGGCGTAGCATGCCAGGTAGCTATCCTCAACCTGGCGCGTTGTCTGATCATTCACTACTCTTCGGCAACAGGTTCCGCGTCACTCAGTAACCTCACGTTGTCTCCCACCAGTAATCTCATTCATACCAGCTACCAGAACTCATTTAACCTTACAGTGTCCTAGAGTAAACCAAATTGGACCTTGTTTCTTGTGGTTCATGGCATGCCAGTACCATGGGCATGTTGCTAGCCAGCTCTTATGAAAACTTTGGGACAATGTCAACCGGTCTTGGGAGGCCTGGGTGCTGTGGATTTCTCAGTTATGAATGTTTACTGAGTAGATGGTTGTGGAAAGTTGATAATTAAGAGGGCCTCTGTCAGGAGCTCATTAGGAATAAATAGTTCAAGTAATGTAAATTTGCCAGTGTAAACTGAAGCCTGTACATTTCATTTCTGGTATGGTCTTATGAAAGTAAAAGATACATTTTCAGAAAAAATTGGTATGAACATGGGACTAGATTCTGGGAAGATGTATGGCTGGGTACCATCAGCTTAGCTGAGAATTACAGACTTTATAATCTGTGCAGCAATAGAAATGTAAAAGTTTCTAAAGTTTTTGCTGATGGATGGACTAGCTTTAGTTTAAGAAGAGTGATTTGGGGAGGGTTAGCTAGCCTGCGGGGTCAAATGAAGAGTGATTGTGCTGGAGTGAAGCTCACAAATGAGATGGATAGATGTGTATGGACACTGACTAAAACTGTCAAATTTACGGTTAAGTCGGTGTACGGTGCTATTAAGGCTAGACAAGTCCCATGTCCTTTTAGGAAACTTCGGTTCATTTGGATTCCTTTATATTTAGAAGTTGAAGTGTTCTTGTGGCTGGTTAGTAGGAAAAGTAGGATGATCTGTTACATAGAGGATGGATGGGTAGTTCGTGGGTGTATGTTTTGCAGCCAGTTGGATGAGGGGATTGACCATTTGTTTTTAACTTTCCCGGTAGTGAGGCGTGTTTGGTATGTGGTGAAATGTGCTTTGCCTGCAGTCTAGCCGCGTGGATACAAAGGTTTCCTGTTAGTCGTCGTAAAGATGTGATTGCCTGCGGTGTTGCCATGGTGTTGTGGGGCATCCGGAAAACATTGGTTGAATTATTATTGGTTTGGATACAAAGCTTTCCTGTTAGCCGCATGCATACAAAGCTTTCCTGTTAGCTGCGTGGAACAGTCCGTGCTCTGAAGGAGCGCTGCCTTGAGATCCTACAGCTGTTGCCCTTTTTAGTGTCTCACACATTGGTTGAATTAATTGTTGGTCTGGTCTGGATTGCAGGGAAACAGGAGCTCGGAAAATCCGTCGCAGCGGGCGTGTGGCAAGTCTTCCTGGTCCTGACGGCCAATGGTTTCTTCAGCGTGAAGCGAGGCTGGCCTCGTGTCATTCTCAGGATCGGAGACGGTTAGAAGAAAAGCTGTTGTGGGGATAAGTCTCGTTAGCTGTATGTAGCGTTGGACATATGTATTTTTAGTGGTTGCTGTTGCTCGTTCGTTTTGAGATGTTTGGAAGAATAATTTACCCCTGTGCGGGTCTTGTGTGCCAGAGGCACTTTTGTTACTCGATCTGAGGTTTCGAAAAGCCTGTTTGTGCTGTGGCCGGTAAAACTTGCTCTGAGATTCTCACGGGGTGTGCTTGGTAACCTGCACCGAATTTAGCCCATATGTGACTGGGTTGGGTTTGGCTGAGTGAATATAGACCAAAACCATGTTGTGTACATAGTTTGTTTGCCTGCATTCTCCACAGCCTGGCTGTGAAGAAACGTATTGCATGTTTGTTCTAGGCAGATGCAGAGTGTGTTGTATTTGGTTACATGCAACACGTGATGTTTGGATACCATCTTTTAAAGTGGCGAGGTAAAACAAAGTCTGAAACATTCCACGCAAAAGGTTTAGGTGATAACTTTCTGCGCATCCATGGCAAATTGCCTCCTCGTGTTTCTTCTACTTTGGTCACCACCTCATTGAAAATGATCACCTTCAGGGTCTGATGAACAAGGGTGAAGGCGGCCCAACCCTTATCAAGGGTGAGCATGTTGTTGATCATCCAAACCGTCACTGTCCAGGCGCAGCTGTCAAGTGACATCGGCAGATACTCCAACTTAGAGTGCTGGGATGACCTTGTACAAGTCGGCAGATACTCCTCATAGAAATGAAATGGCCCTAGTTCTTCGGCCGCTTGGGGGCGTTGCCGAGCTCCACCACCGCCTTGCCTTTCTTGTTGGCCACAACAACCTCTTTGCCATTATGATGACCAAAATTACCATAGCTGCTGACCAAAGATCAACATTCCTTCATCCCACCCAGCTAATCCAGAGCCTCTATCTATCTACCACCGCACTTCACTATCTCTTCCAACCCCCCCCCCCCCCCCCCCCTCCCTCTCTCTCTCTCTCTCCACTTCCATAGTTCTCTCCTTGTCCCACCACCGGTCAACCATCATGAACTCCATCCCCGACGACACTGGATGGAGGGCATTCCTTCTTGGGTGCTTGCTCGGTGACCGCACAAAGTTCCCGAAGACCACGGCTATTTTGTAGCCCAATGAACACACAATTAGGCCCTACACGCAATGAGCAGAAGGCCCAAATGGCCCAACTTCTACGGTACTATTACTACATCGAGCACAACAATACGCGCGCAACATCCCTAATCCCTATCGAGCATGGCACCGCCGCTGATATATCCAACTTCCTCCGTCCCATAATATAAGAGCGCTTTTGACACTATTATGTACATCATCTTTATATAGCCATGATATATCTTCATATTTTGCACATCTCATCTTATCAATCGAACAACTTAGTTGGTTTCCTTGTATTTTTGCCTATGGTTCAAGGGGTCTTTAGTTGCTTCCGTCTCCGTGCATGTGCCGCATTTGCTGCATTTTCATTTCCCATGGTATACATTTTTCATATTCGTTTTTGGGGTTTATGCATTCATTCATTTTCGCTTTCACAAAAAAAATATAATAGCAACCGTTTCCATTCCATTTCATCCCTGGTAACAGCCAAATACTAGTGCCGTGGGTCGAAGGACACGCATGATCACCCACCCATCACGATTCCTGTCCCTGCCAATCTTTTTCAACGTTCGATGTGTGTTCCATTCTACTCTACGGTCCCTTCTGAACCGAACCTGCAGCTTGCGCGCGCGTCTCGAGTCGCTGCAAAGGAGAAAAGGTTGACATCTCTTGTACTCCAGTAGTTAGTAGTACGTGTTGTGTTTACGTTATGTTCCCGTTCTGATGCCCCGTTTCTGTATCATCGTTGACATTCTAGTCCTGCACCTGGGAATGAATACCCTGACGGTGATACCTCTGGGAAATGTCGTTCAAGTACATATACAGAACCCATCATCTAATCTAAGAAATGGTGAGGCGCGAGGCGTACAGACGCTGTCATGTACGTACTCCGTACCAAAATAGACACACCCAGATGGTATTTTCTGACGGTGATGATGGATTAATAATACATACATACATACCGAAACCTAAATGATCCGACTGTTCTTTACAGAATAATCACGCCTCGATTCGTTCACGCGTCTCCGTGTTGGCCATGGGAGCTGGAAGGGTGGCCGAACATGGGGTCGAACTGGAACGGCAGGTGCGCGTCCAGGTCGTGCTGGTGCAGATACATCGAGTAGTCGAAGCCGGCCGGGTCCGAGGCGGTCGCCGCCGACACGACCTCGGCGAGCTCCGGCGACTCGTGCGCCCCGCGCGTGCAGTGCGCGAAGTAGCCCGGTCCGGCCGACGTCGTTGCAGCCGGCGACGAGAAAGACGCCGGGACGAAGCAGCCCCCTCCCTGCAGCAGCTGCTGGCCGCCGCTCCCCGCCGGCGAGTAGCCCGCTGCTCCTGTGGCGGCGTAGGCGAACGAGAAGGCTGTGGTGCCGTCGCCATGGAAGGGCAGCGGCGGCAGCCCGTCGGTCTCCACCTTGAGTCCGTTCCTGAAATTCTCGAGCAGCTGCATCTCCGGGTCCTGCAACGCCGGTGGTGACCGTTGGACGTCGTGCGCGGCGGAAGGAGGAGGAGGAGGGGAAGGCGCGGCGGCGCGGCGCTGCGCCTGGAGGCAGGTGTGCGCGCCCTGGTACGTGACGTCGAACACGGCGAGGTCGGCGTCGGAGCGCTGCACCTGCCTCGTGGCGGCGCACCCCTGCGCGTTGCGGTACGTGCACCTGTAGTAGCCCCTGCATGCGCGGCATATCCCCACCACCGTCGTCAGTCAGTGTTACAAACTGAAGCTGGTCAATTTTGTACTACCTCGGTATCAAAATATAAGATGTTTTTGTAGTTTAAATTTATGTGCAAAAACGTCTTATATTTTGCTACGGATGAAGTATTTTTTTTTTCTCATACTCTTTTGCCTATCTAACATTTCTTTATAAAACAAATATAAGATGTTTTAGGTCATTAAAGCTGTCTTATAGTTGTTTACAGAGGAAGCATAATTTTATGCGAGATTTATTCTATCTGATACTATGTTCATAAGTATTTTGACAAAGTCGCAATATTGAAATTTTAGGGCAGCTAAATATTTAGTGTAAAAAACACTCTTATATCATGGGACAGAGGGAGTACATGATTTTCATAAAATAAATGTCACAAACCTTGGGAATTTGGCGCCGAGGATGTCCTTCTGGCCGTACTTCCTCCAGCTGAATCCGTCGTCCGGCGTGTACTCCAAATTCGCGTCATCGGGTATACGGAACTTTTCGGTCCATCTTGGCAAGCCCTTCCTGTGTCATACCCAGGACCAGGCAACTTCTTTTAGACTAATTCAAATGCTAACGAATGCCCAATTGCTGGCTAGCTATATGTATGGTCATGGTAGATGCATTTCTCTTTGACCAAAACACCAAAACCCCACTTTGTGCCATTACTCTACGTCGCTTTCTAGTTTCCCCGTTCGAGCGGTTGGGTACCTTTCAGACAAAAAATCCTCATATTTGAGAACCGAATAGTTATTTAATTATCCACATATTTGAGAAATTTAAAAGAGGAATGAAAACTTCCATATATAGGAACAAGTGATGAACATTTGGAGTGTGTATTTACTTAGTTTCTTCTATGTTGGATTTATGTATGTTTCCTGGCGATGACATCTTGACGGGCCGGGAACAAAAAATGCCACTAACTTCCATTATATTAGATGTCCCCGTCTTTAATTCTTGCTGTACTCTTATTATTTGTCAATTTGGCCATGCCATAATGATGCGGGACAAAGGTTAACCAACTCTTGTATGCAGGTTTTATTCTCTTGTAGTACAACTTGTTAATGTCATTGTCTATGCTACAACTATATATCGTAGCATATGGCGTTGATGAACCATAGCGCGAAGAGATTGGAAGAGCTCAACGGCAGCAAGTTGATATCCATGTGTGGATGGCGAGCATACATGCAACTAGTTGCCCAGTGTCTTATTGAATCATGCTCCAGTCAATTCATACAAACGTCTGAGCTGATGGAGAAGGATGGTCAATATATTTCAATATGTCTAACATCGATCGTGTTACTTCTTTAGCTAGTGTGGCTTGCCGCATGCAATTTTTGACCATGTTACTTCGTTTGGTTGATGGTGCCATAGCGAAACAGTGTAATAATCTTATCGGATGTGAGAGTAATAAAGCTACTCCATTCGATCCATTTTTTGTAGTAAATCAGCGAGAATTAATATGGATCCGAGGGAGTATCATATTTGAGACCAAAACATGCAAATATTTTGAGAATGGATTTGAAGCATTGGCATGTGAAAAGAAAAAGAATTCAGAGACACGAATATGTGAGCGTTTTCACTACCCTACTGGCTACTATATATAGCTGGCTAGCTCGACATTTCTGTAGGTACGTAGAAAAAGTTTGCCGTCCTAAATTTGAAATCATAATCGTACGTACGCACCTTCTCTTGCAGACGCCTTGACCTTGGCGCTCCTGCGCCTGCGCCGCGTCCCTGCCGGCGCCGGCGCCCTCGTCGGCTGACCGCGGCGAGTCCCCGCCGGCCGCCTCGATGGCCTTAGCGACGGCGATGGCCTTCCTGAACGTGCACAGCAGCTGCTCCGCCACGCCCCGGCAGCACTGGGCCGCCGGTCCCCGCCCGAGCAGCTGCCCCTCGTCGTCGGCCGGCGGCAGCTCGCGGAGGAGCCGCCTCGCCTGCTCCTCGCCGTCGGCCAGGATGCTCAGGAGCAGATGCATGCTATTGCCGTCCCCTCCTCCACTTCCTCCAGCGTCCTGCTGCATATGGCTAGCTAGCTTGCCGGCAACGGCAATGGCAGGCTGGCGGGAAGTACGAGGAGTGCAAGACGCAAGGAAGGAGCAGGGCGAGTTCAAAGAAACCGAGGAGAAAAGTAGAGGAGAGGAGACGAGATCTGACGGTAGATCGACGATGATGTGGTGGCCACGGGCCACCGGATTGCATATATATGCTGAGCTCTGAATTGCTGATGCACTTCCGGTCCTAAAGTTTGACCCAGGGAAAGGGAAACCGAGTTTTTTTGGGGTTGACCGGTCTCTGGTCCTCATACTTATCATCGTACTGCTTAGAAGGCTGGGTCGAAATTGCTAGGTCCACCCGGGACAACCAATAGGGAAAATAATTTCTCGGCCGTAAAGCTTATTGGCATAGCATCATCTTAGATAGTGGAGTGTAAAATTCCAGGATTGTCTCTTGTACTTAGTGTGGACATTCTGCTGATTAGTTGGTAAGGCGGATATATTCGCTACTTTAAACCCAAATTTGTCGTTGTGTTTTTTTTTTGTTTTGTTTTTTTGAACTACGAATTTGCTTAGAAATAGCTGGGAAACCGCCGTCGTAAGGGGTGCAGGAAACCCATGAAAATGACATTATTCCCCCTGAGCCGGCCAGGGGAGACTTCCTTCAAAGTAGCATGCCGATAGTTAAAAAACAAAACGGAGTGTGATGCCTAGTTCGGGGAAATAGCAGGATGCCAAGGCCATGGTACACTGCACAAAAATTCAAATTTATAAGACTTAAACAATTCCAAAGAAAATGGTCAATGCTCACGAGATATGTATCCCTAAAAAGTTGAAATCCAAAATTGAAACTCTTGAAAAATATCAGGTGATACCATGGATTAGGTGATCCCGCTGCACAAAACTCAAATTTAAAGGAGGGGTGACTTATTCGCGTGAAACGTACCCAGCCGTCAGGGCACTCATACCTAGCCGCCGCTAGGGTTTCTTCTGCCTCCGGCCGGTGCTGATGCTAGTCTGCCTCGTCTCCTATGGCCTTAGGGTCATGGAGATGTGGTGGATCCTGACCCTTGCCGTGGGATGGCTTTGTTTTTTGATGCTTTTCTGAGTTTTTTTAGGGTTTGTGTCCTGCTCAGACAGGCAAGCCGTCGACAACTCTCTTAAGATGGAATAAGGTACTTGAGGGAGTTCCGGACTAGGGGGTGTCCGACAGCCGAACTATCATGATTGGCCGGACTCCAAGACTATGAAGATACAAGATTGAAGACTTCGTCCCGTGTCTGGATGGGACTTTCCTTGGTGTGGAAGGCAAGCTTGGCGATACGGATATGTAGATCTCTTACCATTGTAACCGACTTTGTGTAACACTAGCCCTCTCCGGTGTCTATATAAACCGGATGGCTTTAGTCCATAGGACGAACAACAATCATACCATAGGCTAGCTTCTAGGGTTTAGCCTCCTTGATCTCGTGGTAGATCCACTCTTGTAACACACATCATCAATATTAATCAAGCAGGACGTAGGGTTTTACCTCCATCAAGAGGGCCCGAACCTGGGTAAAAAATCGTGTCCCTTGTCTCCTGTTACCATCCGCCTAGACACACAGTTCGGGACCCCCTACCCGAGATCCGCCGATTTTGACACCGACATTGGTGCTTTCATTGAGAGTTCCTCTGTGCCGTCACCATCAGGAAGGATGCCTTTTCCCGTCTTTAAAGACGGCACCGTCGTCAAGGGAGCTTTGGCCGCCGGCCAGACTATCCGGCTAGGCGGTTTTCTTATGACCGCCTGTTCGGCCACCGCTCCGACAATGACCTCTCAGGTCATTAAAAGCGATCTTCACGTCAGCTCGGAATTCGCCGAGCAGCTAGATCCGATTGAGCTCTCCTCCGTAAACGAGCTCTTGGATCGCATCGCCGCCCTGGGAGTCGCTACCGACTACGATCAGATTGGGCTTAAAACCGATCTGAGAGAAATTAACTCTCCCCAGGTTACCCACCACGTTGTTGTGGTAGAGGAACAATGCGGCGACTCTTCTTCTATGTTAAAAACCAACTATGTCCGGATTCCCGATCCCTCCATGCCGGATTCCCGCGGAGGGACGGACGCTAATCAAATACTGAACCTAAAGTCAGGCATCGGACCAGATTTGTTGGAAAGCATCCAGCAAACCAAGCTTCCGAATCCGGAAGCTTCTTGGCCTTTGAGCCTCAGATCGGGCGGGGTTCCGAACTTAATTCCACCCGCCCACCCAAACATAAGCGATCTATCTCAAATACGGCAAGAGCCCGATGAAACAGTACATCATTACTGGGCCAGATTCCTCCTGGTTATGAACAGGATAAAGGACTGCCGTGAAGAAAGCGCGATTTCAATTTTCTGCAACAATTGCACGGACAAGGGAATCATAAACGCCATCAGTCGTCGCGAAGTTACACGCTTCGCCGACCTAGCGACCATTGTACAAAAATACTGCGCGATGGAGAGTGCCTGGAAAACCGAAACTAGGTTTTGGGACAATCCGGCCCTGAATACAACCCCAGTCCGAAATAAAAGGGTGCGTCATACTCAAGCACCTGGGTTAAAAACCAAAAAGCAAAAAACCCCTAAAGGGTACGGAACCGTACTGGAGGGATGGCTCAACGGACCCTGCAAAATCCACAGTACGGAGGGCGCCACTCCAACACATAGCCTTCGAGCATGTTGGATACTACGGCAGGTGGCCAAAAGTGGCGAAGGCTTTTTAGCCCCGGGCAACCAGCCCAGCAGTACCAGTACGGTATTAACAGTCTTCGAGACTTTCGCATCAAATAACATGCGGAAACGAACAATCCGCAGCCTCGCCGAAGTCTACCAAGTAGCAACAACAAATCCATGGAGCGACACGGCTATCACCTTCAATGCCAGCGACGAACCTAAATTCCGAACAGCTAGAGCACCAGCCGCATTGGTCCTCAGTCCGATAGTGGACGGCTTTCGTCTTACCAAGGTACTCATGGATGGCGGCAGCGGATTAAACCTCATCTACGAGGAAACCCTTCAAAAAATGGAAATTGACTGGAGCCGCATTGAGCGAAGCAGCACAACCTTCAGGGGAATAATCCCTAGTCGAGAAGTACGCTGCACAGGAAAAATCACACTAGATGTAGTGTTCGGCTCGCCGGACAATTACAGGTCCGAAGAGGTCACGTTCCAAGTGGCCCCATTCGGCAGCGGATATCACGCTTTGTTAGGGCGAGAGGCATTCACAATCTTCCAAGCTATACCCCATTACGGGTACATGAAGCTCAAAATGCCCGGACCCAATGGAATAATCACTCTCGCCAGTGATCCAGATACAGCACTCCGCGCTGAAAATAAGACAGCCGCACTGGCCCTAGAGGCATTATCCGAAGCCCTAGCGGCAGAGGAACTAACTGCGCTGCGCTCCACGGTGGATAGGGACGATGTGATACTCGATAAGAGGTCCAAGTCCACCTCTTTTAAACCAGCAGACGAAATAGTCAAATTTCAGGTCCATCCAACGGACCCCACAAAGACGGCCTCCATTGGGGCACAATTAAATCCTGATGTAGAAGCCGCACTACGAGAATTCCTTCGGGAAAATTGGGACATTTTTGCCTGGCACCCTTCAGACATGCCAGGAATCCCACGCAGGCTGGCAGAGCACAGCCTAAATATCCTAAAAGGATTCAAGCCAGTCAAACAAGCTCTTCGGCGATTTTCCGAACCCAAAAGACAGGCAATGGGAGAGGAGCTAGCCAAACTCTTAGAAGCCGGATTCATCAGAGATATAAAACATCCGGACTGGCTAGCCAACCTAGTAATGGTACCAAAAAAGGACAAATCCTGGCGCCTCTGCGTCGATTTCAAAGACCTTAACAAGGCCTGTCCAAAGGACCCTTTCCCTCTCCCTCGCATCGACCAAATCATCGATGCTACCGCAGGGCACGATTCATTGTGCTTCCTCGATGCATACTCCGGATACCATCAAATCAAGATGGCGGAAAAAGACCAGGCCGCAACGGCATTCATTACTCCATATGGGCCATTCTGCTTCAACACAATGCCCTTCGGACTCAAAAACGCCGGCGCAACATATCAGCGCATGATTCAGACATGTCTGGCTACCCAGATAGGCAAAACAGTAGAGGCATACGTAGACGATGTGGTCGTCAAGACCAAACACGTCGAAACTCTAGTAGACGACTTGAGGGTGACATTCGACAACCTCCGAGCATATGACATTAAGCTCAACCCGGAAAAATGTGTCTTCGGAGTACCAGCCGGAAAGCTTTTGGGCTTCATTGTATCCGGTAGAGGAATTGAAGCAAACCCAGCCAAGATCCGAGCTCTGTCACAATTGGATATCCCAAAAGACCTCAAGCAAATACAAAAACTAACTGGATGCGTAGCGGCTCTAAGCCGCTTCATCTCCCGTTTGGGAGAAAAGGCTCTGCCCCTCTATCGCCTCCTCCGGCGCACCGAACACTTCGAATGGACGGATGCTGCCACGGCCGGACTCGAAGAAATCAAGGCCATACTGGCAACAAATCCGGTCCTGGCCGCGCCCAACCTGGGCGAACCTATGTTATTATATATCGCAGCAACACATCAAGTTGTCAGCGCGGTACTCGTCGTCGAACGAGAAACAGAAGGGCACAGATTCCCTCTTCAAAAACCAGTGTACTACGTATCCACTGTCTTAACTCCATGCAAGTCCCGGTACCCACATTATCAAAAGATAGCGTATGCGGTGTTCATGGCATCCCGGAAGCTGCGACACTACTTTCAAGAGTGTTCCATAACGGTGGCCTCCGAAGTACCTCTCAACGATATTATAAACAATCGCGACGCAACGGGCAGGATTGCAAAATGGGCCATTGAGCTCTTACCATTTGACATAACCTACAAACCACGGCGAGCTATAAAGTCGCAAGTTCTGGCTGACTTCGTCGCCGAATGGACCGAAGCCGAACTCCCTAAAGAGTACGGCGCGTACTCCAATTGGATCATGCATTTCGACGGATCCAAAATGTTGGCTGGCTTGGGGGCTGGCGTCGTCTTGACGTCCCCAACTGGAGACACAGTCCAATACGTACTTCAAATAATGTACATGGACTCCAACAACGCAGCCGAATACGAGGCCCTTCTACACGGCCTCCGGATGGCAATCTCCATGGGCATTCAACGCCTAGAGGTGCGCGGGGATTCAAACCTCGCAATATCCCAAGTAAATGGAGACTTTGACGCCAAAGATCCGAAAATGGCAGCTTACCGCAACGCCGTCCTAAAAATGTCAGCTCGGTTCGAAGGACTCGAATTCCACCATGTAGCCCGGGATAATAACCAGGCAGCAGACGTGTTGGCACGCATCGGCGCAAAACGCGACGCCGTCCCTCCAAACATCTTCCTGGAACGGCTCTTTAAGCCATCCGTATTATGGGAAGAGGAGTCCGGAAATAACAATCCGGAGCCAGCTGCATCACCTAACTCAGACCACTCTGACACAATCGGCGGCTCAGCCAATGAAATAACACCTTCAGCCCACGAAATAATGGCAGTAATTGCCCCGTGGACGGAACCATTCCTAGCCTACTTAATCAGGCAGGAACTTCCCGAAGACCAAAATGAGGCCCGCTGCATAGTTCGGCGATCTAAAGCCTACAAGGTCCATGAGGGAGAACTTTATAAAAAAAGCACAACCGGAGTCCTTCAAAGGTGTATCTCCGAAGAGGAAGGGCGAAATCTCCTGGCTGAAATTCACGCCGGACTCGGCGGGCACCACGCTGCAGCCCGGGCCCTTGTAGGCAAGGCCTTCCGTACAGGATTTTATTGGCCGACAGCCCGGGCAGATGCTCAGGACTTAGTCCAACGATGCGTCGGTTGCCAGCTCTTTGCTAATCAGAGCCACATGCCACCCACCGCCCTCAAAACTATACCCATCACCTGGCCGTTCGCGGTCTGGGGGCTTGACATGGTTGGACCCCTTAAAGGGGGAACCCACAAGCACAAATACTTATTGGTCATGGTGGACAAATTCACCAAATGGATTGAGGCCAAGCCGGTTAAAACGGCAGAATCCGGACCTGTGATAGACTTCATATCCGGGGTAGTACACCGTTTTGGCGTCCCCCACAGCATCATCACTGATAACGGCACGAATTTCACGGCCGACGAGGTTAAACTCTGGTGCAAAAACATGGGCATCAAGCTCGACTACGCTTCAGTCTATCACCCCCAAACTAACGGTCAAGTCGAGCGAGCAAATGGTCTAATCATGAGCGGCATCAAACCCAGACTAGTGCGGTCCCTCAAGGAATCTAACACGCACTGGGTAGAGGAGCTCGACTCCGTACTCTGGGGGCTGCGGACCACGCCAAACCGAACTACCGGATTCACACCATTTTTATGGTGTACGGCGCAGAGGCAGTTCTGCCCTGCGATATAATTCATGACTCACCTCGCGTGCGCATGTACGAAGAAAGAGAAGCCGAGTTGGATCGGCAGGACAGTTTGGACGCCTTAGAGGAGGAGCGGGACGTGGCAAAAGCTCGTTCCGCATTCTATCAGCAGCAGGCTCGAAGATATCAAAGCAGAGAAGTACGGGCCAAAACTTACAATGTTGGCGAACTTGTTCTACGCCTGCCGGACAAGAAAAAGGACAAACTTAAGCCCAAGTGGGAAGGTCCCTTCATCATCGACCAAGTCCTGACCGGCGGAGCATACCGTCTACGAACGCATCTGACAACCGACTCGAGCCGAACCCATGGAACGCAGCCCGTCTCCGAAGATTCTACGCCTAACGCCGGACTCAGAGTTCGTCTCACTCCTCCGTCCACCTTTTTACATTTTCACTGTCTCTTGTCCCCCTCCTTCTTCCCACTTTTTTTTCAATACCTTTGATAGGCTGATTTGCGCATTGATTCGCACACACTTGATGTGCTCCTAGCACTCATTATACCTGGGGGCTTCTTTAACAGAAGCTTATTTATACGGGCTTCATGCCCAACACATGTGTCATACTTCCGCATGTACCTTTTATTCACCATTATATGCATCGATATGACTTAAGTTTTGGCCAAGCTGGGTTGCCTGGCTCCTGTGCTTACCCCTACGTTCCCGATTGTTCGGCTAGGAGGTAAAGGGAGCACCTCTGCGATTGTTACTGCCGGGTCAGCCGGATGTGTACCTCAGACTGGGTGAAGCCGAAAGCTAGCGTTCTTAAGAGAATATTCGGTCGGTGACTTGAAAGATGATTTATTACTTACTTATTTATCTGCCCCCAGATGCTTTTTCTGCTATTTTCGCAGTCCGGACATGCACTTTAGGGCATGCCTCCCAGGGAAAGGAACCCTTAACGGAACTATTCTCCCTGGAAGATGTTTCTTACTAACCATGTAATATAACATAGCTAGTTGGGCACTTGTCTGATAAAGCAATTATGACCCCGACGCCTTGTCTCCATGCATGCCCCGGTTCTTTTATAACCGTAAGGGTATTCGGACACACTCCGGACTGTTGGGTCCCGAGGTTGAAGCGAAAAGGTCCGCAAAGACAAACGATCTACAATCCGGCTAGAAGGCATTTTACATGTCATTTTAAATTACATCGTCAAACTGACTGATTGTACTCCTCTTCAATCCCATCTAACAGGCTGTCTAATTTACAGTCCTGTTGGGAATATTTCGCGGCCAGCTCTACTTGGCCGTACATCAAGCTCACAGGGATCTCCTTCCCATCAGGCCCCACAGGTCCGACCTCGGCCATGTGGTTTGGGTCAGCCTTCGGGTACCGCGTCTTCACCATGGCCCAGGCCTCCCTGGCGCCTTGACGGCAGGCCGATATCTTCCACAGACGGAGGCGTCGCCGTACTCCCTGAAGCTTCTCAGCAAGCCCTCCAAGGCCCTCAGGTAGGGAGACGGAAGGCCATAAGGCATGAACGGCGCCACTCATCGCCTGCCGAACACGTTCGAACAGTTGCACCAGCTCGGGAAGTTGGTCACCCGTTAAACCGGGCATTTCCTCCGCAGGGCGACCTGTGAGCACACCTAAAGACACATTTCTGTCAATCGACTTCCTCGCCGAATTCTTCTTTTCAAAGGAATTTGCTCAAGCACTTACTATAAATGCCGCGACGAAGCCGATGATTCTCCTTCACGGAGCCAGACAGCTGGGCCCGAACATCTTTTAGATCTTCTCCTAGCTGGGTGTGGGCATCTTGGAGCTTGTTCCTCTCCTGTTGCACCTTCATAAGCACCCTCTCACCGGCCTTTAGCTGACGCAGTAGCTGTTGCTTGTCCGGATCTAGTCCGGCGCCCTCTGCAATATTATTGTCAGATTTACGCACACGCCGCACTTTGTTAACTACTTATCTTTTCGAAGTACGTATTACCAGCGGGGGTCTCTGTGGCTCCCCCTGTGGCGGCCAGTGCGGCCTCAAGTTGGGCCTTGCACTCTTGAAGCTCCTGGGACAGGTGGGTATTCTTCTCCGTAAGATCCTGCATAATAAATGATCCTTAAATCAGTTATTTTAACTATTTTAAGTCTCGGGGCTACTGGCATATATAACTATTAAAATTACTTACCCGTATGTCCTTCACATACTGCTCCGTGGCTCTGGTTAAACCATCTTGAGCGGCACGGAGGTGCGCGTCTCCCGCATCAAAGGCATTCAACGCCTCCGGGGAGAAACACGCGTCACGAAGAACTGTCCGGCGACGCCTGTGATTCATGGCGCTCTCCACCTCAGACCGGGTGGCGGACAGCCTGTCGGCATCCTCCGTCGGAGGAGCATCCGGCTCATGCCTTGTGTTCGCCTCCCCTTCCGGACCACGCGTTGGAGCATGGCTGGCGGAGGCTTGATTGGCAACCTCTCCGGACACTGTCCGGCGAGCGCTCTTTCTCCTGGAAAAGTTATGAGCATTAATATACCTCCTAGGGATCCTTCCCTTAAAAACAGCGGTGCGCCGTACCGTTGCGGCGACGTTTCGATTCGCGTCGCACTCCTCTTCCGCCTGCTGGGCCGAACTGACCCTTGCTGGTCAGCCGCCGCAGGTTCGGCTTCCCGCCTTAAAGGCACCTCCTGCGATGCACCATCAGTATAGGATGGTCAGAATTGAGCATGGATCAAATGATGGTGTCAAGACCTCGGTCGTAGTCACCTGGGAGGCCGGAAACAAACCGGGGTAGTCAGCCGTAATGGCGACTAGGGCATTGTCCATGCTAAGTTGGTGGAACACCCCGTCAATCAGCTCCACCTTTATGTCCGGATCCTCTTCGGAGGCCGGATCAAGGGATCGTTCCGGATCCTCGGGCTGTGGAGTTAGGCTTTGTATGCCCTCCACGTCCCGGCGCAGCTCCTGCGTCGAAATCACAAAGTAAGATACTTGACTTTGGAAGTATGGATCGGGTAGATAAACGTCCGCTTACCCAGCTCCGAGGGTTATTCATGGAGAATCCATTCAATGGATTCGTGCGGAGGAAGTCCTCCTCCTCCCCCTTGTACAAGCCGGACAGGATCTTTGCCAGATCGGCTGCCGAGCCCGGCCCTCTGCGGCCATGACGGGTGGCGTCATCTTCCCCGTTGAAATCCCACATAGGGTGGCCCCTATATTGGAGTGGCTGCACCCCTCGCATAATGCACGTGGCCATGATTCCAATCATGGTCAATCCGGAGTGGGCCAGTAACCTAATCCGGCCCATCAGATAATGGACGCTCCCATCATCCTCCCGTTGAGGGCTCCGCGGGCGCCAACTCAGGCGTTTCTTCAAGGGAGCATTGCTGAACTCCGGGAGGCCGATCCGAACTGGATCCGGCAGAGGGGCGTCCTCCATGTAGAACCATTCCGAAGGCCAGTCTTCGGACGCCTTCTTCGGGGTGCCGGATAGATATCCGGTCCCGGCGATGCGCCATATTTCGGCTCCGCCCACTTGATATATCGACCCCTCGTGAGAACGGGGTACGAGGCAAAACAATCTCTTCCACAGCGCAAAATGGGGCTCGATGCCCAAGAACAGCTCGCAAAGAGCTACAAAGCCCGCGATGTGCAAAATGGAGGCAGGTGTGAGGTGGTGAAGCTGGAGTCCGTAGAACTCCAGGAGCCCCCGGAGAAACGGATGTATGGGAAATCTGAGTCCCCTTATTAGATAAGGGATGAAGCATACCCGCTCTCCTTTGGAAGGGTTGGGGACGCTCTCCGCCTACTTTCCACCCCTGAAGGTGGCCAGTTCGGCTCGAACCGGAACCATGAAGGCTGGGGGAAGATATCCCTCGGTTTGGAGTGCCACTAGCTCGCTGTGTGGAACTGAGCATCTCCCCCAATCTCTTGGCTTAGGGCTGGGAGCGCGAGAGGAGGAGCCACGTCGACTATCCATGATAGAATAGATTTTTGTCAGAGGCGCTTCGATGAGTACTTGCGGAGGAGGATGGTGTGAGTTGGATCTAGATCCTCGCCTCTCTTATAGGCGGCTCGTTCGCATGGCTAGGGGGTAAAATGTAAAAATATCCTAGCTTTTCGCATTCATACGACACGTGGAAGAAGGCCATTATTGGGCGTAGAAGCCAAGGAGCGCAACATTTATACGGAAGTCGGACACTATTCGATAGGAACATGAAGTTTGAAGGAGAACCCGCCTTGCAACGCCGAAGACAATATACGCGCCGGACTCGTCGTGGCTGAAGCCTGGTTCGGGGGCTACTGAGGGAGTTCCGGACTAGGGGGTGTCCGGACAGCCGAACTATCATGATCGGTCGGACTCCAAGACTATGAAGATACAAGATTGAAGACTTCGTCCGTGTCCGGATGGGACTTTCCTTGGCGTGGAAGGCAAGCTTGGCGATACGGATATGTAGATCTCTTACCATTGTAACCGACTTTGTGTAACCCTAGCCCTCTCCGGTGTCTATATAAACCGGATGGCTTTAGTCCATAGGACGAACAACAATCATACCATAGGCTAGCTTCTAGGGTTTAGCCTCCTTGATCTCGTGGTAGATCCACTCTTGTAACACACATCATCAATATTAATCAAGCAGGACGTAGGGTTTTACCTCCATCAAGAGGGCCCGAACCTGGGTAAAACATCGTGTCCCTTGTCTCCTGTTACCATCCGCCTAGACGCACAGTTCGGGACCCCCTACCCGAGATCCGCCGGTTTTGACACCGACAGTACTCCTTGCCTAGCTCCCGGCCGGTGATGCTTCAAGCGTCATCGGAGGGCATGTGGAGGTTTGTCTCCGGCGGATCTCGCGGGATTTAGTCGCCGTTTATCTTTGGTGGATCCATGTGGATCCGGTAGGTTTGTGCGTGTTCGTGTGTCTACATATTGGATCCTTCCGATCTAATCTTCTATTCAACAGCGACGGGTGTTGTTGCCGTTTGTCTTTGGTGGATCCATGTGGATCCGGTAGGTTTGTGCGTGTTTGTGTGTCTACATGTTGGATCCTTCCGATCTAAACTTCTCTTCGATGGCGACGGTTGCTATTCTGGTGCGCCGGTCCTATACGGCTTAACACGACGACTTCCCGACCGTCTATTACAAATTTTTTTTGCCCGGCTCCAGTGAGGGATGTGTGATGATGGCGGCACGCCTTCGGCTCGCTTCCGTACATATAGTCGTCGCTAGGTGGTATACATATCTGAACGTAATTTTTATTATTTCTGGTATTCGTTATGCTATCATGATTGATGATGAATAGATTGGAAGTTTCCCCGCAAAAAAAAAAACTCAAATTTAAAAGTTGTAAAAACTTCAAATTCAAATTTGAAGTACTCATGGAGAACAAAAGAAAGAGACAACGTCTCCTTTTCATTTTTTGTTTGCGAATGGTCTCCTTTTCATTTTCGACTACGAATTTGCTCAGAAATAGTCGGGGAATCGTCGTCGCAAGGGGAACAGGGGAACCTCAAAGCCCTGAAAACGACACGATTCCGCTTGGACACCTGTTGCGCCTCACACAAACGGCACGGCAATGCATGTAGCACCAAAAGAGAAGAAATGTATATGTTCCTCCCTCCCTGACTGAAACCTCAGCGACGTGTAGAATGGAATTTCAGCGGCAAGTATGCGCGGTCTCGCTTGCGACGGTGACATGCTCCGCGCCATCTAGCCGATGCCTCTCCCTTTCGCGTTGGCATTCACTCGCTTGGTAGTAGCATGTGGACTGCTTTTTGGAAAGTTCGTCCATCAGTGGAGCTCAGAATGTTCAAAACTGCAGCACAGCGTTTGACTGCTGACCATTGATTCAACGCTCCCCTCCAGTTTTAATGGTGACAAAAAAGTAATATCTCCTCTAAAAATGGCGTCAAAAGCACAGTGATAATATTGGTGGGATACAGGTCAACAAAGACACAAGAGAAGATTCGGAAGAACTGACCCCTGCGAGAATCTAAAAGCCTGTCTCCGCGTATAGGGCAGGGAATGCCGGAGGGTGACGCCGGCGTCCGGGCCTGCGCTGACGCCGGGCTGCTGACCGGAGAGGAAAGCCGCACAAGCAACAGTTGTTTGCCAAGCCAATCAATCAGAGGGGTGCAGACAGAGCACCGAATAGGATTCAGTTCAGAGGGAGGGAACATATGTTGTGTGAAAAACGTAGGCAGCCTTCAACAACAAGTCTTGTATTAATTAACCCGGAGGGAATATCATCATTGTGTGAAAAACGTAAGCAACCATTGACAACAAAGTCTTGCATATTAATTAATTTACATACACACGCGCGCACACACACGAGGATTCGACGGGAAGCTCCGAGGATCTAGAAGCCGTTTTCGCTGTTGTTCGGAGTGCCCGCACTCTTATTTTGAGCTCTTGTACAGCGCGTCGATGGCTCCCTGAACGTTCATGGGATTATGTATCAGGTAAGCAATGGGGATACAAGAGCTAGAGAAATTTGGAGAAACAAGGGAATGATGATAGGCCGGAATGAATCAGGGGAAAGCGTGTATGAGGTCTGACCTGGTAGTACTTGAGCATCTGCGGCCGTTTCTTCTTGTACGTCGGGGTGATGAGCTCGCGCTCCATGTCGAACGGCACCGCGTCAAGATGGACGGCCCTTATGAACTCGAACCCTTTCAGCTGGCAAAGAGGAAAACACCGGGGACTCGTGTCAATACTACCTGGAACAGACGCCGTGGTAATTGGGCTGTAGATGGCTAAAACACAGCGCTTTACCTTCTTCTCCTTTGCAGCCTTTGCGAGTTCTGCTATAAAATGCTCTTTAGTCTTTGTGTTCTCGCATACTTCTTCCAGATTTCCAGTGATTCCATTCTGTCCAGCCCAGTTCTCAAGCGCTTGTTGGTTGGGGTTTATCACAGCGATAAGGAAAGATTCAAAGCTGTTCCCGTACACCCATATCTGAAATTGATCGGCAGAAACATGAATACTGAGACAAATGGCGGATGAATTGGACATAGAAAATAGACCAAAAACATTATATATGTCTTGCATGTATGCCCTTTTTCTTTCACATATGTGCTCTGTGTAGTCTCTCAAATGATCGCAAGTGAAACGACAAGAGAAACCACCAACACAATATAATTTTGAGAAGCCGCTGTTTTCAGGGATTAACATTGATGCATGTTTGGATTATATACCCGTAACTAATGGCTGTTGCAGTGCTACTATGGTAAAAAAATATATTACTGAAGAAATTAAGAAACATGTTATGGCATCAGCAGTCATCACACTATACCAACTACGAACTTGTCTTCAACTTCAAACTAACACTTTAATTACCTACCTTCAAAATCATGTGCCCTACACAATTTTTTCACCAAGCATATGGCAGAAAAGTAGGACCAAACACGGTGAAGACAGAAATCGTGGCAGTTACTTGCAAAGTGAATAATTGACTAGATATTTACCGAATCAATCTCTGGAAGAACACCGTAGATATTCTCTAGATTTTCCACTGCAACATATTCTCCTTGTGAAAGCTTGAATATATTTTTCTTTCTGTCAATGATTTTCAAGGCTCCGTTTGGTTGCCACTCACCAACATCCCCTGTATCATTATTCAACTCACAGTCATCATCTAAAATATAATAACTTATGATATCCATTGCCTCCAGTTGAAGTTAGGGATATAGCTTACCTGTGTGAAACCATCCATCAGTCAGGACTTCCTGTGTTAGGTCCTCTCTTTTGTAGTATCCAGAGAACAGAACACTCCCCTTTACGCATACCTCGCCACGAGGAATGCTAGCCAGAGCATCATAACCCATCTCTGAAACTGACTCAAGGCGAACGTCTATATGTGGAACTGGTGGGCCAACAGTCCCAGCCATGGAGAATTCATTTGGTATGGCAGCAAAAGATCCCGCACAGGTTTCGGTGAGTCCTAAAATTGAAAAAATTGGAATTATGCAAAGCTTTATTAGGAAGTGCTTCTGTCATCTAATAATATGTGCAATTCATCTGCAGGGCTTGTCTACGTAATAATAAAGGAACTTAAACAACAAGGTGCATACCATAGCCTTGAACAACATGTGCACATGTCACAACCCTCAAAAATTCTTCAACCGCCATAGCAAGAGGAGCGCCACCAGACACGATAATACGGATTTTTCCACCCAGCCTTTCTTTCACCTTAAAGATAAGCACTACGTTAGGACATAGTATATAGACATAAAGTTGTATTGACATTTTTAATTCTATCTGATGAGGTATAAGATTGGTTGCTCTTGAATGTCTAACTGTACCTTGCTGAAAACTAACTTGTCAAAGAATGGAGATGCCTTCTCATGTTTAATTCCTTTCTTCATGCTGTCTAGTTTCCTGATGATTCAATAACTACCATCTCAAAATTGTATCATGAATGTGCAAAATAATATGCGTACTTAAAAAAAGGGTTCTCGGTTATAATCATGTGCAAACTTACATCTTGTAACCAAGATTAAATAAGGTTTTCTTTAATATACCACCAGCAGAAATCTTGGTCGTAAGACCTACATAAAAATAATAATGCATCGAATATTAGGCAAAGTAAAAATAGACATTACAAGTAATCTTCCATTGAAGCTGTTCGTTACATGACATCCATCTCTGAAGTTTGATAGTTAGTACATCGACTGAAAACTTAATTAGTCTCTGTTTATTTCCTTTTGTAGACTTATTGATTTTTTCCACCAAAACTTTAGGTATGGTTTCAACAACTAGATCAACCGAAAGCTAAGGTATTTCCTCATTGGTGATTTATCAAGATCTTTTGAAATCTATAATAATGTAACCACAGCAATAACTTTTATTAATGCATTTGGAGATAATGGAACAAATATAAAATAATATCTGAACATGTTCACGTCACTGATAGAAGAAAGCCAGAGTTTACAGAAACTTGTGCAGTTATTACTTCTGTAACAAGTTATGCAATCAACGATAAGTGCTTTATCCAAATGACACAATAATGGATTTTGTATAAATATCTAACTATGTTAACAGCTATACCTGAATATATTCTGTCGAGTACACGTGGAACAGCACAAAATACTGTTGGTCTTAGTGCTGCAATATCGTCAACCAACAACTTGACATCCTACAGATGCATGACAGTAATTTCAGTATGAACCCATTGACTACTTGGGGAAATAGAATATATTCACAAAGCATACCCCACGCCAAAATCCGATTCTCGATCCATGAGATATAAACACTTCCTCAAACATTCTATCAAAGACATGAGCTAGTGGAAGATATGACAAATAAACATCGTCTTGATCAAACTGCAACCACAAAGTGGAAAATAACCAGCATTACTTGTGTGATTCATTGAAGCATGTGCAACGATTATTT
Source organism: Triticum aestivum (assembly GCF_018294505.1). NCBI lineage: Eukaryota > Viridiplantae > Streptophyta > Magnoliopsida > Poales > Poaceae > Triticum > Triticum aestivum. The sequence goes on from NC_057813.1 coordinate 9,557,325, forward strand.
CATTATGAAATGTGTTGGATTATATACTTACAGCTTCACCAATAGATTGCACGACAGAATCAGCACCGGCCAGGTTAACAAGAAGGTTTTCATTTGATATCATAACACCTTTAGGGTCTCCTGTTGTTCCACTTGTGTACATGATCGTGCAGATGTCGGATTTCTTCTTTTCAGGAAGATCAACAGGTTCATCTCCACCCTACAGACATTGTCAGCCACACAAGTTTATGAGTAACTTTATTATAATGATTCAGCAGCATGTCATATGACTCGGAAACCTTACATTATGAATGAAATGAACTATTTCAATAATAAGGGACCAAGAGTATTCACAAAATTTAACTTCTTGGTTGTGCAATATATACTATTATAACAATCGTGCAGGACATATAAGTACCTAATATGCCACATTTAATATGATATAGGTGAAACTAAATTCAGGGCTTTGCAGGGGATATTAAAGATCTTATTAGGGAGCACAAGATCTATAAAAAGAAAGTCATTAACCATGTCATGTCTTGTATCCATTTGGAGACAGGCCACACAACGGCAAGTTAAATGTATCAAATAAGATCAAAATGAGATAATTTGCATTGCATATTTCTCTTCTTAAAAAAGAAAGATAGTTGTGAAGAACTTCTTTCCATAACTTGTAGCAAAACACCTAAAGAAGCTAGCTGAAGACCAAATCTTACCGTGATCAGGAATTCCTCCCATGAGAAAATGGACAGCCCATGGTTCTTAGCTTCCTCTTTCTGATCATTTGTGACTCCTCCGAAGCTGATGATTGCTGAAAATGAGTTAACAATAGAACCAATGTAAATCCCACAGTGACGAACCATCTAATTGGTCGATACCGCTTATTATTGCAAGAACTTACTTTTCAAATACTTTGAAGTGGCATGACAGGTTTTCAAGAGCTGCCATAATTGAAAGCATCAGCAAACAGGGGGACTATGAAGTCTCAAGCAAACAGTAAACTGAACCAGAATTTTTTTTTTTTTTGAGACCATACTCCAGACCCCCCACCCCTTGCAGTAGTAAACAGTAAGCACATAATCTCTTGCCAACACATCGCCTGATCTGTCAGGATAAACATAATTGAGAAAATTGCTTCCATTGGACAGAAGTGAGACCTCTCCGCGGCTCACTGACGATGAATCGGATAACTAGCCATCTACGGAGTAGTAAATAAGAACTAGCCCAACCTAGAACCTGCGGAGTTGACCCGGCCGTCGCAGTTGGCCGCGGCGGGGGAAACCCGGGAATCGCCTGCAGCGAGCCCATCGCACTCGCCTCTCGCGCGGAACGGACCGCCGTGACGCCATTCGGACGGGGCGGCGCCTCCCGCTGCAAATCTCGAGCGGTGATTCCGCCAGGAAAGCCTGGCGGCGTCGCGCGTGCTGCACGGCGGAGACCGGAGCGGAGAGGCTCAGTACGCGCGACCTTACTGGGCCGGACCGCCGTGACGCCATTCGGACGGGGCGGCGCCTCCCGCTGCAAATCTCGAGCGGTGATTCCGCCAGGAAAGCCTGGCGGCGTCGCGCGTGCTGCACGGCGGAGACCGGAGCGGAGAGGCTCAGTACGCGCGACCTTACTGGGCCGGGCCGAAGTAAGGCTACGACTAGACGGGCCGAAAGGGACATACTGGGAGAGATGTGCTTGGTTTATAAGCCCGTGTAAATCTTCTCCAAAAAAATAATAATCAGCCCGTGTAAAATTCCTGCATTCCCCCTCTTTCCACATCTCTCAAAGACCATAAAATTCTTCTAAAAAAAGATCATGAAATTCTTAAAAAATACCATAAAATTAATACAGTTTGGTATCGATTTTTCAAACCGGGTTGATTTGTGTAAAACTCCTCAGATTTGATATTCATTGTGGGCCAGTCGTGCGTGCTTAAGAGGAATAAAAATAAACATAACCTAGTGTACTAAGTGATGCTCTTTGTTTTAAACTTATTAATGGAGTGATGAAATTGAGGACTAAGTGGCCGCATTGGTACCTCGCCAATCTTCTTCTCTTCCACGAAAGCAATAAGGAGTTCAGCATGGCAGGTGATAAATTCCACTGCATTAGCACCTGAACAAAAAAGAGAGTATTAGTCAGATTCAGTCTTGATTAGCCTTGCGCCTTTGCTAGTCAGGTAGATTAGGATAACATTCATGTTTCTATCCTTCTTTCTTCTGGCGAGCATCTGACATAGAAATTTTTAAACCCTAGAAAAGTGTGGTTGTTACTAATGGGGCTAGGCAATTGTTTTCAGTTTTGCTAGAACTCATCTAGATGAGATATAATTTGGTCTCATTCACCTTTTATAGCCATTGGATGTGATGCTATAAGATGCGTGTGTGCTGACGTGGGTTGTATTTGTTCTTGTTTTCCAGGTGAATGAGACCATATTATATCTCATCTAGATGAGTTATAGATACTCCCATTGTTTTTGCCAAGAATAAAATAAATTATACACTCCGTCCCAAAATATGCTACATGGTTTCAGTTTAAATTTTGAACTAAAACCATGTCACTTATTTTGGGATGGTGGGAGTAGTAAGTACTCCCTTCGTTTCTTTTTCCTCTACATATTGGGTTTTCTCAAGTTAGACTTTTGTGAAATTTGACTAAATTTATATCAAAAATAAATATATCAAAATATGTGACATGGTTTTCTAAAATTGCATGCACTAGCCAGTTCACCTAAAAGCTCAAGCTGATGAAAAAAGGTGGGCTATGCTTTTAATACGTCAACACTCCCCTCACGTGTGGCTTCGTCAGGCCTAAACATGGACCGAAAGTGGGCTACAAATTTTTATTTTTAAATTGCATCCGTCGGGTTTTGAACTCAAGACCTCTTAGCTCTGATACCATGTAAAATTGCATGCATCAAAAGCTCAAGGCGATGGAGAAAGATAGGCTATGCATTTATACGTCAATAGTTTGATGACTATGGTTTTGTGACTTATAGTCCTGAGATGCAGGGATTTGTATGGGGTGGTAGGTCGGTTGTGTTTTGTCTTAGGACAATAAGTTTTTTCGATGTGCTAGGTTCTAGTTTGAGTTGAAGTAGGTTTGGATCGTCGGATTGAGATGGAGATTACAAGGAGGGCTGTTTTTTTTAGCTAGACGGTAATTATATGACCAAGTCAAAAATATCCAAGCCCTGTTATATTTGTATTCGATATGGCTTGGAGAAAAGAAAAATACAAGATACTCTCTCCATTTCTTTACTTCACATATTAGGTTTGTCTTCAGTCAAACCTTTTAAAGTTTGATCAAGTTTATAAAGAAAATACAAACATTCACAATACCGAATACATATAATCAGGTCCATCATAAAAAAAATATTGTGTTTATTTGGTATTGTGGATGTTCATAATCTTTAATATAAATTTGGTCAAATTTCACAAAGTTTGACTTGAGAAAAACCTAATATACAAAGAAAAAAAAGAAACACAGGGAGTACTTACTAATATTATATTATATGCAAAAAACAATTTTCTAGCCCTTTTAGTGACTAATTTTCTAGGGTTTTAAAAGTGATCTGTTAGACTTGGCAGATACTACGTACCAAGAGTGTCGTAGAGCGGCACGCAGCAAACTCCGAGGGCATTGCAAGCCTGCAGTATATGGTGGAATTAGTTGCAAAGCCAGACAAAAACATATGTATATACACTACTATTCATCTGGAAGTACTGCAATGTTTTTCCCTACAACATCATATACGGGGATAAGCACTGTTTAAACGAGGGATGATTAAGTAATGATTTACCTCCATGCTGATGATCCATTCCGGACAATTTGCACCATAGATGCCAGCGCGTTCACCCTGAAATTAACATCATTTTATTTCCACTTTCTTGTGAGTATATTATGGTACGTATCAGAGGGTTCAGAACATGATAGAAATGGCTTAGTTTGTAGAGATTGGGACAAGACGAGAGTTGTTTTTGTCAAACAAAAATTGATTTAATTGGCGTTAATGGAAAACGAATACGATAATCAAAAGGATCGGGATGGGAGATGCAGCATCTACACGGCAAGCACGATCGAACTGGTCAACTCTTCCCTGGAGCTAGCGTATGAGCTGGGTCAGACGTGAGATGGTTCCGGTGAAGACTAGACTATTCCATGGAAGAGAAAACTTCAAGGGTGGACTTTCTTCGCATGCAGACAAGCTAAGCCATATCCATGTGACAGTGGTTGTATTTTGTAGTACTAGTATATATCTGGTTGTAATTTAAGCTTGTATATACTGGATACTGGAAGGGATAAGCATGCTATCCTTTTGATAAAGCCAAAGGTGCTAACGCTAGCAGTTATTGGCTGATGATGCGCCCCATCACCTTTTTAATTGAAACACTTGCAGAGTTGCTACCCAGTAACAACAAAAAAATTCTCATCATGAGTCTATTAACCAAGTATTCTCAACCTGAACTATATTGGCAACAGCTTCTTCAACTTGGCAGCTAGCTGTGGAGATCTTGGTGCACCCGGGCTCCAGCTAGTTAACCGATTATATATACGAGCAAGCTATGCTATGCACGCGATATGGGCATATTATACATCCACTAACGAACTGTATTGCCAATGATATAATATAAGCAGCCTGGCGTACTTAATTGTATAATTCCGGAGGATTAGGATCAAGCGCAGTGCTTGGGATTTTCTTCTTCTCCCCATGTTGGCTCGATGCATTCGTATAGTTGACCATCCCGGGCCTGTGACCGTCGATCCGGTTGCTCAACATTGTGATAACTAGCTAGTCTACATCATCATGGTCACAATCAAGCTGTGTGTATGCACGCACGCACGCACCTGTTTGACTCCGGACTTGCTCATGGAGGCGGCGAGCTTGATCACGACGTCGCAGACTTCCCTGTAAGTCATCCAGGCGTAGTCGCCGGCCTGCAGCATGCGCAAGGCTGGCCGAGTAAGAAGGAGATGCATGATGAACTCGGCAATTTTGAGCCAGCTGCTGTGCTGGCTCCGTTGATTCAAGCTGGCGGAGGGAATTAACACGGGCTGACTAGCTAGCTGAACTGAGATGGAAGAAGTACCTTGCCGTCGACAACTGGCCGGCGACCGAGCATCGGGTTGCTGGGGTACTTCTCCACGGAAGCGCTGCACGGTTGATCGCAACAGACATGCATGAAACAGAGCGATATTGATCCATGAATCGATTTCAAGCGTATGCTTGTTGGCACGGTGGTCGTCGGCCGTACGTCCGGTGAGGTGGGATAAGATGGGAGGGATTGGTAGCTCACCAGAAGAGGTCCCAGAGGCAGTCGATACCGGGCGGCGACTGCAGCAGGCCGGTGTCCTTGGCTAGCACGTTCCGGTACGTCGGCCCGGCATTCCCCTCCGCGCCGCCCGACTCCACCAGGAACTTCATCGTCTCCATCTCCGACGACGACTAACTACTACACGAGAGCGAAGGGAGAATAGTCGAGGATGATAGGTCGGAGAAAGGTAGCTGCTGACACGATGCTGGAATTAATGGACAGAGACCGGAAAGATACATAGCGTACCATATATACAGCCGTTGGGAGACGTGCTGCAAGCTATTACAAGTTGCAGTATAGTCGTCTTAAGACTGAATCTCTGGAAATAATATTCGTACACGAGGCCCACCAACCCGCCCGTACGGTGGCAAGCAACTCACGGAATTGCATTACAGATTACACTAGGCATGTAGAGTAGGACGGTAGGAGTACGGCGCGGCAAGCGTGGTAAGCAATCTTCAACTGATATCTCCCCAAAAAAATTCTTCAACTGATATCAACAGCATGTAAACAAAGTTATACTACGATTATTCATAAATACAAGACGTTTTGGCAGTAAAAGTTTAACTTCCAAAATGTCTTATATGTCGTGGGAGTAAGTCTGACAGTAAGAATAGGGGATACGTAGGAGGAGGTAAGATCCTAGCTACGGTGAGGTTGTACACACAAGTTTTACGAGTTCAGGCCCCTCTCGGAGGGAGTAAGTCTGACAGTAAGAAAAGGGGTACGTAGGAGGAGGCTTACTATCAAACTTACTCCCACGACAGTTGGCGCCCACCATGGGGTCGGCGTCTAAGCGACTTCCGGTGAGGTTGCGAATTTCGTTCTCCGACAACATGGTTTCTGGCGGTGGTTTGGCGTTGGGCCGCGAGATCCGTCTCGGCACGCTCGTTTTCATCGCCGACGAATCCGCCTGGCTTCAAGAAGCTTCCCTTGACGTCGAGGCCCTCCCCGTCCGCGGGGCGACGCACTTCCCTGCGAGTGCTTGCGGCGTTCTTCTTTGACAGCCGCCGACCGAGTATCGGTCGGCCCTGGTGACATCATCGCTCCCTGTTGTTCGCCATCGCAAGCGGTCCGGCCGTTCGCGGCTCTAGCGGTGGGTAAAGCATGCGGTGGCTCGTCAATTGACCACCCTCCAAGTCACGGTGATTGAGCCCGACGAATCTTTTTATGGTCTGTTCGATCTGCCGACTAGTCACTCAGATTCTCTCTCCGAGTGTGAGAGTAATGATCCAGCAGCAGAAGTTCTCGTGGTCACTTCCCAGCACGGCCCGCCCGGATTTCGCCGCAACGGTGGCGGCGATGGCGGCGCTGTCCCGTCACAAGGGCATGATGAGTACGTCCCCGAGGCCGTCACCACGGAGCAGAGGGAAGAGTTGCATCGTCGCAACGTTCAGGCGCTCCAGACCCCCATCATTGGGGAGACCTCCGAGGCTCGGGCCCTGGAGGCTGCGCGCTTGGCTACTTTGGTTGAGCGTACACGTTTTAGAGAATCTGCAGAAGGCACTCGACGAGCGTGCTCGTCAGCGGGCTCCCGAATCCAGTCAACGGGTGCGGAGGTTGTTTCTGACTGAAACTCAGGTATATTGTACACTGATCCAAAATGTTGCAGCAGCATGCAGCACGCATAGCAGAGTCAATTCAGCCATCACGTTCATAAGCTGGTAGAGGTTTAGAGCAGATCCGTGCATTGCTTAAAGCCGTTGGAGAACATAATTCTATTGTTTCCTAGTCGCGCAACAGAATTCATAGTAGATCAGTGGTTGCAGACACGATTCAGTCGGCACATAGTCCGAGGTCACCCCGGCGTCGGGAGGATCGTGGTCCCCGCCAGGACCAGTACCTGGAGCGGTGCCACATGCAGTTTGATCATCAGTTTTCCCGCGATGACCACTGTCGAGTGCTTACGCCCCCTCCGAGGGGCAGGTCGTACGCACCCCGGTGTTATGATGATAGGCACCCGTATGGTGATGAGCGGAGAACCCCGGTTGACCCAAGAGAGCGGGGTTCGATGCAAGATCACTCCTTGTGCAAGGTTTGGTCGAGAAAGGTCGAGCGAACAGAGAAGGGCAAGGCAGAGATCGTCCGACCGGGAACAGAGCATTTATTTCTGGGCTTGAATGTTTCAGTATGGCCATCTAATCAGCTGAGATCCCTCCCAACTTCAGGATGGTAGCGGGCGTGAGTAAGTTTACCGGAGAATCAAAGCCAGATACCTCGTTGGAAGACTACCGAGTTGCTGTACAGATCGGTGGTGGTAATGATGATGTAGCTATGAAGCACCTCCCCCTGATGCTTGAGGGTTCGGCCAGAGCTTGGTTGACTCAGTTAGCCCCTGGGAGTATTTTCTGCAGGGATGACTTGGCTCGAGTGTTCATCGAAACATTCAAGGGCACTTGCAAGCGACCTGCTGGGCTGACTGAATTGCAACACTATGTTCAGAAACCGAATGAGACTTTGAGAGATTTCATCCAGAGATGGACCGCCCTTCGTCATACGGTGAAAAATGTGTCAGATCACCAGGCGGTTTGTGCCTTCAAAGAAGGCGTCAGGTACAGAGAGCTTACCCTGAAATTCGGTCGATCCGGAGACATGCCTCTGACTCGAATGATGGAGATAGCCACTCGGTATGCCAATGGTGAAGAGGAAGACCGACTCCGCAACGGCAAGGGGAAAACAGTTGTCCAGGACTCTGGAGCAGGGAATTCCAATCGGAAACAGAAGCATAAAGATGAACCTATAGGTCCTGCTGAGGCTGCAGTCCTGAATGCAGGAGGAGGAAAGTTCAAAGGAAAACCCAAACCGCAGTGGAAACCCAAGAAGCTGAAAGACCAGTTAGGACAGGACGTCCTCGATTTGCCGTGTTACATACACACGAAGATATGAAGAGGGTAACTTGATTCAACCCAAGATACCACTCGGCAGTGCCGACTTCTGATTCAGAGCTTCTGAGAGAATCAGTCCAGTGAGAAAGAATCTGATAAGGATGATGAGAATGAGGAAGATGATGGTTACCCTAAGGTCAATGCTACCTTGATGATTTTTGCTGATGTAGAAAGCAAAAGTCGACTGAAGGTCATTAATAGAGAAGTGAATATGGTTGCTCCGGCAACTACTACATACTTGAAGTGGTCGAAGACTCCCATCACATTTGACCAATCAGATCACCCGGCGCATGTTGCTACCCTTGGGCGGCAAGCGCTGGTGGTCGACCCAGTCGTTGGGGGCACCCGATTGACCAAGATCCTTATGGATGACGGAAGTGGGCTGAACATTCTGTACGCTGAGACCCTGGAAGGGATGGGCATTACGATGTATAAACTTAGTGAGAGCAATATGCAGTTCCACGGTGTCATTCCTGGGAAAGGCAAAGTCACTCGGGCAGATTACTCTTGATGTGGTTTTCGGTGATTCCAAGAATTACCGCAAGGAAAAGTTGACATTTGAGGTGATGTATTTCCACAGTGCTTATCATGTCATTCTGGGCAGGCCTGTGTTTGCTCGTTTCATGGCTCGACCATACGTATATCACAAGTTGAAGATGCCCGGTCCCAGAGGTGTGATCACAGTCACATGAAACAGGCAGAAAGCAGAAGAGTGCCTTCGGAAGGGCTACAAGATTGCAGATGAGCAGATGGCAGCCATAGAGATGCAGGAATACCAGAAAACTGCAGATCCGAGTGATTTGCTGCGGTCCAAGAAGCCTGCTTCAGAGTCTGCATTTCAGTAGGCAGGAGAAACCAAACCTGTTCATATCCACCCGAAAGACCCCAATGCAGCTCCGACTAACATATCAACGACACTCGACAGCAAATAGGAAGTCGCGCTCATCCAGTTCCTCCGTGAGAACTGGGACATCTTTGCATGGAAACCTTCTGACATGCTGGGTGTACCCAGGGGGCTGGCTGAGCACCGTTTGTGTGTTGACCCTAAAGCAAAACAAGTCAAAGAGCATCTTCGACGGTCCGCCGTTGAGAAGAGAAAGACGATTGGCGAGGAGGTGGCTCGGCTCCTAGCCGTTGGGTTCATCCGTGAGATTTACCACTCTGAGTGGCTCGCCAACGTCATCATGGTCCCTAAGAAGGATGATTTGCTTCGTATGTGTATTGACTTCAAGCATATCAATAGGGCCTACCCGAAAGATCATTTTCCTCTCCCCCGCATCGATCAGATAGTTGACTCGACAACGGGGTGTGAGCGTTTATCCTTCTTGGATGCGTATTCCGAGCACCATCAGATCTATCTGTATGGACCTAATGAAATAAAAATAGCCTTCATCACCCCATTCGGGTGTTTTTGCTATGTTACCATGCCTTTTGGTCTGAAGAATGCTGGAGCCACGTTCATGCGCATGATAGAGAAGTGCCTGCTCACTCAAATTAGTCGGAACGTGGAAGCATACATGGATGATATTGTGGTCAAGTCACGCAAGAGTTCTGACCTGCTGACTGGCCTCGCTGAAACCTTTTCCAACCTAAGAAGATATGACATCAAACTCAATCCGTCCAAGTGCACATTTGGGGTCCTAGGAGGGAAGTTGCTCGGTTTTCTTGTTTCCGAACGAGGAATCGATGCAAACCCAGAGAAGATTCGAGCAATCGTCTGAATGAAACGCCTTGTGCGTGTGCGTGATGTTCAGAGGCTTACGGGTTGTTTGGCTACACTCAGTCAATTCATTTCTCGCCTCGGTGAAAAGGCATTGCCTCTTTACCGACTAGTGAAAAAGTCTGATACATTCAAGTGGACTCCTGAAGCTGAAGAAGCGTTTGTAGAGCTCAAAGCCCTACTTTCCACCCAGCCGGTATTTGCTGCTCCAGTCAGCAAAGAGCCTCTGTTGTTATATATTGCAGCCACTGGGCAGGTTGTTAGCACAGTGCTCACAGTCGAGTAGGACGAAGAAGGCAAAGCCTATAAAGTTCAACGCCCAGTGTGTTACATCTGTGAAGTTTTGACTCTGTCCAAGCAAAGGTATCCGCCTTACCAGAAGCTTGTCTATGGAATCTATATGACAACGAAGAAAGTTGCACATTACTTTGCAGATCACTCGGTTTTAGTCGTCAGTGATGCCCCATTGTCAGAAATTTTGAACAATCGAGACGCAACTGGTCGAGTGGCTAAGTGGGCTATTGAACTCCTTCCTCTTTATATCAAGTTCGAAGCAAAGAAGGCTATTAAGTCTCAGGAAATTGCAGATTTCTTGGCCGAGTGGATTGAACAACAACAACCGACTCATGTCCACTCGGAACACTAGACCATGTTCTTTAACAGATCCAAGATGTTGAACGGTTCTGGTGCTGGAGTGGTTCTGGTATCCCCGAGAGGCGACAGGCTCAGTTATGTATTGTAGATTCACTTTGATTCTTCCAACAATGAAGCTGAGTACGAAGCGCTTTTATATGGGTTGCGTATGGCCATTTCACTCGGCGCCCGTCGCCTAATGGTCTACGACGACTCAGATCTGGTAGTGAATCAAGTGATGAAAGAATGAGATATCAGGAGCCCGGCCATGACAGGATACTGCAATGCAGTGAGAAAGTTAGAAACGAAGTTTGAAGGGTGGAAGCTCCACCACATACCCCGACTCAAGAATCAGGCTGCTGATGATCTGGCAAAAATAGGTTCCACTTGGAAGCCTATTCCAAGTAATGTGTTCTTGGAGCATCTGCACACCCCGTCAGTTCAAGAAGATCCCTTTACAGAGGAGCCCCCACAACCGATAAGTTCAACTGATCCGACTGAAGTTGAAATCCCAGCAGTAGTCGATCTAATCATGGAGGTTTTGGTGATCATCCCCGATTGGACAGTGTCGTACATTGCATACCTTCTTAGGCAAGAGCCCCTAGAGGATGAAGATGAATCTCGTCAGATCGTTTGCAGATCCAAAGCCTTCACAGTGATAGGTGATCAACTTTTCAAAGAAAGTGTGACTGGTGTTGCTCAGCGCACTAGTGCAGAACCGGGCTATAGCCCCGGTTCGTAAGGGGCTTTAGTGCCGGTTCTGTAACCGACACTAAAGAGTGGGGACTAAAGATTTCCCTTTTAGTATTGGTTCGCCACGAACCGCCACTAAAGGACAACCATGTGGCACGAGCCGGGGCCGGGTGGCGGGAGACCTTTAGTACCGGTTGGTAACACCAACTGGTACTAAATGTTTGGGCTGTTTTGGTTTTACTATTTATTTTTTCTTTAATTTTGTGTTTTCCAATTAATTCTTTTTCGTTTGCTAGTATTTTACGATACTACATATTATACACGTTATGTATATATATAAATAGAATTTCTCGTAGAACTGATTATATAGACCTACTAAACTAAGCCTGCGTGCATTTTGTCTTAGTGTACGCTCCGGCCAATCGACCCAGCCGGCCAGTACTCGTTAATTAGGCGGAACCATGCCCGCTTCGCTATTTCCACTTTCCTCCGCGAGAAAAATCCATAGTAACGAACTACGATCTCCCTTGCCTTCATCTCGGACAACCAATTGATCGTAACTGACCATCAGAACGTAGTAAAAGGAAGTGCTTGCCAAACCACTAATTCCTACCGTCAGTAATTGGCATGTACGAAGTAGTAACGAAGTTACCATCACTCTTATAGGAGCAGTAATCAGGAAGTATATATTAATGAAGCTACCATCACGTTTATAGCAGTAGTATTTAGTAAGTACTAGTACGTAGTAACCAAGTTAGTATAGCTATTATACACTATTATACCATCAGTAATTGGCATGTACAAAGCAAAAAAGAAGTTATCATCATTATTATAGCAACAGTAATTAGGAAGGACGTAACGATGTTACTATCCCTTTTAGGCTGGTCATAGTGGGGAGTAACATATGGTAGTATCATGCATATGATACTAGTATCTGATACTACACTTATAGTGCATAGTATCATAAAGTAGTACCATAGATGGTCTCATTTATTGCCATGCATGACATATAGTAGCATTATATTTATTATGATACGGTATCTACCTATGTTACTATGACCCCTCTCTCTTCTTTAATTGTCTGCCACATAAGCATGTTTGCGAGTCCCAAGTACATGATACTAGTTATGTTACCCCCACTATGGCCAGCCTTATAGCAGTAGTATTTAGGAAGTACGAGTAGTAATGAGTTACTATCATTCTTATAGCAGTAGTAACTGGCCCTTAGGAACTCGGAACGCAATTAGTGTCACCTATAATTTCCCTTACAATAATATATACTGTAACACTAGTTATTAACGAATTATTGAGCATGTAGTAATTCGTTACTATATAATACCATGGTTTTACTATGTTCACAAGACCATCCATAACTCATTGCAGGGTAAAGAATTTTCCTCCGTTACCATCTACTCTATCTCTATTATTGCCAACAGTTAGTGTCTTTACAATCGGGACGTCGTGGACCATGCATGGTAACCAAATTAAATCCGTTACTTTTTCCCACACACACATTTACCCTCAACTAATTATCGCATCGAGTGGCCTACCCCTGGTGCGATCCATCCACCCAATTAGACCGGAGCGCACGGTAAGCCATTCTGCACGCTCGCTCACAATAGCGCAGCCGTATATATACACATCCCGGCTATTCTACAACCCATTCCCGAATAAGCTATTCAGGAACCTTCCTAACTGCGCGAGAACAAACACCTAACTTTGTGACCTATACTAGTTAACTGTCGAGCGGACTTTTTCTGGCACCGTTTTTTCGCTTTGTTTTTCGGTTGTAGTTATTGAACCATTCATCGGAATGATGCATATGATATACCGTTGGATAGCTATTGAAAAGGAGCAAAAAACTCATGTTGACCTTTTTCCCAAAATTGATTTGGTTTTTAAACACAATTTAAAAACCTGAAAATCGATCAAACGAGTTTCCAATGTTTTTGTGAAAGGAATTTTTCTAAAAATATATCAGAACGAATGCGTATGATATACCATTAGAAAGCTACCGATTATCCCGAACTTTGGCATATATAACACATTCTTAGGGCGTGTTCTGAAACTGACGAGCTTCTTAAAAACTTCCTAGATTCAGCTTCTCGCATAGCTTCTCACTTCAGGTGGCGAACTAAAAAGCGTTCGGCGTCGTAGCTTCCGTTTTCTCTCTTTTGGCATGGGGCTGCCAGCCCATTTGAGCACAATAAGCCCAACTCGGAGGGATTGGCAGGCCAGGTTGGGGCCCAATACTAATCGCTAACGTGAGACAGCGAGAGTTTCCGGAAAGAAAATCGAACCGGTACGCAGGAAGTCACTTGGCGGTGGCAACCTGCTGTAATTCTTCTCAACTTCAACTTCTTGGTTTTCACGGATCTGGTCCAGACCAGCTTCCCCAACTTCTCCTTTTTTACACTAGACAGGTCGCCAACTTCTCGATTTCTGGGTTTGTTGACTTAATCTCTATTTCTAATGGAGCAGTTGATAGTCTTCGTTCCGGGTTTTTTTCCGTCCCATCTTCCATCTTCGTCTGTTTTTTTTCCGTCTCCCACCACTACCCTTCCCACTGCATTTTTTCTCGGGTTTTTTTTCGCTGCACCTCCGGTCTTTTCCAATACACAGCTAGAGTCGCACGACATGCATGCAACGCCACCCCGCTCGGTCTGGATCTCGGTGGCGGCAGCGACGGCTCCTCCCCACGCACCGACGCATCCCCGGAGCCCTCCCCACCTCTGAGGGAGTCCTGGATAAGGGGGTATCCAGACAGCCGGACTATATACTTTGGCCAGACTGTTGGACTATGAAGATACAAGATAGAAGACTCTGTCCCGTGTCCGGATGGGACTCTCCTTGGCGTGGAAGGCAAGCTTGGCGATTCGGATGTAGATCTCCTCCTCTATAAACCGACTTTGTGTAACCCTAGCCCCCTCCGGTGTCTATATAAACCGGAGGGTTTAGTCCGTAGGACACAACAACAATCATACCATAGGCTAGCTTCTAGGATTTAGCCTCTCTGATCTCGTGGTAGATCAACTCTTGTAATACTTATATCATCAAGATCAATCAAGCAGGAAGTAGGGTATTACCTCCATCGAGAGGGCCCGAACCTGGGTAAAACATTGTGTCCGCAGCCTCCTGTTACCATTAGCCTTAGACGCACAGTTCGGGACCCCCTACCCGAGATCCGCCAGTTTTGACACCAACATTGGTGCTTTCATTGAGAGTTCCACTATGTCGTCGCGATAAGGCCCGATGGCTCGTCTCGTTGTCAAAGACAACATCACCTCCGGGGGAGCCCTGGCTTTAGGCCAAACTCTCCGGCTGGGCGGCTTCGTTATGACCGCCCGATCGGCTGTTGCGCCGATGATGACTTCTCAGGTCATTAAAAATAGCCTCCATGTTGATTCGGAATTTGCCGAACAGATGGACCCAATGGAGCTCTTCTCCCTCAATGAGCTCTTGGATCACATCGCCGGCCTAGGCGTCGCTACGAACTATGACCAGATCAGGCTTAAACCTGATCAAAGGGAGATTCACTCTCCACCGGTCACCCACGAGATAGCGGTAGTGGAAGAGCATCATCCTAATTCTCCCTCCACTTTGAGGACGAACTATGTCCGGATTTCCGAGCTCTCCGAGCCGGATACCCGCTCGCGGGAGGACATGACCCTGGTCCCGGACTCAGGATCGAGGGGCGGGCCGAAGAAATCGGGTAACGCCCTAGAACCCGAGCCGTTAAGCTCGGAAGCTTCTTTTCCCCTGGGTCCCAGATCGGGTCGGGATTCGGATTCAAAACCGCCCACCCACCCAGATTTATCCAATCTTTCCCATATCAGACAAGAGTCCCAAGAAACAGTACATCACTACTGGGCTAGATTCCTTCTTGTGATAAACAGGGTCAA
Source organism: Triticum aestivum (assembly GCF_018294505.1). Lineage (NCBI taxonomy): Eukaryota > Viridiplantae > Streptophyta > Magnoliopsida > Poales > Poaceae > Triticum > Triticum aestivum. Next base: position 9,572,440 of record NC_057813.1, read on the forward strand.
GGACTGTCGCGAGGCAGATGCAATCTCCCTCTTTTGCAAAAATTGCACGGACAAAGGGATTCTCAATGCTATAAGTCGCCGTGAAATAGTACACTTCGCTGACTTAGTGGCCATAGTGCAAAAATACTGCGCGATGGAAAGCGCCTGGAAAACCCAAACAAGTTTTTGGGACAATCCGGCTCTAGCCAAATCCTCTATCCGAACTAAAAGGGTAAACTCTCATAAGTCACTCGATTCAAGTACCAAAAAAATAAAGCCCACCGCAAGGCACGGAAACGTATTGGGAGAATGGCTAAACGGGTTGTGCAAGATTCACAGCACACCCGATACTATGCCAACGCATAGCCTTAGAGCATGTTGGATACTCTGGCAGGTAGCAAAGAGCGGCGAGGATCTCCTCATAAAACATACAGCAGAGCAACATCCCGCCGGAGACAACAAAACGGTATTTACAGTCTTCGAGACTTTCGCCTCAAATAATAGGCGCAAGCGAGCTCAGCGCAGCCTCGCAGAAGTTTGCCACATGGCAACAATAAACACATGGAACGACACGGCTATAACTTACAATGCCAGTGACGAACCTCAATCCCGAACAGTCCGAGCACCGGCCGCTTTGGTCCTTAGCCCAATTGTGGATGGCTTCAGGCTCACTAAAGTGCTCATGGACGGCGGAAGCGGACTAAACCTCATCTATGAGGAAACCCTTAACAAGATGGAAATTGACAAGAGCCGCATTGAACGAAGCAGCACGACCTTCAGGGGAATCATCCCCAGTCGAGAGGCACAATGCGCGGGAAAAATCACACTGGATGTGGTATTCGGCACGCCGGAGAATTACAGGCCCGAAGAAATTACATTCCAAGTGGCCCCCTCAGCAACGGATACCACGCCCTCTTGGGGCGGGACACATTCACAAGTTTTCAGGCTATGCCCCATTACGAGTACATGAAGCTTAAAATGCCCGGGCCCAATGGAATCATCACTCTGGCTAGCGATCCGGACGTCGCACTCTGCGCCGAAAATAAAACCGTCGCCCTCGCCCTGGAGGCATTATCAGAAGCCCTCGCGGCCGAAGAACTGACAACACTGTGAGCAACAGTGGACAGAGACGATGTGATACTCGACAAGCGACCTAAATCCACCTCCTTCAAACCAGCGGACGAGATAGTCAAATTCCAGGTCCACCCAACGGACCCTTTGAAGACAGCTTCCATCGGGACACAGCTGAACCCCACAATAGACGCCGCACTGCAAGACTTCCTGCGTGAAAATTGGGATATTTTCGCCTAGCATCCTTCAGACATGCCGGGCATCCCACGCAGGCTGGACGAACGCAACCTCAATATACTAAAAGGATACAAGCCAGTCAAGCAGACTCTTAGACGCTTCTCAGAGCCTAAGCGGCAAGCCATGGGGGAAGAGCTAGCCAAGCTACTCGAGTACGGATTCATCAGAGACATCAAACATCCGGATTGGCTAGCAAACTTGGTAATGGTACCAAAAAAGGACAAATCCTGGCGCTTGTGTGTCGATTTTAAAGACCTCAATAAAGCTTGCCCTAAGGATCCCTTCCCCCTCCCCGGCATTGATCAAATAATCGATGCCACCGCAGGACACAACTCATTGTGTTTCCTCGACGCATACTCCGGATACCATCAAATAAAGATGGCGGAGTCCAACCAGGCTGCAACAACCTTCATCACTCCGTACGGCCCCTTCTGTTTCAACACCATGCCCTTCGGGCTCAAAAACGCCGACGCAACCTATCAACGCATGATTCAGACATGCCTGAAAAAACAAATCGGCAAGACAGTAGAGGCCTACGTAGACGACGTGGTCATCAAAACAAGACACGTCGAAACTTTAATAGACGACTTGAGGCTTACGTTCGATAATCTCCGAACATACGACATCAAGCTCAACCCGGAGAAGTGTGTCTTCGGAGTACCCTTCGGAAAATTGCTCGGCTTCATCGTTTCCAATAGAGGAATTGAAGCCAATCCGGCAAAAATCCGAGCTCTGTCACAGTTGGCTATCCCAATAGACCTCAAGCAGATCCAGAAACTAACTAGATGTGTGGCTGCCTTAAGCCGCTTTATCTCCCGCTTAGGAGAAAAAGCACTACCCATGTATCGCCTTCTTCGACGCACCGAACACTTCGAGTGGACGGATGCGGCCACGGCTGGACTGGAAGAAATAAAGGCACTCTTGGCCACCAACCCAGTCCTGACCGCGCCAAACAGTGGCGAACCGATGCTATTATACGTAGCCGCAACAAACCAAGTTGTGAGCGCAGTGCTCGTCGTCGAACGAGAGGCAGACGGACACAAGTTCCCGCTCCAAAAGCCAGTATATTACGTGTCCACGGTCCTCACTCCATGTAAATCTCGGTACCCGCACTATCAAAAGATAGCGTATACGGTCTTCATGGCGTCCCAGAAACTACGACACTACTTCCAAGAGTGTTCGATCACGGTGGCCTCTGAAGTACCACTCAATGACATAATACATAACCGCGACGCAACAGGCCGAATTGCTAAATGGGCTATTGAGCTCCTTTCGTTCGACATAACATACAAACCACGGCGGGCCATTAAGTTGCAAGTACTGGCTGACTTCATCGCCGAATGGACAGAGGCCGAACTCCCTAAATAGTACGGCGCGTACTCAAATTGGATCATGCATTTCGACGGCTCCAAAATGCTGGCCGGATTGGGAGCAGGTGTCGTCCTGACATCCCCCACCGGAGATACGGTGCAATACGTCCTCCAAATATTATACACAGACTCCAACAATGCAGCCGAATACGAGGCTCTATTGCATGGTCTTCGGATGGCAGTCTCCATGGGTATTCAACGCTTCGAAGTGCGCGGGGACTCGAACCTCGCAATATCTCAGGTAAATGGAGACTTTGACACCAAGGACCCAAAAATGGCGGCTTATCGCAGTGCCGTCCTCAAAATGTCAGCTCGGTTCGAGGGGCTCGAATTCCACCATGTGGTCAGAGAAAATAACCAAGCGACCGATATCATCGCCCGCATCGGCGCTAGACACGACCCCGTCCCACCTAATATCTTCTTAGAAAGGTTGTTCAAGCCGTCCGTGGCATGGGAAGGGGAGTTCGGCACTATTAGTCCGTCTCCAAACACAACCCCAGATTCTGAACCTTCTGATGTAATTGGAGGCTCTGCCACCGAAATAACATCTTCGGCCCACGAAATAATGGCTGTCATCGCCCCGTGGACCGAGCCCTTCTTGGCCTACCTTAATAGGCAAGAGCTCTCCGAGGACCAAAATGAGGCACGTTGTATTGTGCGATGCTCTAAAGCCTACAAAGTCCATGAAGGAGAACTCTACAAGAAGAGCCCCACCGGAGTGCTCCAACGATGCATCTCCGAAGAGGAAGGGCGGCAGCTCTTAGCCGAAATCCATTCCGGACTAGGCAGGCACCACGCGGCAGCCCGAGCTCTCGTGAGCAAGGCCTTTCGGATAGGATTCTACTGGCCGACAGCCCGGGCGGACGCACAAGACCTTGTCCAACATTGCGTTGGTTGTCAACTATTTGCCAATCAGAGCCATATGCCCCCTATCGCTCTCCAAACGATCCCCATAACTTGGTCCTTCACAGTCTGGGGGCTGGATATGGTGGGACCCCTTAAGGGGGGAAGGCATAAGAAAAAAATACTTATTGGTCATGGTAGACAAGTTCACCAAATGGATAGAAGCCAAACCAGTTAAAACGGCCGAATCCGGACCAGTGATAGACTTCATATCGGAGGTTGTACACCGCTACGGTTTCCCCCACAGTATTATCACTGACAATGGCTCCAATTTTACAGTCGAAGAGGTAAAAGCCTGGTGCGGCAAAAAGGGCATTAAGCTCGACTACGCCTCTGTCTATCGCCCCCAAACAAATGGTCAAGTTGAACGTGCAAATGGTATTATCATGAGCGGTATCAAACCCAGACTAGTGCGATCCTTGAAGGAATCAGACACGCATTGGGTTGAGGAACTCGACTCCGTACTCTAGGGGCTGCGGACCACGCAGAATCGCACCACCGGATACACACCATTTTTTATGGTGTATGGCGCAGAAGCAGTGTTGCCCTGCGACATAATTCATGATTCACCTCGCGTGTGCATGTATGAAGAGAAGGAAGCCGAGCTAGACCGACAGGACAACTTAGATGCTTTGGAGGAGGAGCGTGATGTCGCTAAAGCCCATTCCGCATTCTATCAGCAACAAGCTCGAAGGTATCAAAGCAGAGAAGTACGGGCCAAAACTTATAACATTGGCGAACTCGTTCTACGCCTACCTGTGAAGAAGAAGGACAAACTCAAACCCAAGTGGGAGGGTCCCTTCATCATTGATAAAGTTCTCACCGGAGGAGCGTACCGTCTGCGCAGCGTATCTGATAACAGACTCGAGCCGAACCCATGGTACGTGGCCAGACTCCGGAGATTCTACACCTAGCGCCGAACCCAGTATTCGTCTCCTTCACTCCGCTTCTTCAATTATGTTCCCTTTCCTCCTTTCTCTCCCCTTTTCTTTTTTCCTTTTTTTACAGCCTTAAAACTGTACGGATGCCCTGAGCATTCCGGCCGCATTATGCGTGCACACTATACCTGGGGGCTTCCTATTCGGAAGCTAAATATAACCACTTTTAATGGCTTCTTGCCAGCCACATATGCATTTTTTCCATATGTGCCTTTTCTTCACCATTATATGCATCAATATGACTTAAGTTTTGGCCATGCTGGGTTGCCTGGCTCTTGTATTTATGCCCTACATTCCCGTTAATTCTGCTAGGGCATAAGGGGAGCACCTCTGCAATTGTTACTGCCGGTTGAGCCAAATGTGTACCTCAGACTGGGTGAAGCCGAAAGATAGCATTCTTAAGGGAATATTCGGTCGGTGAACAAAAGATATTCTCGTTAATAACAATGAAAAAACCCAGATGTTTTGTTTCCTACGCTTCTGTTCGCATTCGGACATGCATATCGATGCATGCGTACCTAGAGAAAGGAACCCCTAATGAAACTATTCTCTCTGGAAGATGTTTCTTACTATCCATGTAATATAACATAACTAGTTGGGTACTTGTCTGTTCAAACACTTATGACCCCTACGCCTGGTTTCCACGCATACCCCGGTTTTTCATAACTGTGTGGGTATTCGGACACACCCCAGACTGTCGGATCCGGGGGCTGAAGTGAAAAGGTCCGCCATGACAAATGATTTTCAATCCGGCTAGGGAGTACATGAGCCTGTTCAAATTACATAATCATATCGATTGGCCGTACTCTTCCTCTATACCATCCAATAGGCTGTCTAACTTACAATCCTACTGGGAATACTTTGCAGCTAACGCTACTTGATTATACACCAAACTAATGGGTATCTCTTGTCCATCTGGCCCAGCCGGTCCAAATTCGTCCATATGGTTAGGGTCAGCTTTGGCGTATCGCGTCTTCACCATGGCCCAAGCTTCTCTCGCACTTTGCCGGCAAGCTGATACCTTCCATAATCGGAAGCGTCGCCGTGCTCCTTTGAGCATCTCTACAAGTTCGCTCATGCCTCCTGGTAGGGAAGCGGACGGCCACAAAGCCTGGGCAATACCCTACATCACCTGCCGAGCTCGCTCGTGCAGTTGTGAAAGCTCTTGCAGCATATCGCCTGCGGAACCGGGCATCTCCTCTTCAGGGCGTCCCGTCAACATACCTGCAGACATAAATCTGTCAATACGCCTCCTCGCTGAACTATACTATAGTTCGTTCAAGCACTTACTATAAATGCTGCATCGAAGCCTCCGGTTCTCCTTCACGGAGTCCGCGAGCTGAGCCCGAACATCTTTCAATTCGACGCTCAGTTGGAGATTAGCATCTTGCAGCTTATTCCTCTCCTGAATAGACTGTGTCAGCACGCGTTCGCCTGCCTTCAGCTGACTTCGCAGATGCAACTCATTATCTCCCACAGTCTCCAAAATTTCCTCCGGGATTGTCTGCCGAATACTTCGTCAGATTTATAAACCATGCCGAACATGCAAACTGGTATAAGGAAACTATTACCAGAAGAAATCTTTTTGGATCCCTCTTGTTCGGCTACATTAACCTTATCTGGGCCTTACACTCCTCCAGCTCTAGAAACAACTGGGTATTCTTCTCTACAAGAACCTGTGCATTTAATGATCCTTAATCAGTTGTGCCAACTGTTTCAAGTCTCATGGGCTACTACTACACATACTTTTTTGAATTCTCTTACCCGTATATCCTCCACATACTGGTCCGTTGCTCTGGCAAGTCCATCTTGAGCAGCGCGGATATAGGCGTGTTCGGAATTGAAGGCATTGAACACCTCTTTGGAAAAAAATACTACCGCGGAGTACGGCCCGTCGGCGCCGGTGATTCATGGCGCTTTCCACTTCTGAATTTGTGGCGGAAAGCATATCCGTATCCTCCGCAGGAGGACAGTTTGGCACTGTCCCCACATCAGCCTCCGCCTGTGAATCCGATCCAGGAATCCGGCTGCTGGAGGCGTGGCAGGTAGGGTCCCCGGACATAGTCCGGCGCTTCCTGACATGACATAATTAAAGCCGTCACGCCTCGACAAATAGACCAAATAGACCACGGGGCAAGTTCAATGTATACCTCTGTGTCTGCGTGCCGCTCCTAACTGCCTTGCTTTTAAGCCTACCTTGTCTAGGCGCCTCTTGCTGAGAGGCCCCCGCGGGTTCCGCACGGCGTCCTGACCGCCGTTTCTATAAAAGTATGGCATGTGATTATAAGGTACGGCAAAGCGAAGGAATCCTTTCGGAAGGTTGGAACCCCGACATTACTTACATGCGGCACGGGAAGCAGTCCGGGATAATCCGCAATGATGGCCACTAAAGAGCCGCCACTGCTTGCCTGATAGAAAGTCCCGTCGACGAATTCCATGGATATGTCCGGATCTTCTTCAAATCCGGGGTCGAGAGCCCGGCCAGGATCCTCTGGCTGCGGAGAGGGGTTGTTGAACTCTTTCACGGCCTTCCTTAGTTCCTGTTTTGAAACAGCAAGGTAAATAATTGTGGCAAAGAAGGTAAGAACGAATAGAGTTGAGTAAAAGATGACAATTTACCCAGCTTCGGGGGTTGTACATGGAAAATCCATCCTGCAGTTTAATGCGGAGGAACTCCTCTTCTTCTCCCTTGTACAATTCGGATAGTATCCTCGCTAAAGATGTGGCGGAGTCCGGACCTTTGCGACCGCAGCGGGAGGCATCATCTTCTCCATTGAAGTGCCACATGGGTTTTCCCCTATATTGAAGTGGCTGCACTCCCCTTATTATGCATATTGACATAACTTCGATTATTGTCAATCCTGATTTGGCCAGGGTTTGTATCCGGCTCATCAAATAGAAGACTTCCCTGTTTTCTTCCTCCTGGGGGCTCCGAGGGCGCCAGCTTTGGCGTTTCTTCAGGGGAGTATTGGTAAACTCAGGAAGGCCCGTCTGGACTGGGTCCGGAAGGGAAACGTCATCAACATAAAACCACTCCGAGGGCCAGTCTTCGGATGCCTTCTTGGGAGTACCGGACAGGTATCCGGTCTGGGCGATGCGCCATATTTCGACTCCGCCCACTTGATAAATAGATCCCTCCTGGTTGCGGAGGACGAGGCAAAACAACCTCTTCCATAGCTTGAAATGAGCTTCGCAGCCCAGGAACAACTCGCAGAGGGCAACGTAGCCCGCAATGTGCAGTATGGAGGTGGGGGTAAGATTATGCAACTGGATACCATAGAACTCCAGGAGCCCGCAGAGGAATGGGTGGATTGGAAACCCGATGCCTCTTAGCAGATATGGGACAAGGCATACCCGCTCCTCCCGAGATGGTTTAGGGAATCTCTCCGCTTGCTCCCCGCCATTATAGGTGGCTAGTCCGAATCGGGCAGGGACCATGTATGCGGGCGGAAGCAACCCTTTGGTTTGCAGCTCTATTAGGTGGCTGTGAGGGATGGAACACTTTTCCCAATCCCCTGGCTTCGAGCTGGGGGAGCGACGAGCAGGGCTGCGGCGACCGGTCATGATGGGATGGCCTCTTCTGGGCGCGCTCTGCGAAATGCTTGCTTGGGGGAAGATGGTGTGATTTGGATCTGAAGATCCCCGTCTCCTCAAGTAGACGGCTCACCTACGGGATTAGGGTGGCGAATGCAAAAATGCCCCGGCCCCTCGTCTTCGATCGACACATGGAGGTGGCCATTATTGAAGCACAAAAGCCGAGGAGTACAACCTTACTGGGAAGCCGGACACTATTCGCTACGACGGGTGCACCGGATTTGGAGAAAGAACCCGCCTTGCAATGCCGAAGACAATCTGCGCGCCAGACTCATCATCATTGAAGCCTAGTTCGGGGGCTACTGAGAGAGTCCTGGATAAGGGGGTATCCGGACAGCCGGACTATATACTTTGGCCAGACTGTTGGACTATGAAGATACAAGATAGAAGACTCCGCCCCGTGTCTGGATGGGACTCTCCTTGGCGTGGAAGGCAAGCTTGGCGATTCGGATGTAGATCTCCTCCTCTGTAAACCGACTCTGTGTAACCCTAGCCCCCTCCGGTGTCTATATAAACCGGAGGGTTTAGTCCGTAGGACACAACAAAAATCATACCATAGGCTAGCTTCTAGGGTTTAGCCTCTCTGATCTCGTGGTAGATCAACTCTTGTAATACTCATATCATCAAGATCAATCAAGCAAGAAGTGGGTATTACCTCCATCGAGAGGGCCCGAACCTGGGTAAAACATCGTGTCCCCAGCCTCCTGTTACCATTAGCCTTAGACGCACAGTTCGGGACCCCTACCCGAGATCCGCCGGTTTTGACACCGACAACCTCCTCCCTTCCCCTATGGCGACTCCACTCTTGAGGCTCCATGGAGATGATGGAAGCTCGACGGCGTCGGCTTACCGGAGATGAAGAAGACAACCAGGTGCTGCAGTACTCGGGAGGAGGAATTGGCGATGGAGGTGGCTCCACCTTGATGTCGCGGACCGCCCACTGGACGAAATCAAATCGAACCAGGACGATGTGGTTCGGTGGTCAAGAGCGGCTACGTGGGATGTAGTATAGTACGGCTCGGACGTCTCGAATAGGGGCTCTCTCCGCAAGGCCTCCTCTACGCTAGTATGTTCTCTTATCCGAACCTTCTTCTCTTCGGTCACGCACGCACCAACACAGCTGACCCATCGTTGACCAGCGGCAGAGGTGTTCGAGGAGTCTGTCCCGGGGCTACGCGTGGAGCACGTCGACGTCTCTGTCTTGCCATTGCTCAACACAGCCCTACCGGCTAGGGTTCTTATTTGCCATCGAGGCCTTCCGCAATAGGGTCCATGGTGCCTGATTGCTTCCTCTCCGGCTGGATCAGGGCTCCAACCACCCACTAAGCTATACCTCATCTTCCCTCTTCTCTTAAATTTTCCATGGTTCTTGGTCTGATTCTCAATAACGAGCTCAAACTCGAGATGAGTTTTTGGTCATGACCTGCCCTATTTTGTTGGTACAGATTATTGTACTACTGTCTTAGTTGAGTGGCAAATATTTACTGAGATGGGATAATAGGTATAGTGTTTTTCTATTTCAAGACTTCATCTGATTTCTTCCCGGTCTATGTCAATTTATTTTTGTTCTGAATAATTTACCAACACAGTCCAGGTTCATGTACATTGCACATGTTAACAAAATCTCAAATATCTTCATGGGATATATATCTCTAATCATTATCTTTTCCAGAATGAAGAGAAGGTATGAGAAAGATAATACTAATATTCCTATACATTTGACATTTAACTTTTACCAGGTTCTTGGATTTCTCTTAATCATGTCTATTAGAGTTTCTTCTATATATGTGGATGATGTTTTCATTGAAATTCTCATTATATGCATGTTTTTCCTGTTGGTTAGTTGGTCCATGCAAAAACCAAAAAGTATGGTGGCTGACTGGTTGTATGTGGTACTTCGGCTACATGTTTCTTCTATATTAATAGAAAATTCTGCAAGGTTTTATGTGCCTGAAAAGGTAAAATTTCATGTAGTTGCAATTGCAACCAGAGAATCCATGGTGTGTTGGTTTGTTTCTCATTATATGCATGATCTTTCCTTTGAAATTCCAATATTTAGATTGTAGAATTGCCAGTTACAGAAAATATGACAAAGTATTTTCAGTTGTGATATCAGAGTGTCCTTTTTGTGATTTTCATTTGTAGCACTGAGTTGTGCAGATTTATGATGGTCAAAATAATGCGGGCTAAATCTATTTCCCCTGAATTAGTAGATTTATTTGTTCCATTGTGCACACCTGAATATTCAGAGTAATATGCAGGCAACAGCGTCTACATGTACTCGGTCAAGCTCTTGCGGAATTTGGACTTATTATTTTGACTTATGGCTCTGAGAAAAACTCTTTTCTAGATTAGGCTTTTAGATCTACGAATTACGAGAGAGATCTCCGAAAATATAAGCGAGATGCTCTTACACCAGAAAGATAATATAAACTACTCGGCACTAGAAAACTTATATGAGCACACTTAATTAAGTAGTAACCTGATGTTGGTATGCATATCACAAATGAGATCTATATTCTTTATCTTGAACCTGCAAATGATTTTAGGGGAAATAGTGCATTCTGAAATATTGTTTGTTTGGCTAAGGTTAGGAGATCTAGCAAATGAGGCCATGTCTCAAAGAACAAGGTGCATGTTAAGTATTTTTCCTCCCTCCCTCCCTCATCTGGGCGAAGAAGACATGCTGGACTGGGCGACTTCAACACCTCCCTCATTGACGGTGTCTACAAGATACTCGGCAAAGTCGACAACATATACAAGATGCTCGGCAACGACAATGGTGTCTCCTTCCACCTCTTCAACAAAACCACCCTCAGACCCAGTAAGCAGACCCTCACCTTCCTCTCTTCCTCATGCATCCAACGTGCTGTGCTTGGCACAGCCGCTGAATGCACAATGCCACTGTGTAACCACTTGCTCCAGTACGTGTGTGCATTTCAGTTTTCTACTCGGCATTCTCTCAACAATCTCAAGTTATTTGGTGATTGGTTCTTTGACCTCTAGGCGAAATCACCTGGTTGAACTTGCGATCTGCTAGAGCCAATACTTGTGGAGCCTGCAGGTTTTATTTTTTTTCAAAGGGAAAATAAAAATCACTATTTGGGAGTGAAGCTATTTTGTCAGAAAAAACATAATCTTAAGAACTTTCAAAGTTTAGCAAGTATCTGGTTCTGAACTTTCGAAGAGTGCTTGTAATAGTAACTTCTTCAGTCTTTTATACCATCATAGCAAATTAGCGCGTACTACAAATGGTAATGAAGTTCTGTTATCTGCCAATCTCATGGTTGCTGCAACGTATTCCAATCTCATGGTCCCAGCCAATGTCTTGTTGGATGTGGTCAAGCTAGCCATGGCGGTGAAGGCCATATCCAGCACGTGATGGCTATGGCAAGGAAGGCCAAGCCCATGACGTTCACGGCTAAGGTGATCACGGCCATGTCCAGGATGACGTGCACGGGCATCGGCATGATATTGCCAGGAGTGCTAGACAGGGTCGAGGAGGACGTGGGTATGGTGTTGGTGGCCGTGGCCGTGGTCGAGGAGGACGTGGGTGTGCTGCCGGTGGCCGTGGCATGGCCGTGGTCGAGGAGGACGTGGGTGTGGTACAGGTGGCCGTGGCCGTGCTCGAGGAGGATGTGGGCGCAGTGCTATTAGAAGTTAGAGCATCTTCACTAGCCTCTCCAGGACGCCCACCAGACCATCTTTTTAGGCTCGATTTTAGGTTTGGACGACACTTTTCGCTGAAAAACGGCCCAGCCACGCCCCCAACATCCCTCGGGACGTCAAAATAGCGCCGGCAAACCCAGGCGAAACCCGGCGCGCTGGGGTCTCTTGGTGACGCCGGCGGACGTTTCGGCGAATCGTGTCTCACCACATATCCTTTTTGTTGGTCCACTTAATCATTCTCCTCACAAACTTTTGCTTGGGGTGGGGTGTGACTGAGAAGATGCCCTCTCTATTTCGCCGGATTTTGCTGGATGACTTTCAAAACACCAACTTTTTTGGTTCGTTGATATTTTTGGGGTGCTAACAGCTGGAGATGCTCTTATCAAGGAGCCCTCGCACTGCTGGTTATAGCAACACCGAGCGAGGGTTCTCCGGGCCTGGTAGCCGTTTCAATGTCCATGGCTTGCCCGGTCGTGGGTTCTGCTGTCTTGGACTGGCCACCCTAGATATAATTTTTGTCTTTCGGTATTACAATAGTAACATGCCATTGTACATTGCCAATTGAGAAAATTGTGGAAATAATTAATAGTGTTGTCAGTCTGCATGCACAACTCCCACACGGCCAAAAAACAGAGGAGAGGGTGGGGCAAGGACGAGGGTATATATAAGCATCTATTTGGTCTTGGTTGGCAGCTAGAACCAGGACAGGAGTGTTGAGTATAATGTTTATTAGGAAAGGCGAGATAGATTACGATTTGTTCTGGCTTGTCTTGTATTTCAAGTAGATCATTGTACTCTTATATATATGCCCACGAGGCTCAAACAATACACAACAACTATTCCACCAATCCCTCTCTCCCTTCTAACATGGTATCTATCGCAAGTCGATCCTAAACCCTAGCCGCCGCCGCTTCCGCACTTGCGCGCCGCCCCCGGGGCGGTCGGCCTCCATGACCGCCGCCGGGGGCCGCACCGCCCGTACCTAGGGTTCGTCCGCCGGCCGTGTTGGCCGGCTGCCCTAAAGAGTCTTTTTCCCGATCCTTTGATCCGGGTTTGTCTCTCTCGCCAGTCGTTTTGATCGGCGTCTACTTTTTGGTTTCCCGATCTTTTCTTGATCGGTTTGCGTCGCCCACCGCCGCCGTCGACACCTCGCGCCTCTACTCCGACATCGGCGCAACTGGTCGGCTACTTCACCAACCCGGCGGCCTCGCGTGACTGGCAGCTCTCAAGGCCGTCGTCCATGCGCCGACCCGCCCATCGATCTACGCCGGCCGTCACCGCCCTGCTCCGATCGGGACTCCTGCATCACCCCGACCCGGCGGCCTCGCGCCATGCGGCGGCCAATCATAGCCGCCCCGCCGCCCGCCGCCGCCGGCTTCATCTCGGACTCCGCCGCCACCACGCCTCCACCGAGCGGCGTCCCCGACCTCGTGCGCGATCGGCTTGATCACCCGCTCGCCGCCGTGATCCGCCTCATCTACGCCGCGCGACCGCCCTGGCCCGTCAGTTACGCGCGCCTCCGCAGGTCCCGTGAAGATCGTCTCCGAGTTCAGCGCGCCCCTCCGCCGATCGAGCAACGGGCTGCCGCTGCGTCGCCTCGTCGGGCCGCAGCGCCGCCGCCCCATGGTTCTTCTCCCGACTGCACCGACCCGCGTCACCGCTGCGTCGCCCCTTCGGGCCGTAGTGCCGCAGCCCACGGTCTACCGCCACCCCGAGGCCGTCCGCTCCAGGCCGTCCCCGTGGCTGCACCGACCCTCGCGCCGCCGCTGCGTCGCCCCGTCGGGCCGTAGCGAGCGTGGCACGCGGTCCACGTCGCCGTCTCGAGGCCGTCCACGCGGTTGCACCACCCCGCGCTTCGCCGTTGTGCCGCCCCTTCGGGCTGTAGCACCGCGGCCCGCGGTCCCTGTGACCGTCCCGAGGTCTTTCGTCGTCACCCCGACCTGCCCGCCGCCGCTGCGTCGCCCCTTCGGGTCGTAGCGCCGCGGCCCGCGGTCCACCGCCGTTCCCGCGCGTCGACTTCCTGTGGCATGCGCCGCACCACCTCCTTTGGCGCGGGAACGCCACCGTCCGCGCCGGTCTTCGTCACGCTGTCGGGTTCTTCGCCTACTTCGACCATCGTCGCCGCGCTCCTGACCTAGCCGCCGCCGCCGCCGTCAGGCCGCCGCCGCCGCTCTTCTTTTGTAGCCGCCGCCGCAGCCGCCCGTCCACCTCCTTCGTCTTCGTCAAGCACCAGCCCGTCGCCAGCGTCGTCGTCATCTACCCCGACCGCTTCATTTACTCCGATAACCGCGGGCGACATTGGCCCCGTGCCGATTGGCGCCGCAACCGTCGTCGAGTCCTTCTCTGCTGGCCTCTCCGACTTCTTCGACATGGCGTACAGCTCGTGCAGGTCCCTGTCTACGCATGCCCGATGCTGGCAACACCGCCGTGTGCCTTCGTCCACGACGTGTCCCCGGGCCCGGCAAGCCTGGTGCAGCGCTTCGTCAACTTCGTCTTCGTCCGTCTACGCATGCCCGGTGCTGGCAACACCGACGCGTGCCTTCGTCTACGATGTGTCCCCGGGGTTGGCAACCCCGGCGTGACGCGTCGTCAACATCATCTACTTCCTGACGCATCACTACTTCGACACCACTGCGCCCACGACTAACTCGGCGCCTCCTTGCGCCCGCGGCTCCACGGCGACTTTCTCGACACCGGCTACCCCGACTCGACATCGACCACGGCATTCTTCGCACGGCTACCACGACCACGGCTCCACCACCCACGCTCTCGGCTACCTCGACAAACGGCACAAAGGACTATCGCCTTGCTTTAGCAACCTCGTCGGTTGCCACTCCAGCCACGACTCCGCGATGCGTCGACCATTACGACTGTGGGGGAGTGTCCGTCGGCTTGCCTTCGGATTCTTCTCCAGTCTCACTGTCTGCGTCGCTACCGTTGTGACTGCGGGGGGATGTTGAGTATAATGTTTATTAGGAAAGACGAGATAGACTAGGATTTGTTCTGACTTGTCTTGTACTCCAAGTAGATCATTGTACTCCTATATATATGCCCACGAGGCTCAAGCAATACACAACAACTATTCCACCAATCCCTCTCTCCCTTCTAACAAGGAGCCTGCTCTTTAGTCCCGGGTCCAGCCACTAACTGGGACTAAAGGGCAACAGGCCCTTTGGTCCCGGTTCGTGTCTGGAACCGGGACCAAAGGGGTCATACGAACCGGGACTAATGACCCCCGAGGCCCGGCCGGCGCCCTGGCCTCACGAACCTGGACTGATGCACTCATTGATCCCGGTTCGTAGGAGAACCAGGATTAATGCCTTTTTCTGGCTGGAGCAAAGTCCTGTTTTCTGCTAGTGGTACAAGTTGCACCGCTTATCTATACCACGAAATAATACATGAATAACTTAGAATAACAAGATGAAGCCTAGGCATCACTTGGGCTGCATTTCCCTAAAAAAACAAAACTTAGGCTGCACAGAGCCTAAATATTTCGAGGCTCATATGGGCTGTGCACCAACTGTTCGCTGCTTCTCACATGCATGCAACAATGAAACATTGGCAATATTTTTCAGATATAATTAGCGAAGGACAAAGCTGCAAATGACGTGACATTTTCTGTCCATAGAATGAGAATAATCACGAGCGCTTATTTAATGGCAATCAATATGTAGCGTTTTGGACTGAGCCCTCTTTTGGACTTCCGGAGCTGTACCTAGACCTAGCGATTGCATTAACGTTGAAGTCATATTCAACGAAAGCAAATCTGCCAAGTTAAAAGTTGCCGTCAATCACGAATCAAGTAGGGAAAGAGACTTCTTAACAGTATCCTCCAATGATTTTCTTCTAAAAGTTGCTCGAGAGGGAGCTAATTAATACTTCCTCCGTCACAAAATAATAGTATATTTTAGATATTTCAATCTCTACTCCTAATGGAGCAGTTGGTAGTCTCGCTTCCAGGTTTTTTTTCGTCCCATCATTTTCGTCCGGTTTTTTTTCGTAGGTTAACCGTCGTAGATTTTTTTCGATGTTGGTTTCTTATTCATCGGTTTATTTACCCCTCAGCTCTTTCCTTGCAAATCAGCACTTTCCAAACGTGCACGCAATCACGGATCTAAATTTACTAACTTATCCAAATCAACCGATACCTTCCATTATTGCAAATTTTTTTAGGAAACAAATAATAGATTTTAAGGAAACAAATAAAAGATTTTAAAGACGCATCATACTTTACTAACAATCACTAAAAATCAAATCTAAATTAATTAACCTTACCTTAAATCACTCAATCACTTTAATTAGAAAACATTTTCTTTCCTAACTGCACCCCGCTTAGTGCGCACATAACAATCCGAAGTAATTAGAGTCACATGATTGAATCCATTTATTTAGAGCGACATGATTGCGTTTCGGGATGGAGGTCATGATTTCGTCGAGGTCGTTGCTGCCTCCTACACTCAGGGTGTGTCGCCGAGATCGAGGCGAGCATGAGGAGCTGTGGCCACCGCCATGGTCACCCCATCGCAGGGGATGGAGCACGCCGTCGGCCTACAGCTTGTGGAGATCACTGTTGCTCTTCAGGTCGCGTGGTGACCGGATCTTGCCGATGTGTCCCTCCCCGACGACCTCCTCTTCGCCCGGTTGGCTGGCATGGATCTCGCCACTACTGCCCTCAACTTCTCTGCCTCGAGCTCGACGGTCAGCCACCATGGATCCCCCAGCTGGAGGGTCACGTGAACCAGCCGTCCTCCCATGCTGCAGCGGCAAGAATGTGACATGGCTCTCCGTACACGAAGAGTGGAGTTCGGTCAAGTACTTATATACTTGGCCTCTACTGCTGATCCATGTACATGGAGAAGAACAGGCAACCGCTCATTCATGCTTCGTTCCACTCCTTTGCGCTACATTACTGGAGGTGACATTTTTCTATCTCTCTATGTTGTAACAAGCCTGCTGTCTGCATAGTTAATGGATTTTTTATTTAAATTTATCGCTGCTTAGTGCTTTGTTGCAATTGTTCACCCAAGATTCTTATATATAATCTGAGCGTATGTAGGCATACTTAGCTTTGCTATTCCATTTTTTTCTGGCGCATAGAAATAAGAGTATTGTCCAGGTTAGGTATTCAATTGAGTATGGTATTTGGATTGCTATCAGAATGTCTTTTCTATGCATGTGATTTCTCATATCTGATTATAATATTTGTGAAGTCGTGCATTGCACGTGCACTTGGAAGCGGGCCCGTGGCCCGCGTTGGACGGCGCCGACGCCGACCCAAACCACCTCGTCCGCGTATTCTTGGAGTTGTGGCTGGTCGATTTACATGATTCATATTGTTATGTACTAGCGTGTATGTGTGAAATAGATGGATTATGGTCCCGTACCCAATAAGATGGATATGTGTGTGTGTTAGAGCGAGAGGGAGACGGGGATAGAGAGTGAGGAAGAGGGAGGGAGAGTGTGGTTCTGTGTGTGTGTGAAGATTTGATGGTAAAAAAAGTCGCCAATGTCGTAATATTGAACTCTTAAAGTTAATGTGGCCCCGTTGCAACGCACGGGTGTTCTTCTAGTATTTACTACATACAAACTAAACTGATTGAACAAACACACAAAAACGTGTTTATATACATCTGACCCATACAAAAGTTAGAACATCTTATATTTGTGAACGGATGGAGTATTTTTCAAAAAAATTACGATGAACTTTAATATATTAATAATATGGATAAGATACAGATTACACGCGGACTAAGGCCCTGTTCGGTACCCCTCCGCTCCACCAACTTCGGGAGCGGAGTTGGTGGAGCTGCTGCACAAATCGAAGGAGTTGCGGTTTTCCCGCTCCGCAGATTCCCGGAGCGGCTGATTACCGAACAGGCCTTAAGTTTCTAAATATTGTTTCCGAGTAAACAAGTCCTACTTGCGATGATCTTTATTCCAAAAATCATTACAAGCTAGATTATTCTTCTGTTTACTCTTTGTGAAATTAAAAAAAGGAAAAAAGAAAAGAAAAAGAAACACAAATATGCCCACCACAAGTCTTGCAAGTCATCTTATTCGATGCTCTTTGTTAGGCGCCATAATTAAGCCGATTTCTCAATCAGCTCGTGGAATCCTGAAAAGGGACTAAGCATTTTTATCTGTTCACTTTATGGAAAACAAATTATGGACACGATTATTGAAGCATCTGGCATGAACAAAGTTTGGAGCACGCATGTTTTCTCGAGGTACGTACCGATAGCAGTCGAAGTCGTGGGTGGTCGGGAGGAAGGAGATACGGACGCCGCACCTGGCAGGGAGCGTGGCGGCGCGGCGAGTGAGCACCTTACCGGCGGCGACCATCTCCTTGTGGATGCACGCGCAGAGGGCGCGCCGCCGGTCAAAGGTCGGCGCCATGTCCCTGATGTCGGCGAGCCCCCTGCAGCAGCGCGGCGAGAGCTTGTCCTCCACGCCGGCGATGTACCCGGTGCAGTCGCCGAACGCCGTCTGTGCGACGGCGCAGTCGTTGTCTGCCGGCCCCGCTTTGACGCCGCGCAGGCCGCCGAGCATGAAGAGTAGCGAGGCGGCGGCGGCCAGCGCTGCGAGGTAGCGGGTAGGCGTCATGGTGGTTGCGCTGCACTTGTAGGATACGACTACGACTACGAGACCGACTACGAGTGCGTGTCGACGTGCGCACGGTATTTATAGGGAATGTTCTCGGGCGGAGATGGGAACGTTTATCTTCTGCTGGATCGGCGCGACGAGTGGCACTGGATATTATGGAATTTCGGCAATTTTCTTCTTCGCTTGGAACGCCAAGATTTCACAGTATCCTTTCTCAGTTTCTCTCTTCGAAAAGGCGCAATATATTAAGAGTGAATTTCATTTATTAGCTTCTAATTTCAGGTCTGTGTCGGCAATTACCCATTTAGTAGTTTTGCACATTTACCCCATTTAAACAAACTTGTGACATTATTTTTTCTTTCTGCAAAACTTTCGATCTATTCAGTTTCAATCATGACAATACAAAGAATTTCAGAAATAATAAAAGTTACATCCAGATCTATAGGCTACCTAGCGATGATTACAAGCATTGAAACGAGCTGCCATCATCGCCCTTTCCTCGTCGGAGCCAGGTAAAACTTGTTGTCGTAGACAATCGGGAAGTCGTTGTGCTAAGGCCCCATAGGACCAGCGCACCGGAATAGCAACCGCCGCTCATGAAGAGGTGCGTAGGTCGAAAGGATCTAACCTGAAGACACGTGAACGTAGACGAGTGAAGATCAGATCCAGGTAGATCCACCAAAGACAACGATCGAAAAGAATCCTACAAGATCCGTCGGAGAAATACCTTCACACACGCCCTCCACGATGCTAGACGCACCATCGGGACGAGGACGCTAGGCAGGGAGAACCGCATTCCATCTTCTGACGAGTCGCCGCCGTCTCACCATCCCGTGCAGGACACAACCCTAACAAAACTCAAAGAAACCCACTACGGCCCCATGGACCTAAGGCCACTCGAGACGAGGCGGACGGGTGGCGACAATGGAAGGTGGAGGAACCCTAAGCTTTTGTGGAGAGGAGGCAGCCGCTACATGTGGAGGCTACAACTAACATGTGCCATTAGTTGCCCCATTTATTTATTTTGATTTTCAATGTTTACTGTGTATGCCCCGTTGACCGGTTTATTTTATTATTTGATTATTTTTTATTTCTGCTCTTGTTTTGGCAAGGATGGGTCCTACCTGTCAGTGAGCGAGATAAAAAAGAGTGAAAGAAATACTCAAGGCCTAGCATTCAAACATAAGACCTCCTACACCTGGTCAAGTCGCAGACGCCACTATTACAAACGAACATTCGTGTGTTTTGAAATAGGCTGCATCCTATAGATTTTTTTTTCTTTTTTTACTCAATTTGTATTTTTTATTTTTGCGTGTTTTCAGTTTTTCTATTTTTATGATTTCTTTTTTGTCATATAAATGACGACTTTTTAATTACATGTTGGACATTTTAGGTATACAGGTTGAACATTTAATCTAATACATGTTTTTTTATCTAATCTGAATACATGTTGAGCATTGGTTTTAATAAACAAGGAACATTTTTAAACACACGACATCGAATACATGGAAACATTTTGATTACGTGTTACAACATTTTTCTAAATGATGCAAACATTTTTGTATATTACAATCTTTTCTAAAATTGAGATAATTAAATTTGATATTCCCTGAAAGAAAAGTCAAGAAAAAATTTGAAAACATTTTTTACGTGTTACAACACTATTATAAATGGTAAAAACATTTTTGATTTTTTCTAAAAGTGAGCGAACAAATTTAGATATTCAATGAACATTTCTTTAAATGTCATGAAACATATTTTTAAATATACAAACATTTTTTTGTGTGCTACAACATTTTTCTAAATGGCATAAATTTTTTTAAGGGTAATGATTTTTCTAAAATTGGGAACGAAATGTTTATGCCAATTCATTCCATAAACATTTTAAACTATGTTATGAATTTTATAAAATTGGGAACAAATTTTTTATGCCATTTCATTCGATAAACATTTTTTAAGTGTCATGAAAAATATTTTTAACATGTGGACATTCTATAAATGTTATGAACAATTTTGATTGCATGGATATTTTTTTCCAAATTAACCAAGCATTAAATTTTACATTGTCATGAACACTTTCGATAAAATGTAATGATCATGTTTTTTAACATGTGCACTTTTTAAAATTTGACACCATTTTGTGAATGGAATGAACAGTTTCTTAAATTGCACGAACAAGGTTTTACATTTCATGAGCATTTTCTTAATGTAGAGTGAGCATTTTTATAATTCATGTAAATTATTTTTTGAAATATATGTTCATAGTGTTTCAAACTATAAATAATTTTAAAAAGAGAGCAAAAAAAAATAAAAGTTACTAAAGAAGGAAACTAACTACTTTTTTTAACACAGTATAGACGCAAGCGCTCATACATACGTGAACACACTCAGCCCCATGAATGCACACACTTACACGCACTCGCTACCCCTATGAGCACCTTTAAGTGACTAAGCCGGCATATCATCTTGAGAAGGCCGAGAAGACGCTGCCCTAGAGGCGAAGCAAGCTACTGCCACACCTAGGGTTATGTGTCGCTTGTAGTGAGAGGTATTACCTCTCCCCTACAGCAACACGGCTACTGTGTGGCCCAAATCCTGTAGCTTCTCAATTTTTTCCTGTAGTTTTTTTTAGTTTTTTTTCAAATTTTTTTGCATCGATTTCTCAGGTTTTTTTCCTACTGTTTTCTTTAGGTTTCCTGTTCCATTTTTATTTTTCTTTATTTTCGTTTTTTTGTTTCTTTCTCTGGTTTTCACGTGTTTTCTTCAGATTTTTTCTTTTTTCTTTTTATTTTATAATACTTGTCATTTGTTTCAAATATGTTGTACATTATTATATACATCAAGAAATACTTTATGCATGTATACTAGTTTTCAAAGGCATAATTAACATTTTTTAAAATTATTTCTTGATTTTTATTTGATTATACACATTGTACATTTGTGGTATACATATAAAGATTTTTATAGACGTTTAACATTGTTTAATTACATGATTTTTAAATATTTGTTTTTGAACTTTTCTTAGTATGTGCTCAACATTTTTCAAAAAACATGTTAAAACGATTTTTTAATGATAAACTCATTTTATTCTCGCTATGTGTATATTTGTTTTTTTAACATTGTATTGTTTAAGAAAACAAAAACAAAATATTGAAACTCGTGAACATTATTTTATAAATATAACGTACATTTTTTTGAATGGTCGAAAACATTTTTGTTGTACACAAACATTTTTGTACATTGTGTGGACATTTTTTAATGGTGTTTACTTTTTAAATTTTTTCACCATGCTAAATATAATTTATGTAAATATAATTTTTGGGGTATATGAATTTACAATTTTTTTTAGAAAATTGAGAAAAAAGAATGAAAACAAAGAAATCCGAATTAACCTGGATGCCATGGTCCAACTGGAACGCTCGATGTGGGCGAGTGTCTGCTTGGTCTCGTACAACATAGCCGCGCCTCTAGTGTCTCGCTAAAGACATAGGCCTGTTTGTTTGGGCTTTTGCTTCTGCTTTTACAATTTTTCCACTTTGACAAAAAAGCCATAAAAGTTTCTAAATAGGTGCTTTTGAAGCTTTTATAGATTTTGGAGCCAAATATTGTTATATTAATTCATCAAAAGCCATAAAAGCTCCAAAAGCACCTATTTAGGAGCTATTCAAAAGCCATGAAAACTCAAAAAAAAAACACCTATTTAGGATATTTTATGGCTTTTTGACCAAAGTGAAAAAGCTGCAAAAATATAAGCAAAAGCGTAAACAAACAGGGCCTTGATCTTGACAAACCTCCCTGCTCGAATTTCTGGTTGAGACGAATCACAGCACTCATAAGTCACACTTTGTAGTAATTTCTGAATTCTTGTTTTACGGCATAACGTTGTAAGTAGAAATCCACGAAACCAAACGTTAAGTTTCTTTTTCAAACCCACAATGAATGTGAAGCCAAAGCGAAAAGGAGATTCTTCTAAACCAAACGTGGGTCATCAATCATCACGAGGCAAAACGAAAAGGAGATATGAAGTTTGCGTCGATTTTTATTGCTGCAGTAACTGAGCAGCAAAACATATTCTTCTGCCCACACTCGTCGCAAAAGAAAGGGAAGGGCAAAATAATCCAAGCCCCGCAAGCTTTTCGTGCCTTCTCTTCGATCGGTTCGGCCGTGATATATATGGTTCCTTCGGGCTCACAGATCCTGCAACGGAATTTTATTTCAGTCAAGAACAGAGTTTGATTCCTTGTTACACTAGGGTGGTATATATTATACAGACGAGCGTACGTACCGGGAGGCGGGAGCAGTTGAAGTAGAAGTTGGTCGGGAGGAAGTCGACGCCAAAGCCGCACGCGGTGCGGAGGAGCTGGCCGCGGCGGGGGATCACCCGGCCGCCGGCGATCATGACCAAGTGCACACACTCGCAGAGCTCCCGCCGCTGGTCCGCGGTGGTCGCAAGTCCTTGATGATGCCGAGCCCCTTGCAGCAGCGGGGAGTGACCTCGGCGCCCTCGAGACCGGCGACGTAGCCGGCTCAGCCGCAGAACGCGAACCGCGTGAGGGATGTAAGTGGCAAATAAATGATGTCCGCAATTCCGTTTAGTTAGTTTTTACTAGTTTGATAGTTCATTTGTCTCAAACAAACAAAAAACCTTTTTGAACTATCATATCATAAATGGATTTTAAACGGGATTAAACGGGACCCGGTTGACATCCCTACGCGCGACGCGTCAGTCAATCGTGTCCGCCCCCGCCTCGGCGCCCCGAGCAGGGGGAACGCCACGACGGCGGCGGCAGTCGCCGTCGCGAGGTGGCAGGCAGGCGCCATGCGGGGTCGAGTTGCACGCACCTGTGTTGAGGTTGATGGATGGATACAGAGATACTCCCTCTGTTCTAAAATAGATGACTCAACTTTATACTAACTTTAGTACAAAGTTAGTACGAAGTTGGGTCATCTATTTTGAAACGGAGGGAGTAGGAGGGAGCGAGTGTGCATGCGTGTGTGTGTGTGTGGCGACGAGACGTGCAAAGTTGGGACACGGGAGTACTGTATTTATAGGTCCAGGGAGATGGGGAACGTTTCTTCTCTGCGTAATAACGTACCCATGGATTGATTTTCACACGTTGGCTGCAGTAATTTTTATGCGTCAATTTTTCTTTAGGGTTAATGTCGCTGCTTTATTTTTATGCGTCAGTTACAAAACTTACTTTCAAGTCTTAATCAAGTGATATAACATGTACTCCCTTTGTACCTAAATATAAGTCTTTTTAGACATTTCAAATGGACTATAACATACGGATGTATGTAAACATATTCTAGAGTGTAGATTCACTCATTTTGCTCTGTATGTAGTCATTTGTTGGAATTCCTAGAAAGACTTATATTTGGGAACAGAGGAAGTAAAAGAGAAGAAGAAAAAATTGCATGGATCTTAATGTAAAATCTCACGAATAAAGTATAAGTCTCACTCCACCGAGCTTTAGCAACACTATAACTGGTTACCTGGGTAGGGTATCGTAATGGGAGTTTACTGCCTCGTTCTTTTTTTTAGTGCGAAATGCGTTTCCAACTAGCAGTAAATTGCCAAAAGAACAATACGCCTTGCTCTGTGATACACATTGTGTTTTCTACCAGCAAAAATATAAAATGATTAACTGAATTCAAATAGAATTTTAAGTTCCTGCAGATCCTTTGTTGGTGCATGAGTAGTGTTTATGTTTAGGTATAGATTACTCAAACAAAGGTCTTCTCAGGACAGCACAAATACTCCCTCCGTTCCATTCCATAATATAAGAACGTTTTTGACACTAGTTCTTATATTATGGGACGGAGGGAGTATATTTTATGCCCCATTTACAGGAGTGTGCGACGTGTATTACTCACCACAAACAAAAAACGATCAAGCATACATACTGGCTAGATAGCTCTGTATCAAGGTACTCTGAAATATCAACCGAGGAACATATATCAATTTTATACTGGCGTGAGCAAAACAGCTGAATTTTATGTTTCTTGCTTTTTCAAATAAAAATTGCATTCATTATTCTCAGATATATTTTTTATAATAATACAAGGAGGAATAGCCCTGAGCTGGAAAATTTCTCATCAAGCACGGAAAAGAATTTTCTGATAACAGATAAAAAAGATGGAAGATGAAGATAGAGCGTTTCGGTGCCCAGACTCATCTGCACCCGGTTAGAAAAAATTCATACAAAATTCATGCTTATCCTCCTTCTCACCCTCGCCGGCGATGGCCTCGGTGTTCACACAAAACAACAAAAAACGTGTGTTGAATATGGTTAATTCTAAGGCGTCTCTCTCCTCCCTCTCTCTCTCTCTCTCTCTCCCCTCTCTCTCTCTCGCTCGCTTTCTCTCACTCTCGCGATGAGAAATTTGTTGTTTTCCCTTGCGACATTTTTCAGAGGTATGCACGTGTAGTTATCGATGTTTTCTTTTCCGTATATGGTTATAGTGGGGTATTTATTTGCAATCCGGATCGCCGCCGGTATGAAAAAACGGATCTTGCGCTATAAATTATAAGTTTGCTTCCATAACAATATTTTAAAAATATTTAACAAGTAAAATTAACATCATATTTAGATTCCACGCATTTTTCTAATAAAATTTCATATATAATATGTTAAAATCGAAGTTACGGTTTAAAAGATACATATAATTTAGAAAATTATTTGGTTTGACTCAAATATATTCCAAAATAATATTTAAAAATACTTAACAGGTAAAAATAATATCATATTCATATTCTACATATTTTTCTAATCAAATTTCATATATAACATGTTCAAATCGAAGTTACGGTTTAAAAGGTATGGATGATTTTAAAAAGCATCTGTTTGACTTAAATATGATCCGCGGATGAATTACCTAAACATGAGGGGGGTTTTCAAAAAATGTAAAATAACGGTTCGGGTGTGACTTAAATCCGGACGGCGGGTTGATTTCAAGAAAAGATAGGGACTTTTGTGTAAAATACAAAAATAGCGCTTTGTTTTAACTTAAAACGGGACTGCGGGTTGAATTCTCTGAAATAGAGGGACTTTTCTGAAAAAATGCCATGACGGACGAAAGAAACCCAATTTGCTTTATTATTAGGTAAAGATAAAGAGGTAAAGATTGTAGGGGCCTTTGCGACACCTCTATTCCTGAAGAATCTTCTGGCCTCGATCTGTCTGCAAATAATCACAAGCAACTATAATTTAATAAATTCAGCACATATACATAACCGTTTCAGCATGCACAGAGCAATGATACACATTATCCCATTAAAACTCAACCACCATCTTGTGTGCATGCTGAGCTTCTACTATACAGCTAGCTTGGGTGAGTCAAAACAATTCCAGCATGCAAGTAATCTATATTCCATAATAAGAACAGAAACATATCAGGCGAAGGTACCGGAATTAAAAAAACAAAGCAAGTCTATACTGTTGTCTTCTATCAAAATTAAATATATGTGACAAAATATCACACAACAATTTGCGCACAAAATAACATGGATGCTCTAGTAGAACTGAAGTATACTGATGCTCCAACAGGAAGAGTGCACTCTACAAGGTAGGAACTCCTAAATACTCCCTCTGTAAACTAATATAAGAGCATTTAGATCACTAAAGTAGTGATCTAAACACTCTTATATTAGTTTACGGAGGGAGTAGTTGTGAATCTTTTAACATAAGTAGTAACAAGCCACTAAACTGTACATAGGGGAGGGTACTGTTAACAACTTGGATTGTCCCAAACTGCAGCTAATGAAAGTGCAGCTGCGGTGGACAGTAAAAAAGAGGAAGGACTTTTTTTCTCTACAACACATTTTATATCCTCTCTCTTTTGCTTCTTTATTTCCTTTTACTCTCAACTGAACCACACTGTAACTAAACTGCAACTCTGCAAGCCCAATTTTCTGTATCACACAGGAGCAGATCATATGTGACATCTTCTTTCTTCACTCTTTTTTTTTTTGGAGAAAAGTTCTTTCTTCAATCTGAACTGAACAACACCACGCACTGAACTACGCCCAAGTTCCTGTCTCACGAGAGCAGGTCACGCTGTGTAGAGCACTCAGAATAGGTGAGGCAGAACGGGAAGGCAACAAGGGTTGACGCGGCCTGCTAGCTGCGGCATAGAGCTGGGTAGGAGGGAGAAGGCTGGTGGGGAGGAATAGATAGTTAGTGAAAGAGGACATGCCCTTTAGAGCGAATTAAGACTGAAAAAAGTTTAATTATCTTTGGGATTAGTTTTAGTGGGAATAAAAGAGCTACATCTGCAGTTATGTTTAGAATATAATGGCTTCATTGTTTTCCTAATTCCCAATTCAATTTTTTGCCAAAGCAACAGGCAGGTTTGTTCAGAGCTTCTACGGAAAGAGAAATCAAAGTGGGGAAATATTAGTGATTACTCTTGATATGCTGCTACCATTAACCGTCGACCGTCAGCAAGGTTCTTGACCATCAGTACCATAACAAGAATCTATATTTCCTCTCTCATCAAGCATATAATTTAGGTCAGAATTTGAGATATATTTACCAATGCATGGCTGTTGTATATGGACCTGAACCAAAATCACATCAGATTTAATGCTGTTCCTATGGTTTATCTGTCAAATGTATAGATAGCTCGAAAACTTTAAAGATGACAGGCTTATGGTTTTGGGTGCAGGATACAGATTGCTGCAAGTGTCATGCCTAACATCAACGATGGAATTATCTATTTAATCACAACAGTACTCTACATCCTATAATATTATTAGTTCTCACAGAACTAATGACAACCCGTATAACCAAAATTTCCCTCCTAGGTTGGTAAATCCCCATGTAACTTCCTTTCTAACATAAATGCATCTTGTGTGCTCCAGCAAATCATAGGGCCAAGGCATAGGCGAGCTCGAGCCAGCTCAATTGAGAGATCAACAACACAACAGAGGAAACCAGATCAAGTAAATTGCATGGAACAGGGGATTCTTATCCTATCGGGCGATGCAGTTACCTCTTGCTCATATGACCAACCCATTCGGCTGGGGGAGAGGATGACAGGGGCCAAGCTGGTAACTGAGAAGGGAGCTCCGCAGCCGCAGACCTACCCTTAACGGTTAACGCCAGTGGCGGATCTAAGATTTGAAAACAGGGTGGTCCACCTAATTATTATTTTTGACAACAAATATGACATGTGAACGTTCTAACTAACTTTTTTTAGGGGAATTCTAACTAACTACCAATACCATATGGAAATAGATCGATATGGTCTTACAAACATACTAAAATTCTCAATTAAGTCTCAGTTTTGCATAAAAGAAGACTTACAAACATTCTAACTAATTTACTTTCTACTCCCTCCGTTCCAAAATAGATGACAACCATAATGACATAACTGGCCACAAATTATGTACCGGATGGTGGGTGGCAAAGGGAAGAGCAAACCCTAAATCAAAAATTGGGGAACCACTGAATGGGCAGTGGACGAGCTGAAATGGTACCTCAAATCGACAAGGATTGTTGCTGGCTTGCTGCTGCCTGTCGGCCGAGCGCGTCCTGGGCGTCCGGCGGGCGGCTGCGCAGGCGGGGACAGCAAGCGGCGAGCGGCGAGGGGCGAGCCAGCGAGACGGCGAAATGGGGAGGTAGCGACGGGAAGCGAGGGGCTGGCTCGATGTGTCCCGGCGGCTAGGGGCTGGCTACGTGAGGTTTTTCTCGGCCTAGGCAGAGGTGGGTCGGGCCTCAGAATAGCTATTGGGCTTTTATTTTATTTTCTCTGGCCCATCTCTAATCAGATTTTTTTAAGCAAAATCTCTAATCAGATTTTTTTAGACACTAAATCTCTAATCAGATATGGTATTATAGTAGGCACTAGGCTGGAACAAAATTCGTCCTCCTGTAACTCCCCCCACGCCGCCTGCGACCAACCAGGCCAAATCGGCGCTAAGTGCGTGTATCTAGACGAAAACACAGTTTACAGTCCATAACTAATTGATAAAGGAAACTTAGCAGCAAGAAGCTAAGCATCAAAAGTACACGGCATTCATTTAGCACACTTTTTGGTAATATCTGAACTTTTTTTTGCAGGGATATTTGAATCGTTATATGTCCATAACATTTAAGTGATATAGTATATACTCTCTTCCACCAAACCAAAAGTGAAGTCAAGTTGGCATCACTTTACATAGCTTGCGATGATTTATTTATTTTGCTAAAGTATAACTGAAAAGACAAATCATTCTTCTTCACAGCTCATCGCAAAAGAAAGTGAAATGAAAGTAGTTCGAGTCCCGCAAGCTTTTCGTGTCTTCTCGTATTGGATTCCCTTTGTTTGGGTCGTGGAATGATTTGTTATTCAGTTCACCAGATCCTGCAAAGAAATTATTTCAGTAAGAACAGAGTTGACGGAAGCGGTGATTTTGGAGCCCGGTGCATTTGCAGCTAGGAGTGAACTGTACATTTAAATAAAATTGCAAAAAAAACTGTTTTTTTCATCAAAGATGCTCTAGTGCACCAGCTGCATGCAGAAATTCATAGTGAAATGACATTCAAGGAGCTTTCATCAAAAGTAAATTAGGTTGTGAAAGAAACTTTCAAAAAGAGTGCCACTTAACCCTTTTATTTTGTTGAGAGCTTCTCAAATGTCATTTAACCACAAAATTTTGCACACACTTAGCGCACTTGAGCGTATTGAATGCCAAAAACCTTATGATATTTTTGATTGTTTGCCATTTATTCTAAATTTACTGTTCATCAGAAGCATATGAGCTTCGACTCATATAGCAATTACCGAGAGTTGACTCCTTATTATAGTACTCCTCGTTATTTATTATAGCAAAGAAAGGGACATACTACCCTCTGTTTCTAAATATAAGTATATTTCAATACAGACTATGAAGTAAAATGAGTGAATATACATTCTAAAATATGTTTATATATATCTGTGGTTTTCATTGCAATCTCTATAAAAACTTATATTTAGAAATATTTAGAAACGGAGGGAGTAGATATATAGCGACTATATGTAGTAGAAACGAACACGTACCGGGAGCAGCGGTAGTTGTAGGAGGAGGATGGGAGGAAGCTGGCCCTGATGCCGCACCCGGCGCCGGTGCTGAGCATCGCAGTGTGGCGGGGGTTCAAGTTGCCGGCGGCGACCATGACCGAGCGCACGCACTCGCAGAGCTCCCGCCGTTGTTCCCTGGTGCTGGTGGTTGCCAAGTCGCTGATGGTGCGGAGCCCCTTGCAGCACCGGGGCTGGGGGAAGACCAGGAACGGGCCGTCCGCGAAGCTGGTGATGTAGTCGGTGCATTCGCCAAACGCGATCTGCGCGACGCGGCAGTCGCTCGTGTCCGCCCCCGCCTCGGCGCCACGGCCGCCGGCGAGCAGGAGGAGCGCCACGACGGCGGCGGCGGCCAGCGTCGCCGTCGCGAGGTGGCAGGCAGGCGCCATGCGTGGTTGGGTTGCACCTGTGCTGGGATTGCTGGATGGATGAAGAGATGTGAGCGAGCGAGTGTGGATTCGTGTGTGTGTGGCGACGAGACGAGAGGCGCGCGAAGTATTTGTAGGGAGGAGATCGAGACGTTCCAGCGGAGATTGGAAACGTTCTTCTCCGCGTAACGTACGTACCTATGGATTAATTTTCACGTTCGCAGGTTATGGAGCGCGAAGATTAACTATGCAACCGGCTATGGTAATGGGAGTTTACAGCGTCGTTTTATTTTCAGAATGCGTTTCCAACCAGCAGTGAATTCTCAGCTCTGTGTCACACATTGTGTTTTGCACCAGGGGAAATATAAAATGATTTTTTTTGCGAAAATGAAATATAAAATGATTAACCGAATTCAAATAGAATTTATCGATGCGTTTGGTTCACGGAAAAAAAGGGCGGCTTCCGATTACATCGGTTTCTGAAACCGCACCGAGGGTTTGTTTCGGCCACGATGGTTTTCATAAGCGGGCTTTCCGATATAGCGCTTCACGAATGTTAGAATAAATCCAAGACGCTCCGTCGATCTACCGAGGACTAAGCAATCACACAAGTATGACACCGAGATTTGTTAACGAGGTTCATCATCATGGCTACATCTCGGGGCCTGACTACGAGCGCTCCTCCCCGTGACACCGTCACAATACCGCACCCCGGCCGCTCGAGCGCCGGCACACGCCGCCAGCTCCCCCTGCGTGCCTGTGCTATTATGTTGACGTAGATTACATCGTGTGTCTATCCCCTCATATATAAGAGGGCTAGGATATAAGTGTCCTACTTGGACACGACTCCATATCCTATCTCCACACCGTACAACTGAGAGTCCAACTGTAACCTACCTTGTACAGCAATATTCGACACAACTCTAACAGCGAAATCGAAACCACCCAAATTGGTCGGGGTTAGAAATCGGGACTCGGATGAAGTAACCAAACGATCCACGTTTTATGCAAGAATATTCGGAAGCGGCACTTCCCGGATACGATACAGCAAATACGTTACCGGCACGGTACCAAATGCGTCGTTAAGTTCTTCAAACAGTTTGTTGGTGCATGAGTAATGTTTATTATTTTTAGATACTGTATGGGTACTGTTATTTTATAACCTCCAAAAAAATAAGAATAGTACTCTTATTTTGTATTAACTCCTTAGGATTACTTTTTTTTATGGAATGACAGTAGGTACTCACACATGTAGGGTGAAACTAGCAGAGCCCTCCTATTTGACACTCTTTGCGTCACCCGAGCATTTTCTTTCACTGCAATTTTTCTTTTCAGGATTTACAGCCGGGTTTCCTCCAAAACAATGCTTCTAGATTTTTTCTATATATTAAAAATATAGTACCGTAGGATTAAAAAATATTATGGAATTTTAAAATGCACACACAATTTTAAAATGTGCACGAATATTAAAGGAATATCCACAAAATTAGGGACAAAGTTAGAGAATTTAAAAATGTTTATGAATTCTGTTTTTCAAATATATATTTTTTACTTACTTTTACAAATGTTCACGAATTATTGAAATATGTTCTTGTAATTTAAGAAATTTTCGTGCATTTTAGAAAACAGTGGGAAAGTTCAAATATTCATGATTCTTTAAAATAAGTCACGAATCTTGCAATTTTTCTTTATATTTTAAAAAATTGTTTGTCAGTTTCAAAAGTATTTACAAATATTCAAAAGAAAGAAAGCAAAAAATAAAAATAAAAGTGTTCATCATACATCGTTAAAAATGTTCATGTATTTTTTACGGAAAAATTAAAAAAATAAAAGGATATAAAAGTAAATAAAACAAAATATTAGATAAAAATAAAGTAAAAAGATAAAATAAAAAATTGAAAAGGAAGGAAAAAAACTAAAATGGAAATGGAAAAAGAAAGAAAAAGAAATCAAGCTGAAGAAGAAGGAAACCCTATTTTAAGGAACCCTAAAAATTGTTCGAAGAAGTAAACCCTAGCCAAAGGAGCTTAGAAATTGTTTGAACAGAGACCACTAGTGAAAAAACAAGGAAAAAAATATATCTTCCGCCTTGCTTGGGCTCTCCTATGGTGGGTCGTGGGTGTGAATCTTCGACCTCTTGATGCAGTGACTGCCATATATGTTTTGTCCTGGGCATCAAGGGCAGCCAAGGATGTAGCCAGGTTTGGCTCATGTTGTATAAGGTACTTATATAGTAATTTATTGAAAAAAAAATAGAGTCCATGCTATTCATATTCTGCTAGCCCCGGTACGACGATGCCGAGCGTTATGATGTTGGGATGGAAGAGCCCGTTTGGCCTTTCCCACTTCCACTTGATCGCTCACCTCCGTAGTTACTGGGCAAGCACACCGTTGTGTTCCTCTTCGGCAGCTTGACCATGCCAACACATCGCCGCTTGCCAGGCACTGGAGTTCCATGGTCAACTTCCTTGGTTTTCCCTATTGCTCTTTGTTCCTAATACTAAATGTTTATTTTTGTATTGTTGTTTCTTAGTGTCTTAATATCCAATTCAATCTTTTTTCTTTAGTACTTTTTTCATCAACTCAAATCCGAGTGATGATGGCACCAATGCAACACAAAAGACCACAAATTCGAGTTTGTTGGAAAATACTGAAAGATTTGTATTCGTCTTTTAGTGCATACTAGAATTCTAGAAAGGACTAATGATCTATCGTAATGCTTACAATGAAAGGATGAGAACATTGTGCGTGATGTGGGCCTTAATGATACCACATCGAAAACAATCGAGGAAAAAAGAAAACAGTGGTTGGGATGATATTTTCGAGGAGGCATAGGGCTTTTGTCTTCTTCTTTTTTTTGACGGGAAAGCCTTCATGTCTGCTTTATTATCTCAAATCAAACTTACATCATTTGTGAAAGCATTGAGAATAAAACTAGGAGGTGTACATGACCACACCGTCTGTGGATTACCCCTCCCATAGCTAGCTAAATCACGGGCAACCATGTTTGTCTCTCTAAAACAATGTTCAATAGTGACCTTCCCGAAATCTTGTAGTAGACTACGACAATCGTCTAGAATTGGTGCAACCACCAGTGTGTACCCTTCATTCAACTTCAGAGCATCCGTGACGATCAAACTATCAGACTGAATCATGATTTTATCTTGTACATTACAATGTTGTGCCAATTATGGAAGATGAAATGCCAGTTATAGATCAGAAGGGTCGTGGCAGCCAGTTAGTAGCTTACTATGATCATTTCCATCTTGAAATATTTAATGTGGCGCTTGATCAAATTATTGTTGAGTTGAATAGTCATTTTGCTAAGAGATCTACTAAGCTGAGGTGCATATCTTGATCCGATAAATCTTTTGCCAACCATGAGAACGACAAATTAATTAACTGAACTTGCAAGAATGTACGCTCATGACTTCCCCCAACTACGTAGATTATTGAGAAGGGCGTTAGAGTTCAGCCATTCAGCACTCAACTGAGGCAGCCGCTTGTGCATGTGTAGCTTACTAGGTCTCGAGTCCCGGCTGGGGCACGCGGCAACGGCCTCATCCTGCGTAGCTCCTTCCTCTGCCACAGGTGCTCACGCAGGAGGAGCTCCTCGAGCAGCCAGTCGGGCACGACGTAGGCTATGAACCACGCGATCTGGTGCCGCAAGTTGGGCACGCAAAGCGCGCCGTGGCCTATCCAGCGCACCGCTGCGCGCGCGTAGTCGTCGGGCGTCGGCGTCAACGGCGCGAAGAGCTTGGCCTCCGAGAAGCCGGACGCCATCGCGCCGGTCACGAAGAACGGTGCCTACATATAGCATTGTTATTAGTGGCAGTGTGGGACCGTGGCAGTGCATATAGATTTAGTATGCATGGGAGGTGAATTTACTGTACCTGGCATTGCACATCGATTCCTTTGCTTCTATACTCGACGTGAAGGCACTTGGAGAACCGAGCAACGTAGCTGCATGGAGTGAAACAAAGTTGCTTCATGAGTGCTCTTTTGCCATGGAGTACGTACGTGCATATGCTTAGCTAGTGCTGCTGTACTTGGCAGTTGGCACGCCGTACCGTTTAGTGGCGGCGTACATGGTGTAGAGTGGCAAGGAGGGGAGGGCCTCCGATGACATCGAGCCGAAGTTCACCACAGCTCCCCTCCCGCGCTCCACCATGCCCGGAATCACCGCCGCCGTCACCTCGGTCAGCGCCAGCAGGTTCACCCGTATCATGTCCACCCACGCCTCCACGCCGGCGTCATGCAGGAACGCCGCGGGGGGCTCCAGCACCCCGGCGTTGTTCACCAGCACGCCTACGTCCAGCGCCTCCACGGTCTGCCGTAGCCGCCGCAGCGCCTCGTCGCCTGCCGGATATCCATTTTAGTAGTACATCAGATGAGCTTAGATGAATGATGGATGCATGCATTCTTGTGTGCGTAGTGTTAATTTCTCACCCTGAGCGGTGGAGACGAGCGACAGGTCCAACACGACGGTCTTGGTCTGGACGGCGGGAGCGGCCTTGGATATCGCCGAGGAGATGTCCCGCAGCTTGGCCGGGTTGCGGCCGACGAGGACGAGGTTCATCCCCCTGCGCGCGAGCTCCAGGGCCGTGGACCGCCCCATGCCGGATGTTGGCCCGGTGACGACGGCCCACGCGCCGTAGCGGCGTCGGAGGTCCTTGTGCCCGCGCAGGCAGAGGGCCAGGTGCGAGAGGAGGGGGAACGCCAAGGCGGCTACGTGGAGGGCGCCAAGAAGGGCCAGTGAGGCGAACCATGCCATCCTCCTCTCGACTCTCGACCACGAGTGTGTGTTGGTGCTACCAGCTCGTGCCTCAACTCCTCGTCTCAATTGGAAATTTATACACTACTAGTGCAAAAGTAAGTCAAGTTTATTCTAAAAAAAAACTTCTGAACTATTTTGATTTTTTTAATTATTAAAAAAATTCTTCATATAGATTATACATACAACCAGAAACCAAAGTGTATTTCCCCACAGCACCTGCCTTATAGTACGTCCCCCCAACAAGTCATGATACTGCTATATACAAGTCATAAAAAGAAAACAGCATGGTACGATACCTCAGCCATTTATTAGGTTTGATTCTATATGACCGACAACCCTCACCAATAAGCAAGACCTATTAACTCGATGGCATTCTCAGCCGATACTAATTGGAATTCTAGGACAATTGGATCTTTATTAAGGTCTTCAGTTTTCTTAGGGCACCTACAATGCGGACGCTTAGGCTAGTCATAGTGGAGAGTATCATATACTACTATCATGCATATAATACTAGTGCATGATACTACTTTCATGGTGCATAGTATCATAAAGTACTATCATAGATGATCATATTTATTGCCATGCATGACACAAAGTAGCATAACATTTAACATGATATGGTATCTACCTATGTTACTCTAGCCCTCTCTCTCTTCTTTAATTGTGTGCCACATAAGCATGTTTGCTAGTCCCAAGTATATGTTACCGGTTATGTTACCCCACTATGATCAAATACGAACCCGAATGTATGACAAATACGAAATAATGAATTGTGATGGAAAATTCCTCACCCTCATCATCTTACTTATTGATTGTGACATAGTTCTCTATCTCCGCATTTCCAAATGGTTATTGACGGGTCTTTTGTTTTCTGGGCGAGCTGCAGAGGTACTTTAAGTTGTAAAAAAGGCTTTAGTTATCAATCTGAACCGGGCATAGTTCTCAATTTTCACAACCTGTCGGTGTCATGCGAGGGCGTCATG
The DNA here is from genome assembly GCF_018294505.1 of Triticum aestivum. Lineage (NCBI taxonomy): Eukaryota > Viridiplantae > Streptophyta > Magnoliopsida > Poales > Poaceae > Triticum > Triticum aestivum. Next base: position 9,607,975 of record NC_057813.1, read on the forward strand.
TCAAGTTTCATGCTTTTCGGAGTTCGTTTGCATTTTTTGAAATGAAAAAAAAACATAAACTCCATGTTCTGGGTCGAGTCTTGAGATCCTTATGTTTGAAATTCCTTTTGTTTTCTTGGATAAGGCCTAAATATGGACTCAAGAACACAAATATGATTTATCAACCCAATTTTATCAATATTTTCTTGCATTTGATGTTAAAATTATTATTATATTGACTAACAATCTAGACATACACTTAATGTCTTATAAATATAAAAAAAGGACCACGAAAGATGCCAAATTTTGACATGGATCATGTAATGATGTATCTTGAGTGTATTTTTCTAAGGCCAGCAAATGAATTATCGGTCGTATCGCCTTGAACCCAACTCATTCCCTCTTGAAACCATGTCTCTTACTCCAAGGTGGTTCGGTTTTAGCAGTGTATGTCACAACTTTTGCAAAATCTTCTCAATTTTTTACATAGCCTTTAGGTGTCATGCGAGAGAACCATATCAAATTCCATGCTTTTTGGACTTTGTTTGTATTTTTTGAAATTAAAAAATAATATACTCCATGTTTGTGGTTGATTCTTGGCATCCTCATGTTTGAAATTCCTTTCCTTTTCTTGGATAAGACCTAACATGGACTCAAGAACACAAATAAGATTTATTGACCCAATTTTGCCAAGTTTAAATTTTAATTATATTCACTAAATGTCTTATGTCTAAATGTTCACTTAATGCCTATAAAGGAGATAGGGAGGTTGGAAGATAATAAATAAATGATGTAGAAAGAACAAAACATAGAGGAAAAAAATAATGCACAAAAGAAAAAGAAAACGGAAAAAAGAAGTGTTTGCCTAGTGAAAAAAGGCACTTGCCAAAGAGAAAGAAGAAGAAGAAAAAAACACTCGGCAAAGAATTTTTATGACGAGTGCCAAAAAGATGCACTTGATAAAGAGTTGTTTGCCGAGTGAAATGTTTACCTACTAGTGCCCGATGAACTGCACTCGGGAAACAACCTGATAGTACTGGGCACCATTTCAAATTCTGATTGCACCTGTAAGCAAGGGAGATTACTCTTGGATATGCCAATCAAAATTCTAATTGGGTGCGTTAATGACTAGTTGGTTGGATACTTCACTCTTAGATTTAGTGTTGCCATGTTACACACCCTTAGAAGTACCCAAGATTTACACACCCTTATCAGGTTGGTACTTCCAAGAGTACCAAAGTACCAGGTTAATAAGACAGTGAAGTATCAGGTTGGCATCCAGAAATAAGAAACCGAGGTACTACCGAGCTCTCTCAGAGTTTAGCGACTTCTGGCCGTCCGATCGTTTTCCTGATGTGTTCTCGGCCGTAGGATCTAGCTGCCGATCGATCTCGGTTGTCTGATCGAAACCGAGGCCGTTTCTATCAAAAATGTGCGCCCCGGTCATGCCACCGTGCGTAAATAGCCTGCCCCGCTGGGGGCATTTTCGTCATTTCACGCACTGGGGGTATAAAGGGTCGGCTCCCGTGGTGAACCCTGGCCGGCTCCTCTCCCGCTCGCGCCGCCTCCTCATCCCCACCCGGGCCTCCCTCTCCTCCTTCCCCGCCACCGCCTGACCTCCTCCCCACCCGCGCCTCCCTCTCCTCCTGACCCGCCGCCGCTCGGCCTCTTCCCCTCATGGCCTCCTCCTTCCACCCCTTCGATCTGGCGTCGCCCAAACCCTAACGCCCCGGTTCGGCCCCGGCTCCCACGGGAAGGAAGGAGGAATGGCGAGGCGAGGCAAAGGCGGCGGCGTATGGGACGCGGCGCAGGCGGCGTGGCCCAGGGGGTCGGCCTCCTCCTCCCCTACACCTCTCTCTACCCCCCAGTGCATAGTCGCGCCGCTCGTCTCTTCCTCTCCCGCGTCCGTCCCGGCGGCGGCGACGAATGTGCGAGTCCCTGTAGGAGGGAGAGAGAGAGAGAGAGAGAGAGAGAGAGAGAGAGAGAGAGAGAGAGAAAGAGAGAGAGGATGAGGGCCTCTTGCGCTCGCTTGTGACCCTCGGCCGTGGCTAGGGTTTCGGGCTAGGCATTGCCTTCGTCGCCGGCGCAGCTCTGGTGGACTCCGGCGGCTCCTCTTTGTCTCCTCCCTCGTCCCCACGCGAGGCAAAGAAGAAACGAAGCACCTCGCCTGACTCCTCAGAGCTCAGGCACTTTCGGCCGTCGGAACCACTTCTCCGGTAAGTAACTAGAGAAGTTTGGTCCTTGCTTAGCCATATAATCATAGGACAAATATGTCGTGGTTGCAGTTGTTTTCCAGGTGATGTTTTTAGGAGCTAGATTAAATTCAGTACAGTGATTTGGTCATCAACTGTGTGAAAATAGCTACAGATTTCTGTTTGAGATGGGGATATTTGCTAGATTAGCAAATGCACATTTCAGTATGATGTTATGTTGTGTTGTTAGCATGTAGAAATATTAGTATAAGCTCCGCAGAGAAGAAAAACCACGAATTTGTATGAGCTGGTTACATCATTTATTTGTGTTGTTTATGGTTGTAGTGATTGACGGCGACTAGGTTCTCAATACCGGTTCCGATGATTATTGAAGGCTATTATGTCAAAATTAGGATGTGCAAGTTGACGACGGTGACTATGGTTGTAGTGGTAACTGGTAGGGTATTTAGTCTTCTAAAATGATATGCATCATTGTTAGATGTCGAAATTAGGCAGTTCAACAAGAAACTTGATGGCAACATTCCTCCTAGGAATAATAAGGCATTCTTTATATAGTGGGAAAGCAAAGACATAATTGTTTCTTCTGGTTTATTGTTACTTCTTATATGTTGAGGCGCGACTAAATCATTTATGAAATGCCATAATAAACCTTTTATTTCTTACTATAGAAAGATAAAAAAAGGTTCACCATTATGCACAAAACAATCTGTCTTAAGGATTGACAATTAGGATTTGCAGGCATACTCAGCCATGGCACCTTGCTGAATGAAAATATTATTTTAGACTCCTGGTAATATATGCTTCCTTGCATTTGTTGCAATTTTTCCCACTTATGTCTTGCATTTATGGATTTTCCCCTATGGTGTAATTGTAGTTGCTGCTGTATGATGCTTTTGTGGCTTAGGGATTGATGCTACTCCCTTTAAGATTGTTGCTTCCTGATTTTTCTTACCAGGGGTTGTCATCTAAAGTTGATTTTTATAGGAATCAGGACCTGTTCTTTTTTTCTTCACCAGGAACTGGTTCCTGATTTGGCTGATGATCCTTCTCTTCCTATGGTACGCGGGCCGGAGTGTCAGTTTGATCATGTCGTTCTGTAGCTCAAAGGTTGATGACTACCATGAGGCACTGCCCAGTTAAGTCTACCACGCTGTAAGCTCCTCCATGTTATGTTCCTTCGGTTAATTCCTATACCACCAAATAATTCCTCTTCGTGGCTCACAGTATGGTTGTTGTGTTCGGCTGCACAGGGTTGTGATTAGGTTTGGTGTCGTGTTCGTTCCTGCAGTCATTGATGGGGTTGGCGCTGCTCCTCCTTTGGATTTGGCTGTTCCGTTCGTGTTCATCTCCTTCTCAGGTGATCTTCTTCACCGTCCACGGAGAGTATAAAATTTGTTCTTTGTCATAGATTGTTTTTTGTGGAGGCATGTCGTGTTGCTTCCCTGGATATATTCCTTTGGTTGTTTGATTTACTGTTGTGGTATAGCTAGCTACTCTGTTGTTTCCCTAGACTATTATTGTGCATTGCTCCATGTGATCCTTGAAAATAGACATCTTGAATGGATGCATGTGTGGTCAGCTGGGTTTGGTCCAATCATGCTTTTGATATGGAAATTAGGTTCATCCATATATGGAGGGGTACTATTTTAGATAGTTGTTTGATCTCTGTATGCTTTATAATATGAGATGTTGATGGCTTGTATTGTACTGCACATGACTATCAGTATTTCAGTGTTTCTTTACATATGTTTGAAGCAACTCTGATTCTAGCTATCCTTATGTTCATGTCATTCTTATTGTTTATATTGTTTGACATGTATTGTTTATAGCCTGTTGTGATAGCATATCTGAATGTTTATATTGTTTGACATGTATACCGTGCACAGAGTCACTTGGTTGTGTGATACGCTTGTGCTCGTCGGCGGGGCGGTGCAAGGCGCAACTCCGACACGGTTCCTCGCCGGTTGGACGGCATTCAGGCGCAACCCCAGTGCCCACTGAGTACTACCTCGGCTACAACCTCCCTTGGTGAGCTCCATCTTCCTCCTGCTCATCTGCTTCGGCTAGTGTATTGGACATGGCTGTGGCTATGTTGATGTGGTGCTCGTGTGGTTGATGCTCTATGCCCTACTCATGCATCGATTCCTACTTGAGCTCTGTAGTTGTGGATGCATGATATTCTAGGGTTTGCAGGCTGAGTTCATGTTTGGTTTCTATCATAGGAGTTCCTGCAATGATCTGGTTTACGTGTGGATGCCCTGGTCGTATAGCTATGCTCCTGGATTTGCTAAATTGATCAACAGTGTTTGTGCTAGGGCGGTGATGATTAACCTTGACTGAAATAAGTGTGCCTTTGAACAATCGAGGCACCTGTGGGTATCAAGCTGGATCCTCCCTCTTGTCTCTAGAATCCTTTTTGATCCTGTGATACTTGTTGTTCTGTCCTTGGATGGTCATTCTTGTTGAGTGATAACCAGGGAAGCTCCAATATATAAACAGATTGATCTGGTGATAAAATATGATGGGGGTAGGTTATACAATCGAGGAAAGGCGAATCTGAGCCCACTATCCTATCCAAAAAGAAGAAACGAAGCAGCCGTCAGACGCTCTCAGAGTTTAGCAACTTCTGGTCGTCGGATCATTTTCCTGATACGTTCTTGGCCGTAGGATCTAGTTGTCGATCGATCTCGGTCATCAGATCGAAATTGAGGCCGTTTCTATGAACAGTGCGCGCCCCGGTCGTGCCACCGCGTGTAAATAGCCTGCCCTGCAGGGGGCATTTTCGCCATTTCGTGCACTGGGGGTATAAAAGGCGGCTGCTCCCATGGAGATGACCTAGCCGCCTCTCTCCTCGGCTACAACCTCCCTTGGTGAGCTCCATCTTCCTCCTGCTCCTCTGCTTCGGCTACTGTATGGCACATGGCCGTGGCTATATTGATGTGGTGCTCGTCTGGTTGATGCTCCTGGATTTGTAGGCTGTTGTTCATGTTTAGTTGCTATCATAGGAGCGCATGTGATGCTCTGGTTTACATGTGGATGCCCTGGTCCAATAGCTATGCTCCTGGATTTGCTAAATTGATCAGTGGCATTTGTGTTAACCGTGGCTGAAATAAGTGTGCCTTTGAGCAATCCAGGCACTTGTGGGCTCTGCTTTCAAGGCGTCCCTAAGGCATCGCCTAGGCGACGCTTAGGCGTCAGGGCACCCTGCGAGGTTGAGGCGTCCACCTCGCCTTAGGTGGCTCTCTAAGGCGTCTGAGGCATCTGCCTAGGCGTCCAGGTGGTTGCTTTAGTCCATTTTGGATGCCTTAGCTTGCCAGGCAGGCAGGGGAGCTGTTTTAGGCGGGAAACTGGAATGATGTTGGCACCAACAGGTAAGAGGGGAGAGAGAGAGAGAGAGACATCCCCCAATCGACACACTCCTCCCCCTCCTTCTCTCCAGTGGCTCCTCTCCAGCAGATCTAGTTCCCCCTCTATAGCAGATCCTCTCCGGAAGCTCCTGCCCCTCCTCTGCAACGGCTCCTCCTCTCCAGCAGCTCCTCCTCCTCTTCCTCCTATCCTGTAGCTCCTCCTCCTCCTCCTGTCCAGAAGCTCCTCCTCCTCCTCTCCAGTACAACATCAACAAGCAACAGTAAGGTATACCTCCCTCTCCCTTCTCCCACACCCTCCTCTGCTCTCTTTCTTCTTTGTTGGACTGTTTTGTGCTAGCTGGTTGGTGGTTGCTGATGTCTACTACGCAACCTTCTCCTTGTAGACGTTGTTGGGCCTCCAAGTGCAGAGGTTTGTAGGACAGTAGCAAATTTCCGTCAAGTGGATGACCTAAAGTTTATCAATCCGTGGGAGGCGTAGGATGAAGATGGTCTCTCTCAACAACCCTGCAACCAAATAACAAAGAGTCTCTTGTGTCCCCAACACACCCAATACAATGGTAAATTGTATAGGTGCACTAGTTCGGCGAAGAGATGGTGATGCAAGTGCAATATGGATAGTAGATATGAGTTTTTGTAATCTGAAATTATAAAAACAGCAAGGTAACTAATGATAAAAGTGAGCGTAAACGGTATTGCAATGCTAGGAAACAAGGCCTAAGGTTCATACTTTCACTAGTGCAAGTTCTCTCAACAATAATAACATAATTGGATCATATAAGTATCCCTCAACATGCAACAAAGAGTCACTCCAAAGCCACTAATAGCGGAGAACAAACAAAGAGATTATGGTAGGGTACGAAACCATCTCAAAGTTATCCTTTCTGCTCGATCTATTCAAGAGTCCGTAGTAAAATAACATGAAGCTATTCTTTCCGTTCAATCTATCATAGAGTTCATACTAGAACAACACATTAAGACACAAATCAACCAAAACCCTAATCTCACCTAGATACTCCATTGTCACCTCAAGTATCCGTGGGCATGATTATACAATATGCCTCACACAATCTCAGATTCATCTATTCAACCAACACAAAGTACTTCAAAGAGTGCCCCAAAGTTTCCGAAGAGTCAAGACGAAAACATGTGCCAACCCCTATGCATAGGTTCATGGGCGGAACCCGCAAGTTGATCACCAAAACATACATGAAGTGGATCACGTGATATCCCATTGTCACCACAGATAAGCACGGCAAGACATACATCAAGTGTTCTCAAATCCTTAAAGACTCAATCCAATAAGATAACTTCAAAGGGAAAACTCAATCCATTACAAGAGAGTAGAGGGGGAGAAACATCATAAGATCCAACTATAATAGCAAAGCTCGTGATACATCAAGATCGTGCCATAGAGAGAACACGAGAGAGAGAGAGAGAGAGAGAGAGAGAGAGAGAGAAAGAGAGAGAGATCAAACACATAGCTACTGGTGTCGTGGTTCTAAGTCTGACAGTAGAATGGGGGGGTAGGTATGGAGAGGCAAGATCCTAGCTATGGAGCAGTTGTGAACACAAGGATGTATGAGTTCAGGCCCTTCTCGGAGGAAGTAACAGCCCTACATCTCGGAGCCCGGAGGCGGTCGACTGGATTATGTGTGTATGGATTACAGGGGTGCGAACCCTTTACACTGAGGAGGGGGGTGGCTTATATAGTGTCCGCCAGACCCCTCCGGCCCTCAGTAATGCAGGGTTTAAAGTACGTTAAGTCTAGGCGTTACTGGTAACGCCTCACATAAAGTGTCCTAAATGCCATAAAGACTACTTAATTACAGACCGTTATGATGCAGAGTGGTTCTTGATCTTCTAGTGGTCGAGTGAGTCTTCATGGTCGACTCCTTCGAGTCCGTCGAGTGAAGTCTTCTCTTGGTCGACTGGAAGGCAGTTTCTTCTGAGAGTGTCCTTGGGTAGGGTACTTGGATCAGGTCTATGACCCTACCCTAGGTACATGACTTCATCATTAGCCCCCGAATGGATCGAGGTTTGAGTGAGGAAGGAGTTGACAATATTTCCGACCTGCTTTTATGTTCTGGACATGTATTGTCTTGGACCAATAATCTCTTCGTTGATAATCACCAACTTTTCTTTCAGTCGCCTTGATCCATTCTCTTCTTTCGTCGAGTGAACTTTTGAACTTAGCAATCTCCGAGTGACGGATCGCAGGAAATCTCTCGTCTGACAGATCGATCTGCTGTTCGCGGATTTTGTGGGATCCGAATTTTGGGGAAGTGCACGAAGCGGGGCGGACCGCGGCGCTCGGATAGGATAAGGCATAGACGCCTCGATTCCCACGCCACCTTTTTCACCACGTATTGCGTACGCGCGACTGTTTCGGGATGTGATTGGATTGCCTGGGCCCACTTGTCATCCACTCGGAAGTGCTCTTATAAAGGCGCCCGGCGAGGGTTTTTGAACAGTATCTCTCCATTCTTCTCCCTGCCCTCTCCGCCTCGGCCCACTGCGCCCGCTCTCGCCTCCGCCCAATCGCTCCTCGTACGCTTTGCCGACAACAATGGTGAAGGAGAAGACGGCGGCGCTGGAGCGCGCGAAGAAGGCGACGGCGACGGGGAAGGCGAAAGGGAGAGCGACCAGTCGGGGCGGGTCTTCGTCAAGGTCCCGTCTGCCGCAAGGCTGGGTCCAAGGGGATTGGATCCGGTCGACCATCACCGAGAAAGATCTCACTGAGATGGCCAACGAGGGTTTGATCCCCCACGGAGCAGCGAGGCTCCCGGGGAACGAGTGGCAACCACAGCCGGAAGAGGGTGAGTGTGTTCTTCTGGCTACCCACGTCGACCGTGGATTTTCTCTGCCTCCGAGTGTTTTCTTCCGTGGTTTCTTGAATTTCTTTGGGGCGCAACTCCACCACTTCAACCCGAATTCCATCGCCTACCTTGCTGCCTTCGTGTCCATGTGCGAGAACTTCCTGGGTTGCCGACCGCATTGGGGTCTGTTCAAGCACATATTCACTTGTCGTTCTCAGACAGTGAAAAAGCGAGTCCAGACGATGATAAGACCAAGGTTATTTAGATGTGTGGAGGTCTGGGGATCCAGATGAGAAACAAGAGCACCTTTCCGGCCATGACTCTCCCTGAGTCGGTCAGAGGATGGCAGTCGACTTGGTTTTACTGCCAAAACGAGTCGACGTCGGGGCTGTCGAGTGGTCTCCCTCCGTTTACCATGGACCGAGCAAGCAAACCCTCTTCTGTGAAGGTGCTCCCTGAGGAGAAAGCCCAAGTGAAGATGTTGATGGAGCGTGTAGTCCAGTTAGTTCGGGAAGGAGTGACGGGTATGGACCTTCTGGAGGTCTTCCTTAGGCGACGCATCCAGCCTCTCCAGTACCGAGGCCATTGTATGTGGTTGTACTATGGAACCGAGGATGAAACTCGGGTCCATCCAGAAGTAGTCGACGATGCCACACTGGAGAGATGGATGGCCGCGGTCACTGGGAACAAAGACAACCCTTGAGAAGCCAGGAGGATTCCTCCACTCGACCATTCTAGCACTCCAGACAAGGTATGCCCACTTTATTTCCAATTGTGATCTTGCCATACTTATTCTGCTTCCGCTGCAAATAGGTCGATTGATCTTTATTTTGCTGTCTGTCAGGCCCTCACCAAACTATACTCGATGCCCAATGCAGCACAGACGCCGACTGAAGAAGGGGAAGCAAGTGGGGGCGAAAGCCAGGAAGAGTGGGACTCGGACGCTGCTGATGATGACGATGATGACGATTCTGATGGTGAGGAAGAAGAGGAGGAGGAGGAGGAGGAAGTTGTACCGCCTCGCATGGAAAGGCGATCGAAGCTCGTCCATGACCCTGCGACTGAACGTGGCAAGGGGGTCGCGACTGTCGTGCAGTCGACCAAGCGCCCTCGGACCACTTCTCCGGCGCCGACTGAGAAGGCTCTGAAGCAATCTCGAATGGCACCATCGAAGCCGGCGAAGGTCTTGCCGAAGATGAAGGTGTCGATCCCCACTATCTCAGGGTAATGATGTTGCTTGAGTTTTTTCGTTCCCATGAACTTATCTTTGGTCGACTCGTAAATCAACCGACTGTCTTTTGGAATCGCAGTGCTGCTACTTCTGACACCTCAGCTAAGGCTGACGATCATGAGATGGAAGACGCTGCCACTTCAAAACCTGGTATGACTCGTAATTCCGTCTTTTAGTCGATTGGCTCTTAGTCTCTAATTCTGATTCTTTTCTATGGCCCCATCCAATATCGTTATCACCCTTCCTGACGACGACGACGATGAGGAGCCGCTGAGCAAAGGAGGAGTAGGAAAGCGTCCGCTGGCAGGGTGACTCAAGACGTGCCAGCACCCGAGACACTGATCGCGGAGGAAGAGAACACCACTCGGCACACCGTATCTTTCGCGGTGCCGTTGACGAGTGCTCACCCCGCGTCGTCGAGTGCTGCACATCCTTCACTCTTCTCGACCCACTACGTCCCAGAGGACCAAGCCAGTGCTGCAAAGGAAGCGATACGCCAGGCGGGAGTCATGATGGAGAAGGTGAAGGCCATCCGGGAGGCTAGCCAGGCAGCCTATGACGCTAGTTCCGCTCTTCAAAGCAACATTCAGGTCAGTCGGTCATCGCCTGTTCTGTTAGGATATGATATCTGAAAATTCTTCTTTCTGAAATCCGTAGTAGTCCTACGCCCACTGGGTGTGTCGATTGAAATTCCGGGTTAGTGGGGGCACGCTGAGTGCACCCACTGGGTGTAGTCCCCAAGGCTATGGTGGACTGTTGGCAGTCGACCATAGGCTTTATAAGTTAAGTTCTTCTTTCATTCGACTAGGTCGAATGGATTTCTCAAACCGGTGGGGGCACGCTGAGTGCACCCACTGGGTGTAGTCCCCGAGACTGTGGTCGACTGCTGGCAGTTGACTACAGTCTGAAGAACACTTTCTATTTGTTTTTTTTGGTCGACTGGTCGACTCTATCTTGATAGAACTAGTGGGGGCACGCTGAGTGCACCCACTGGGTGTAGTCCCCGAGACTACGGTCGAATGTTTGTATTCGGCTGTAGTCTTAGAAACGTATGATTTTTCCTTAGTCACTCGGAAGTGAATTATCTTTGACATTTTGTCGATTGGTTCTTCGTAGAAATCCTGCGACCTTGCGGCTCGTTACACCGAGTTGGAGAACAAACATATCCAACTCGAGCTTGATCTGAAGCTGGTCCAGGAGAATTTGGCAAAGGCAAAGGAGGAGACCAAAGGTATGTTTGGTGAGGCCTCGACGACTGCTTTTGCCCCTCATTTGTTTCAAAGTCTGATCTTGCTGTAACTTTGCAGGCAAAGTGAAGGAAGCCCAGAAGAAAAAAGACCTTGAGCTAGCTGAGATGCAGAAGACAGCTTTAGAGAAGACCAAGCTCGCAGATGAGAAGTTGGCTTCGGTCACCAGGCTGGAAGAAGAGAACACCAATCTGAAAGCTGCTCTTGCTATTGCCAACAAGGAGGTCAGTCGACTGAAAAGCGATAAAGTTGTTCTGAATGAGAAGGTCAGTGAGTTGGCGGGGAAGAGGAATGATCTGGAGGCTTATCTGGGCGGACTCGCCAAAAAGTTGTTCCTCATGCTCGAAGGTAATCCTTTGAACCAAACAATTGTTTTTATAGTGAACTTTCCATTCGACCATCGCCTTGACTCGGCGATTGTACTTGCAGAGTTTTGCCAAAACTTTGAAGAGGAGACTGGTCGACTGGAACCAAACCTGGACCCCATCAACTCTCCGGTGAATGATGAAGTCGCCATGAACGTGTTCCGGCTCGAGTCTCGTGTTTCTGTTGTCATTGACTATCTTGCAAGGCTGAAGGTCGCCACTTCCCGCATTGACACTACGCTCTGGCCCAGGGAGACGCTCCAAAATGACCTCGAGTCTCTGATGACTCGACTAAACACAATCCCTGGTCGAGTGCAGGAGTGGAAGAAGTCTTCTGCCAGGTGCGGTGCAGATGTCGCTCTGTGTCTGGCTCGAGTCCATTGTAAGGATGCACAAGAAGACAAGTTGGCGGCTCTTCAGGTGGCCAATACCAAGAAGCATGATTTCCGGTCTTTCATGGAGACTTTCATCGCCACTGCCACTCGGATCGCGGATGGAATCGACCTTGATGAGTTTGTTGCGCCTTCCAGCCCTCCACAGGAGGGGTAAAAAACTTCTTGAGCTCGACACTTTAAATTTGCCTCGGTATGCCGAGTGATTTTGTAACCGATAAACCTTAATAGGCTTAGCGCCTGAGCACTTTCGGTTCCATTAGGTATTTATCCAAACTTGGATTCGACGTTTGAATATGCTTGCATTTGGTTTGAAATGTCTTTTGCAGGTTAAAGCGAGGTGCTTACTGCAATCGACTTATTCCCCAATTCACTTAGGCAGGCCTTGGGCTGCGGCTAAGCCCCCGAGTAGGAGGCATGCTCTCCACTCGGTAGGATTTTTCAAAACTTAGGCGAGCACTGGGCTGCAGCTAAGCCCCCGAGTGGGAGGTGTGTTCTCCACTCGGTAGGATTTTTATAACTTAGGCGAACACTGGGCTGCAGCTAAGCCCCCGAGTGGGAGGTCTGCTCCTCACTCGGTAGGATTTTCAACACTTAGGCGGGCATTGGGCTGCAGCTAAGCCTCCGAGTGGGAGGTCTGCTCTCCACTCGGTAGGATTTTTATAACTTAGGCGAACACTGGGCTGCAGCTAAGCCCCCGAGTGGGAGGTCTGCTCCTCACTCGGTAGGATTTTCAACACTTAGGCGAGCACTGGGCTGCAGCTAAGCCTCCGAGTGGGAGGTCTGCTCTCCACTCGGTAGGATTTATACGTTGTACTTGTGGCGTAGTTCGAAGGAGAGGGTCGCAGTCGACCTGCACCTCGTCTTCCTTGCTACCGCACGTTGTACTTGTGGCGTAGCTCGGAGAAGAGGGTCGCAGTCGACCTGCACCTCGTCTTTCTTGCTCCCGAACGTTGTACTTGTGGCGTAGCTCGGAGGAGAGGGTCGCAGTCGACCTGCACCTCGTCTTCCTTGCTACCGCACGTTGTACTTGTGGCGTAGCTCGGAGGAGAGGGTCACAGTCGACCTGCACCTCGTCCTCCTTGCGGAGCGCATGTAGAATTTGTACTTAGGCGAGTACTTAGACTGCAGCTAAGCCCCCGAGTGGGAGTCTGGCTCACCACTCGGTAGGATTTTATTGAATCTTAGGCGAGTACTTGGACTGCAGCTAAGCCCCCGAGTGGGAGTCTGGCTCACTACTCGGTAGGATTTTATTGAAACTTAGGCGAGTACTTGGACTGCAGCTAAGCCCCCGAGTGGGAGTCATGCTCTCCACTCGGTAGGATTTTATTGAAACTTAGGCGAAACGGATTCGCAGCTAAGCCCCCGAGTGGGAGGCTGGCTCACCACTCGGTAAGGATTTTCTACAAACTTAGGCGAAACGGATTCGCAGCTAAGTCACCCACTGAGGGGGAAATTTTACTGAACAAATAAAAGTGACAAAAATCATTGGGGAAATTATGACACTATTATCTTTCAAAACATGGACTACAGAAGTACTTTTATTACAATTCACCCGAGTGAAAACTTAAGTGTAAAATGGGCGGAGTAGCTCCGCGTTCCAAGCTCGGGGCTCGTCGATATTGTGCTTGACGTTGTAGAGACGGTACGCTCCATTGTGGAGAACCTTGGTGACGATGAAGGGTCCTTCCCAAGAAGGAGCAAGCTTGTGTTGTTTTTGCTGATCCACTCGGAGAACCAAATCTCCTTCCTGGAAGGCTCGACTCTTCACGTTTCTAGCGTGGAAGCGACGCAAGTCCTGTTGGTAGATGGTCGATCGGATCAGAGCCATCTCTCTTTCCTCCTCTAAAAGGTCGACTGCATCTTGCCGCGCTTGTTCCGCTTCAGCCTCGTTGTAGAGCTCAACACGAGGAGCATTGTGGAGCAGATCACTCGGCAAGACCGCTTCAGCTCCATAGACCAAGAAGAATGGAGTCCTTCCGGTCGACCGATTAGGCGTGGTCCTCAGACCCCAAAGCACCGAGGGAAGTTCATCGACCCATGCTCCAGCCGCATGCTTAAAGTCACGCATCAGTCGGGGTTTCAACCCTTTGAGGATCAGGCCATTGGCTCGCTCCGCTTGTCCATTCGACTATGGATGGGCGACCGAAGCGTAGTCGACTCGTGTGCCTTGAGAAGTGCAGAACTCTCTAAATTCCTCCGAGTCGAAGTTTGATCCATTGTCTGTGATGATGCTGTGCGGGACTCCATATCTGAATATCAGGTCCCTGATGAAGCTAACAGCAGTACCGGCGTCAAGGTTCTTGATGGGTTTAGCCTCAATCCACTTGGTGAACTTGTCGACTGCCACCAGCACATGCGTGAAACCGCTTCGACCTGTCCTCAAGGGGCCCACCATATCCAATCCCCATACTGCGAAGGGCCAGACGAGTGGTATAGTCTTCAGAGCTGACGCAGGCTTGTGTGACATGTTGGAATAAAGTTGGCATCCTTCGCAGTTGTCCACTATTTCCTTTGCCATCTCATTTGCCCTTGGCCAGTAAAATCCGGCTCGGTATGCTTTGGCCACGATGGTCCGAGAGGACGCATGATGGCCACAGGTCCCCGAGTGGATATCATCAAGGATGATTCGACCTTCTTCTGGTGTTATACACTTCTGACCAACTCCAGTCGCGCTCTCTCTGTACAACTGTCCTTTGATCACGGTAAAGGCCTTGGATCGACGGACGATCTGTCGAGCCTCTTCCTCGTCCTCCGGGAGCTCTTTTCTCAGGATATACGCGATGTATGGAACTGTCCAGTCGGGAGTGATCACTAAAACCTCCATGACCAAGTCGACCACTGCTGGGACTTCAACTTCAGTCGGATCTGTGGCACTCTTGGGCTGTGGGGCTTCTTCGGTGAAAGGATCTTCTTTGACTGACGGAGTATGGATATGCTCCAAAAATACACCACTCGGAATGGCTTCTCTCTTGGAACCTATCTTTGCCAGATCATCAGCCGCTTGATTTTTCAGTCGGGGTATATGATGGAGCTCTAACCCCTCAAACTTCTTTTCCAGCTTCCTCACTGCATTGCAGTATCCAGTCATGGCTGGGCTTCTTACGTCCCACTCCTTCATCACTTGGTTGACCACCAAATCTGAGTCGCCATAAACCATAAGGCGACGGACGCCGAGTGAAATGGCCATGCGCAACCCATACAAAAGGGCCTCATATTCTGCCTCATTGTTGGAGGAATCAAAGTGAATCTGGAGCACATATCTGAGCTTATCTCCTCTGGGGGAAACCAAAACAACCCCAGCACCGGAACCATTCAACATCTTAGAGCCGTCAAAAAACATGGTCCAATGCTCCGAGTGAACTTGAGCCGGCTACTGTTGTTCAATCCACTCGGCCAGGAAATCTGCTATAGCTTGGGACTTCATGGCTTTCTTTGCCTCAAACTTGATATCAAGGGGAAGAAGTTCAATCGCCCATTTTGCCACTCGACCAGTTGCATCTCTGTTGTGCAGAATCTCTGAAAGTGGAGCGTCGCTGACGACTGTAATGGAATGATCAGAGAAATAATGAGCAACCTTCTTCGTGGTCATGTAGATCCCATACACAAGCTTCTGATAATGAGGATATCTTTGCTTTGATGGAGTCAAAACTTTAGACAGATAGTACACTGGGCGCTGAACTTTGAAGGCTTTCCCTTCTTCTTCCCGCTTGACCGTAAGCACTGTACTGACGACTTGTCCTGTGGCTGCAATATAAAGCAACAGAGGCTCTTTGTTGATTGGAGCAACAAGCACCGGCTGGGTGGAGAGCAGAGCTTTTAGCTCGGCAAACGCTGCATCAGCTTTTGGAGTCCACTCGAACTTGTCTGCCTTCTTCATCAGTCGGTAAAGAGGCAATGCCTTTTCCCCGAGTCGTGAAATGAATCGGCTTAATGCGGCCAAGCATCCAGTAAGCTTCTGGACATCGTGCACCTGCACGGGGCGTTTCATTCGGAGTATAGTGCCAATTTTTTCTGGGTTAGCATCGATTCCTCGTTTGGAAACGAGAAAACCGAGTAACTTTCCACCAGGAACTCCGAATGTGCACTTTGATGGATTGAGCTTGATATCATACTTCCTGAGGTTGGCAAATGTTTCGGCGAGGTCTGTCAGCAGGTCGGAACCCTTTCGCGACTTGACCACGATATCATCCATATACGCTTCCACATTCCGACTGATTTGAGTGAGCAAACACTTCTGGATCATTCGCATGAACGTGGCTCCGGAATTCTTGAGGCCGAATGGCATGGCGATGTAGCAGAAGCACCCGAATGGAGTGATGAAAGCTGTTTTTATCTCATCGGGTCCGTACAGACGGATCTGATGGTACCCGGAATAGGCGTCTAGAAAAGACAATCTCTCGCATCCCGCAGTCGAGTCAACAATTTGATCAATGCGAGGGAGAGGAAAATGATATTTCGGGCAGGCCCGATTGATGTGCTTGAAATCAATGCACATTCAGAGTGAGTTGTCCTTCTTAGGAACCATGACGACATTGGAGAGCCACTCGGAGTGGTATATCTCTCGGATAAACCCTGCCGCCAATAGTCGAGCCACCTCCTCACCAATAGCTTTTCTCTTCTGGACGGCGGACCGTCGAAGATGTTCTTTGACTGGTTTTGCTGCTGAGTCGACTCTAAGGCGATGCTCAGCCAGTCCCCTGGGAACACCCGACATGTCAGCTAGCTTCCATGCAAAGATGTCCCAATTCTCACGGAGGAACTGGATGAGCGCTTCTTCCTATTTCGGGTCGAGTGTTGTGGAGATATGGGTCGGAGCTGCATTGGGGTCGGTCGGGTGAATGTGGACGGGCTTCGTCTCACCGGACGACTGAAATGCTGACTCCGTGGCAGGCTTCTTGGCTCGCAGCAATTCACTTGGATCTGCATTTTGCTTATATCCTTCCAGCTTGACCGCTGTCACCTGGGAATCGGCAATCTTTGAGCCTTTCTGGAAACACTCTTCTGCTTTTTTCCGATCACCAATGACAGTGATCACGCCTTTGGGGCCGGGCATCTTCAGTTTGAGGTATACGTAACATGGTCGAGCCATGAACCGTGCGTAAGCTGGTCTCCCCAAAATAGCGTGGTAAGCGCTCTGAAAATCCACGACCTCAAACGTCAGCTTCTCTTTGCGAAAATGCCGTCGAATCACCGAATACCACATCCAGAGCTATTTGGCCGAGTGACTCGGCTTTCTTTCCTGGTATAACTCCATGAAAACTCATGTTACTGGTGCTCAGTCGGGACATCGGAATGCCCATTCCTTTCAGCGTGTCCGCATACAATAAGTTCAGTCCACTACCTCCATCCATTAGCACCTTCGTCAGTCGGGTGCCTTCGACAACCGGGTCGACCACCAAAGCTTGCCTCCCAGGGGTGGCTATATGAGTCGGGTGATCGGATTGGTCGAATGTAATGGGAGTTGGGGACCATCTCAGATAACTGGGCGTCGCCGGGGCGACCATGTTCACCTCACGGTTAATATCCTTCAGTCGGCTCTTGATTTCCACATCCGCAAAGATCATCAGAGTGGAGTTAACATGAGGATATCCTCCCTCGCTGTCCTCCTTGTCTTCAGCTTTGTCCGACTCTTTTTCCTTGTCCTTGGGCTATTTACCTTGGAACTGCTGGATCAGGAGTCGACACTGTCGAGTGGTATGCTTCGGGTAGATGATATTACCCTCTTCGTCTTTCTTCGTGTGGATATGACACGGCATATCCATCACGTCATTTCCTTCTTTATCCTTCACCTTCTTGGGGTTCCAGGATCCTTTGGGTTTTCCCTTGAACTTGCCCTGAGTCACGGCCAGAGCCTCTCCAGGAGCCGCCGGTTCGGCCTTCCGCTTTTGCTTCCGACTGGAGTTTCCCTTCTCCGACTAACTCGGCTTGTACTTGCCACTGCGGAGTCGGTCCTCCTCTTCACCATTGGTGTACTTGGTGGCAATTTCCATCATCCGACTCAGGGTCATATCTCCGGTCCGCCCAAACTTCAAACTTAACTCTCTGTTCTTGACACCATCCTTGAAGGCGCAGACTGCCTGATGGTCAGACACGTTCTCCACGGTATGATGCAAAGTGATACATCTCTGAATATACTGTCTTAATGTCTCATTCGACTTCTGCACACAAACTTGCAGCTCTGTCAATCCAGCTGGTCGCTTGCAAGTTCCCTCAAATGTTCTGACAAACACTCGGGAAAGATCTTCCCAAGTGTAAATGCTGCTTGGAGTTAACTGATTCAACCATGCTCTGGCAGAACCTTCCAACATGAGCGGTAAGTGCTTCATGGCCACCTCATCATTCCCACCGCCAATCTGTACAGCCACTCGGTAGTCCTCAAGCCAAGTTTCAGGCTTAGACTCACCGGTGAACTTGCTTACTCCAGTCGCCAACCTGAAGTTGGGGGGAATCACCGCGTCTCTGATAGCCCTGCTGAAACATTCCGGACCTGAAACATGCACTCGGCTGCTAGTGGGCGCATCTCTGTCGGGGCCGCCTCGATGAGCCCTGTTCCGATCGACCAAGCCTTGCACGATGATGGATCACGCGTCGAAGCCTGGTTCCCGGGGGTCAACCGGAGCTCTTCGTCCCACACTGAGTTGACGCCTGTCGTCTTGCTGCCGAGGAGCGTAAGACCCACCTCTCAGGGGAGGAGTGGGCACTCGACGCCTATCATCACGATCGTATCGGTCACCATATTGGTCCCGTCGATTCTCGCGTCCTTCACGCCGTGGAGGCGATCTGGGGCTATGAGCCGACTGAACCGTATTCGCAGCAACGGATCGACTGTGAATTTTGTTGCGTGACTGCGACACAGCTGAATTCTAATCTCCTGCTGCCCGGAGCAAGTCTCTGATTTGCATCAAGCCTCTGCCAGCCTCCGACTGGGAGGGCTGAATGGACTCTGCTATACGGGTTGCAGCTGCTAAATTCTGAATCGGGGTTCGATATACCTGAGTCGGCGGGAAGAGTTGACGTCGACTGGAGTCGGGTACTCGTTGCCGCGAGCGCTCGTCGAGTGCTCGCTGAAGATTCTCCAGACGAGCGCGTTCAGCCAAGTTGGACAAACGTGCCTCCTCTAAGGCGCGAGCCTCGGGGGTTTCTCCTGTGATGGGAGTATGCAGGGCATCCATGTTCCTGCGGCGAAGCTCTTCCCTTTGCAGGGAATTAAGTGGCTTGGGTTGGTACTCCTGATGGACTTGAGCGGGGTCGCCTCCGTCGTCTACCCCGTCGCCGCGGGGGTAGCCGGGAGGACTACGAGGTCCATCGATCATCAAGACCTCCGCCGCTGGATCACTGCTATCGCACTCGGATGCAGTCTCCACGGAGCCAGTCGACAGATCGAACAGGCCGTAGAGGGATTCGTCGGGCTCGATTGCCGCGACTTGGGTGGTGGCCGTCTGGCGAGCCACCGCGTGCCTCACCCACCGCTGGAGTCTCGACCGACTAGATCGCTTGCGCTGGCGGGAAACAGGGAGGGTGGACGATAGGGGAGTCGACCGATATGGAGTCGACGGTTGCCGCAGCAAAATGCCGCGGACACATGCACAAAAATGCGTCGCACCGCGGACGGGGAGCGCATCAACGTCGAGTGGAGCCTCCTGGAGCCAAGCGGAGTCGTCGGCGATGAAGGTGAGAGCGCCGAGACGGATCTCGCGGCCCTCGACCAAAACTCCACCAGCAACCATGATGAAAGTAATCGGAAAAACTGCAACTTCTCCAAAAATCGCTAAGACACCTGCCCCACGGTGGGCGCCAACTGTCGTGGTTCTAAGTCTGACAGTAGAATGGGGGTAGGTATGGAGAGGCAAGATCCTAGCTATGTAGCAGTTGTGAACACAAGGATGTACGAGTTCAGGCCCTTCTCAGAGGAAGTAACAGCCCTACGTCTCGGAGCCCGGAGGCGGTCGATTGGATTATGTGTGTATGGATTACAGGGGTGCGAACCCTTTACACTGAGGAGGGGGGTGGCTTATATAGTGTCCGCCAGACCCCTCCGGCCCTCAGTAATGCAGGGTTTAAAGTACGTTAAGTCTAGGCGTTACTGGTAACGCCTCACATAAAGTGTCCTAAATGCCATAAAGACTACTTAATTACAGACCGTTATGATGCAGAGTGGTTCTTGATCTTCTAGTGGTCGAGTGAGTCTTCATGGTCGACTCCTTCGAGTCCGTCGAGTGAAGTCTTCTCTTGGTCGACTGGAAGGCAGTTTCTTCTGAGAGTGTCCTTAGGTAGGGTACTTGGATCAGGTCTATGACCCTACCCTAGGTACATGACTTCATCAACTGGTACATACCCTCAGCCCCGAGGGTGAACTACTCCCTCCTCGTCATGGAGAGCGCTGGGATGATGAAGATGGCCACCGGTGAGGGATTCCCCCTCCGGCAGGGTGCCGAAACGGGCTCCCAAGAGGTTTTTGGTGGCTACAGAGGCTTGCGGCGGCGGAACTCCCGATCTATTCTTGCTTTTGATGTTTTTAGGGTATATGGGAATATATAGGAGAAATAAGTCGGTCGGGGGAGCCTCGAGGGGCTCACGAGAGAGGGGGGTGCGCCCAGTAGGGGGGGGGGGCGCCCGCCACCCTCGTGGCCACCTCGAAGCTTCCTTGCCTTCAACTCCAAGTCTCTTGGATCACTTCCGTTCCAAAAATAACGCTCCCGAAGGTTTCATTCCGTTTGGACTCCGTTTGGACTCCGTTTGATATTCCTTTTCTTCAAAACACTGAAATAGGCAAGAAAACAACAATATGGGTTGGGCCTCCGGTTAATAGGTTAGTCCGAAAAATAATATAAAAGTGTATAATAAAGCCCATAAACATTCAAAACAGATAATAAAATAGCATGAATGCTTCATAAATTATAGATACGTTGGAGACGTATCAGCATCCCCAAGCTTAATTCCTGCTCGTCCTCGAGTAGGTAAATGATAAAAGAATTTATGAAGTGTGAATGCTAGCAGGTGCACAAGTTTGATCAATGATAATTTCAATCACCTATTCTAGCATGATTATATGTCATAACAGTAGTTCATCTCATAAAACTTCTCACGAACAAGTAACAAGCTATTCACTTGTTAAAGCATAGACCATAAACTTTCTTGAAAACTAGCAAACTTCATTCTTAGTCATCAAACAATTACAATTCATCTTATTTTCAGGTAGGGTCTATGTCAGAGCTTTGATTTAGCAAACTCCACATACTCAACTATCATATAGTCTTCTACAATTGCTAACACTCACGCAATACTTATGGTTATGGAGTTTTAATCGGACACTAAGAAAGATAGGGGCTTATAATTTCGCCTCCCAACGTATTCACCTTTGGGTGATGTCAACAATAATAGTTCATGCTAACTTACATCCAATTGGATATATATATATATATATATATATATATATATATATATATATATATATATATATCAGGATCTTTCCAACACGAGGTGCTTGCCAAGGGATAAAATAAAAAGGGAAAGGTAAAGATCACCTTGACTCTTGCATAATGTAAAGACATAAAGTAAAATATAGGCCCTTCGAAGAGGGAAGCAGAGGTTGTCATGTGCTTTTAGGGTTGGATGCACAAAATCTTAATGCGAAAGAACGTCACTTTATATTGCCACTTGTGATATAAACCTTTATTATGCAGTCCGTCTCTTTTATTACTTCCATATCACACGATCGTATAAAGCTTATTTTCTCCGCACTAATAAGTCATACATAATTAGAGAGCAATTTTTATTGCTTGCAACATGATAACTTACTTGAAGGATCTTACTCAATCCATAGGTAGGTATGGTGGACACTCATGGCAAAAACTGGGTTTAAGGATATTTGGAAGCACAAGTAGTATCTCTACTTGGTGCAAGGAATTTTGGATAGCATGACGGGGAAAGGCAAGCTCAACATGTTTGAATGATCCATGACAATATACTTTAACTGAGATGTGAGAAAACATAACCCATTATGTTGTCTTCCTTGTCCAACATCAACTCTTTAGCATGTCATACTTAATGAGTGCTCACAATTATAAAAGATGTCTAGGATAGTATATTTATATGTGAAATTTCTCTTCCTTCAATATTCTTTCATGAATTGTTCAAATAGCCAATACGATGTTTGCTAACCTTAATAAATTTACAACCTCTACTTCTTAGTTGTGAAGTCATTACTCCCCATGGGATAAGCAAATGAAACATATATAATTTCAGATTTATGACAATCAACTCATTCAACCACTTACTCATAGGATATAAGTGAAGCACACGAGTGATACGTCTCCGTCGTATCTATAATTTTTGATTGTTCCATGCCAATATTATTCAACTTTCATATACTTTTGGCAACTTTTTATACTATTTTTTGGGACTAACATATTGATCCAGTGCCCAGTGCCAGTTCCTGTCTGTTGCATGTTTTATGTTTCGCAGAAACCCCATATCAAACGGAGTCCAAACGGGATAAAAATGGACGGAGAATTATTTTGGAATATTTGTGATTTTTGGGAAGTAAAATCAACGCGAGACGGTACCCGAGGTGGCCACAAGACAGGGGCCCACGCCCACTCCAGGTGGGTGCGCCCCCCACCCTTCTGGGCCCCTCGTAAGGCGGTTGATGCCCTTCTTTGGCCGCAAGAAAGCTAATTTTTGGAAAAAGATCTGGGCGAAGGTTTCAATCCAATCGGAGTTACGGATCTCTGGATATAAAAGAAACGGTGCAAGCGCAGAATTCCAGAACGCAGAAACAGAGAGAGACAGAGAGACAGATCCAATTTCGGAGGGTCTCTCGCCCCTCCCACGCCATGGGAGCCAAGGACCAGAGGGGAAACCCTTCTCCTATCTAGGGAGAAGGTCAAGGAAGAAGAAGAAGAAGAAGAAGAAGAAGAAGGGGGATCTCCCCCCCTTGCTTCCGGTGGCGCCGGAACGCCGCCGGGGGCCATCATCATCACCGCGATCTACACCAACACCGCCGCCATCTTCACCAACATCTCCATCACCTCCCCCCATCTATATTCAGTGGTCTACTCTCCCGCAACCCGCTGTATCCTCTACTTGAACATGGTGCTTTATGCTTCATATTATTATCCAATGATGTGTTGCCATCCTATGATGTCTGAGTAGATTTTCGTTGTCCTATCGGTGATTGATGATTGCTATGATTGGTTTGAGTTGCATGTTTTATTATTGGTGTTGCCCTATGGTGCTCTCCATGTCGCGCAAGCGTGAGGGATTCCCGCTGTAGGGTTTGCAATATGTTTATGATTTGCTTATGGTGGGTGGTGTGAGTGACAGAAGCACAGACCCGAGTAAGTAGCTTGTTTGCTTATGGGATAAAAGGGACTTGATACTTTAATGCTATGGTTGGGTTTTACCTTAATGATCTTTAGTAGTTGCGGATGCTTGCTAGAGTTCCAATCATAAGTGCATATGATCCAAGAAGAGAAAGTGTGTTAGCTTATGCCTCTCCCTCAAATAGAATTGCAATAGTGATTACCAGTCTAGTAACATAGTCAATTGCTTAGGGACAATTTCACAACTCCTACCACCAATTTTCCACACTCACTATATTTACTTTATTGCTTCTTTATCTAAACAGCCCCTACTTTATATTTACGTGTTCTTTATTATCTTGCAAACCTATCCAACAACACCTACAAAGTACTTCTAGTTTCATACTTGTTCTAGGTAAAGCGAACACTAAGCATGCGTAGAGTCGTATCAGTGGCAGATAGGACTTGAGAGAATATTTGTTCTACCTTTAGCTCCTCGTTGGGTTCGACACTCTTACTTATCGAAAGAGGCTACAATTATCCCCTACACTTGTGGGTTATCAACGACTAAATGACAAACTACTCCAACAAGATATAAGTGAAGATCAATGAGTAGCTAAATAATTATGTAACTATGTGAAGACTCTCTCTCATTTAAGAATTTCAGATCTTGGTATTTTATTCAAACATCAAACAAAACAAAATAAAATGACATTGCAACCGTAGCACAAGTCATGTGAAGAAGCAAAAACTTATGTTCAACCGATACTAACCGATAGTTGTTGAAGAAGAAAGGTGGGATGCCTAACGGGCCATCATCAAGCTTAGATGCTTGATACTTCTTGAAATATTAT
Source organism: Triticum aestivum (assembly GCF_018294505.1). Taxonomy (NCBI): domain Eukaryota; kingdom Viridiplantae; phylum Streptophyta; class Magnoliopsida; order Poales; family Poaceae; genus Triticum; species Triticum aestivum. The sequence continues at coordinate 9,631,746 of NC_057813.1, forward strand.
CTTGGGGTGCCTTGGGCATCCCCAAGCTTGAACTTTTGTGTCTCCTTAATTCCTCTCATATCATGGTTTCTCTTTTATCAAAAGCTTCATCCACACCAAACTCAACAAGAACTCGTGAGATAGGTTAGTATAAACCAATGCAAAACCTTATCATTTTCTACTGTAACAAAACACTAAAATTATTATTCAACGTTGCATACTAAATTCCTCTGCATATTTAACACTCCTATCCTCAAATAGAATCATTAAACAAGCAAACATATGCAAACAATACAACCATAACAGCAATCTGCCAAAACAGTACAGTCTGTAAAGAATGCAAGATTCATCATACTTCCCTAACTCCAAAAATTATGAGAAAAATACCTCACTGTATAAGATTTATCAGAGCTCAATATGCAAAAAAATTCAACATTATACCATTCTCTGACTTTTCTAGGGAATTTTTGCAACAGCGGTAAACTTTCTATTTTCAAACAGCAACATGTATACTAGCAAAATAAGCATGGTAAAGGCTACCCTGGACATTTTTTATTGAAAATAAAGATGCAAAATATTAATCTAAATTACAGCAAGAAAATACTAACAAGAGAAAATGACGCTCCAAGCAAAACACATATCATGTGGTGAATAAAAATATAGCTCCAAGTAAAGTTACCGATAGACGAAGACGAAAGAGGGGATGCCATCCGGGGCATCCCCAAGCTCAGGCTCTTGGTTGTCCTTGAATATTACCTTGGGGTGCCTTGGGCATCCCCAATCTTAGGCTCTTGCCACTCCTTATTCCATAGTCCATCGAGTCTTCACCCAAAACTTGAAAACTTCACAACACAAAACTCAACAGAAAACTCGTAAGCTCCGTTAGTATAAGAAAATAAAACCACCACTTAGGTACTGTAATGAACTCATTCTAAATTCATATTGGTGTAATATCTACTGTATTACAACTTATATATGGTTCATATCCTCCGATACTACTCATAGATTCATCAAAATAAGCAAACAACACATAGAAAACATAATCTGTCAAAAACAGAACAGTCTGTAGTAATCTGTATCAAACGTATACTTCTGGAACTCCAAAAATCCTACCAAATTAGGAAGTCCTAAGAAATTTGTGTAAAAATCCAGATCAAAACGAATCAGATCAAAAGCACGTTTCTGTGAATTATCAAAACTAATTTACTGGGTGCAAAAGTTCCTGATTTTCAGCAGGATCAACACAACTATCACCGTAAGCTATCCTAAAGGTCCTACTTGGCACTTTATTGAAACAAAAGCTATAAAACATGATTACTAAAGTAACATATTCATGTGAACACACAAAAATAGTAAGGGTAAATATTGGGTTGTCTCCCAACAAGCGCTTTTCTTTAATGCCTTTCTAGCTAGGCATGATGATGACAATGATGCTCACATAAAAGATAAGAATTGAAACATAACGGGAGCATCATAAAGCATATAAATAGCACATTTAAGTCTAATCCACTTCCTATGCATATGGATTTTGTGAGCAAACAACTTATGGGAACAATAATCAACTAGCATAGGAGGGCAAAACAAGCATAACTTCAAGATTTTAAGCACATAGAGAGGAAACTTGATATTATTGCAATTCCTACAAGCATAAGTTCCTCCCTCATAATAATTTTCAGTAGCATCATGAATGAATTTAACAATATAACCAGCACCTAAAGCATTATTTTCATGATCTACAAGCATAGAAAATTTACTACTCTCCAGATAAGCAAAATTCTTCTTATTCGGAATAGTGGGAGTATCATAAGAGACTTGAATACTATAAATTGTTTCCACAATAAAAGAGTAATGTTCAGAAAAGGGGTAATCATAATCATGACAAGTTTTATAAATATAATCATCACTACTTTTTATAGCATAAGTTTCATCACAATAATCATCATAAGTAGCAACTTCGTTCTCATCATAATCGATTGAAACCTCTTCCAAGATAGTGGGATCATCACTAAATAAAGTTGACACTCTTCCAAATCCACTTTCATATTCATCACAATAAGATTCAACATCCTCCAAAATAGTGGGATCACTACTTCCTAAAGTTGACACTCTTCCAAACCCACTTTCATCAATATAATCATCATAGGTAAGAGGCATGCTATCATCATAACAACTTTGCATATCAAAACTTGGGATGCTAAAAATATCTTCTTCATTAAACATAGCATCCCCAAGCTTGGGACAAACATTAATTGCAGCAAATATATTCTCAAATATGTCATCCTCATCAAACCTAGCTTCCCCAAGCTTGGGCCCTTTCATATCATAAGCATAATCACTCTCATCATTAACAGTATGGATAGCACTAGTAGTATAGCAATTATCATCATCACAATGAGTAGTAGGAGCAACATCATTTGGGAGAGATACCTTTCTACCTTTGCTTCTCCATTTTCTCTTTTTATTCTTCACATTATGTGTGGGTTCAACCTTCTTCTTTGTGCTCCTTATTGATGGGATTGGTTGAATAGAAAGCTCCTCCTCGTTACCTGATTCATCATTAGAAATAATAAGAGGATAATGGAAAGTCTCTTCCCTTTCATTAGTATTCTCTTCATCTTCTATTTGCTTTCTTTTCTTTATGTAATTGGCAATATAAGAATTTTCAATGCAATTCACCGCACAATACAAATAAATCTTCTCTAGATCAATATCAAGAAAATTCTCAAGATTAAATTCTGGAATATGCTTGGTTGCACGTTTCAATTCTTCATAACCCAAAAGCAAACTAAGTTCATTATGATGTGCAAGGGAAATCAAATCATTACAATTTTTGGACACAATTCGATCATGAAACAATTTGCATCGGAGATTTAAATGACCATGTTCATTGCAAAGTTCACAAGTACGGCGGAGAAATTTTAAATTTTCAGCACTAACATTAAGCCTTTCTTGCAACCATTTAGTTTCTAAGTGCTTATGCCTCTTGCAATATCTATTTTCCCTATTTGGTGTGTACTTGCAAACCCAATTCACTCCACAAAAATCGACATGCTTATAAGATATATTTTCATCATGACTAGTGCAATCATCATTAGTACTATGGATATTCAAAGAGTTCATACTAACAACATTGCAATCATGCTCATCATTCAAAGATTTAGTACCAAGCATTTTAATACATTCTTCTTCTAGCACTTGAGCACAATTTTCCTTCTCATCATACTCACGAAAGATATTAAAAAGATGAATCGTATGAGACAAACTCAATTCCATTTTTTGTAGTTTTCTTTTATAGACTAAACTAGTGATAAAACAAGAAACAAAAAGATTCAATTGCAAGATCTAAAGATATACCTTCAAGCACTCACCTCCCCAGCAACGGCGCCAGAAAAGAGCTTGATGTCTACTATGCAACCTTCTCTTTGTAGACGTTGTTGGGCCTCCAAGTGCAGAGGTTTGTAGGACAGTAGCAAATTTCCCTCAAGTGGATGACCTAAGGTTTATCAATCCGTGGGAGGCGTAGGATGACGATGGTCTCTCTCAACAACCTTGCAACCAAATAACAAAGAGTCTCTTGTGTCCCCAACACACCCAATACAATGGTAAATTGTATAGGTGCACTAGTTCGGCGAAGAGATGGTGATGCAAGTGCAATATGGATAGTAGATATGAGTTTTTGTAATCTGAAATTATAAAAACAGCAAGGTAACTAATGATAAAAGTGAGCGTAAACGGTATTGCAATGCTAGGAAACAAGGTCTAAGGTTCATACTTTCACTAGTGCAAGTTCTATCAATAATAATAACATAATTGGATCATATAACTATCCCTCAACATGCAACAAAGAGTCATTCCAAGGCCACTAATAGCGGAGAACAAACGAAGAGATTATGGTAGGGTACGAAACCACCTCAAAGTTATCCTTTCTGCTCGATCTATTCAAGAGTCTGTAGTAAAATAACATGAAGCTATTCTTTCCGTTCAATCTATCATAGAGTTCATACTAGAATAACACCTTAAGACACAAATCAACCAAAACCCTAATGTCACCTAGATACTCCATTGTCACCTCAAGTATCCATGGGCATGATTATACAATATGCATCACACAATCTCAGATTCATCTATTCAACCAACACAAAGTACTTCAAAGAGTGCCCCAAAGTTTCTACCGGAGAGTCAAGACGAAAACGTGTGCCAACCCCTATGCATAGGTTCATGGGCAGAACCCGCAAGTTGATCACCAAAACATACATCAAGTGGATCACGTGATATCCCATTGTCACCACAGATAAGAACGGCAAGACATACATCAAGTGTTCTCAAATCCTTAAAGACTCAATCTGATAAGATAACTTCGAAGGGAAAACTCAATCGAGGGGGAGAAACATCATAAGATCCAACTATAATAGCAAAGCTCGCGATACATCAAGATCGTGCCATAGAGAGAACACGAGAGAGAGAGAGAGAGATCAAACACATAGCTACTGGTACATACCCTCAGCCCTGAGGGTGAACTACTCCCTCCTCGTCATGGAGAGCGCCGGGATGATGAAGATGGCCACCGGTAAGGGATTCCCCCTCCGACAGGGTGCCGGAACGGGCTCCCGAGAGGTTTTTGGTGGCTATAGAGGCTTGCGGCAGCGGAACTCCCGATCTATTGTTGTTTTCGATGTTTTTAGGGTATATGGGAATATATAGGCGAAAGAAGTCGGTCGGGGGAGCCTCGAGGGGCCCACGAGACAAGGGGCGCGCCCAGTAGGGGGGCGCCCCCCACCCTCGTGGCCACCTCGAAGCTTCCTTGCCTTCAACTCCAAGTCTCCTGAATCGCTTCCGCTCCAAAAATAACGCTCCCGAAGGTTTCATTCCGTTTGGACTCTGTTTGATATTCCTTTTCTTTGAAACACTGAAATAGGCAAGAAAACAGCAATATGGGCTGGGCCTCCGGTTAATAGGTTAGTCCCTAAAATAATATAAAAGTGTATAATAAAGCCCATAAACATTCAAAACAGATAATAAAATAGCATGAATGCTTCATAAATTATAGATACGTTGGAGACGTATCAATTGCTCACTTGTCTCTTATAGTGGTTAGTGCCTTAGTGGATGCCTGGATGCTAGTGATTAGTTTAATGATAGTGGGGTTAGTGCCTTAGTGGATGCTCCTTGGTTGAATAAAATAATGATGGCTCTTAGATTGATGGGTGGATTAGAATAAAGGCTAGTTGAATACTGATGCATGATGTGTTGCTCAACAATGGATTAGTTTAATGACTAGTTGAATGTTGATTAGTTTAATGGCTAGTTGATTATCGCTGTTTGCTACATCTGCATGGGTAGAGTAGTTTAGTTGCTGCCACAACAGCCTTTTCATATGTCTGGTACCCTTTTGTCTATCTAGTAAGTACTATATTGTTTGTTGCCTTGTTGCAATGGCAGCCCTTTTATCAGTTATGCTAATATTCCTTTGTGTTTGGTTGTTTGCTGCAGGTAGTAGAAGTGTAGCACCATGGATGGAATTGCAACAGCTGATGGGGGTGAGCCCACCTATGATCCAATGAAAGATCCAACAAGGAAGCCACAACGGTCAAATGATCCGGGATGGAACTATGGATATTGGTCTGAGCCTTGAAATCGGGATCTTGTTGTGTGCACTCTTTGTGGCAAGATTACTTCTAGAGGGATCAAGAGGCATAAAGAGCATCTTGCGGGCATCGGGGGAGATGCAATTGGTTGTCCTAAGGCCACCACACAATTGAGGAGAGAAATGGGAGCATATTTGGAGCAAAATAGGAGGATCAAGGGAGTAGTAGATGTAGATGATGCTCCTGATGTTGTGGAGGTGAGTTCAGTTGGAGCAAACATCGCCTCTAAAAGGCCAAGCTCAGGGACAGCAACCAAACAGAATAAGAAAGCGTTTATCACCAACATGCAAGGTAAAAAGAAGTCTGTTGCTGCTGCCGCCAATAGTTCCAAGCCAACTGTTGCCATGGTATGAAGAACACCTGAGGATCTTGTAGATGAAAGATACTCTGGGTGTTCTCAAAGCACCATGGAGTCCAGCACAAAGACTCTAGAAGAGAGGCATTATGTCAATATGCAATGGGCATTGTTCTTTTACGAGTGTGGCATTCCATTCAATGCTACAAGTAGTAGGCAGTTTGAGGTTGCAATTGAAGCCTCTTGTCAATATGGTTCAGGTTACAAGCCTCCTAGTGCACATGAGCTGAGAGAGCCATTGCTTAATGATTGTGTGAAGGAAACATGACTTTTGAGGAGGCAACACGAGGCAGCATGGAAAAAATATGGATGCACACTCATGTCGGATGGTTGGTCGGATAAAAGAGGACACCATTTGATTAACTTCCTTGTTAATAGTCCAAAGGTCACTTTCTTCTTGGAGTCAGTTGATGCCTCAAGTGTATGTCATGACGGTGATATGATAGCTGATTTGCTTGAGAAGAGAATTTTGGATGTTGGAAAAGAGAATGTGGTACAAGTTATCACCGATAATGGTGCTAATTACAAGAAAGCTTGCCACCTTCTAATGGAGAGGATGCCTACTCTATATTGGAGCCCGTGTGCATGTCATTGCTTGGACCTAATGTTGGAAGATATAGGAAAGTTGAAGGCATTTAAGAAGCCTATTGCAGGGGCTAGACGTGTCACAACTTTCATCTATAGACATGGAGGACTTCTTAGTCTAATGAGGAAGGCCACGGGTGGGGATCTTGTGAAACCAGCAGCCACTCGTTTTGCCACAGCCATCCTCACACTTAGGAGTTTGGTCAAGAACAAGGCCGCATTGAGGAGTTTATTTACATCTGATGAATGGGTTGGGAACAAGTTAGCAAAAACACAAGTTGGCTTGAATGTGCAAGAGATTATACGTTCAATGGAGTGGTGGAAGGCAATTGAGGACTGCCTTAGAGCTTCAACTCCACTTATTAGAGTTCTTAGAGTAGCGGATGGTGATGAGAAGCCTGCCATGCCAAAGATTAAAGCACTTATGATTTATGCAAAGGAGAGGATCAATCTAGGTTTCCCTTAACAAAACAAGAAACCATTGCTCAAGAAGATCTTGGCCATTGTTGACAAGCGTTGGGAGAATCAAATGGATCATCCATTGTATGGGGCTGCTCTATGTTTGAACCTAGAAAAGTTCTTTCCTATTGTAAGCAGAAATGATGATGCCTTAGTTGGGGAGCTTAGGAGCTGCTTTAATGATGTGCTTGCAAAAATGGTACCGGATGCCAATGTTCGAAAAAAGATTGATCAACAATCTGTGCTCTATGAGGGCCAGCGAGAAGGCTTTTCTATTCCATTGGCGCTCGAGACCATGAGCACAAGAAACCCTCGTAAGTCATATTAAATGCATCATGTTAATTTCAGCATGTTAATTCCAGTTCCAGCAATGTAATTTCTGTACAAACTCTTAATATGTGTCAGTTTTTATCATTTTAGTTGATTGGTGGAGTTCATTTGGTGGTCGGGCCATTGACCTAAAAAGGTTTGGAAAGCGCATTATAAGTCTTTGTGCTTCATCATCTGGTTGTGAGAGGAATTGGAGCACGTTTGAATTTGTAAGTCAACTAGTAAAGCAGTATTTGCGTTTGTACAGAAAAGGAACAGGTTTCACTTGTTGTAAGTCAACTAGTAAAGCAGTATTTGTGTTTGTAAGTCAATTTGTAAGTTATTTACTTATTTCACTTGTTGTTTCTACTTTGTAGATCCATACGAAGAAAAGGAATAGGTTACAATGGAAAAGGTTGAATGATCTTGTCTTTGTTTCATACAACTGGAAGAATATGCAACGGTTTCAAAAGAGGCGTGAGAAGGTGGGAGAGAATAGCTTTGAGGCTTTGGTCATTGAGGATTTTGATTGGGGCAATGAGTGGGTGGACCCATCACTATCACAACCTCAAGGTGCTCGAGGTTGTCCTGAAGACAATCAAGACATTACATAGGAGGATGTTGATGTGGCTATTGGTGCATCTTCAAACCTTCGAGGCCGCAATCTGCATAGGACATCAACTACACTTCGTAGGGGCCAGACAAATGTCCGTCTGCAACACTACGCACGCAAGAGACCTACTACAACACGACCTACAATTCCTGAAGAAGATGAGGCAGAGGAGGACTTGGAGCAAGAACAACACTCAAGTATGCCCAATGCAGAGGGGGAGGATTCAGACTACATTGAGGATGATGATGATGTGAGCAATGATGATCAAGAGCCAACTAATGTTGACCAAGATGGTGAAGACATCACCAATGCCAATGAGTTTGATGATGATGACTTTTGATTGAGACTTTGAGAGTGGAGAGACATGAGAGAGCTGAGTTGGCCACCTTTACCCCTTTTGCTATGCTGGAATTATCTATTATTCTGTTTGTCTTATGTGGACCTTCTTTATGTGGACTACTGGACTTGTGTCATTTGAATTGGTTAATGGTTATGTAATATGCCATGCATTGAAGATTGTAGTTGCACTCATACTTGCTATCTTTCTTTCCACTTTTGCTTGCTGCCTCACTTTTATTTCTATTTTTTTGTGGAATGTGCACTGGTAAGTGATACATTATTCTAACATATTTGTTCATGACTTCATGTTGATGCAGAATTCTGATGGGGAGAAAAGCAAGTGCAAAGAGGATGGGAATGGATGCTATATGGGCTCTACAACAATCAATTGGAAGGTGTGTATGGCTGTATGCCTAGTTGCTTTATGCCTACCAAATTCTACTTAATTATGTTGCTTACAAGTCTCTAAGGCATCGCCTCGCCTTATGCCTTAGCGCTTAGGCAGTGAGCCCCCCCCCCCCAGCGCCTCGCCTCGCCTTACCGCCTTAAAAACATAGGTCCTAGGATGGTCATTCTTGTTGAGTGATAACCAGGGTAGCTCCACTGTATAAACAGATTGATCTGTGATAAGAGATGACGGGGGTAGGTTATATGATTGAGGAAAACCGAATCTGAGCCCACTGTGCAATGAACCCTGAACCTTTTTTATTTGTATTTGAAGATGTTGCTTATTTATGATCCAGTGGCTTTCGTGCTGGGGCGATGATGATTAGCCGTGGCTGAAATAAGTGTGCCTTTGAGCAATCGAGGCACCTGTGGGTATCAAGTTGCATCCTCCCTCTTGTCTCTAGAATCCTTGTTGATCCTATGATACTTGTTGATATGTCTTTGGATGGTCATTCTTGTTGAGTGATAACCAGGCCGGCTTCACTGTATAAACAGATTGATCTGGTGATAAGAGATGGGGGGTAGGTTATATGATCGAGGAAAGTCAGATCTGAGCCCACTATGCATTGAACCCTGGATCATTTTTATTTGTATTTAAAGGTGTTGCTTATTTATGCTCCAGTGTTTATAGTTGTCTTATGTAAAGATTTCTTCTCTCTCATACCTTTATGGCATATGAGTTTTTCTTGATCTTTTATTGTTTGTTGTTGGTCCTTGATTTAATATGGTTAAGAGTAAGCTGCACTTTGTTATACTAGAAAGACATGCTCCCGACAAGCTAGTTGGATGTGCTTTGGTTACTGACATGGTTTGGTTAATGCCAGATTTAATTGGATGTTTAGTTTGGTTAAAAAGATGATGCCATGTGACATTCAGTATTTATGTCCAGGTCACAGATCATATGCAAATAAACTATTTAAATGGATATTGCAGTTCACACTCTCTCTGATGTTAGCTCTATTCTGTTGGATAAAAGTAATAGAGGCAACATGTATGCTGCATTGAGTTATTTTTTATATATAATGGATTATCTATGTATTCTCCAGTCATATGCTTTGTGCTTATGATATTTCTACTAAACCAATCGTGACACTTGATATATATGCATGGTTGTTGGCGACCGGATGCCACCACCGCCGCCAATGCCATCGTTTGATCTTACCGTTCTATGGCCCAAAGGTTGATGACTGCCATGAGGCACTACCCAATTAAATCTTCGTAAGTTGTTGAGCCTGAACTTTTCTTCTTAATTATTTTCATCTTATTAGCCTTGCCACATCATCTCTTAAAAATAATTTGAATCCATCAACTGTGTGCTCTGCCTATGCAATTCATTGAACCTTAAGATCAAAACATTCATAAGTTGTAGCCCAGTCTCCAACTACCTCTTGAATATTAACATTTTTGTTGGAAAAAGAAGAAAGATTGGATCATAGCTTGCACTAAATGAAAATGAAGTTTTTTTTACATTTTGTTTACTCACTGGGAGGGTCGCTATTTATATGCTTTGCTTCAACTTCTTCCGGATCACCATGGAAATCATTTGTACAGGAGCTCTGGAACAAGGAAAACAATAATCACAAGGATGGAGGTTTAACATGTATTCGGTTTGCCATCTGGTGTTTATTTAATTTATTGATGGTGTGACCAAAACCAGATTACATTTTCTAATGTTAGTATTGGAGTGTTATCTGCAATGGCATCTACTATATATATACTGAAAGTAGTTTTATTTATCTATAGAGCTTGATATATTTTCTAAAAGCACTTAATATGCTTCTATTTTTATCTATGACTGCTGAATTATTATATGACAAATTCATATACTATATATGACAAATTTTTCCTACTACCGGGTGTAGTTACTCCCACTTTTGTTTTATATATGTTCTAGGTAGTATCTATCATATCGGAGAGTATGTACGCGTAGTATATAGTATATTAGAATGTTTAGGTAGTTTATATACTACTTTTTTGGTAGTATATACCATATTGTTTGCATACTTTATTTCGCGTACAAATATGTACGTATTTCACAAATACAATAAAACTATAAGCTCACTTGCAATTTTTTCATATAACTCACTTTGGAGTATCTTAGATATAGTATATAAATATAATAAAAATAATAAATTGGAGTATATACTACCACATGGTAGTATATAAGAAATGGGTGTAGCTACACCCGGTAGTAGGATGCATTTTCCCTATATATATATGGCTTACTGATGCTCTTATGGTACTGAACAACATATTCTCATTTAGTGCACTATAGATTTAGATGCTCTTATGGTACATATGGCTTACTGGTGCTCTTATGGTACGGCACACTTCGGTGATTTGTTCCAATAAACATCAGAGTTCTATTTTTGTGCAACTGTACTCAAGCACACACAAAGCCTGCTTGATTGATTTCTTTATATACTAGCAGCAGTGTGTGTACGTGCGTGTCTCCTCTTCTTCTCTGCATGGATTGATCGATCCCCTACCTGTTTCTTTGATTCGGAGCAGCAGGAATCGTCCATGGATGAGGACGACCACCGAGACCTCCACAGCGACGTCAACGCCCCGCACATGGTCGAGCTGGACGGAAGAACGGTGCCTTGGTCACTCTCTATGATCGTGGTCGTCCGCACCAGTGTGGTGCAGCCGAGCTAGCCCAGCAACCATGTCGTGCACAAGGGCCAACTCCACCTCTATAGCTCCTCAGGTAAGCAGCAAACCATGGTCCTTTCAGTTTCCAGAGTTTTTTTGGGGGGTTTTATGGTGCTGATGCCTTCTCTTCTCCATTGAGCATCCTCAACAGGCAAGAAGAAGTGCCATCACTGGTATGAAACTCATGCCAGGGGAAGGGATTCCATCACTGTCTTTTGATCAGCAAGTGTAATCTCCATTCATGATCGTCCCTATTTAGCATTCATCAGCACAATGCCATCTTCAGTGCCCCTCTCTAGGCCCTCACTCTAAATTCTTTCAGTTTTAAGGAAGGAAACAATTTATATGCATTTATACAAAAAAATTCAATTTATTGCTGCTTTGCTATGACACTGTTTCTAGCTCTTGTTCATAGTGTTCGAGTTTACATAGTGTTAATGTTCACTAAATAGTATGAGAGGGTTGATTGATGCTATATATACAGCCAAGTTTCTACACACTTGCATCAGTTTGCAGATATTTCCAGTTAAAAGATTGTACTCTGCTCTGCTCTGAGCTGGGCATTCTATTTCTCTATAAAAAAAATTTGCTTGCTTTGTTTGTCAACCCTTGCTTATTTATTTTTTGTTCGTTTTGGATGCAGTAGGTGCCCTCCCTCCATGGACGAGGAGGACATTGACCTGGACCTTGACGACGACGACGTCCAACCCACACAAGGTCGTTGCCACCCAATAAACTTCTTTTCTTCTTCCATTCCAAGTTACCTCTGCTCTGTTTCTGCAATTCACTCATTGTTCACTAGCTATAGATCTGTATGCTTCTGTTGGTGGTGGTTGGTGAGGTGACGCTGGAAGGCGTGGAGGCGTCGACGATGAAAGAGAAAAAGAAGAGGACATACCGTACAGCTACCCACCGCTGCTCACCTCGATGGCTCGACCACCTCTGCTGTGCCGCCGACGACATAGGGGAGGCCGAGGTGATCATCGACGGTGCTCACCCCGACCCCCTTGGGATCTAGGGGAAGGGGCTATTGCGGCGGTGGCACTGGGAGAGGCGGCGGCGGCGCTCGGAGAGGAGGCACCTACTTTATTTCTACTTCCACTTTTCTTCTGCACCTATAGTTTCAATGCTTTATCTGCTCGTGGAGCTATGCTTCTGTTGCATTGGGCTAAGATTTGATTGCTTGAAGGTGTATGTCCAGGTGTAAGTGCAGACTCATTGTTGATGTTGAATACTGTGGAGTAAGAATGATCTGTCTCAGCAATTTTCTGGTTCAGGTCGTTGACATATTTGGGTTCTAGGTCACATAAATAAAATTTAGAGTTAACTGATCTGTCTCAGCAATTTTCTGCATTAGATATCTTTTTATGCTTAGTTTTTTTGTGAATTCTACAATTTGTAGCTTTGAGCTAAACTGACATTTTTTTTAGTCAACCTACATTCCTGGATGTTTTCAAACTGATAATATTTTCGTAAGTTTAGGTTTGCGCTTGGCTTTATCAGAATTAGAATATAGAAAATGTGTTGGAGAAGTGCCTATTTTGAAACTTCATTGCTTTAACCATTTGTTTTTATGAAATAATATTCAGTCAGTTTAAAATTATTTTCATGTAGATTGGATTTTGTTATAGGAACACTCAAAGAAACTAAAGTTTGATCATGGAAAGGTCCAGCTTAAATTTATTTATTTGTATTAACAAACTTTTCAGTGATCATAATTTAATAGCACATGCTAAACCTGAATTACTACTAACTTTGTATTACCCGCTTGATCAAAACGTTGGGACCGCCACCCTCGCGTCATGGCGCGAACCCAATCTAGTATCCAAGAGTGAAGTATCAATTGAAGTTACACACCCTTAGAAGTACCCAAGATTTAGTGTTGATCTTTCTTACGTGTTTCGCTCAGTTCACTGGTGGTTGGATACGTACAAAACCCTACCGACGCGGTCGTTCTCCTACTCCCTCTCTCCCCTCGCTGCCACCCAAGGACATGGTGATGTTATGAATGTTTCTCTGCCGCGGCGAGGTGGTGGTCTTGAATGACACAACTCATGAGGGATAATGGTGGTCATGAGAAAGTCTTAGCAGTTGCAAAAGTAAGCTTCTGTTATATGGAGGACGACTTACTCTCACCAATGTTGTTCTTAGTAGCCTACCGATTATCATATCCTCTTTCCTTGAAATGCCTAAAGAGGTGTTAAAAAAAGTTAGACTTTTACCATTTTAGGTTCTTCTGGCAATGCGAGGAGAAGAAGTGAAAGTACAAACTTGCTAAATGGATATTTTGTGCAGGCCTAAGGATCAAGGTGGGTTGTGCATTTAAAACCTTGTACGGGAAAACAAATGCTCACCCGACAAATGGGTGCAGAAGCTGCTTAAGGAGGAGGGTGTTTGGGAAGAGTTATTGCATAACATTGTACTCTAAAATGATATACCAAGTTGATGTGAAGTCTACTGAATCGCTGTTTTGGACGGAATTGATGGAGGTCAAGCATCATTTTTTATGAGAGGTTCGTTTATGGTTGGTGATGGCCAATCAATGAGTTTCTGCTAAGATACCTGGTTGGGTGACTTCCCATTAGCTCTTCAATATCCTACCCAATACAATATTTTGTTAAGGAAGGACTCCTTGGTGGCCTCTGTTTTGGGGGCTAGCCCATTGAATATTCAATTCTGTAGAGCTTTACTTGGTGACAAATGGACTATAGGTGGATCCATTTAGTTAGTAGGTTAGTGTCGATCAAGCTACCTAGAGGCTAAATATGTTCTGGTGTAGGTGAGCACCAATGATGTCTTCACAGTTCACTGTGAAGTATATGTATGCGGATCTTATGAATTCTAGGCCTATTTTCACATAAAGCATATACCAAAAAAGGTCCCTTCTAAAATAGAAGTCTTCGTGTGGTTCTTGTAGAGCGGGGTAGTTCTTACTGATGATAATCTTGCAAAGCGTAATTTGCAGGGTAACACAAAATGTTGTTTTTGTGATCAAGATGAAACAATTAGTTATTTGTTCCCGACGCTACATTAATTCAAAGCACAATTCACGATACTTTCAATATATCACCACCAACAAGTATATCAAATTTGTTTGAGAGTTGGCTGGGTGGTATACACCATAATTTGAAGGGGCAAATTTGTGTCGGATTTGTGTCATTCTTTAAGCGATTTGGAATTGCCGAAATATGAAATAGATACTCTGTCTTTTTGAGCTACTTTCTAGCCTCAAGATGAACTGTCATAAGAGTGGGCCTTTTTGCTTTGGTAGATCCAAAGAAAATGAAAACCAATATAGACACTTATTTGGCTGTGAGGTTGGCACACTCCTATTTACTTATCTTGGTATACCCATTCATCATCGTAAGTTCACTAACAAAGAATGGAAAGTTATTGAAGATCGGTTCAGAAAAAAGCTGAGTAGTTGGAAGGGTAAACTCATGTCATATGTGGCACAATTAACTCTTATCAATGCAGTTCTCACAAGTTTCCCGTGTTTATGTCGTCTTTTTTTAAATACCCAAATGGGTATTAAAGAGAGTTAAGAGACTTGATTTCTATCGATCTTGGTTCTTCTGGCAATGTGATGAGGACAAATGGAAGTATCGACTGGCTAAATGAGATGTCTTGTGTAGGCCTAAGGACCAAGGTGGGTTGGATATCGAAAACATGGAAATTAAAAATAGATGCTTGCTTAGCAAATGGCTATTTGAGTTAAAAAATGAGGAAGGTGTCTGGCAAGAGCTAGTTCACAATAAATATCTATATTCCACGGCCTTATCTAGCAGAAGCCAAACCAATTCTCTGTTTTGGAAGGGCTTGATTATTCTTCTTTCTTTATGAGAGGTTCATTTGAAGTTGGCGATGAACAATCCATGGTCTTTTGGAAAAATACCTTGCTAGGTGACAATCCGCTCATGGTTCAGTACCCATCATTGTATAATATAGTGCGCAAGAAAGATGACATAGTTCAACTGGTCCTTCGTTCAGCACCTCTCAACATCCAATTCAGGAGGGCCTTGATTGGTGATAAATGGACAACGTGGCTTCATTTAGTTCGTAGATTGATGTTGGTCAACCTATCTCATATGCCCGATGTTTACTATCAAGTCTATGTATGCAGATCTTATCACTAAGGGGCATGTGTTCCTGATGACTCGCAAGTATAGGGGATCAATCATAGTCCTTTCAACAAGTAAGAGTGTCGAACCCAACGAAGAGCAGAAGGAAATGACAAGTGATTTTCAGCAAGGTAATTTCTGCAAGTACTTAAATTGTCGGTAACAGGTAGTTTGATAGCAAGTAAATTTGTAACAAGCAAGTAACATTAACGGCAAATAAAGTGCAGCATGGTAGCCCAATCCTTTTTATAGCAAAGGACGGGCTGGAACGGTCTCTTATAATAAGCAAAGCATTCTTGAGGCCACACGGGAATTTCATCTAGTCACTTTCATCATGTTGGTTTGATTCCTGTTCGCTACTTTGATAATTTGATATAAGGGTGGACCGGTGCTTGGGTGTTGTTCTTACTTGAACAAGCCTCCCACTTATGATTAACCACCTCGCAAGCATCTGCAACTACGAGAAAATTATTAAGATAAAATCTAACCATAGCATTAAACATATGGATCCAAATCAGTCTCTTACGAAATAGCGCATAAACTAGGGTTTAAGCTTATGTCACTCTAGCAACCCATCTTCTGATAACTACTCCACAATGCATTCCCTTAGGCCCAAAGATAGTGAAGTGTCATGTAGTCGACGTTCACATAACACCATTAAGTGAATCACAACATATACATATCATCAAAATATCGAATGGATATCAAATTCACATGATTACTTGCAACATGACTTCTTCCGTGGCCTCAAGAACAAAGGTAACTACTCACAAATAATATTCATGCTCAAGATCAGAGGGGTATTAAATAGCATAATGGATCTGAACATATAAACTTCCACCAAATAAACCATATAGCAATCAACTACAAGATGTAATCAACACTACTAGTCAACCGAAGGTGCCAACCTAAGGTTCCGGTACAAAGATTGAACACAAGAGATGAGCTAGGGTTTAAGATGAGATGGTGTTGTTGAAGATGTTGATGAAGATTGGCCTCCCAAAGATGATAGTATTGTTGGTGATGACGATGCCTTTGATTTCCCCCTCCGGGAGGGAAGTTCCCCCGGTGGAATCGCTCCGCCGGAGGGCAAAAGTGCTCCTGCCCAAGTTCCGCCTCGAGACGGCGGCGCTCCATCCCGAAAGTCCTCCCCTTATTTTTTCTAGGTCAAAAGACCCTATGTACCAGAAGATGGGCACCGGAGGTGGGCTGCGCTGCCCACCACCCACCAGGGCGTGCCTGGGGGGCCTGGCGCGCCCTGGTGTCTTGTGGGCACCTGGCATCCCCCCTCTGGTAGTTATTTCCTCTAATATTTATTATATATTTCAAAATAATTCTCCGTAAAATTTCAGCTCATTTGGAGATGTGCAGAATAGGTATCTCTGAGATAGCTTTTTCAGGTCCAGAATTCCGGCTGCCAGCATTCTCCCTCTTTGTGTAAACCTTGCATATTATGAGAGAAAAGACATTAGAATTACTCCATAAGGTATTACTATGCATAAACACATTATAAATAATAGTACGAAAGCATGATGCAAAATGGACGTATTAGTTCCATAGAGAGCATATTTGGAAAATCAAAGTGTCTTTAAAGATTAAAAAAATGTGGTTTGTTCAGAGGGAGGTGATCCTCACCAAAGATAATTTTGCAAAAATTGGAAAGAATGTAAGAAGAGTTGTTTTATGACTAGGAAGAAACAATTCAACATCTTTTATTTCCTACCATTTTGCAGCTTTGATTTGGCGCACGTTTCATGTTACATATAATTTCCACCCTCAACAAGTATCCCAAATTTGTTTGGAAACTAGTTGGTTGGTATTAACAAAAAGTTTAAGGGTCATATCCGTGTAAGGGCTTGTGCCTTACTTTGGGTAATTTAGAATTGCCAGAATGACTGTGTTTTTAACAGGTCTCGCTCTATTAACTTTTTGCAACTTGTCTTCAGAGCCACAACATCAATCCTTATGTGGTCATCACTTCTGCGTGGGGACGCTGGGGAGCTCATGGCTTTTTAGTGCAAGCTTCTTGAGATGATTGCACAGGTGTTTTTCAACCGGTTTTGGTTGGCATGTCACTAATAGATTATGTGGTTAAGTCATGTAATATGTCTATTGTACCAATCAGTTGTGGTGTTTTTTTTTCTTTTCGTCGTGTTAGTTGATACTTTCTACTTTTCGAACCTATTTGTTTTCATTTAATAAAGATGGTTGAGTGGATCATGATGGTGCAGAGGCCGGGGTCTTTCCCTTTTTATCTTACTTTTTAGTTGTTATTCCCTAGAAAAACGTCCTATATTAGATAATATACGATTGTTTTCAATTTGACAGATGTCCAAGGCCTTACGTACGAGATATGCGGTTGTATCAACCAAGAGGCTTTTGTACACCACCTTCACGTACTAGTATCTTATCTATTCTATACCTACTAATAAAAAAATAGGTATTTTTAGTCCGTCATGCTATTTTATGGAAAACCCCCTGATGTTTCTTACATGAAACTCGCAGTACATATCAAATGTTTTTTAAAATACTCATATCTTCTAAAAAGTAAAAACACGTTATATATGGAATTTGATTAGAAAAATATATAGAATCTGAATGTGATGTTATTTTACCTGTTAACCATTTAAAAAAACTATATAGGGTGCAATCTTAATCAACAGTGTATTATTCATCTTTCTTTCATATCGGTAATGATCCGGATTGTGGATGAACATCTCAGCAAAATTAGGATTGGAGACGAAATTGAAGATCACTTGCCCGTTTCTTTGTACGTATTAAATCTACATGCAAGCCGTGTTTAAATAGAAGACCTGTAAAATTTTGAACTTGCACTTTTATAGGCAAAGACCATCTTTGTTTGGGTCGTAGCTACAAATACTTAGATTATACTTTTTTGTAAAATAAAAGCGTGTGTTATTCTTTTCTCCCGTTGTAGCGCACGGGCCCTCTTGCTAGTATAAATAATGGCACAAACATGTACTCTAGTTGCTAAATCATATCCGTTGCTTTCAACTGGATCGCTGGCCAGTGCGTCTAATCTACGGCTGTACTGTTGGCGTAGCCTCGCCCTTGACGCCACCAGCCTACGAGTACTCTCCGATCACCACATGTAAGAAGCTATACCAGGCCGCTGGATCAACTCCCTCCGACCGGAACACATGCGTATAGTACGAAGTGGCCGGCTAAAAACTCACGGGAGAACACAAGGCACCAGACTCGATTATAGCAACAGGGGCGTGTCGCTCCTGATCCTTTATTTCTCTTTTTCTGGCGCTCTTTACAACGTATATGACCGCATATATATATGGGCCAAACCGACCTGA
Source organism: Triticum aestivum (assembly GCF_018294505.1). NCBI lineage: Eukaryota > Viridiplantae > Streptophyta > Magnoliopsida > Poales > Poaceae > Triticum > Triticum aestivum. The sequence goes on from NC_057813.1 coordinate 9,650,579, forward strand.
AGCTAGCTAACCTAGCAATCCAAAACTGATTCAAACTAGGACTCCTAGTACTTGACGCTCATGTTGGCATGCAAGCCACGTCTTCAACTCTAATACGTAATTTGGATTAATCTCTAACAATCTCTCCCTAATCCAAACTTACCACATCTACGACTCGACTAAACATGTCATGTCTGTATGCTGAGTATGACCCGCCTGGAAACATGCAGCGCCTCCTTGCTCTACAATGTTGTGCCACCGTCATTGCTTAGCCGCTGCCTTGCACTCGGTCCGCACCATACTCCTTGTACTTGCTTGCAGTAGATCCACTCTCCACTGCTCGCACACCTCCTCGCTTTACAATGGCTTCACCTACCACCGTCCGCCTTCGGCATCACACCGAACCCATGCTAGCCGCAACCAGGACGCTCCACGAGGACATGGACATGACTCACGGAACACCGTGCACACCGCTTCAACCTGTGACTCCTTTGACAAGACGACAGAAAACACAATGACTATTTTTTCTTTTTCTTTTTTTCTTTTTCTATTTTTTTTTCTTTTTTTCTTTTTCTTTAGAACAATCTCGGATCATCCTCATCATCCTGGATGAGATTGCAATCCGCCAGATTTTTCTTCTTACCCCTCTTCTTTTCGGGACACTCATAAGCATGATGTCCTAGGTCTTGGCAATTGAAGCACTTGTCCTTGGATTTATCACGACGACGCTCTCTTGCTCTCCACTCTGATCTTGTCAACAAAAGTTGTTCGCCGTCTTGGTCGTCCTCGACATAGCCGTGCAATTGTTCCTCATGAACCTTCAACCTCCCCATGACTTCCTCCATAGTCATCGTCTTAAAATCGCCAAACTGCTCTATGGCAATGCAATCTGGAGAAATTTTGGCGGAACAGCTCGAAGGGTTTTCTTAACGGAGTTGTCTCCTCGAACTTTTCTCCAAGCCCTCGTATCCCATTGACGATGGTTGTCATCCGGAGAGCAAAGTCATCGATTGTTTTCGTGTCCTTCATCTTGAGCCTCTCGAACTCAGACTTGAGGGTTTGCAACCTCGCCTCCTTGATGCGATCGTCCCCAAGACGGTTCGTCTTTATCGCCTCCCAAGCTTCATGTGATGTCGTCTTCTCAGCAATGAAGGCGAACACATCATCTAGGATACTTTGATAGATAGCCGTCAACGCCTTCTGATCCATCGTGTCGTCCACCTTGCCGGAGACGGCCACCACCGCATCCCAAACTCCTTGTGCGCGCATCAACGCCTTCATCTTGACCGCCCAAATTGAGTAGTTGCTCTTCGTCAGCATCAGGTATTGGACAAACACGCTTCCTCCTTTTTCAGCCATGATCTTGACCGTCGCTCCGCAGTCACAGCGCTCACCCAACGATCTTGAACCTTGCTCTGATACCAAATGTTGGCGTAGCCTCGCCCTTGACGCCACCAGCCTACGAGTACTCTCCGATCACCACATGTACGAAGCTATACCAGGCCGCTGGATCAACTCCCTCCTGCCGGAACACACGCGTATACATACGAAGTGGCCGGCTAGAAACTCACGGGAGAACACAAGGCACCAGACTCGATTATAGCAACAGGGGCGTGTCGCTCCTGATCCTTTATTTCTCTTTTTCTGTGCTCTTTACAACGTATATGACCGCATATATATATGGGCCAAACCGACGTGAAGCTAGCTAACCTAGCAATTCAAAACTGATTCAAACTAGGACTTCTAGTACTCAGACGCTCACGTTGGCATGCAAGCCACGTCTCCAACTCTAATATGTAAGTTGGATTAATCTCTAACATGTACTACCAATTAAGAGGCTTTTGTAGCCCATGTCCGTGCGCAGCGGATGCTGATGCTGACAGGCACGGTTGCCGTCGACGCTGTGGCATCATCAACGGCTAATTGACTGAACCGCTAGCTAGCTACTTCGACAGTTCAACGTACTCACCTCATCATGGAGTCAAACGCCTGCGACAGCCGATCGACCTGTCGAACCAGTTTCCTGTTAGAACAAGAAACTGCAAGACCGTGCCTTTGTACTGCCACCTGCCGTCCTTCTGACATTGACATTTGGATGATCGGTACGTACGGAACATTGACAATATATAATGGCGATTTATTTTGATGTGTCGTGTCATCGACGTCCTTCTGGGATCTGACTTTACTTAATCTCCGTCCATTCTGTCATTCTGATCATTAGATCATTGAGATGGCAATGCTAAGCTCTCATGTGAGTACTCGGTCGGTGATTTCCTCAGCTAGTGGTATTTTTTTTTCCGAGAAGGGAGTGAATAGCATAAAACTACCACTTTTCGGATTAGGGTTTTAAAAAACTATCAGAAATTTATTTGTCACTAATAACTACCAAAATCATAGTCGGCTGTTTCAAAAAACCCAAACAAACCTTTTGCTTAGTTTTAAACCGTTTTTTGACAAACCTGGCCCGCCAGCCACGCGTGTAGGGGCGGAGACAATGCGGCTGTTAACGGCCATTACCAGACCAGTGCGGTCGGTCGAAACCAAACCGCTCAGTCAAAAATAGACCGAGGGGTAACTCTCTTCCTCACTCCCGTGCTCTCACTCCTCTCGCTCTCACTCTTCTCTCTGGTTGCCTAACTCGCCGCCGCTGCTGACAGCAATGGTCACCTTCCTTCCGCCATGCCTTCCTGGAACGATGGGTAATCGAGCTCACATGATGACTGTGACATCACCAGCATGGACCTGGGGCAGTGGGTATATGTTATTTCCTTGGCCACAGTTAGGGTTAGGGTTCTTGCTGAGGTAGGGTTACAGTTCTTGTTGAGTTAGGGTTAGTGCAATTGGGGATTGATCTGTTTTATTTAGGTGAGATTGGGGATTAAAAATATTGTTGCTGCTGTGGATGCAGGAGACCCCTAGCATCATTGTAGAGCCCCATCTATGTGGCTAACTCGAGGATTCTGAACCCAAATGCATGCTACATCACATGAAGCCTCTTAAGTGTGTGGCTTTTGAAGGAATTTGCACCGGAAGGCGTTTTCATGGTTGTCCAGTGCAGGTTATAGACCATCGTTTTCTCTCAATCTAGCACTAGATCTATTAATTACATCTGTGCATTTTCTAAACCCATGCATAAGGGCATCTCCAAAGAAGAACTGCACAGCTCTGGTATATTTTGCCGGGACCATTTTTGTTAATTTTTATCATCCAACGGGGACACTTACCTGTTCGCGGAGCGGTCCGACGTCCGCTTTCCGGTAAATCTGAGACAAATGAGGGGAGCTATGTGGGAGTCCTGGCATGCACTTGATCAATCCAAAGCCTCCGCGTGGTCGTCCTCTCTTTTCTCTCTTTTCTCTCTCTTCACATGCATGGTCCCCCTCTTCTCTTTCTCCTCACAACCGGACACCACACCATAATATTCCACCACATGCATGGTCCTCCTCCACTCTCTCTCTCCTCCCAAACAGATTAATTTGTAAATAGCATTGGATGGACGGCTCCGGTATCATGCCCACGGACCATGTCTGGACATAAAGACGGACATTTGTGGTGTCCATTTCTGGGTCAACGTTGGAGATGCCCTCACGCAGCAAATTTTACTGAATATGCCTTGTAGTATAAATCTAGTGCCGTGTTTTGAATGTGAAGAATTTGTATAAGAAGGATATGCATTAGTAGAACTGGTTATCGACTTGTGCACCCGCACGGCCTAGCTATTATAAGGATATATAATTATTAATAAAAATCTATTAAGATGTAAACTGGAAGAGTTAAATTGTAGATATCATACAATTGGTCAGATGTAAAGTTATTGAAAAAATGATAACACATAATAAACACATGTATTATAATCTTAATTATTGAATTCAGTGGATCCATTTTCCCATTATGTTGCACAAAGCACAATCATTGGCCTGAAGGAGGCCTTCATGTCATAGTAGCAAGATAAACATCTTAGTGAATTTTACGCCACCAATTAATGGATGGAGAGACTATGAATTAATTCGATCCATATGGCAAGATAAATATCTTCCTAGCTTATTTCAGATATATAACACAACGCAACAGAAGTTAGGAGAAAGATACACTACACACACCGACTACTAAAAAACAAAATTTAAGTGTGAGAAACATACCCCGCATAGGCTAGTTTTGTGTTTTCAAAAATTATTGGTGTGTGATTTTTTGCACAGACTCATAATACTTGATACGATTATTTTACCCCTCAAAAATTTAACTTTAGTTGATGTGGTTATGAAATACCCCTTTTTGAAATACACAACTATTTGCCTTGCCAACCCCTATCAGAAAAAACAAAGAAAAAACTGGCAGTTTCCCCTCCACTTGTAATGAACTTTGAGGACAGTTTCAATTAACAAGTAAGCAGTCGAATAACATAAGCAATATGCACATGTGACACATGATTGAACGTGAAAAAACTTCCTCAACTTGAGGAGTAAAAAAAAGCACGGTTGTGGACCGACCGGTCCACACAACTTCACTATGAGAACGGTGAGTACAAAGTCTTCTCTAGAACCTCTAGAGAGATTTACAACACACTCTCCACATTGCCAACTGACGGCAGTAACAACAACCACAAGAGGAAGCAGAGTTTGCACAGCTTCTGTCTCCTTTCGTATTTTACAAACTGCTATCTAACCGCTGAACCAAATAGCATCAAATTTGACAGACAAGTAGACACACGAGTTTCTGAGATTCCCTCAAAATTTCAGCTCAATCGAACATGATTTGCCTACCCAAACTGTCGGTCTCCCAAATAGCTATTCCATATTACTGATACGTTTTGTGGAAATCATATCGGAAATAGTTGCAGAATAGATGGAACGGAACCGGTGCGTTGCGCCATCACCTTCGGGAGTCCTATATATAACAGCTAGGGAACAGAGCCTTTGCGCATACGATCGATCGAGTAGCCAGCGTTCATGCATAGGGAAGCAGCAATGGACCCTGTGAGTGGTAGTCCATGGGCGTCAGTTCCAGGAAACCGACTGCTCCCGATCCGCGTGTCAACAGAACCTGCCGGCACCGAGTGGACGCAGGAGAACCCCGCGGAGGAGCCCGTGAGCCCTACAGCAAGAGCCATGGAAGATATAGGTATTTATATCGTCGTCACCATCGGCCTCGACACGCCGATAAACCTGAGCATCTTCCGAGCCGGTATCGAATCTCTGCTTGCCCGATGCCCGCGCTTGGGATGCATTCAAGTACGCACTCTTTCTGAAGGTTTTCAAGTCCGTACTCTTGTCACTCTCTACGGCTGCTTAACCGCGCGCTGGAAGAACATTCATGAGCTCCGTTTAATTACCATATGCACGACCATGCACGTACAGGTGGCGGACGGGTCAAGCAATGGAGGGGCGCGATGGGCGCGCACGGCTGTGAACGCCGAGGATCATATGATCGTCCCCAGGCTGGATGGCGCGGCCGTGGCCGCCGACCCAGACAAGGCCGTGGAGGACTACGTCGCCTCGCTGTCCACGCTGCCCATGGACCGCTCCCGCGCGCTTCTGGAGTTCCATCTCCTCGACTTCCCGACCTCCGAGGCGGCCTCCACCGTGGCGGTCCGGGTGCACCACGCCTACGGCGACGGCATGTCTCTAATGGCGCTTCTCATGATGTCCACGCGCAACGCCGCCGCCGACACGAAGGCTCGGCCAGCCACGCCTCCGCGTCGTCGTCGTCCTTCCCGCACGGGCGCCATCTACGCGTCGCGACGCCGGCCCCCGCTTTCCACGGGCGCCCTGGCGCTCGTCACGTGGGTCTGGTCGTACCTCGTGCTCGCGTGGAACACCGCGTCGGACGTTGCCTACTTCGCCGCCACGATTCTGTTCCTGAGTGACCCGCGCACCCTGTTCAAGCGTGCCGACGACGATGAGTTCCACGCCAAGCGCTTCGTCCACCGGAGTCTTAGCCTGGATGACGTCATGTTCCTCAAGAGCTCCATGAACTGCGTACGTATAATTAAGCTAAGCTAGCAGTTTAATTTGTTCATCAAATTATTATATTTTCCCCACGGACTGTTAACTTTCTTTCTTTTTTGCCGGGAACCACAGACCGTCAATGATGTGCTGGTTGCAGTGACTTCTGCTGCTCTATCAAGATATTACTTCCGCAAGTCCGGTAAGTACCTCAAGGGTAACAAGCAAGTGTTTAATGGTGCAACTGTTTTTACTAAACAGTTCTTTACTTAAACTTCAATGTCAGGTGACACTAACACTAGCAAAATCTGTTTGCGATCACTCCTTCCTGTCAACACAAGGCCAGCCACTAGCCTACAGGTAAGGTAAGATGTACTTACCTTTTCAGAAAATATATGCAATTAATGGATGCTAAATGCCATGCACCATCGATTTTCACCAACATATACCGCCTCTGTACCAAAATATAAGACGTTTTTGTAGGCTAAACTGGCCTAAAAAACGTCTTATATTTTGATACGGAGGGAGTATCTCTGAACATTGTCCGATGATATCACCATCATATTTCATAGATTACCAGTATTTTAACTTATTTTTCTGATTTTACCACTATGAACAGACATATGTTAATGTGATAGAATCTGATAAGAGGAACGAGGTGACATGGGGAAATAAACTGGGCTACATTATTCTTTCATTTTATCTGGCCATGCACGAAGATCCACTTGCATATATTCGCAAGGCAAAGAAGGTTCTTGATAGGAAAAAGAGGTCACTCGAAGTGATATTGACATATAAGATTGGTCTGATTTTCACGAAATTTTTTGGTGTCAAGGTATACTGCTTTGTTTCCCTTCGCTCAATCTAAAATTAAACTACAAAAAACTTAATCTATCAAATTAAGTAACAGCTCATAATTCTTCTTCTTCGTTTTAGTGTTTCAAATTGCATTACATCGTGATGATTGAACCAGGTAGGAACTTCAATCTTTCGGCGTCTCTTCGCACGTACAACAATAGTTTTCTCAAACATGGTTGGACCAGCTGAACAGGTAGAGTTATGTGGACACCCAGTGGCTTTCCTTGCGCCTAGCGTCTATGGGATTCCAGAGGTAGGGAACTTGTGATCTTGCATACTTCCAGTTTTTCATAAGTTACTTAATTTCTATAAGAATGCAACTGATTAGTCATGTACATTTGTATCCACTAGCAAAACTGGTAACACAAAGATATCTTAAACTTTGAAGGGGTACATTGTTTTAGTTTGCTTTAGGTTGTGAACACTATTATGTCACCTTCTTAGGAAACGTCGTGTACTGATAAAAGTTCATCGTGTGTGTAAAAAATATTCATTGTGTACTTCAAAAATATTCAGTTTGTGTTTAAAAATGCTTAGTGTGTATTTTAAAAAAGCTTAGAGTATATGAAAAAAATGTTTACCTACTTTTGAAAAAATCCAGTGTGTATTTACATAATATTCACCATATATACAAAAAAGTTCATCGTATATCCAAAAATGTTCACCATCTATTAAAAATGTTCAGCATATATTGAGAAAAGTTCACTGTGTTTTGAAAAAATGTCCACCTTATATTCAAAAAATGTGTGTGTGTGTGTGTGTGTGTGTGTGTGTGTGTGTGTGTGTGTGTAAAAATATATTTATACTGAAAATAAAATAAAAATTCCACAAGAAGGCAAAAAAGAAACAGAAGGAACAAAAAAACAAAACAAACTGGTAATAGAAAAAAAGATAAACAGAAAATGAAAAGTAAAAACAAAAAAGGAAAGACAAAAAATAAATAAATTGCCGGAGAAAGAAAAACCAACACAGAAAACCAAACTGTAAACCACAACAGAAAACCCCAAAAAAGCGAAATAGCAGAAGCAACACAGTGAACCTTGATCTGGGCTGGTCCAACTAGCTTTGCCTGTGGGCGTCCCAGCATCCGACGCCCACGGGCGTCATATAGCTAGGAGGATTCGCCGACAAATTATTTAACTGCATAAGCAGATTAATGGAAATTATTCAGGTGGAGCCCTGGGCGTTCGGTTAGACCGAACTATTCGGTTCGGTGCTTCGGTTTATTTTATTTTTTGAAACGTAGGCTCAAGAAGAGCTCGGCTTTGGATTAACAAAGCCATCAACCGGCCAGGATTACAACTTTGGAATACAACCACACTCCAACAAAAAGGAAATAAAAACAAAAGGCAAAGAAACAAAGGCGCCTAGGAGCAGCTCACAGAGGCATACAACAAGCTAGCTAGCTAGAAGTAAAGAACACATAGCTAGAGATGCCGGGAACCCCATACACGCCTAGAACCAAGGCAAAAACGCTAAGCGTCTTAGCAAAGAGCACCGACGACGGAGCAAAGCACGCCATTGCCAAACGCCTGGGCTTGAAGGAGACACATCCATCCAGATCCATCGTCACAGAAGGCCCCTGCCTCCTCGCCTGGCTCAAGGCGCCGCACCGGTGAGCGATGGACATGCTCACCCTAGAACTTGCATGGATGGCATCGCAGGAAACCACAGGGGCGGAACCAGGCGTTCCCAGCCTGCCGTCGGCGACTTACCTGAAACAGAGCAATGCCAAATGCAAGAGTCCAGGCATGAAACAGGGGCGAGCTGTCGGAATGCACAAATGGGCAGCAGCAAGAGCCAAAACCAAATCGTCGGCTCGCTCGACGAGCAGAAGAGCAGCCACCGGAGGAGGGCAACCCTATCCCCTCACGTCCTGGAGAATCCACGGGCACCGGAGGAGCCCTGCAGCCCAACAAAGAGCACCAAACCAGCTTGACCACATGCCCAGGGGGACACCGCCGCCGCTGGAGACACTCTGCCGCCGCCGACACACTCCACCTACACCACCACGAAGCCTGTAACCCATCTTTGTTCCCAAAACAGCGCCTTCAAGAAGGTTACGGCGCCCTGGGCGTCGCCGCTGCCCAACAATGTTGAGGATTTCACCCGGGAAACAAAGGGGAAGGGGGTAGGGGGGCAGGACCTGACCGGCGCCTCCAGGAAGGTGAGCGGGCCCGCGGGCGTCGTCGTTGTCGCAGCCGATACGGCTGGCTAGGGGTTTCCCCCGGTCCTGCAGCCCCGTCGCCCACTCCCACCCGCAGAAGACCGCAGTCCCATGACGAAACAGGGCGGATCTGAGGGGGGAGGCGCTCGTTGGGGAAGAAGGGGAATGGAGGCGGCCAGATCTGACGCGACAGGAGACGAATCCGCCGCCGCCGCGCGCTGGCCTGCATCCACCGGGGCTCTCGCCCCCCGCACGGCCGAGATAACAGCGACCCCCGCCCACGCCACCGGGAGCCGAAACCGGCGGCGCCACACCTGCCGGGGCCGCCGCCCCGGATCCAAAGGCCCCCCACAGGTGGCGAGGCGGCGAGGGCCCCGCTGCCGCCTTCATCAGCAGGGGGGCCGAGCTTGCCCGGCAGCAGCTGCCTCAGGCGGCGGCGAGGGAAGGGAGAGGAGGGGAGGGGGCGGCGGGGCTAGGGTTTTCGCCCCTCGGGTCGCCTAAGCGGGGCGGCACGAGGGGGGAGCGTCTCCCGTCCTTCGGTTTATTTGGAATTTTGGTTTCTGATTTTGCTAACCAAACGGTTTTATGAGAAATCAATAACCGACGCTTCGGTCCATCGAGATCTCGGTTAGGTGTTGGGTTACAACCGAAGAGAAAAACAAAAATAGGAATGAATCAAACATGCATATATCATAAAGGACGGGGTGAAGGAGCTCCGACAAAAATCGTTGCTAGCAGGTTGCTCAACTAACCCGCTGCATTAGGATCACTATGCGAAGAGCCATCCTGAGGCACACTGATCCACTCACTAGGACATTTTTGTCCTGGGTCCGCCCCTGATTCGGGCCTGTAGAGTAATCAATTGAGGGTTTCTTTAGCTCAGCTTTCTTTCCTAGATTTTGTACTAGAACAATCTTAAAATTAGTAACCTCACAAAAAAAATTAAAATTAGTAAACCCTTAGAGTATTTCATTTTTTTCCTATACCATGATTGGCAATTAATTTCTAGGATTGCTTTTGTAGGCTCTGATTATTCACTACCAAAGCTACAGAAGCACTATCAAGATAATTCTATCAGTTGACGAGGACAAGTTTCCAGATTATCATCAACTTTTGGATGACTTTGACCAGACCCTCACGGTCATGAAGGACGCGGCTTCAAGACTTTCAACGTCAACTAAGAATGACTAAGCAATAGACAACTAAATCAGGACCCTACACGTATATGCGCTAAATAAATTTGTGTGTGTGTGTGGGGGGGGGGGGGGGGGGGGGGGGGGGGGGTGTGTACAACTCCTAGTGTTTAGTTAAAATAAGTACTAACACCTCTCGATTTTTTTTCATGCAGTAAATAAAATTAGTCCCTATTACATGCATCCTTTTGAATGTCTTTCATCTTTGAGAGTACACTCACAATAGAGCGGTGAGCGCGCATATGACAAACGACTGCGCCAAGCCATAGCATGCTGACATTCATCCGCTACTAAATCCGTAACTGATATATAAAGGTTGCAGCGATCTTCCATTACAAAAGAATCATTCAACAAGATTATCATTCATAGAATATTTTCCAAGAGGTAATCATTCTGCCAACTCTAGCTAGCAAATCAAAGCGCTTCTTCTTATCCGTGCTCTTCGGTCGTTAGGCCGGCCGCAGAGTGAGTTGCCAATCCGATCCACTCAGGGGATCCTGCAAGGAAATTCAGAATTTTCGTTCGGTGACACACAAAACTTGAGAAAGCAGCTGATGGAAGGACGAACAAAACAAGGTACGTACTGGGAGCAGTCAAAGTCGGGGCTGGTGGGGAGGAACCCGACGCTGAGGCCGCACGCGGACGGGAGGCCGGCGGCGCGGCCGGAGTCGACCTTGCCGGCGGCGAGCATCTCCGACAGGAGGCACGCGCAGAGGTCCCGGCGCTGGTCGGCGCCCGGCGCCAGGTCCTTGACGTCGCTCAGCCCCTGGCAGCACTGCGGCGGGATCTCCTCGTCCAGGCCGGCCACGTACCCGGTGCACTCGCTGAAGGCCGTCTGCGCGACGCTGCAGTCGCTCTCGTCGCCCCCCGCTTCGGCGCCACGCCGGCCGCTGGCCAGGACGGCGAGGAGGAGCGCGGCGGCCACCACGGCCGGCGAGTGGCGGGTCGGCGTCATGGTGGAAGACCGGAAGGTGGTTGCGCCGCAGCGGTCTGGGCTTTGGACGAGGGTGGTCGGTGGTGGGATGCGTGCTGCCTCGGATGGATTCTTGGAAGGTACGTATATGTAGTACGTGGCGCGCGTCAGTCTCGCGACTGCATGATGAGTAAGGAATGCCGGAGTAGGAAATCTCTCGCGTAGGCGATGGTAATTTACCTCCTGCAGTTTTGTTAAGCAATGGGTAATCAGGTGATTTTGTGCTTCGTTTTGGAAAGGGTGGATTAAATTTCATAATTGTCTGCTTCGTTTGGGAGAGCAAAGATTTAATTTAATCCTAGTGTACGTAATTTTCAGCTTCGTCCTGGAAAGCGGAGATTAATCACGTCCTAATTTTGTGCTTCGTTTTGGGCAGCAGTGGTTAGTAGCTTGATTATAGTTCCCAGTCAAATCTTTCCAATACGTACATTCACACTGACTCGTCGCTCCATTTGTAAGGCTTTCCAGTTCAGTCAGAGAAGCTCCTAGTTTTCTTCACAAAATATTCCCTGCGAGAGCATGAACTTCCTAGTACAAGTGCCACACCGAAGGATACGCGGCAGTTGCACCGAGGGATACTCAGGTGGCGATGCGAGGTCCCTTTGCCGACGACTGGCCGAGAAAACAAGAGGCAGGGTACCTTAGATTGGCGTTCGTGTGTAATTTATATATTATTTTTTATCAAGTTCATTCATGTTTACCTGGCAGGGCGACATCGCATGGAATAAAATTTTCCTTACAACATAAGCCCTCCGACCTAAAATAAGTGTCTCAACTTTTAGTACAAACTTGCACTAAAGTTAGTATAAAGTTACGACACTTAATTTAAGTCGGAGGGAGTATTTGTCTTACTGTGGTCATGATTGCAGATTTCAAGGGGCTAGTGTTGTTCGATCATAACTCATAAGAGTCGATGATGCTTGATCTGATGGTTTGATGTTCAGTGCCTTCACTGGTGCTAGTTTTACTCTGGTGTCTGGTTTTCCAACTTCATCCCTCTATGCTCTCGGTCTTCTTTTTTGGCAGTCTTACGAAGAAACAACGGCCCGAGCAAATTTTCTTGGGCGTGTTTGGTTGCAGTAGTGAACAGTAGTTGCATTGCATACACATCTTAATCCAGCCTGGTTGAGGAAAAACAACCCCAAATGCGTCATCTGCAAGTTGTTTGCTTGCCTGCATCTAGGGTCGCTGCATTAGGTAATACGTAAGTGCACTTTGTTTGGTTGCCTGCATTGGCCCAAGCGGCACATGAACACGGTGTTTGGTTGCACGCATGAGGTATGATTAAGAGCTAGCAGAGGGAGGGGGAGAAGAAATGTAGTGTGCGCAGGACAATGGCAACTGCGGTGGATAGTGGTCGTGGCACCGTGTCCGACATGACGAGCATCGAGTCGTGGACGAGCGACCCCGTCGGCGGCACGGCGAGCGACACCGTCAGCGAACTAGTTGTGGTGCTCGCGCAAAGACAGTCGACAGAGGAGGAGAATGCAGTGCTCGCACCATGGTATCGTCAATGCGGTGGATGAGAGAGGAGGCCGAGATGATCGACGCCGGAAACAACTAAAGTGTAGTAGGTCGAGAGAGAGGAGGCCAAGATGATCGACCCCGTCAGCGGCGCGGTGAACTACAGTGTGCGCGGAGGCAGAGGACACAAGAAAGCAGTGTGCGCGCCATTGCAGCGACAGTGCAGTACGAGGACGACAGAGAGCGACACCGGAAACGACTCTAGTGTAGCAGGACGTGGGCAAGGAGATCAAGGGGAAGGGCGTCGGCATCGAGAGGGACGAATAGGAGGGCTCTCAGCAGAGGACAAAGGAGCTCGACATGGCGGCGTTTGTGCAGTAGACTGCTGTTCAAAGAGATGAAGCTACGATGTCGAAACCAAAAACTTACAACACGAATGTTGCGAGGAACTGTGAGATTAGGCTGCTGGTGAAAGGAAATTTCAAATGATCGATCGTGCATGATGAATCTGACAAAATTCTTCCAGAATAGCTCCAAATGAGAACACGAAATTAAGAACTTACGGCCGACGAAACTACAAACCGATCGCCTGAATGAAACCGTAGCATCGAGGTGCATCTTTTTCGTGTAGAGCTTACCTCGAATCGAAGCACTGTTGTGTAGATCCGAAGGGGCTAGGAAGAACAGAATTAGAGAGAAGGTTAATGGAGGTAGGAGTTGCATACCAGTTTTTTTTTTTTGAGACAAGGCTGCATACCAGCTAGTATCCCTCCCATCTTCCCTTGTGCAAGTGGCCCATCATGTGCGCTCGCCTCAGTCAGGCTTGCTAGAAACTGCCGATCTGAGCGTTTCCAGCGAGTCAAGCCCAGATGTGCTTTAAGTTTCGTGCTGTGCAGGCCCAACAGTAAATGCAACCAACCAAACGGACTCAGTCTTTCCCGCACGGGCCAGGCTGGGCCTAGTGCAGGCAACCAAACGCGCCCCTTGTGGTTCAGTGGTTTAAAGATGATCACCTCTGGAGGTGGAGGGCTCATGTGGTTCTTCAAAACCTTTGAGGTTTATTCTTAACCTGTGTAGGTTTGGTCCTTTGCGGTTTTTCTCCAGAGCTTTGGAGGGAAGTTGAGAAAGGCTGCAGGTGGGGACGACGACTTCAGAGGACTAAATTTAATGTTTGTTTCTATCGATCACTGTTTTATAATAAAATTGTATCATTGCTCTCAAAATCAGTTTGGTTTTGCTAATAAAAAACATATGATTCGCTAGGACTGTAAGGTGGTCTTCCTTAAAAGGGGAAACTACGATGAGAACCGAGCTGATAAAATATTGAAATGCCTCCTTAGAAACCAGTACATTTGATATTATCTTACCCATAATTTATTAGAAACCAATACAAAACTTGAGCTAAACCAGACAAGCAAAACGAAGATGCAACCAAAATTTATTCAAAATGAATTTTAACCTAATCACCAAATTAATAGAACTTTTGAACGGAGACAACGACTTGGTTAACTTGTTCCAAGATTTCATAGCATAATCTAATTAAATAAATGTATCCTTTCCTATCTGATCATACGGCAAAGCTCAGGGCAAATAGAAAGGGGGGAACCAGGAAATCATGATCATGTTATCCTCAAGCCCTTGTAAGCAGGGCAGAATACTACACCCATGAACACCTACCAATCCCTATGTAACTTCAATGCAATTCTACAAGAAATGTTCACTTTCGTGAATAAGCAAGGTTGGTCTGTCAAGAAAAGATGGTTCAAGGTCTCTGAAAATAGATGGCTGAAGGTTACTGTTGTTATCTGAAGTTCAAGGTTAGTGCCGTTTCATATTTAATCGTCCAATATAGAAACTGTCCTGATGCTGAATAAAAATGCATTTGAACCCGTCATATAATGCTCTCCTGCTCGGTACCAATCCCACTAGATGACTGATCTCAGTAGCAACATCAAATCACGGACATATAATGCTCTTCTACTCGGTGTTCACCCTATATTTGCCAACCCGTAATCGAAAGCATGCCTAATTCAAGATACAGCAGCTAGTCACCCCATCAAAGTTCCAACTTCCTCTCCTGCCTGACCAATTTCTCCAAAGGCTAAAAACAACTGAGAGCAACAGAACCAGAAATGCTAGTCAAGGAGACACCAAGGTTTAGGAAGGAAGCACAACCTTGAGAAGCGTTCAGAAATTATCTTCTGAATGGAGACTGCAAATTGTAAGTATTTAGAAATTTCATATACCGCACTTAAATAAATGTGTCCTATCTGATCATACGGCAAGCTCAAGGCAAACAGAACAAAATATTTTACCAATGAATGCTAGATGTAACTTCAATACCATTCTACTGGAGGTATTTATTTTTATTTAAGATGGCCCAAGGTAGTTCTGGAAATAAGATGGCTCAAGGTTACTGCTGTCATCTAAAGTTTCAGGTTACTGCTGTTATCTGAAGTTTCAGGTTACTGTTGTTATCTGAAGTTTCAGGTTACTGTCGTTCCATATTCAATCATCCTATATAGAAAGTGTCATCATGATAAACAAAGTGTATTTCACTGCAACCGGCAATCCCAGTAGATGCCTGGCTTCAATAGCAACATCAGATCACCAATGCTCTCCTACTTGGTGTTCACTCTAGTTTCCACCCCAAAACTTGAAGCATGCCAAATTCCAGCTACAACCGCCAGTCACCCCAACCCAAGTTCCAACTTCCTGTCCAGCCTGATCAATTTCTCCAAGGCCAAAAAAACTTGGGGACAACATAACAAGAAATACTAGCTAAGGAGGCACCAAGTTTTAGGAAGGAAGCACAAGAAGCACGTAATACCGTATACACCCGCTACGTATAACCTCAGTAGGTACCAAGGAATCACTCGCTCATGTGAAATTGCAAGAACTCGCGATGTGGCATTGCTGTGAATCAATCATACTAATTCAATTTCGTCATGGAGCTTAAGGGGGGAAATCAAACTAAACAAACAATCAGTTACCACTCAACGAAATTCATACAGAGAACTTAGAAAGCTTAGATACATGCTAAGATGGAACAGTACTCTGAAACTCCAGAATTATGTTCAGTATAACAGCAAGATTTATTCCCCCAGCAGAGTAAAACAGAACCACCATGCCATGCCATATCCTTATGATTATACAACTTAGAACGAATCCGAGAGCAAGCTTTTACCCTCCCAGCTGGCAGCGGTTGCTCAGAAGTCGGAGCAGCGGCCGCCGCGCTCCCAGTCGCCGTAGCGGGTGGGCTCCGGCCCGTGCGGGCCGCCGATCTCGCCCGTGGCCTCGTTTATGTCCAGGCCGCCGTCATCCTCCTCCTCCTCCCCCGTCTTCCTCGCGCCAGCATCGCCGCCCTGCGCCTCGCCCGCCTCCTTCACGGCGCTCCGGGCCTCGCCCTTCTCGGCTGCATCGGCCCCCGCCGCCGCCGCCGGCTGACCCGCGGGAGAGGCGGAACTGGAGAACGCGGGGCGGAGGAGCGGCGAGGGAGTGGGCTTGGAGAGGCGGGAGAGAGCAGGGGCGGACGCGGAGGCGAGGCGGCGGAGGTGGTGGTTGGCCGCCATGGTTTGGTCTCGTCTCGCTGCCTTGCTTGAGTCGAGATCGCGGCGTGTGCTCGCGGGATCAGAAGACGGCTCGTGCGGGGGGTGCGCCCGTGCACGGTGCTCACGCTGACCACGTCGCGCGTATTGGCCGGTCTCGTGCATACACCAGTTCGGCCCAGCAATAAAGATATGCTCGCCCAGGAACCGGGGAACTCCTATTGGACGCTCGCTGCGGCAAGCAGTCGGCGCTTCGCACAGGGCAGGTGCGAGGGAGCGACCGAGTGGGCCGGCCCATTTAGCGTTACAGCAGACCCCGGTTTTGGAACCTTTTTCCAGCCGGTTTTTTCCGGTTTTGGGAACCTCCTAGAAGGTTCTTGAACCAGCTTTTTCTTTTTCATTTTTCGTTTTTCTATTTCTCTTCTTTTACTTTTTTCTTTTTTTCTTTTTTCTGTTTCTTTTTTATTTTCCTTTTATCTTTTCAAGTTTATTTTCAAAAAAAATCCGAATTTCCAATTTTTTCCTGTTTTTCAGATTTTGTTCAAAAATTCAAAAAATGTTCCCATTTCACAAATTTGTTCATAAATTCAAAAAATGTTCCTGCTTTCAAATTTTTGTTCTGAATTTTCAGAAAATGTTCCTGTTTTTTACGGAAATTGTTCAAATTATTTTTATTCATTTTTTGAGAAATTTGAAAATTAATGGCATGGATTTAAAAAAATGCCTATTTTCAAAAATTTCAAAAAATGTTCTTATTTTTCAAAATTTTGTTCATGTATTAAAAAATGTTCTTCTTTTTCAAATTTTTCAAAAAATGTTCTTATTTTTTAAATCATGTTCAGTATATGCAGCTGAAAAATGTTCACCTATATAAAAAATGTCCGCACTTTCAAAAAATATTCGAAGCACTAGAAAAAAGTTTCCCTTTCAACTGTTTGGTCATGTATATAAAAAATGTTCTCCTTTTCAAAATTGTTCTCAGTTAAAAGAAATTTGTTCTGAATTTAAAAAGTTGTCCCCATTTTCAAATTTTGTTCACCAATTCCAAAAAATTGTTCACAAATTTCAAAAAATGTTCTTATTTTCAAATTTTTGTTCATGTATGAAAAAATGTTCTTATTTTTCAAAAAATGTTCTTAGTTTTTTAAATCATGTTCAGTTTACGCAGCTGAAAAACGTTCACCTATATAAAAAATGTTCGCACTTTCAAAAAATGTTCAAAGCACTAGAAAAAAGTTTCCGTTTCAACTATTTGGTCATGTATATAAAAAATGTTCTCCTTTTCAAAATTGCTCTCAGTTAAAATAAATTTGTTCTGAATTTAAAAATCGGACGCTCGCTGCGGCAAGCAGTCGGCATTTCGCACACAAGCAGCTTGGCTGGGCCGGCCCATATTGCGGGTGCGCCACATTCGTAGGTTAAAAATCGCAAAAAAGGAAAAAGGGTACTTGAATCGAACCCGAGACTTCCTATTGCTAAGCGCGATGAGCTAGCCGCCCCAACTAGCTACTTCTTATGGTAAATTGGCAGCGCGAACCTAAAGAAATTAACAGTAGCGAGAAAACATAAAATCTGAATACGCAAAATTACGATGAACCAAGGTGTGAGCGAGGCACCTGTCAACACAAGTAGGTAGCCACCATAGTTTCTAAGATTTCGTGTCAAAAAAGGTAGCCCAACAAATATGAACTATAAACCGCGACAAAGGCTATACTTAAAAAAAAATTCAAACGTGTATTCTTTTGGCAAAAAGTAAATATTTTCTGAAACGCAACCATTTTATAATTTGTGAACAAAATTTTAAAAATTAGAACATTGTGTGAAAGCGTAAACATTTTTTTGGAATAAAAAAGGAAGAAAACTGAAATTGCGAACATTTTGTTTAAATGTGACCACTTCAAAATTTGTGAACAATAATTTTAAAATTAGAACATTTTCGTAATTTCATTTTTTAATGGACAAATTAATTGAATACGAGAACATTTTTCAAATTTGCGAACACTTTTTTGAAAAACAGAATAGAATTGAAAACCCAAACATTTCGAATTTTCCAAAACATTTTTCGAAGACATGAACATTTTTGGAATTTGTGAACAAATTTTTTAAAGCACGAACAATTTTGAATCTTGAGAACAAATTTGGAAGCGCCAACTATTTTTTCAACCACGGACATTTTTTTAATCTTGAGAACAAATTTTGAAATGGAAAACAATTTTGAAATATCCCGAACAAATTTGGCAGCGCAAACAATTTTTTAAAGCACGAACATTTTTTGAATCTTGAGATCAAATTTTGAAACGAAGAACAATTCTGAAAAATCCCGAAAAAAATTGGAAGCGCGAACATTTTTTTAAAAAGTGAACAAAATATTGAAATCTGCAACATTTTTTGAATTTCGAAAGTTTTGAACTTTTTTGTGTAACGAGAACAATTTTTAAATTTTCAGAACATTTTTTCAAAAGCTGAACATTTTTTGAAAACATGAACAAAATTTCAAATTTTCGAGTTTTTTGAAGAAAAAAGAGAAGAAAAGAAAAAGAAATAACAAAGAAAATCCTTTTTTTTGTAAAACTGCAAACATGTTTTAGAAAAGACCAAAAAAATGTGATCCTGAAAAAGAAACAAAAAAAGAGATGAAAAAAGAAACCCAAAAAAGAAATGAAACAGAAAAACGAGAAAAACAGATACAAATCTTCTCAAAAGAAAACCGTTAAACAGGTATAACTACAAAAAACCGGTTCAGGGAACCTTCTGGAAGGTTCCCAAAACCGGATGCCTCGCTATGGAATAGTGGGCCGGCCCAGTTCTCGCGCTCGGGGGGACGCCTGTTGCGAAACCTCGACATTTTGACGCAGTTAGCGTCGAATAGGATTTTCCCAGGAACCGTCGCGGGAGATAAGAGCAACCCTAGCAGACCCCGCATCCCGCCGGCCCGCAAAACGTGTTTGTAGTTCGCGCAAAATCGTTTTTACGGGCCAGCACAGACAACCACAGATGCAGATCCCTCAAACGGACCCGCATAAAAGTATGTTTCGGAGTATGCTTTTTTACGGGGCGGCTTCTGCGGCTTCTGCTTGGGCACCACCGCGACGACCTGGAAACAGAAAACGCCCAATTCTCGCATTTGATATAAGTTTCCACAAATAAGTTCAAATTCAAACAACATAACAAAGTTTTAGGCTCAAATTAAAAGCCAAGATCAATAGGAGAAACGCAAAAGAGGGCCTTGCAAAAGTTACGGCCATGCCCGGCATCATCTTGGTCGACCTTCACTCCGCGCCATCGAGTCCACCTTGAAGTTCATCGACACCACCGAATCCACCTCTGGTGCTTGTCCCAACTCCCGCACCGGAATCATCGACATTGCCACCATATGGAGCAGAGAAAACATCTCCCGACCTGTAACACGGACCAGCGGACGCGACCATCCACCTCTTCAAGATTTCTCTCCTTGCCATATCATGCCATGTTTTGATGAGGTCGTCCATGTCATCACGGTTCATTGACATGATCTTGTTCTCTTCGGCGAGCAACAAAGACATGGATTTGTTTTCAGCGGCGCGTGCTCTTCTCTCCTTAATGGCAGCTTTGCGGAGCCCCTCTTCCTTGAGCAACTGCCACTTTTCTTGCTTCTCTTTTTCCTTCTTCTCGGCCAACTCTTTCTTGATCTCCAATGACTTCAACAACATCAACTCGTTTGATTGCACCATGGCATCAATCTTCTCCCTCAAGCTCGATGCTTCTTGCTCTCTCTTCATCTTCTCCTTAGTTTTCTTGTCGCCATCGAGCTTGTTCAAATTTCTTGGGCTGTCATCATCTTCACCTTCTTCCATGTTTATAAGCGAGCCTCTCTTCGGTGGAGATTCTTTATCGATCAACTTCCACTTCTCGCACTTTTGGAGCAAGTCCCAACAATGCTCTAGTTTGAAGAATTTGCCTTCCGAAGCTTCCATGTCTTTGTATCTATGTTGGGCAATCTTGTCCTACACAATGTGAAGAACAAAGTGATCTAATCAATTCTTATGATGCAAATATGATTATGCACAACTTGAACAAGAGCAAAACAAACTCACATAGTTGGATTCCACGATACCACTTGGAGGTGCATTGCGTACTTGCTCCAAGCAAGCAGCCCAACGGCTGCACATAGGCTTGATATTCTCCCAATGGCCTTGAAGTGACCGAAATGTGTGAGGAGTCCTATTGGAATACTTTGCCATGATGCGGAAGTACTGATCTTTGATCCTTTGCCAATATCTCTTGGCGGTTTGAGAAGTACCCGTGCATGCATCAAGAGACACTGCACTCCATGCTTGGATCAAAGCTTGATCTTCCAAGATCGTGTAGTTCTTCGATCTTTGGCTTTTCCCAGATTTTGATTGTGATTGCTCAAACGCTTACGCTTCGATCTCAGCCAATTCGTCCTCACAACCATGATCATCCACGCCACCCTCTGTTTCATTGTACTCGAATGCATACCTTCCGGCCATTTTGTCGAACACCTCGCTTGCGGGGGGAGCAGCGCCGTTGGACGACATCGGCGGGGCACTTCTTGCCGGGATGGAGTTCGAGGATGAAGGAGGCGCATTGTTTGCAGCCGGATTCCTCTTCCTCTTTTCCGGCCGCGACCTTGGTCGCCTTCTCCGCCGCCGGCCGAGATCGCGCAGTAGCGTTGGCCCGGGAGCGCGAGCCTTGGCGGCGGGGACTTCCGGATTCCCACCCTGCACGACCACGTTTCCCTGCCGCTTGTGGGCAGGCGCGGCGCTAGCTTGAGCGACGGCAGGGCCAACATGGCTGGCGACGAGATCCGCCTGAGGGGAAGGGGCATGCGCAACCTCGACGGTGATGGGGGGCAGCTGGGAGTCATCCATGGCGGCGAAGGACGGCCGCGGAGGATGCACTGGAGCGTGCGGCGGCGGGGGCAATGGTGGCGGAGGGTGGGGAAGCGGGAAAGGGCGCGCGAAAATGTCCCTCCCGGCAAATCTAGCTGTGGATGGGGGCTGCGCTCGGGTTGGCCTCCTAGCCCGTGAATCTAGAGGTTGGGGGAGAAGTTTTGCCGCGCCCCGCAAAAATATTTGCGGGCCAGGGCGGGATGCGGGGTCTGGTCGGGCAGGTTTTCCCGCCCCGACCCACACTTTGGCGATTATTTTGCGGGCCGAGGCGGGATGCAGGGTCTGCTAGAGTTGCTCTAAGAAGGGAGCAACTATTCACTACGTTCCGTTCAATAAGAGCAACTCCAATGGGGCGACCCATTTGTCCGTTTGGATTATCCGGACACAAAATCTTGGCCCAACGGGGCGACCCAAACGGACGCGTGTGTCCACCTGCTGTTCGTGTAATGTCCTCCCCGACCCAAACTGGGCGCAAAAATGGGCCAAAATGGGTGTGCGACGGACAAAACTGGGCACTCCCCTCGTCCGCTCTCATCCGCTCCTCCCCTCCCGTGTCCGCCCTGGTCCCACCTATCAGCGATCCCGCACTTCGTCCACAACCGCCGCGTCGTATTTCCTCCACACCCGCCGCGAAGAAGCCAACGACGCAGGCCGCCGCAGACCTCACCGGCGAGGCCACCGGCGCAGGGCGCCGCGTAGATCACCGGTGAGGCCACCGGCGTAGGGCGTTGCGGTGCTCGCCGTCGCCCTTGAAGGCGGGGCGCTAGATGTGGCGGAGGCGGCGGAACTGGACCGGCTGGTTCAGGGAAGGCAGCGGCAGCGGGCGCTGGAGGAGGAGGGGTCGGGCAGTCGGGAAGCGGGGCATCCTGGTCAGCGGCTGGGTGGGAATCGTTGTTGGAGGCGTTGCCGTCGGTGCCCTCCTCGTCTTCCTCAAAGGAGCGGTAGGGCGCGACAGAGGTGGGGTCGTCGGCCATGGTGGCGGGGCCGTGGTGGGAGGGGCAACGTGGCAGCACATGAGGAAAGCGTCGTGCAGGCCACTGCCGCGGAGGAGCGCGACGACGCGCGAGGAAAGCTTGTCTGCTTTTTGCATCTTGTGCGTTGGGTTCATCCACCGGCCACTCGTGTCCGCCTCATGTTCGCTAGGCGAACGTGCAACCCAAACGGAAAAAATCAATGTCCGTTTGGGTCGCCCCATTGGAGTTGCTCTAAGAGCATCTCCTACAGCCGCCCAACGCACGGTGTGCTAAAAAACATTTGCAGCGTGATGATCGCCCGTATTTACGCGGCGCAGAGCGCTGGCTTCAGCGGCCGCTGTAAACTTTAGCGCACATGAGTAGCTCGAGCAGGCGCTGCAAAAATACTGCGCGCGCGATCTCGCACAAACAACATATGCACTCCAAACACAACCAAGAAGATGAAACACAAACAAAATAAATCAACAATAAATAGTTCAATTTCATTAGTACGACTCAACAAATAGTTTATCTTTTAATACAATAAATAATTCAACAATACAACATCAAACGTACAAATCATGATGCTATTTGTTGGTCATTCCATACCTACCACTCCTTGATGAGATCCTTAAAGATCATCATGCGTTTTGGCACGTCAAATGGCATGATAGGAGGCAACAAAACGGGCCACCATGTCAGCCCTCCGCCGCACTCGCACGAGATGTCCCAAGAGCTCATAGTGAGAGTAGCCTACATCTTGGCCACGCTCATTCTCGATGATCATGTTGTGCATGATCACAAAAACGTGCATGATGTACCAAAGCATCTTTTGATCCCAAAATCTAGCCGGTCCTCTCACAATAGCAAATTGGGCTTGCAAAATCCCAAAAGCTCTCTCGACATCTTTTCTAGCAGCCGCCTGAGCATAGTGGAAATCAAGATTTTTCTTACCTTCCGTTTTTTCAACGGCTTCACAAATGTTGTCACTTTGAGTAGATGTCATCCACAAGATAGTAGCCATAGTTGTATGTACGATTATTTGCTACAAATTGCACCGGTGGCAATTCACCATTTACAATCTTATTCAATCTGTTGTGGGCATCGATCCTGTCCCTCCAAATTTTCTGCCGACCCATAACCGTAGGGCCGGCCCTGAGGAGGGGGGGGGGGGGGGGGGGCGAACGGGGCGGCCACCCTGGGCCCCCGACCATGTAAGGCCCCCCAACTTATATGTACTGCTATACTGCACTCTACGCCAAAACTGAAAATGACACTATTGGGCTAGCCCAAGTGGTAACACGAGATACGATCGTCGTAATGGAGATGCCGAGTTAGCGATCATTTTCTGCTAAAAAAGAAGTTAGCGATCATTTAGTTTCCTAGAATTTAGCGATCATGATTGGATCCAGCTTGCCTACTCCCTCCCCGTGCTCCCATCCGTGCTCCCACTTCATCCTACGGTTGTCTTTTTTCCTTTTTCCTTTTTAATCTAATCATCTCCCCCTTGATTTTAAGGAGGTGGGGCCGGGTCTTATTTTGTTCCAAATCAAATATTGCCATGTATGCGGGAGTACAGATGGGCACACACGTGGTCTCGTCCGGATTTACAGGAGTAGGTGCTGACACATTCCCTCAAAAAGGCAGTTGCGACGCATGATTAGGGCCTACGCATGATGCATCAGATCAGACTTTTTTTTCCCATTGTTCCTTTATTCGTGGCTCCGGCTAATTGCCTCCTCCTCCTCATCGTCGCTACCTTTGAATATTCTCTGATCCATTATAGACATGTGGCAATTGTTGCAGCGGCAAGGCTGAGGCTCCGATCACCTATACGCCGCGCATTATGGACGGGTAGTGCAGCCTAAGCAGCAGCGGCGACATTTGGGATCCAGGGCTAAGAAAACTAGAGTTCTGCAACAATCAGGTATCAAATATGCCTTGCTTATCTGCTTGATCTAGGCCATTCTTCTCTGTAAATTGGAAGTAGGTTTGGAAGAAAAGATCTAGCGCATTCTTCTCCGTAGATTGGAGGTAGGGTTTTTGGGAGGACAGAACATCGTTCTTCTTTACATGAATTTCAATCACTAGTAGCTACTATCTCGATTTTAATTTCCTTTACAAAATACCCATGCGTGAAGAAAAGGGGGGGGGGGGGGGGGGGGGGGGGTGGATGTAAGAAAACAGAACATCATTCTTCTTTACATGAATTTCAATCACTAGTAGCTACTATATCGACTTTCATTTCCTTTACGTAATACCCATGCGTGAGGCCATATGTTCGATTCGGCTGCATTGCAGGATCAATAACATCATATATATTATTCTAAAAATACTCATGCTATCAACAAATTCCTGACAGTTTGTCCCAACAGTTATCATTTATAACAGAATAACAGAAGCACCCCGGTCATTCTGTTCCATATTGGTTGATAGCTCTTCACTCATGCCATAGCACCCATGTCAAGGGCCGTCAGTTTTAGTTTCGCCCCGGGCCCCCGAAATCTCAGGACCGGCCCTGCATAACCGAACCACTGTGCTTCGGTTTTTTTATTCATGTGCATAGCTAGGATCATTGCAAGACCCTCCTCTTCTTCAATATCAAATTCTTCTCGGGAAGAATCATATGACGAACTCATCTGCAATGTTCAGTTTAAACTAGGCTATAAAAACTACAAACAACATGCACCAAATTCATGTAAAAAATGTGAAGTCGAAGCAATACATACCTTGCAAGCGTTTTGTCTAACACCTTGCGGGCGCCGAGCGGCAGTGGGCGGCAGGGCGCTGTTCGTCGGAGGAATGCCACGTGCAAGGGGCGGCGGCAACTAGAGGGAGACTGAGGAAGCAGCGGTGGCGCAGGGATACACCGGGGAAGCGCCGGAACGGTCATCAGAACAAATGGGGTGGCGCGGACGGCGGCGGCGCCAACGGCGGGATGGGGGTAGGTGGAAGTTGCGAGCGGGCGCTCGAGTGTCCAGCGCGTTGGGCGGGCACAGCAAATAAATGGCGCGTGATGGCGTTTCGGCCCGCGCGCTGAACTAGTTATGCCGCGCGTGCGCTTTTTGCGTCTCCGCTGGAGCGCCCGGAGCGGTAGCGCGCGTGCAAAAACCACTAATTTTTCAGTGTGGCGCTTATATAGCGCGTCTGTTGGAGATGCTCTAAATGACTACATACGAAGTAAAATGAGTGAATCTACACTTTAAAATATGTCTATATATGTGATACCATTTGAAATCTCTATAAAGACAAATATTTAGGAACGGAGGGAGTAGTTAATAACGAGCGCTTCTTCCGAAGGCTCACAACGATCAGCGCCACTTGCGCGCTCTCAGCCACCCGTCACTTGTCGCGCTCTGGGCGTTCTCTTTGGATTTTGTTTCTTTTTATTTTTCCGCACGCATTTTCGGCATTTTAAACGGGTTTTTTCAACATTTTGGTTTTCCACCGGTCTTCCTTAACTTTTGGACCAAAAATTTTTTCAAAAAAAAAAATCACGAAAAACGCGTTTTCTTTTTTTTTATCCGTGAGAGGCACGGGTTTGCTTCCGCGAGAGGCACGTTTTTGCTTTCACGAGAGGCACAACCATGACTCTCGGAAACGGAAAAAAGAACGCGTTTTCTGTTTTTTTTTTCATTTGCCAGAGGCACGGTTTTGCTTTCGCGAGAGGCACGTTTTTGCTTTCGCGAGAGGCACGCCAATGACTCTCGGAAACGAAAAAAACGCGTTTTATGTTTTTTTCTTTCGTTAGAGGCACGGTTTTGCTTCCGCGAGAGTCACGGTTTTGCTTTCACGAGAGACACGACCATGCCTCTCGGAAATAGAAAAAAATGCGTTCCTTTTCTTTCGCGAGAGGCACGGTTTTATTCCTGCGAGAGGCATGGTTGTGCTTTCGCAAGAGGCACGGCCGTGCCTTCTCGGAAACGGAAAAAATGTGTTTTCTATTTTTTTGCCTTTCGCGAGATGCACGGTTTTGATTCCGCGAGAGGTACGGTTGTGATTTCGCGGGAGGCACGGTCGTGCCTCTTTTGGAAAGGGAAAAACTGTACTCCTGATCGGTTTTTTCATCCATTTTTTCGTTCGGTTTTTTCATGAAAAATAGTTCATCAAAACCTATCTAGTTTTGAAGATCTCGATGCGAGAAATCCAATGGTGAAAACGGTTCGAGATTTAGATGCACGGTTTAAGAGATAAATTGTTTTGAATAAATGGATCTACGAGAAAAGGAAACTGCCAGGTTGCGACAAGTGGCACACATGCAGGGAGAATATCATACAAAAACTAATATTCAATGAAAACTTCATGGAAACCATATTTTAAACTTTTGAAAAAATACTGGATGTTAAGATGGCGATGTTTTATTGCCACACAAAATTTCAAGTTGAAACACGTTACGAGATGTGAGCTGTGAAAAAGACAAATTCAGCCCTGAATAATGACATTACTGTTCGGCACTATTCAGTGTTGATTTTGTCTTTTTCATAGCTCACATCGCATAATGTGTTTCAACTTGAAATTTTGTGTGGCAATAAAACATCATCCTGTTAACATCCCGTATTTTTTTCAGATTTTTTCGAAACTTCTAAACATCTTTTTCTCGTGGTTTTTATCGGTTTCCACCGAATGTTGGTTTCGGCATGATATTCTCCCCACATGCAGCGCACCACTTGTCATATACTTAAGAGACGTAGCTTTCACACTACTGGGCCGGCCCAGTATATTATCTATAGCGCGAGTTTTTCTCTCTCTGGTTTTCCCGTAAGGTTTTCACTATATTACATTGTTTTCTTCTGTTTCTGATTGTTCTTTTTTCTGGTTCCTTTTTTCTTAAGTTTTCATAGGTTTCTTTGTTTTTTTTATTACATGTCTACATTCTTCTTATATAACAGAAACGTTTTATTATACACGTTTGACATTTTCAAAAACATGATTAACATTTGTTTCAAATATATGTTTTGATGTATATATATCTCCCATTTGTTATACCCATTGTAAATTTTTTGTCTACATCTAAAACATTTTTTATACATGTTTCAAATTTCCAAATAAATGATTAAAATTTTAATATCTGTTAAACAATTTTCAAATACACGTTGAAACATTCTTTTTCTTTAATGATACAAAGCATTTCTTCTTTCAAATTATGTGAACACTTTTTTTATATTGTATAGTTTTTTACATGTCATGAACATATTTTTTAAAATTCATCAACTTATTTCAATATTTAACATACTATTTTTTTGAATGGTAGGTAACAATTTCTTGAATTGCAAGAATATTTCTTTTACATTTTATAAATTTGTTAAATGTCACATACATTTATCAAAACACTTGCACATTTTATAAATCTCACAAGCCTTTTATTTGAATGGTCTCAATTGTTTTTTAACATTAAGCTAACAAATTTTAAATACCATGTTACCATTTTTCATATTAATTGTAAACATTTCTTAAGTTTTTAAATAAATAAATTATATTTTTTAAATATTAGCATTTAGAATCTCATAAAATATGAAAAAAATGAGAAAGTAAGAAAAGGATAATACATAGGAACAAACAAAATTGTTGACTAACGCTACTGGGTCGGCCCACTTAGAGTGCTCCCTAAGCCTAAGGTGGGGCATGCCTCGGTGGGAGCTCCTATTAGATGCTCTTTGCATCCAACAGCGCGCAGACGCCGAGAGGACCGGCGACTGGGTCGACCCACTAACAGGAAACGAAGGAGAGCGCAACAAAGAGAAATAGAAATTAGCGAGGAGCCACCAGGAATCGAACTCGCGACATTCGGGGTACACAACCTGTGCATCTAGCCACTGGACCAATCTACTGCTATGTATATAACGAGAGCGCGGTCGTTTTAAGACCTTACCGAAGAGGCACATTTAAAACAATCTTTACAAAAAAAATTACCGTTTCATGAATTTTTCTAAAGAAAATAAATGTCAAATATTGTTTTGAATAAGAAGATTAAATTTGGAACTCTAAATATTTTTATTCCATTTTTAAAAAGAACATCAACAAATTTTGAAATCTCAAACACTTTTCTACGTGAACAATTTTGAAAACGGACACAACTTTCAGTATAACAATTTTTTTAAACACAAACAGTTTTTTTAAATCCATGAACGATTTTTAGTATGAGAACAGATTTATAATCTCTGTTTTTCAAAAAAATGAGATTTTTTTTTCTAAAACTAGAACAATCTTTCAAAAAATGGAACAAAATTTGAAATTCTACTTTTTGTAAAAAATGAGAACAAAAATAAACATTCCAAACTAATTTGGAAAACACGAACAATTATTTTTAAATATGAACAAAATTTGGAACTTCTGATATTTTTTGAAAATAGCGCACAATTTTCTGAAAAACCTGATTTTTTTTTAAGTTCCTAGCAAAATTGCAAGTAGTGAACAATTTTTCAAAAAATGAATAAAATTTGAAACTCAGAGCATTTTTTGAAAATATGAACAAAATTTCAAATTCCAAACATTTTCTAAAAATGAGAACAATGTTTGAAAATGTGAACACAATTTGTAAGTCAGAATATTTTTTGAAAAGTTGAACAGATTTGGAAATATTGACCATTTTTGGAAAAACGTGATTTTTTTAAATCATGATTTTTTTGGAAACTTTCAAATATTTTTTTGTAGAAAATGAACAATTATTCAATATTTTGAACATTTATTATAATATTCGAATTTTTAAAAGAAAAGGAAAAGCAAACGGAAAAGAAAAAAGAAAAAGAAAAAGAAAACTGAAAACAAAATGGAAAAATAAATAGCAAACAGAGAAAAACGGAAAAAATAACGAAAAATAAAAAAATGAAAAAAATCATAGGAACCTTCTTGAAGGTTCACAAAATCGGCCAGGAACTTTCTAGATAGTTCACAAAACAAATTGGCTCGCACCCCCAGCAGGGCCGGCCCATTATATCGATCTGGTATCGGTCGGCTGTGCGATTGGTCGACTATTTGCCATAGAATGCGGCAACTAGGAAATTCCTACCTCGGCCTCGGTACTAGAGAAACAAAGACGTGACCACACCTCTCGAACAATTGTTTGGAAGTCGGAGCGTCCGACTTTCTAGTGAAGTTTTATCAAACGATCTATCTCTATTCTCACATGAGATATAAACCGCCATGATGGCATTCCCTAAA
Source organism: Triticum aestivum (assembly GCF_018294505.1). NCBI lineage: Eukaryota > Viridiplantae > Streptophyta > Magnoliopsida > Poales > Poaceae > Triticum > Triticum aestivum. The sequence continues at coordinate 9,679,706 of NC_057813.1, forward strand.
AAAGTGCCCACATCTATTCACAGACATATGTCACCGTGTACATTCGACGTCAGGGGGTGATGCACCATAGCTCGTGTCGAAGGATACCCGCTGAAAAGCGTTGTACACAAGCAATCTGACAAGCGCTTTTCTAGATCCGAAACCCCACATACCTGGGAGGGACCCCACCAGGGAGTACGGCGGCTATGGGCCTACGTCGATTCAACCGCACCTATGCTGACCCAGGTATCGTCACAGGAGGTAAGTCTCGCCGTCAACGATACATAGTTTCGGATCTACTGGGCCGGCCCAAATATTTTATCTTCCACGCGAGATTTTCCCTCAATCATTTTCTCATTAGGTTTTAACTATGTTACATTGGTTTTCTTTTGTCTTTCTTTGGTTTTATTTTTCTTATTTTCTTTGGTTTTCTTTGTTTCGTTACCAATTTTCATAGGTTTCTTTTGTTTCTTGTTTTTTTCTTTTTTAATCATGTCCGCATTTTTATACACATTCTAACATTTTTTCTAAGAGACATAAATATTTTATTTATACACGTTTAATATATTCCAAATACATGATTAGCATTTTTTACATGTAAAAAAAATGAAATACACATTAATTTCATGAATGATATAAAATATTTTTTTAACTATGTGGACATTGCTTTATATTGTACTCCTATAAGATCCTATATTAGTTTATAGAGAGAGTATAATTTTTTACATGTCTCAAACATATTGTTTTACCTCTTCAAAAAAATATGAAATCTCAACATAATGTTTTTTGAATGCCATGAAACCTTTCATTTTTGAATTGCTGGAACATTTGTTTACATTGTACAACTTCTAAAAATGTTACATGCTTTTTTTAAACAGGTGACCTTTTATGAATCTAATAAACATTTTATTTGAATGCAACTATTATTTTAATATTAAGCTAACAAGCTTTTAAAGCTGTGTTAAAAAATCCTATTCTGGTAAAAAATTTTATTTTTTAAATAAATTAACTAAATCATTTTCTCGGAGTATGTATTTTTAGGATATCTTGAAATACAAAAATAAACAAAAAATGTAAAACATTTACATAAAAACAAACAAAACTGCTACTCCCTCCGTTCTTTTTTATAAGACTTTTCAGACAGCTGAGATTGAACTGTTTTGGGCACTGTCTGAAATGTCTAGAACGTCTTATAAAAGTGAACAGAGGAAGTATTACATAAAAAACAAACTAAACTGCTAAACTCACTCTACGGGCCGACCACTTAGACTGTTCCCTAAGGCAGGGGCGTACCTTAGTCTCGCTATTAATGTAACAGAGACGAGCCCACACTGCTGGATTGCTTTGGTAGTTCCTAGTTGACGCCCACAAGCGTCAACAACAAAGAGAGCTATTTATTGCATTAAGCGATCGAAGTAGCAGCACTTGCTGAAGCTTTCCACCCCTCGCGTTGTACTGGGCCGGCCAGTTTAGTGCCCGCTGCTCGCTGAAGCTTTCCACCCCTCGCGTTGTACGCGCTGGTCGCTGAAGCAAAAATTGGGTAACGTGGGATTTGATCCTTGGTCTTCAGGGCGTGGTAGCCACTAGGCTACATTGAAGCTTATGATAAAATAGCTGGGTGTGTTCTACTGGTATAAAATAGCTGTCCGCGCCCTATTTCCTTTTCTTTCCCCATTATTCTTCTACTTTATTCGGTTTTTCTTCCTTTTTGCGTTTTTTGTTCTTTTTCTTTTTTCTTCTCCATTTGTTTTCATTGTTTTTTGTATTTGTTTCTTCTCCGATTTTTTCATTCTTTTATTTGTTCTCCACCATTTTTGGGTTTTCATTTTTTTGGTGTTTTCTTTTTCTTCTCCATTCTTTATTTTTCTTTTGTGTTTTGTTATGTTTGTTTTCCACTCTACATTTTTGTACATGTCAAAAAAAATTTTTATACACATTCAACATTGTTTGAATGCTTATTTAACATTTTCAAATAATTGTTCAACATTTTAATAGTTATTCAACATTTTTTAAAATACTTTTTGAATGCTTTTCATATACTCATTCAACATTTTTCAAATACTCGTTCATCATTTTTCAAATAATCGTCCAATTTTTAATATGTATTCAACATTTTTTAAATTCTTGTTCAACGTTTTCAAATAATTGTTCGGCATTTTTCATATACCCGTTTCAACATTTTTTATACCTATAAACTTTATTGAATATTTGTTCAACATTTTTCATATACTTGTTTCAACATTTTTAATATATATTCAACATTTTTCAAATAATTGTTCAAAATTTTCCAAATACTCGTTCAACATTTTGTAATACTTATTCAACATTTCTCAAATACTCATTCAACATTTTTAATACTTAATTAACATTCTATGTTTGTTAACTGACATTATTCAGGAGAGACGGTAAAAGCAGCACTTAGTGTGCAAAAATAGAAAAATCAATGACATCCGTCGGATCATGAATGGATGTTTCGGATCCAGCTTGAGGGACATGGTGGAGGGATCAATATATACATAACTGTTAGTCAGGGGGGTTTTCAGAAAATAAACAGGAAGCTCTACTAACTCACGTGCTTTGTATCTGAGACATCCAATCAAGATCCAACAAGTGTCATTGAGTTTTTCTATTTTTGCACACTAGGTGCTGCTTTTACACTAGTCTCTCCCACATTATTCGGGGAAAAAGCATGTGAAAACCGAGTAAAAATTAAAACACAGAAAAACATGTTGAATTAGATGGGTAAAAATGAAGGAAAAAAAGAGAGGTTAAAACAGGAAAAGAAAGTAAACATGATAAAACCCGCAGTTTTACTTCTAGTAGCCTGTCCTGTCCATAGTGTACAACAAGTTTGGTATGTCGCAGTGGCTAGCAGTGCTGGGATGTAGCTAGTTGATCCCAAGATCGATCCGCCAAGAGCACCAATTTTTTAACTCTGTTATGTTCGAAAATTCTCGCTACAGTGGGTCGGCCCGATGTGTATAGCGCTCTAACGCGAGAAATAGGGGCGCCCCGTCAACAAGGGCGAGGCCATGCTCGCAGCCGAGTGAGGTGAGCTACCTTTTGTTTGCGTGTGGTCGCTATAGCGGTTGTTTGTCTTGTACTCCCTCCGTTCCAAATTAGTCGTCGTGGTTTTACTTCAAATACGAGTAATTTGGAACGGAGGGAGTAGTATGAATTATGTTTCTGTTTTTCTATGGTCTTTTATTTTTTCTCCTCCATATTTGGTTTTCCTTAGAATTTTTTATTTTTTCAACATTTTTCAATAAGAGGCGAGCATTTTTAAATACACATTGAACGTTGTATAGATAGATTTTTTAAGGTAAACATTGGATTTTTATATAGGGAGATTTTTTTAAAATATATGGTGAACAAAATTCTCTCATACATACTGAAACTTTTAATGTACGGTGAACTTTATTTGAATGTAAGTGAACTATTTTCTGGTACACACTGATATTTTTAGTAAAATACACACTTACCAGTTTTTAAAATTACTTGTATTGAAATAGTATACTATTTTTGAATCGCTTAAAAAAATCCATCAAGCGGTCTTTTTCTTAGTCTGCCCACTTGAACAAAGCTAGAGTAGTCCGTCCCATTAGTGATTCAGCTCAGGCGTTACATCGTCGGTTAATGGAAGTTTCGTAGAGAGCAACTAATGGAGGGGCGCTCCTTCGGGAGCCTCCCGATGATCACTGGGGATAAGCTGAGAGCGTGCCACTGGGCGCGCTCTCAGCCGTTGCCACATTTGTGCTCTGGACGCTTCCTTCAACATTTATTTTATTTTTATTTTTTTCATACTTGTTGTCGGCTTTTTAGATGGGTTTTTTCAGGTATTTTTGGTTTTCCAATTTTCCACGGTTCTTTCTTAGCTTTTCAACAAAACAAAACTTGAATATTTTTTTGCACGAAAAAATTTATTCTTTTTTGCTTTCACAACATACACGGCCATGTCACTCGGAAATAAAAAATGTGCTTTCATTTTTTTTTCATTCCATGATAGGCACGGTTTTGCTACCGCGAGAGGCACGACCGTGCCTCTCGAAAACGAAAAAAAATGTATTTTCTATTTTTTTGCTACCGTGAGAGGCGCAGTTTGGTTCCGCGAGAGTTACACGTTTTCTCTTATGTTTTTCTTCCGTGAGAGGTACGTTTTTGCTTCCGCGAGAGGCACTGCCGTGCCTCTCGGAAATGAAAAGATGCATTTTTTCTTTTCGCAAGAGAAAGGTTTTGCTTTCACGAGAGGACGGATTTGTTTCTGCGAAAAGGCACAGTCGTGCCTCTCAGAAACGGCTTTTAGAAAGAAAAAAAGCGCTCCTGGTTTGGTTTTTCGTCCAGTTTTTTCTATGAAAAAAAGTTCGTGAAGACTTATCAAAATGAGATATAGTTTTGAAGATCTCGAAGCAAGGAATCTAACGGTGAAAACAATTTCAGATTTGGACGCATGGTTTAAGAGATAAAGCATTTTGAATAAACACATCAACGAAAAAGGAAAAATTCCTAGGTTGCCATAAGTGGCGCACATACAATGCGCCACTTGTCGCAACCTAAGAGGTGGGAGTGATATTTGGAAGGCATGCTCCTTAATTAGTGATTTCAAATTTCGTACAAGGCGCACATCACCCCGACAAGTTTAGTAGCGGGCCGGCCCATAATATCCAAGTTAGATTTATTCATTTGTTTTCCACCTGGGTTTTTTATGTTTCTATTTTTCTATCTTCTTATTTCTTTATTATTTCATTTTGTCCTTTTTGTAAGTGCGTGAAAATTTTCCAAATAGATGAACTTGTTTTCAAAATTGATGAACTTTTCGACAAAATTGATTCATATTTTCTCAAATTAACATTTTCTGAAATTCCTGAACATTTTCTAAAATCGATGAACTTTTTTATATCCTTGAACTTATTCACGAAAATTCATGTACTTTTTTCAAATTCATTAACATTTCTCTTAAACCCGGGATTATTTTTTCTTTTTGGTGAACCTCTTTGGGATTTTTTTTCCTTTTTTTGTATTTTTTCCTACAAAATTAAGAAGTTGATTGGTCGACCAACATGACCCAGGTTCTCCCAATGTTTTTAGATATGTGATCAATCTTGTTAACATACCTTTTTGGAATTATACAATGGCCATTTCTTAATATTCAAGTTACGTTTTTGGCTGTTTATTAATAAATTGTTCTATCTTTCTCCCTTCATTGTTCATCATGTATAGAAATTGTTCGATGTGTATCTGGAAATTGTTCATCACTTTTTGAAATGTTCATCGTGTATTGCAAACTTCATTTTAAAAATATGTCATTTTTAGAAACCTGCAATAATAACATTTATGCACACGCGAATGTTTCTGAATAGTGATTGAAATACATGATGACCATTTTTTAAATACACGTTGAACATTTTCTTGATACTCGATGAACACTTTAAAAATTGTGAATATTTATTGATATGAGATGAATTTCTCTAAATAAATGTTCATTTTTTTGAAATTCACCATTAACATGTTCCAATAGGCGATGCACATTTTTAAACATGCAACAAACTTCTTGAAATAGATGACGAATAACTATTTTCAGATACATGATGAACATATTTACGTAGAAAATAAAATATGTTCTAACTATATATTTTGTGGTATTTGTAAAAGTAATGAAAAACAAAGACAAAGAAAACTGAAACTTGAGGTATGTTTCGGACCGACTTGCTACTGCATGGACTTTAGGCGAGCACGCCTCTGTTTTTGGGAAGCTTGTATCTACAGTAAAAACTTATTTCGAGATCCTTTCGTATGTTTTTTTGTTTTCTCTTTTCTATTTTTTTAAATTGATTTTCAACGGGTTTTACTTTCTTAATTTTTTTTATTTTTTACGAATACATGTTGACCTTTTTGGATACACCTTAAACTAATCATAGGGGTTGAACATGTTGTATACATATTGAACATTTTTTTATTACATGTTGAACGTCTGTTAAATGCACAGTGAACAATTTTAATTACACCTTAAACTAATCATAGAGGTTGAACAAATTTTTATACATATTGAACAATTTTTTAATACATGTTGAGCATTTGTCAAATACGTGTAGAACAGTTTTCTAAAGACACGATGAACAATTTCTTAATACCTTTAGAACATTTTTTTGATACACATTGAACATTTTTTTTGATATACATTGAAAAATTTCTGAACACATTTGAACATTTCTTTAAATGCACATTGAATGTATTTTTTCAATTTTATGGTGAACATATTCTAATCACACGGTGACCATTATTCAAACACACGTTCATTCTTTTCAAATACATGTAATATGTGTATAAAACATTTCTGTATGTATGATGTACATGATGGGTATTTTTAATATGTGTATAAAACATTTTTTAAATACATGTAATTTTTTCCATCGGGATTATCTTTTGCATATGTGAACATTTTTTAATCACGTTAACTTAGATGTTGTAAAATGTATATACACATTGCTTACCCGCAACAAAAAGTTATATACATTACCTTTTTTAACATACGGTGACTAGTTATAACAAACCAGCGTGGAAAGCTATCTCAAATTCCGCGGTGACAAATGCCAATACCGAATTCCACCTCTCAGTGTTCACATCCAAACACCGTGTTAACCAACATGGCAAAGATGTGGCTGAGCCTGGTTGCTGGGAAGGCCCAATGTTCACTTTCTGGATGAGCTAGCCAATCCTAACGTAATTTTGGAGGAGCCGGACGACAAAGCCTCAAAATCAGATAAAGATGTCTCCGACGCGACCGGACTTCCACTAGATTTTTATAGGGGTCAGGAGGGAAAAGGTATGCTGTTTTCTATCAGTCCCAAGCGGATACTCCCCAGCTTCCACGGTCCGCTTACCAAGGAATAGATGAGGGAGGACCCATGGCCAGAGCAAGTTGGGTTGGGGTATAGAGCCGCACATACTGTATTGCTTTATCAGATGTATAGCAGCACCCTCTATTTGTCGCCTCTTGCAAGTTGGATGGGTGACTTGCCAATGCAACTCCCCTATACTGCGCCCCAACCACCTGTGTACTAATTTTTCACCTTTTTCTCTCTATCCTTTTTAGGTAAAATTCCGAGAACCTTCGTAATGTATTTAAACATGTGTTTACACTTTCTAAAAATGCATGAAGTTTTATTTAAATACACAAGCAACTTTAATACACAGAATAATATTTTTATTACATGATAAACACTTTTCAAATTCATGATGAACGTTTTTTAATACACAGAAAAATTTAATAGAAATAATGAAAATATTTTAAATATAGGATAAGCGGTCGTTTATTATGCAGATAACAATTTTGGTAAGCACAAATAACTTATTTTAAATACTAGATAACCATTTTGAAATAAATAGTGAATGTTTTTTAAAATACACAATGAACATTCATAAAGTTATATGTGAACATTTTTCAAACACACATGACTTATTTTAATCAATGATGGACAATTTTAAATACACAGTATAAAAATTAAAATACGCGCTGAACAATTTTTAAAATGAATGATGAATTTTTTTATAGACGATGAACAGTATTTCAGATACATGTGTAATATATTTTTTAAACACGATACATATTTCTAACGACGTGATGAACATTTTTTAAATACATTATGATTTTTAAATGCACATTTTTTTTTTGAAAAACACACCCGAACATGTTTTGAAATATGGGATGAACATTTTTTCTAAACGCGTTGACATTATTAAAATACACGATGAATGTTTTTTGGAATTCAATGAAAAAGGGAAACATGTATATTAATATAGAGAATAAAGTTGCAAAGGAAATATGTTTAAATTAAGCGATGATCAGAAAAAGTGCATAAGAAAAATATGTTAGTTGGGTTTAGTCTCAGTAAACTATCCCATTGACAAAAGGGAAAAAGACTTATATTGTGTTATTGGTAGTAAGGATAAAAAGGCAGTTGACTAATTGTCTCAGTGATGAACAGGTAAATAGAATATACTATCAACATTATATCAATTTGCTTAATGCAATGCTATGTTTTACTTAATACTTAGAGATGCATGTTCGACAACGATCCTGAGTGGAGTATTAGCTATAGATGCAGTTGGATAATAGTCTATGGAACAATGGCGTAATGCCTATATGCAATCATGACATGTATAATCAATCATAAACACTGCAATTTAATCGATACACAATTGTAACTTGGTCACCACCCCTATGCTATATTTTGTAGAAAGATGCCACCGGTGAAGTTATGGAGCCCAATCCTTTATTCTTCATAATCACAACCTCGATCGATGGTCCTAATACATTGTATATAGTTTGCCCCCTCTTTTTATTCACTTTATTACTTCTATTCTAGACCCTATCCATATGGTATATTCTTGTGAAATATCATATAAAATAGAGGGTATAAGAAATGGACTCTTTTACTGTTCTTCACAATCAGAACCATTTCATTTACTTACATACAATCATTAGTTCCAACCATATGATTCGTTAATCATTGCAACTAGCAAACCTACTAAGACTGACAATCTCACTATTTAACTTGGAGACTAAGAAGATCTCTAATTGTGTGTAGGGGATGATCATTGACTTTACTTGGGGAATCCATCGAATTGATACTTTGATTCTCAATTAAGGGAAATACTTGTGGCGTGCTGCAAACCTTTGCTCTTTAGGGACCAATAGCTCCTATAGAGAGAAGCAGAAGCATTGAGAGAGAGGCGTTTTGGAGGCCGAGCTCCATGGAGGCCTTTATTTTAAAAAATTCAAATTCAAACTTTTATGGTTCAAAAGTTCTGAAAAAATATGCGTGTATGTAAGAATGTAAACCATATGTGAAAATTCATGATAAAATACCTTGAGTTGCGACCTGTACAAAAAAGACAAATTCATGGCCGGAGAGGATGAATAGTATCATGTGTTAAACAACCCCAGATTTGTCTTTTTTGCACAACCCTCATTTCAACGTATTTTGAACTGAAAATGTACACACATGTGTATTATGCCTTCATGTACATCTGTATTTTTTTTTCAGAATTTTTTGAAATGTAAAAATATGAATTTCGATGAAATTTTAAATTTGAATTTGGAGGCCTCATTGGAGGCCGAGCTCCAAAAGGGATTTCCGAAGCATTGAGCATTTCTATAAGACTACTTTACCTAAACAAAGTATGAGACTACTAAGAACTCCATGCCTTATATGTAATAATTATGACCTGTATGTTGCTTGGGAATGTTGTATTTTTTTCACGACGGTCGGTGAGATGTCATATTGCCTTGATTCAGATGTTCGTTGATGGGTGGGGTGATATACCGAGCATGGTATTCTCCTCTGGTCACCAACGCGTACATATATTTTGTGGTGGAAATTACTACCTAGCCCTTGGAAACATATGGGATTACTACATGTGGCTCATAGTCAATGGGAGTGTCTCCTCCCACAGAAGGAACATCGTCGGAAAGCTTGAATAAATCCAGGGCGAGCACCAGTGCCAAGTTTAGAACTTGAACCCTAGTTGGTCAGTTCCACCACAAGGAAACTAACCATCTGATCTACGCTCAATTCGTAACTAAACATAATTTCCTATCGTATCCATTCTTTCTCTTGAATCTTGTTGTAAAAGTTCTTTCTCCAATGGAAATTAGTCAATCTCAAGATATTGTGCCGGCTCATTATCTCAGAGGTGCTCCTAGGGGTATGGCGTGCACGTGCGCGTTCATAGGGGTGAATGTATGTGTGTGGATGTGAGCATATGCATTTGTACTATGTTAAAAAAAGCACTCACACTGGAAGATGACCTCATGGTGAAGAAGTGTGTCTTTCAACTTCTTGTCTTTTGCTTCCTTCTTATAGGCTTATTTTCTAGTTTGTGTGTCTGTTCTTGGAGTGAGACTTATCTCATCATCAAATCTATCATCATCTTGAACATTTGATTGTGTTGGAGCAATGCCAACAATGCCACATGATAAAAAGGCTTGTTCTTCTTGTATTTTTGCTTGTACAACTCATGGCCAATGTTCATATATCAAATTGAACAAGTCGTATGCAGCACATAACTGCAACATGTCATAAGAAAAGACGTATGTAACATACTTCAAGGAAGTGCACTCACATTCTTGTGATATGGCACACCACTTGGATGATGGTCCTCAACTTTTTATAGCAGCACATCCACTTGTTTAAACATTCTTGAGTTGCACTATAAATATATGAGAGTGATTCCACTGAACGGTCATACTAACAACCCTTTTTTGTGATGAAATTAATCATGAATGAGCAAGCAATAGGTTCTGTGGCCTTGATCGTTACCCGCTAGTTCATTTATCGTGATTGATATTAAGGGTGAGAACTGAGAATATAGCGTGAGCCCATAAAAATATAGGGATACAAAATGGTACTGCAAATATGCTAGAGCAACTGATTAGTCCCTTTAGTGATCCAGTAAAGGAGCAGAAAGGATTCTCTCATTTTCCCCCAGAGGTGACCCCGAGTTATCGAACCCATGAGAGCAATGCACCATTGAAGTCAGAGGTTTCTACCAAACTTTTGCGAGAGAATTAATTCCAGCTTTTGACCAGATCAAAATCAACTTGACACCAAGAACACTTATAAATAAAATAGGCATGGGTATGATGACTTACTCTTACAACCATATTTTTGTGACAGGACCATTTGATCTTAATTTTGAAAGCGCATGTTTACTCCCAGAGGGGGGAGGGGGTGAACGGGAGATTTTTAGAAATCCGTCAAACTCGGATGAATTTGACGAAGATCAGAGTGAAGAAATAGAAACACAGGGCAACTAAATCATCATAGTAGCTGGAAGCATGCATACAAGATACATATAGGTGAAGAACATGCAATCATACAAGCATACTGAAAGTGCTAGTATCGACTAGAGGGGGGGGGGTGAATAGGCGATTTTTGTGAAAGTCTTCAAAACTTGGAAGTTTCGAAGACAAACAACAGAAACAACCTAGTTGATATGCAGCGGAAGATAAACTAGCCTAAACAAGCCATAGTCAAGTATGTAATGATATGAAAGTACAGGACTAATAGCAGTTAGGTAGTAAGGATCAATATGGAAGATGGTATGAAGCCAATCAACAATAGTAGTCAAGCAATGAAGTCAAACAGATAAACAGATAGGCAATGACTTCACGAAGACAAACTTAAGTAAGGTTGGAAGGGATAGAACCAGTTGCTTGTTGAAGACACAGGATTTGTTGGACCAGTTCCAGTTGCTGTGACAACTGTACGTCTGGTTAGGGAGGCTGAGATTTAACTCAGAAGACCGCGTCTTCACCTTATTCCCCTTGAGCTAAGGACACCCAGTCCTCGCCCAATCACTCTGGTAAGTCTTCAAGGGAGACTTCCAAACCTTCACAGACTTCGTTCACCGGCAATCCACAATGACTCTTGGATGCTCAGAACGCGACGCCTAACCGGCTGGAGGATTCACAGTCCTCAAGTGTAATAAGTCTTCAGGTCACACAGACAGAAAGACTTCAGTGATGCCTAACACTCTTTGGCTCTGGGTGTTTGGGCTTTGTCCTCGCAAGGATTTCTCTCTCTCAAATGCTTCGAGGTGGGTTGCTCTCAAACGACAAAAGCCGTGCACAAACTCTGAGCAGCCACCAATTTATGGTGTAGGGGGTGGGCTATTTATAGCCACTAGGCAACCCGACCTGATTTGTCCAAAATGACCCTGGGTCACTAAGGAACTGACACGTGTTCCAACGGTCAGATTTCAAACACACGCGGCAACTTTACTTGGGCTACAAGCAAAGCTGACTCATCCAGCTCTGGATAAGATTTGCTCTCATTGTCTTCGCTCGAAGACATAGGATTTGGGTTGAGCATCACTTCAGTCACTCTGACTTAGTTCACTTGGACCCCACTTAACAGTACGGTGGTTCCTATGACTCAACAAAGAAGAAAAGGAAACAACGAAACCACACAGTCTTCGCGCTCCAAAGTCTTCACGCAATGTCTTCTCATGTCATAGTCTTCAATATGAATATCTTCTCATACCACCATTGTCTTCAATGTCTTCATACATTTTTAGGGGTCATCTCCGGTAGGTAAACCGAATCAATGAGGGACACTACCTGCGTTATCCTGCAATTCTCACAAACGCATTAGTCCCTCAACCAACTTTGTCGTCAATACTCCAAAACCAACTAGGGGTGGCACTAGATGCACTTACAATCTCCCCCTTTTTGGTGATTGATGACAAACTGGTTGAAGTTTTCAACGGGGATAAAGTATGTGAAATTGTAAGGATAGGGAATTGTCTTCATAAGTTGCAAGGGCTCCCCCTGAAGATGTGCATATAAGTAATTTGCTTTTGGAATGCAAATGCACATGGCAGGTTGTACTTGTGGAGATCCACTTCAACTTATGAAGATAATTCATCATGCATGAAATGATATAGCAAGTAGAATGACATGCATAATGAAAAATGGACGTCTGCAGAATGATCTAAGTGCGGAAGTTATCATCGCACATGCGGAATTTATCATCGCATCATAGTAAGCAAATAAGTAGCAGAAGTAGCAGACGACCATCAAGTTTAGGTGTTACAACTCAAAGAACCAAATGTTTCAAAACGCAAGAGTTGTAAGCACGCAGCAAAATATAATGCAACCGCCCATATGAACCCGCTTGAAGACTATCAACTCATACGCTTCTCCCCCTTTTGTCAGTAATGACCAAAAAGGTTTGAAGACATAGAGCATCTACTCGTCATGAGTAGGTGAAGCAGCTGGGTCGTTGTCGTTGGTTGGTGGTGCAGATGAACTTGGTGCATTGTCAATGCGCGCAGTTGTAGTTGGAGGTGGTGAAGTAGCGTCATCTTCATCATCGATCACTCTGGCATTTACTGTTGCCGCAGAAGAGGAATATTCAGGGTCTTCAAGAGATGGAGTTCGACGCAGGGTAGCAGTCCGTGGAGGAGTGGAGTCGAACTGGAATCTTTCATTGAAGCCATCATCTTGAAGATCAGCTTCAGCACTGAGCAGGGTCAAACTCTTCCATGATCTTCGGCAAGTTTCATGAGCAACAAAGGCATTCTTGGTGGCAAGGTTGCGAATGCGATTGACATCCACCAAGAGGCTTTGCATTTGGCGCTTGAGCCAGAAATGATGCTTATCCTGCTTCTGATGAAGAGCCACAAGAAGCTCTCGGTCATTGAGAACACGAGAACGCTTCCGAGGCCTTTGCGCAATGGTGCTTTCAGTGGCTTCAGTGGGCGCTCTGTGAGGCAGACGAGTGTTACCAGCCAGTGGATAGATTCTTGTTGCTGCTTGAACACCTTCAATAGGCTGAGTGAAGCTTTGGTGCTCAATGTTCTGAAGACAAAGTGGCGTCTTGGCAGGGTCAGAGTATACAGCATCAACTGACATATCAACCTCGGGCAGAAATATTATGTGATTGCGAGCAGAGGGCTGATAATTGACAGATGAGTGTCGCTTGATGAGGTGCATGACCCATGGAGCATAAAACTTCAGACCAAATAGGTCGGAGCCGGAAGCAGCAAGTTGCCTGATGAAGAATTCCTGAGTGTTGAAGCTGATGCCATTGAGAATGTAGAAGACCAAAGTCTTCATAGCTCCTTCAAGCTTGGCCGCTGATGAGTGTCCCTTGACTGGCCATAGAGTTCGCCTGATGATATGATATATGGTGCGAGGCAGATACTCAAGGTCTTCAACAAAGAAATGTGTGGGATACTCAGCGTCAGATGGCAAAGGCTTCATCATGCTCAGCATCTGGCTCATATTGGGTTCTGGCTTGTGAAAGATGCTCTCCACAGCATTGCGGTGTAGCTGACAGTTAGGCTCATACAGTTCTCCAGGAGTGGCTAGCCCAGTAAGCTCGATGATATCCATAGCTTTGGCTTCATGATGAACATTTCCAGTCATCCACTCGAGAACCCAAGTCTTGATGTCTCTGTAGTAGCCGCGAATGTGCAGAGTGGCATAGAATTGAAGCAATAGCTCTTCATTCCAATGTTCCTTGTCTGTCACAAAGTGGAGCAGACCAGCATCACGAAAGCAGTCAAGACGGCAATCCAGCAATAGCTTCAGTGTCAAGACGCATATGAGGGAAAATGCGCCCTTGATCATATAGCACGCATGAGTAATAGCTTCTCTGCTGATAGCTCCAGAACCTGTCTGATGATATTCTTGGCTTGGAGTAGGGGTTCTTGGCGCTGTCAAAGAAGGTATTGTGGCTCTTGAAGCCATTTGCATTGAAGGACCCGGGGGAGTTGGCAGTACCTGGAAACCGTGGCAACCTGGGCTTTGGCTTCTGGACCTGAGGCCGATGCTCAACATGATATTCAAATTGGGGTCCTGAAGCAGAAGGCGGAGGCACCAGAATGGGCCATCGGACAGTGACAAGCTGACCGTGATCGTATGCTTGCTCAATAGTGTGAGGCCTTGGTGGCGGAACAGGAGCAGGGGCAACATCAGAGGCATTAGGCTGCACGACAGGTGCTTCGGGAGCAGTTGTCATATTTGCTTCAGGTGCAGCCTCCTCATTGGCGTCATGTGCAGCATTCTCATGAGCTTCAGGTGCAACATCCTCATTATCTTCAGGAGCAAGATCCTCATGGGTTTCAGGTTCAGGGGCCACATTTGCTTCAGGCACAGTGGCCTCATTGGTTTCAGGTTTTGTGCCCACACTTGCTTCAGGCACAGGAGTTGGTGCAGGCTCCACATTAGCGTCAGCCATGACCTCGTCATTGTCTTCATTGGCGTTGGTGGTGGCAGCCTCAACATTTTCAACCTCCTCTTGATGAGCAGGAGGGTCGGGCACAAGCACATTCAGATCATGAACTGCTTCTTCTTCAATCGCCGGGGGAGTTGGTACACGTACTTCTTCTTCATTTTCTTTGGCTGATGCAGCCGGAATGTCTTCAGCAACATGTGCTTCGGACTCGGAGACGTTCACTGTTGGAGCTGGTTCAGAGAACACTTGGCATGCAACAGGTGAACGTTGCACTTCTCCTTCGGGAACGCTCGACAGAGGGACTTCAGGCCTTTGTCCTCTACGAAGCCTGCGAAGTGCTGGCTTCACGTTAGGAGATGGAGTTTGGCCGGGCCTGAAAGTCTTCATCCTCTTCTTGCACTGGGGGTGTAGCTTGTTGTTGTTGTTGGGGAGTACTGGGTGAGTCTTGTTGTTGTTGTGGGTGATCAACCCACGAAGCATCCTGAGCAATTGGCGTCAATGGACGACCAATGCTGATGAGTTCGCTGTTTGTTCGAACAGGCGATGATACCACTTGATGTTCAATCTGAGGAAGAACTTCATCATCATTTACATTGTCATCTTGACCAATGTCTTCAGCAGCGGTGTGTTCAGCTGCTGGAATATCTTCAGCTTCATGAGCCTCTGTGGTAGCAGGCTCATGGACAACCATTCTTCGTTCTTGATGAACAGACAAAGGGCGAACCACGGAAATGGGTTCAACGACTAAGGGCTCTGTGGAAGCAGCCCTAGTCTTCTTGGTCTTGCGCTTCTTCTTGGAGGGAGCGGCATCAGAAGCTTCAGCATGCTTTCTCTTTCTGGCTTCAGCCTCGGCAGCCCTTGTCTTCTTCTGTTCTGAAGCTGTTGTGGTGACCTTTGGCTTCGAGCCAGTCATGCTGCTTGGGAAGATAATGCGAGGGGCTTCTTGGCTTGAAGGGTTCAGGCTGATCAGCAGGGCGCTTGTTCTTCCTTCTTTGCAGCCATCCTGGGATCAATGCCAGGACGGCCAAGTGACTTGCGCTTCTCAGCCTCATTGTAGGCAAGCACACACTTATCAGCCAAAAGCTTCATGCGTTCTCGAGAGCCCTGAGCTTCTTGGCGTTTCTTCAGAAAAGCTTCTTTAAGCTCATTCAGCATGACCTTGAAGTTGCGGACGTCTTGAACACTTAGCTTGGCCACATGCTTCTTGAATTGAGCCTTCTCAAAATCAATCTTGTTTTTGAGCTCAACGATGCGCTGAGCGAGAGCTAGCTCAGAAGCAATGGCGCCATTGAAGGCGACACTGAGGCCAATTGGGAGCTGTAAGTCTTCAAAGCTGACGTTGGGGGTGTCGAACCACTCATCAATGAAGTTGTGAATGATGGCCACATCAAATAGAGGCAGGTTGCTGAAGATTTCAGCTTCTTCCTTGCTCTTGATCAGCTGCTCAAGGGCATCATCAGCAAGATCTTCATCACTTGATAGATCAATGGGTTTGTCACGCAGAATTGCGGCAGGAGTCAAGGCTCTTTGATCAGATGGTCTAACAAGCTGCTTCTTCTTCTCCGTTCTCCTGGAGACACGGGATAGATCTTTAGATTGCACACTGGCTTCAGGAGGTGCAGTGGCCAGTGGCTTCGCACGCAAAGTCTTCGGAGGTGCAGCTGAGGTTGAAGCCTTTGACTTCTTTTGCTTCTGCGGCTTTGGAGGAGGAGCAGGGGCTTCATCAGAGTCAACACCATTGTCAGAATGATCTACTCTGGCGCCTTGGACCATGATGTAGGTGATGAGGCCGTCAAGGTTGGCGTAGGGGCCAATGACATTGGGATTAGCTTCACGGGAGCCATCAGCACGGGGAGCAGAGGGACCTGGGTTGAAGTCCAAACCCAAGGACTTCTTGTTCTTCTTGGCCGAAGCCACAGCAAACTGATAGTTGCGCTTGAAGAGCGAATCGTCACGACACCATAGTAGTGAAGTGGGATCTGCGTTCGCTGGCTGTGGCCCACGGACCATACAGGGATAGAAGCCTTGTTCAATGGCTTCAGCTCGGCTCTTGGGTTGAAGCCCTCGATAGAGGATATCACCCCAAGGTCTCTTGATGGCATTCTTCTCTGCATATTCCTTTGTGACAAACTTGTACTTGAACCACTCCTCAGCCCAATAGCATCGAATCCATTGGATTCGCGTCTTTCTCTGATGATAGTTCTCTTCAGGATCTGTCTTGTACAGTTCTGCTAAATCATCAGGCAGATCTTTAGATGTCCCTTCTCTGCGCTGTCTGCCACCCTTCCTTGCTGATTTTTCTGTTGCCATGAACTTCAAGCTGAAAGGCTTCAATACGTTCAAAGGCTTCAGAGATTTGCGCTTGCTGGTCAAGCAGGAACTGGCTTCAGGAGAATTTATATGATGCTGTAAGTATTCTGCAAACGAATGCAGACTATGAGAACCAAGGGATTCTCCCACGGACATGTACCTGTGACAGCATTAGAGATGCGAGGGAAGGGGAAGAGGTCATATGCATTCTCAGAAGATTTTGAAGATAAATCAGTTTGAAGACATTGACCTCATGTTGCGAAGACATTCACTTATATAGGTGAGTTGGTTCCAGATTTGTACCAATCCGTGAATAAGTACAAGTGAGGAATCAAACTAGAAGAAATCTAAGTGAATCGACTAAGCAGTATGAGATGCAGACAGAATAGATCTAGCTTTGAATAGACAGAAACTACTTTCGGTAAACAGGATGAATCTTGAAGATCAAAAAGGTGGTAAAAATAGAGTTATAATTACCGCACGAAGAACTGCTAGATGGAGGAATAGGAGACCGAGCAGTTCAGCCCACCGTGCCCTAACTTGGCGACGGAGGACACCTACGGCGACGGCGGAGAGGACGATGTCCGCGGCCGGCGTGAGGACGGCGTCGGAGAAGTCGCGGCAGCTAAGCGCTTCGTCGCCGGCGTCGTCGCGAGCTAGCGGTGGCGCTAGGGTTTTGACGGAGGTGGAGAGGTGGAAGAAGTATTTCTTTACCGCGGGGGACAGTATTTATAAGTAGGTGAGAGACACAGCGCAATTACGCTGGTGCCCCTGGCGGTTCACATCTGAGGGGCACGTGGCAAGCATGCAACACACTCAGGGTTGTCCCACGTTCCCACGCCCGCCAGGCATGTCGGAGAGTTGTTCCGGCTTCTCCGGATTTCAACAGTAAAGATAATCCATTTAAAACAGATTTAATGTTTGTCTCTTTGCCTTCTGCTGACTAGGACGCAGAGAAGACATTCGACTGTTTCAATAGAATGCATATGATTTGGATAGATAGAGTTTGAGATAGGAAGCATAGAGAGGTTAGGGTCCGATCACATTCACTTAGTTCAAAAGATTCAATCTTGAAGACATAGCTATAAGCGAATGCTGTAGAGGACAGAACACTAGTATATATATATCAGAAAGCAATCAAATCATCATAGTGCAGAAGGTCATGAAGACAAATTGAAACTGAAGACAAACCAAATGCGAAGTCATTGCAATATAACGCCTTGAGTGAAACACTTCAAACAAGAAAAGTTGGTGGTGGTGTTACCCACCGTATAGGAAGTATTAGACCCAGACACGGCGCACAATTATCGTGGCGCTCCGAAGTCAAATTCCATGTTAATGTATTCACACTCAGAGTGTAAATCTTCATTGATTGAAGATATACCTTACTTTGTGTGTTGCACATCTAAGTCATCAACATGCATAAGTGTTAGGATGTGCCTGATCACAGGACATTAGAGGATTCTAAGATATTTAGCTCACATCGTAACTTGCAAAACCTTTTCTCATCCAAGGGCTTTGTGAAGATATCTGCCAGTTGCTCTTCAGTGTTGACGTGAATGATATCGATATCTTTCTTCATAACATGATCTCTGAGAAAGTGATGACGAATTTCAATGTGCTTTGTCTTCGAGTGTTGGACTGGATTGTTGGCTATTTTGATGGCACTCTCGTTGTCGCAGAAGAGAGGTACTTGTTTCAGGTTGATGCCATAATCCTTGAGAGTTTGCTTCATCCATAGAAGCTGAGCACAACAGGATCCAGCAGCAATGTATTCAGATTCAGCAGTTGAGAGTGATACACAGTTCTGCTTCTTCGAAGACCAACAGACAAGTGATCGACCAAGAAAATGACATGTGCCAGATGTAGACTTGCGATCCACCTTGTCACCAGCATAATCAGCATCCGAGAATCCAACCAAATCGAATCTTGAGCCCTTGGGATACCATAATCCGAGTGTTGGGGTGTAAGCCAAATATCGAAGAATTCGCTTC
This sequence comes from Triticum aestivum, assembly GCF_018294505.1. Taxonomy (NCBI): domain Eukaryota; kingdom Viridiplantae; phylum Streptophyta; class Magnoliopsida; order Poales; family Poaceae; genus Triticum; species Triticum aestivum. Next base: position 9,698,733 of record NC_057813.1, read on the forward strand.
ACAGCTAAGTGATGCGATTCCTTTGGTGCCGCTTGGTATCGAGCACACATGCAAACACTAAGCATAATATCTGGCCTAGATGCACATAAATAAAGCAAAGAACCAATCATGGAGCGGTATACCTTTTGATCGAACTCTTTACCATTGTCGTCGGGACCAAGATGGTGTTTGGCTGGCATTGGCGTCGTGTAGCCTTTGCAGTCTTCCATTCCAAACTTCTTCAGACAATCTTTGAGGTATTTCTCTTGAGATATGAAGATGCCATTCCTCTGCTGACGAATTTGAAGACCAAGGAAGAACTTCAGCTCACCCATCATGGACATTTGATATTGCTCTTGCATCATGTACCCAAACTCATCACTGTACTTCTGGTTGGTGCATCCGAAGATTATGTCATCCACATATATTTGGCACACAAACAGTTCACCATCATATGTCTTCGTGAAGAGAGTGGGATCGAGGGATCCAGGTTTGAAGCCTTTGCTCTTCAGGAAGTCTTTGATTGTATCATACCAGGCACGAGGGGCTTGTTTGAGGCCATACAGTGCCTTGTTTAGCTTGTACACCATATCAGGATGTTTTGGATCTTCAAAGCCAGGTGGTTGTGCGACATATACTTCTTCTTCAATCTTGCCATTGAGAAATGCACTCTTTACATCCATTTGATATAGCAAGATATTGTGATGATTAGCGTAGGCTAGCAGTATGCGAATAGCTTCAAGCCTAGCAACAGGAGCAAATGTTTCATCGAAGTCAATTCCTTCAACTTGAGTGTATCCTTGAGCCACAAGACGTGCTTTGTTTTTGACGACTTGACCATGCTCATCTTGCTTGTTTCGATATATCCATTTTGTTCCAATAATGTTATGCTTGCGAGGATCAGGTCGCTTGACAAGTTCCCAGACATTATTCAGTTTGAACTGTTGAAGTTCTTCTTGCATGGCTTGAATCCATTGAGGTTCCATAAAAACTTCAGCAACTTTCTTGGGTTGTGATATTGACACAAATGAAAAGTGCCCACAAAAGTTTGCTAGCTGTGTTGCTCTTGATCGAGTGAGAGGACTAGGTGCATTGATGCTGTCAATTATCTTCTCTATTTGAACTTCATTTGCAACACGTGGATGAACAGGACGAAGATTTTGCTCCGGCTGTTCATTGTCATCATTGGGAGGATTGTCTTCGGACTGAGCATTGTCTTCAGGTTGATTTGGTGCAGAGATGATAAGTTCCTCTTCAGGTTGTGCTTCAAAGGGCATGATTTCACCAGTTCCCATCAGCTTGATTGCCTCGTTTGAAGGAGCTTCATCCAGTGTGCTTGGCAGGATCTCTCTCTGTGAACCATTGGTTTCATCAAATTTCACATCCACAGTTTCAACGATTTTGTAGAGATAAAGGTTGAAGACTCTGTAGGAGTGTGAATCCTTTCCATAGCCAAGCATGAAGCCTTCGTGAGCCTTAGGTGCAAATTTTGACTTGTGATGGGGATCCTTGATCCAGCATCTTGCTCCAAATACTCTGAAGTAACTGACGTTTGGCTTCTTGCCAGTAAGTAGCTCATATGATGTTTTGTTCAGAAGCTTATGAATGTACACACGGTTGATGATGTGACATGCTGTATCAATAGCTTCAGGCCAGAACTTTCTTGGTGTCTTGTACTCATCTAGCATTGTTCGAGCCATCTCAATGAGGGTTCTGTTTTTGCGCTCAACAATGCCATTTTGCTGAGGTGTGTATGGAGCAGAGAACTCATGAGTGATTCCCATTGTATCCAGATACAGATCAAGTCCAGTGTTCTTGAATTCAGTGCCATTGTCACTTCTGATGTGCTTGATCTTCACACCATAATTGTTCATTGCTCGATTTGCAAAGCGCCTGAAGACATCTTGCACTTCAGTCTTGTAAAGAATTATATGAACCCATGTGTATCTTGAGTAGTCATCAACAATGACGAAGCCATAGAGACAGGCAGTTGTTGTGAGGGTGGAGTAGTGAGTAGGTCCAAATAAGTCCATGTGTAACAGCTCGAAGGGTTGAGATGTTGTCATGATTGTCTTCGAGGGGTGCTTTGCCCTTGTCATCTTTCCAGCTTCACAGGCACCACACAGATGATCCTTCTTGAACTTGACATCTTCGATGCCTATGACATGCTTCTTCTTGACGAGTGAGTGTAAGTTCCTCATGCCAGCATGTCCCAGCCTTCGATGCCAGAGCCAGCATTCTGAAGCTTTTGTGAGAAGACATACGGCAAGCTGTGGACCTGCTGAGAAATCTACCATGTACAGATCATCTTTTCGATACCCTTCAAAGACTAGAGATTTGTCAGATTCCATTAGTACAAGGCAACGATATTTGCCAAATATCACAATCATGTTCAAGTCACAAAGCATTGAGACAGACATTAAGTTGAAACCAAGGGATTCAACAAGCATCACTTTATCCATGTGTTGATCCTTTGAGATTGCAACTCTACCTAGACCCAATACTTTGCTTTTACCAGTGTCAGCAAATGTGATGTGACTCTTGTCGGATGGACGTAAGGTTGAGTCCATGAGAAGACTTCGATCACCAGTCATATGATTTGTGCATCCACTGTCCATAATCCACTCTGAAGCTTTTGGTGATGTACCCTACAGTGCAGTTAGGAGGATAGGCTTCACACAAGTGTTGTGAAGCATATGCATTTGATACATATAGGGACAGTCACAGCTTATAACAAGGTTAGGACATAGTATGACTGATAAGAAATTCAGATGTGAAGCATATAGATGATATTTTAACGTGCGTCCTCAGTGAGTTTTAGGTCCCCAGCAATAGTATCGGACGCCATTGATTGCTGGCTGGAGACCGTTTTCTGCAAAAGAGAGTTAGTTCTTCTTTGCCACCCACATCTTCAGTGGGGGCTTAGAAGCAATGAGTCTAAGTGCAGCATCTGAGAATTTTGGCTTTGGAGCCCTAGCAAATAGCCTTGCAGGAGATGAATGATACTCATATGAATAAGCAGAAAAGTTCTTAGTCCTATGAACATAGCGGTTCGAAGATACACGCTCATATTCATAAGTCTGAGTATGATTTCCCTGCAAAACATTAGCGTTAGGGTGACTCATGTGAGTCCTGTATCTGTATGAAGCCTTTGGGCCATATGAAGCCATAGGTCTGGGGTTTGTCTTCTTCCTTGGTGGCGTCATGACGACATTCACAGGAAGATTCTCAATGTACCGCTTAGGTACCCAGATCTTCTTCATAGGTGGTCCATTCCTGCAGTTAGTACCAATGTACCTGGCAAACACTTCACCATTCTGATTTTTGAACAGCTTATAGTTTGCATCAAAGGATTCATCAATGATAATAGGATTAGCACAGGTAAAGCCAGATAAGGTAGATGGATCTACTGAAGGTTCCTTTGCAGCAACCCATGTGGTTTTGGGGTACTGCTCAGGCTTCCAGTATGAGCCATCAACATTCATTTTCCTTTCGAACCCAACACCCTCTTTCCTAGGGTTTCGGTTCAGAATCTGCTTTTTGAGGACATCGCAGAGAGTCTGATGTCCCTTCAAACTTTTGTACATCCCTGTTTCAAGCAATGTCTTCAACATAGCATTTTCATCAGCAACAGCAGTGGTATCCTCCGCAGAGGGGTTAGTGACCACATCAGTAGGTGAAGACAATGAAACAGTAGCAGCAGTGGAACATTCAGCAACAGATGTAGCATTATCACGCTCAATGCATTTTAGACATGGTGGTTCAAATCCTTCCTGAGCGGAACTGATCTGTTGGGCGCGAAGTGACTCATTCACCTTTTGAAGATCTTCATGAGCCGCTCTCAATTTCTCAAGCTCTTGTTTCCTTTGAAGATAATCATAGGAGAGCCTTTCATAAGTAGTTGAGAGTGATTCATGACGACCTTCAAGTTCTTGGTACTTAGCATGAAGATTTTTTATGTCATCAACTAAGGACTGTGAACGTGTCATTTCAGCGTCCAACAGGTCATCGCTTTTGTCTAACAGTTTTTGAGTATGTTCCATAGCCTTTTGTTGTTCAGTTGCAATTTTAGCAAGTGTTTTGTAGCTGGGTTTGGATTCACAATCAGAGTCATCTTCACTTGAAGTTTGAAAGTAAGCATCGCGTGATTTTACCTTGGCACCACGTGCCATGAAGCAGTAGGTGGGAGTAGGATCGTCTTCGTCATTAGCTTCAGCGTTGGTGTGGAAGTCATTGTCTTCAGTGTTGAAGATGGACTTGGCAACATAGGCTGTGGCTAGAGCCAGACTTGCAACGCCAGGGTCAGACTCCTCTCCAGACTCCACCTCCGCCTCCTCTGAAGCAGACTCCTCCTCTGAATCCATTTCCTTGCCAACAAAAGCACGAGCCTTGCCAGATGAGCTCTTCTTGTATGATGAAGACTTGGAAGAAGACTTAGAAGACTTTGAGGATTTCTTCTTCTTCTTGTCATCGGAATCATATTCCTTGCTTTTCTTCTTCTTCTTCTCATTGTCCCACTGTGGACACTCAGATATGTAGTGACCAGGTTTCTTGCACTTGTGGCAGGTTCTCTTCTTGTGATCATGTGTGGAAGCTTCATCATTCCTTGAGCTAGATCGTGAAGACTTTCTGAAGCCTTTCTTCTTTGTGAATTTCTGGAACTTCTTCACAAGCATAGCAAGTTCCCTTCCAATGTCTTCAGGATCTTCAGAACTGCAGTCAGATTCTTCTTCAGATGAGGAAACAACTTTTGCCTTCAAAGCACGAGCTCGGCCATAGCTTGGACCATAGATATCTCTTTTCTCAGATAGCTGGAACTCATGTGTGTTGAGCCTCTCAAGTATATCAGACGGATCGAGTGTCTTGAAGTCAGGACGTTCTTGTATCATGAGGGCAAGGGTGTCAAAGGAGCTGTCAAGTGATCTCAGCAGTGTCTTGACGATTTCATGCTTGGTGATCTCAGTTGCGCCAAGAGCTTGAAGTTCATTTGTAATATCAGTGAGGCGATCAAACGTGAGCTGGACATTCTCATTGTCGTTTCTCTTGAAGCGGTTGAAGAGGTTGCGAAGAACACTGATTCTTTGATCTCTCTGGGTTGAGACGCCTTCGTTGACCTTGGATAGCCAGTCCCAGACTAGCTTCGACGTTTCCAGAGCACTCACACGGCCATACTGTCCTTTGGTCAGATGACCACAGATGATGTTCTTTGCAGTAGAGTCCAGTTGAATGAACTTCTTGACATCAGTGGGGGTGACACCTTCACCAGTTTTGGGAACGCCATTCTTGACGACATACCAGAGGTCGACATCAATGGCTTCAAGATGCATGCGCATCTTATTCTTCCAGTAGGGATATTCAGTTCCATCGAACATGGGGCAAGCAGCGGAGACCTTGATTATCCCTGCAGTCGACATAGCTGAAACTCCAGGTGGTTAAACCGAATCACACAGAACAAGGGAGTACCTTGCTCTGATACCAATTGAAAGTGCTAGTATCGACTAGAGGGGGGGGTGAATAGGCGATTTTTATGAAAGTCTTCAAAACTTGGAAGTTTCGAAAGACAAACAACAGAAACAACCTAATTGATATGCAGCGGAAGATAAACTAGCCTAAACAAGCCATAGTCAAGTATGTAATGATATGAAAGTACAGGACTAATAGCAGTTAGGTAGTAAGGATCAAGATGGAAGATGGTATGAAGCCAATCAACAATAGTAGTCAAGCAATGAAGTCAAACAGATAAACAGATAGGCAATGACTTCACGAAGACAAACTAAAGTAAGGTTGGGAAGGGATAGAACCAGTTGCTTGTTGAAGACACAGGATTTGTTGGACCAGTTCCAGTTGCTGTGACAACTGTACGTCTGGTTAGGGAGGCTGAGATTTAACTTAGAAGACCGTGTCTTCACCTTATTCCCCTTGAGCTAAGGACACCCAGTCCTCGCCCAATCACTCTGGTAAGTCTTCAAGGGAGACTTCCAAACCTTCACAGACTTCGTTCACCGGCAATCCACAATGACTCTTGGATGCTCAGAACACGACGCCTAACCGGCTGGAGGATTCACAGTCCTCAAGTGTAATAAGTCTTCAGGTCACACAGACAGAAAGACTTCAGTGATGCCTAACACTCTTTGGCTCTGGGTGTTTGGGCTTTGTCCTCGCAAGGATTTCTCTCTCTCAAATGCTTCGAGGTGGGTTGCTCTCAAACGACAAAAGCCGTGCACAAACTCTGAGCAGCCACCAATTTATGGTGTAGGGGGTGGGCTATTTATAGCCACTAGGCAACCCGACCTGATTTGTCCAAAATGACCCTGGGTCACTAAGGAACTGACACGTGTTCCAACGGTCAGATTTCAAACACACGCGGCAACTTTACTTGGGCTACAAGCAAAGCTGACTCATCCAGCTCTGGATAAGATTTGCTCTCATTGTCTTCGCTCGAAGACATAGGATTTGGGTTGAGCATCACTTCAGTCACTCTGACTTAGTTCACTTGGACCCCACTTAACAGTACGGTGGTTCCTATGACTCAACAAAGAAGAAAAGGAAACAACGAAACCACACAGTCTTCGCGCTCCATAGTCTTCACGCAATGTCTTCTCATGTCATAGTCTTCAATATGAATATCTTCTCATACCACCATTGTCTTCAATGTCTTCATACATTTTTAGGGGTCATCTCCGGTAGGTAAACCGAATCAATGAGGGACACTACCTGTGTTATACTGCAATTCTCACAAACGCATTAGTCCCTCAACCAACTTTGTCGTCAATACTCCAAAACCAACTAGGGGTGGCACTAGATGCACTTGCACATACGAGCAAGAGGAAGATGAGTTGAAGAAATGGAATACAACATGATAAAGTCTTCAGAAGGTAGATCACAAATTCTTCAGCAGCGGAATAACATAAATGGTAAGGTGAGGAATTTGAAACCAGGTGGGCTCGGTGAAGACACATCGATTTGGTAGACTAGTTCTAGTTGCTGTATCAACTGTATGTCTAGTTGAGGCGGCTGAGATGAACTCAGAGGACACACATTCCTCACCGTATTCCTCTTGAGCCAAGGTCACTTAGACCTCGCTTAAGCACTCGTGGCAAGTCTTCAAGGTAGACTTCCAAAACCTTCACAGACTTGTTCACCAGCACACCACAATTACTCTTGGGTGCTCATAACTTGAAGCCTAACCATCTGGAAGAATGATAATCTTCAAAGGTAACATGCGTCGGATCACACAAATCAATCTCTTCAGTGATACTCAATCACTTTGGCTCTGGTTGGGGTTGTCCTCACTTAGGATTCTCTCAACGTCGTCAAAGGATGGGCTGCTATCAAATGACAAGTGTCAAGTTCTCTCTAGAGCAGCCAACCAACAAGTGGTTGTGGGGGTGGCTATTTATAGCCAGGGGGCAACCCGACATGAACCTTCATAAATGCCCTTCTTAGATATGACCGTTGTCAGGACAAGGATCCACTCGACAGCTGGCACGCGATGTGGCAATGGTCGGAAATTTGAACTCTCAAATTCGTTGGTGCACTCAATTTCCTCACGATAGGCATATCGCACTGGCGAAATCCTAACTCCTCAGCATGAAAAAATTCGCCAGCGACCAGATGTACGACGTCACTGTCGCTAGCAAAGTAGCCAGCTATCCTGAAGATTTCCAAAGGCTTCAAGCGGCTTGTGGATGTATAGGTTTGAGCATCACTTTGTAAATGTGAAATATGATTCACCTAGACCCACTTTAACAGTATGATTTTCCTATGACTCAAATAAGAAGAAAAAAACTATGAAACCAAAAGTCTTTAAGCTTCAAAGTCTTCACATCAATTTCTTCGAAGGCCGTACCAATTTCTTCACTTGAAGAAATCCATTTTAGGGGTCGTCTTTGTAACACCCCGATAATCATGCTATAGTAACCTCCTGCTAATGACTGCCAGGTCATCATGATTATTTTGCTAGTCATCACTTTGTTCCAAATCAAACTCAAATTCAAATTCAAATCTGCATGTCAAATTATTTTCCTCAAAAATTAACATACAAAAATGTTCGCTGGGTTGCAAATATTCACTAACTAATTATCGTGTAGAAACCAACATCATTTGACTCACCATTTAACTCCTAGGAAAATATAAAGTGGTCTAACTGTAACTAAAATATCCATTTAAAAATAAACAAATGGTTATATACTTCCAAATGACCCCAAACGTTGGGTGCTATTTCAAATATGACATTGATTTATGTACCAAGTTTCAATGTGAACAAAATTCAATTACTATAAAGAGAAAATGCAAAACAAAAATAAGATTAGAAAAACAAAAATTAAATAGAAAGAAAAGCCCCCACCTCACTGCCGTGGCCCAGGACAGACTGGGCCGTAGCCGACCAACTGGCCCAACCTAGCGGTCCAGTCCTCCCACTTCCCTGTCGTCTTCCTCCCTGTTCGACCGACCACGCGGTCGCGGTCACCACCCGACCAGCTCGTCAGCGTCATCGGCGAGAGGATAAGATCCCCGACGCCTCGGGCTCTCCTCCACTCACCCGCCCACGCGCCTAGATCCACTCCTCCCCTTCTCCCTCTCCCTCTCCCTCGATTTGGAGGAGAGGCCGACGTGGCCGCCGCCGTTCCCTGTTGCCACCGCGGCCACAACCACCACCTCGCTCCGCAGTCATGTCATGAAGCTCCGCCGGACCCCGCTGCAGACCTCGAGCCCGAGCTCTACGTCGCCGTAGCCTTGGATTGAGGCCATCTTCTTCCTCGGATCGCCGGCGCATCTCCGAGAAATGCCATCGACTTCTGCTGCCCCTAATATGTCGCCGGCCATCTTGTGCCGCTCGGTGAGCTCCTCACTGTCTCCCATCACTCCCAGGCTCCTCTCTGCACCCGTAGCGCCGAGCCCGCACTTGCCGAACTCCGGCCGCCACCTGTCGTTTCACCAGCGGCCACAACCACGACAACCTGCCCTTGAGCACGTGGCCATGCTTGGTGCATCGCCACGGAGCCGCTCACGCTCGCTGACTGCCTTGTCGTGCACTGCAGCCCCGCGCTCACATTCGCTTGAAGACGACGCCGCTTCTGCTCGTCGTCGGTGATGCTCGGGACCTTCCCCGCTCCAGCCACTTGCACCGCCCGACACGGCGCCTCGCCCGCATCCAAATGAGCCCGCCCATGGCTCAAACGGTGGCTTGTGGCACGTTTCCGACGATCGTTCAAGCCGTCCTGCCATGCTCGTGGTCGCCGGTGCGCCACCATGCCAGAGTCACTGACTTGTGGGCCCAGGTGGTTAGCAGCACTAACCACCACCCCTCTGACCCACTGACGTGTGGGCCCCTTTCCACTAATTAGGATTAGATCAAATAAACTGTTAACTAAAGGCTGTCACTGACATTTGGGCCCCACCCCGCTAATGAACTAATTAGATTAATTTAAAACCCTGTTAGACTAACAGAGACTGACCACTGGGTCCCACTGGACCCGGTTGACTAGTCAATCTACTGACTGGGCAGGGCTCAGTCTATGCCATGTGGGACCCCTGGGCCCCTTCGACCAGTCAATGGTCTTAGTTGACTGTTGACTTTGCAGTCAGCTGGGGCCCATTGTCAGCCTCTATGCTGCTTTGCTATGTACACCTTATGTGTGCACGTAGCAATTTAACCTTTATTCCCGAATTAGTCTTAATTCCAGAAATTAATAAAATCTTTAAAAATCCATAGAAAATAAACCGTAGCTCAGATCGAAAAACTTTCTACATGGAAGTTGCTAAGAACAACGAGATGAATCTGATCGTCTCATCTGTTTCTATGTCGGAACCATCTACGTAGGTGAACCCATAACTTTTAGCCTGTTTCCGGTAGATAAATAGTGTAGATACACCGGTTAATAAATCCAACTTAAAACCTAAAATAACTAATATGACTTGGACATATCTTTAGGCAACCCTGCACTGCATGTTAGCATAGCATACTCTGTGTTGCGTATTATTGCTGTGTATTTATTTGTTTCCTCCCCCTCTTCTCTCTCGGTAGATCCTGGTACCGACGTAGACCTCGAGACCTACGCAGCTCCAGAGACCGACGACCCTGGCTTTGCCGCAGAGCAACCAGACAAGCAAACCCCCCTTGTTCGTTCTGATATCGCCCATTTCTTACCCTCTCTTGCTTGCACTAGAACTGCTACCGCTTTTGTATGATCCTATTCTGATGCATAGCCTGTTTTTGTTACCTGCTTTCACACCTTAGCTGCTTATTCTAAACTGCTTAGTATAGGTTGGTTAGAGATCCATCAGTGACCCCCATGTTGTCCCAGTTGTCCCCGCTTTATGTTTGATGACTCGATCAACGTGATCGACGTCCAGGCCCCGACACCGCACATCACCCCCCTTTAGTTGTACAACTCCGCAGAGTTATTATCGAGTGCCGAGGGTGATACCTCGTCAGCACTTCTGATGTTAATCCTGTAGTGTAGTTATTCGGTCGTGGTCATCAAGGGTGATTCCTCCTTCACCACTCCCCATAACGACTCTGTCGTGCGACCCCTCAAGTGTGGACCATCGAGGGTGATTCCTCCAAGTCCACCTTGACGGTTACATCGAGAGGGAATTCATTGAGGGTGATTCCTTGGGATTCCCCTTGCTGTTTCGGACACACGGTTACTTTGACTTACCACAGAACCATGATCACATCGGGTCGACCTCGGGGGGTACCCGTGAGTGATGTGAAGTCAGGTTGATCTGGAGGATACCCACAAGTTTTCCATGCGGCGTGGCCAGACATTCTTATCCCTTGCCTCAAGTCTATGAGACGGGGCATCGGGACCACATATCGTGGATCATTGATCGTTACCGCACTACCAAGACACTAACGGTTTGGATATTTGATCCGAGTAGGCCTCTGGCCTTTTTCGCACTAACCACCATGCGGGAATAAGTATGGGCATTTTGCATCGTATGTATCAGCCGAAAGCTCAATGCATGTCAGCAATGGAGCGGCGCACGCCGGGTTGGACGGCGTAAGCACCTACCTTATTTTAAGGAGGTAGCTAGGTCTGCTCACCGGCCACCCACGCAACATGCATGATTGCAAAGGGCAATGGCCCATGACACTTTCGCATTTAGGATGTAGGCCGGCGTGCTGGCCTCTCTATTGAGCCTAGGTAGGACCACGGTGTGTTGATTGGCCGAGGCCGGTCATGACCTGATGGTGTGTCCAGCCAGAGTTGATCGAGCATGTTGGGTAAGTTTGTGCACCCCTGCAGGGAAGAAAACATCTATCGATAGCCTGTCCTATGGTAATGGACGCTCGGAGTTGTATCCCGATCAATACAGCTAGAACTGGATACTGAATGTTTAGTCATGTAATGTATATGTGGCTCCGAGATTGCTTTCCCGCATGGAGTCAGGGAAGGATCCCTGGGCGTTATTTCTACAACATGTTTGTTGAATATAAACTGCTATTCTATACTCTTCTGATTGCTGCAAGATGCTTGTAGCTGCTTGAAGATGCTAGTCTTTGTTAGGCTAGGCTTTCCCCTTCTCTTCTAGCATTCCGCAGTTCAGTCCACAGATACTACCCATTTCATTGATACCGATGCATATGTAGTGTAGATCCTTGCTTGCGAGTATTTTGGATGAGTACTCACGGTTGCTTTGCTCCCCTTTTCCCACCTCTTTCCATTCTTTTCGGATGCTGCAACCAGATGATAAAGCCCAGGATCCAGACGCCACCTTTGACGACGAATGCTACTACATTGAGGGTGCCTACCACTACGTGGAAGCCGCCGATGGCCAGGAGTAGTTAGGAGGCTCCCAGGTAGGAGGCCTTGCCTTTTCGATCGATGTTGTTTTTGTGCTAGCCTTCTTAAGGCGAACTTGTTTAACTCATGTTTGTACGATATTTTTGCTTCCACTGACTCGTTTGTATTCGAGCTGATGTATTCGAGCCCTCGAGGCCCGGGCTTGTAATATAAAGCTTGTATTATTTTAAATTGTGTCTAGAGTTGTGTTGTGTTATCTTCCCATGAGTCCCTGATCTTGATCGTACACATTTGCATGTATGATTAGTGTATGATTGAATCGGGGGCGTAACAAGTTGGTATCAGAGCCAACTGCCTGTAGGTAGCCCCCTTTCCAACTCCTTGGCCGAAGTTGAGTCTACTCACTGAAAAACTTTTACTAACATGGTTGTGCGTCTTATGGGCCCACATCGCCATTGGGTGGTATTAGGATCTTTTATTCCTCGTATATACTCTGGGACTCTGATCTCTCTTTTATTCGGGTTAAAATGAATTTACTAACTTTAACATTAGGATCTCGTGATCACATCCACCCGGAGAGCCCCTTATCTCAGATGATCGCCTGCTTCGCCAGAAGATTCTGAAGATACTATCTGATGTTCTCCCGAGAACTTGTGCTCATCGTCTTTGCAATTCCCTACCATTGTTTTATCCTTATGGATAATTAAATACATTGGCCATTCATACATTCATTCCCCTTGCTCTTGTTATTACGAGATACCAGGTAGTACTTTCCGATATTCCGAGAATCAAGTGTGCCTGCTGCCTTGCAGCTTCTTTCCGCATGAATACATGTACAAATAATTCCTCACAATTACCCATGATTCGTTCATCCCCAGTTTCATGTGTTCAACAAAAGTCTTTGAAATACTATTCCATCTTCCGAAATCCTTAGTAGGCTATTGATCTTGATCTTCCTTACATGCTTACATTATGGTTAATTCCGTATATATATGTCCAGTAATCTTTGTTGACATCCCTTGTCATTGTCATTTTGAGTCTAATGATTCAATATGTTCGCGAATGCTCGCAATCCTCAGTTGAATCCTAGAATTCATCCTTCCGGCTCAGACATCATTTTGAATAGGAGCTGGTTCTCGACCAATCAATTTGCCGTCGATTGTACCCCCAATTCTATTCAACTTATCCATCCTTAATCAGAGTGTTCGCTTTTGATCCCCCGATTTGGAATTCATAATTCCATTGTATTTAAGCTTTGGAATTATCTAGAAATTCCTATAAACCAATGCCTTTGCATTATTTCTTCTTCTAGTTGAGTACTGATACTCACACCAGATCCTTCTTCCCGAAGCACAATTTTCGATGATGAGCTAAGCTTACGCTTCATCATTTCGCCTGTAACCTTTCGCTTCATCATTCCTCGGACTTGATGTCATCGCCGATGGATTACCTCTTCATGGAATCTCTCGACAAATGTGTCGTGATCATCATCAACATTCTGAGCTCTTCCAGGATATCAATCGAATTCATGATGAGAAATATCATCCTTGCCCTTGATGATTTGTGTTATCATTGACAACATTCTTGCCTTCCCCCTAACACAAACTTGTTCATATAATTTTGGAAATACATCCTTTTGGACATGTTGATGGATTGTTGCTGAGCTCGTTAGCCACATCCTCATCTTTTCCCTGCTGAAATTTTATGACTTATTTTATAAGCGGCTTCCGATGGATCCTTTGTGTATCCAAAGTCAGACCTTTACCTGATAACCATGTCAATGCTATCCCGAATCATGACTATGGTACTCCAAACATCCTTAAGAACATTGGAGGTGCAATACTTAATGTTTCTTGATCACTTATCCAAACACTGTTGTATAGGTAACATCATGAATTTCCTTTCCCCTTACCTAAATGGTAATCTACTTACAATCTTATCATGGATAACATCCTCTGCTTGTTCTTGGGAAACATATACTCTTGATACTCGGGTTTAAACACATTTTCCTTTCTATTGGTCTGATTAATATACTAATCATATTTTCCTTTCCATTCTTTTGTTTAACATTTCTTGTGATCTATATAAATATGAGCAGTAACAGTTCCCTGCTTATATAAACACCTTGGTGTGCAACTCTGTCAGTAAGACCCTATTACTATTGTTGATGACATTCCGGCAACCACCGATGGACGAGAACTTTGCCTATTGGTCTGCCTCATCTTACGAGCAGGAGAATGGTTCTCTTCGTCCCTCGCTCTTGGTACCGACATTGTTGCCGACATGGCTGACAAGATATCCTCTAACACAATTTGCTATCATGATCGTGCGATATGTCAACGCCCTTCCTACTTTTAACCCACATGGTGGGCCCGTAACCCATAGTTCCACAGGATCAAAACCCGACTCTCCTATACATCCATGTTTCCAAAGTTATCCCTCGCGATTGGCTTCGAATGTAATTCGCAATCCACCTTTCGGAAGATAATCAACTCTGGTATCAGCCACAATACTTATTCCCATTGCTCTGAACTCCTTTCACTCTCTGTTTCAGGCAACGAATGATTGTCTATCCGCTTAAAACTTCTTATTGTACCTTCTAGCTCTCGATATGTTTCACTTGTTCAACTCGAGAGATACTCATGAGTCATTCATGGGATAATCCTATATGATTAACCCTTATATCATCATATCATTGTCGAACTGCCCCTTACCTATTCGTAAGTACGATGAAGACTCTAAAGAAAGGATGACGACTTCTTCTTGATGACCTGAAGCAGAGAAATGAAGGCATCAACATAGTGGATCGACCTCTTTGACAAGAGCAACCAATAACAAGAGAATCTGTTAGAATTACGTAACCAGAACTTTCCCCCTTACTCCACCTCTTAAATCTCGGGATGATATTTCTTGTAGTGGAGGAGATTTGTAACACGCCGATAATCATGCTATAGTAACCTCCTGCTAATGACTGCCAAGTCATCACGATTATTTGCTAATCATCACTTTATTCCAATCAAACTCAAATTCAAATTCAAATCTGCATGTCAAATTATTTCCTCAAAAATTAAAATACAAAAATGTCCGCTGGGTTGCAAATATTCACTAACTAACTATCGTGTAGAAACCAACATCATTTGACTCACCATTTAACTCCTAGGATAACATAAAGTGGTCTAACTGCAACTAAATTATCCATTTTAATATAAACAAATGGTTATATATTTCCAAATGACCCCAAACGTTGGGTGCTATTTCAAATATGGCATCTGATTTATATACCAAGTTTCAATGTGAACGAAATTAATTACTATAAAGAGAAAAATGCAAAACAGAAATAAGATTAAAAAACAAAAATTAAATAAGAAGAAAAGACCCCCCTCACTACCGTCGCCTAGGCCAGACTGGGCCGTAGCCCACCAACTCACCCAACCTAGCGGCCCAGTCCTCCCACTTCCCTATCGTCTTCATCCCTATTCCACCGACCGCGCGGTCGCGTACGCCACCCGACTAGCTCGTCGTCGTCGTTGGCGAGAGGACAAGATCCTCGACGCCTCAGGCTCTCCTCCACTCACCCGCCCACACGCCCAGATCCACTCCTCCCCTTCTCCCTCTCCCTGGATTTAGAGGAGAGGCCGATGCGGACGCCGCCGTTCCTTGTCGCCACCGCGGCCACATCCACCACCTCGCTCCGCAGTCATGTCATGAAGCTTCGTCGGACCCCGCTGCAGCGTCCCCGACCTCAAGCCCGAGCTCTGCGTCGCCGCAGCCTCGGATTGAGGCTGTCTTCTTCCTCGGATCGCGGCGCATCTCCGACGAACACCGTCGACTTTTGCTGCTCCTAATCTATCGCCGGCCATCTTGCGCTGCTCGGTGAACTCCTCGCCATCTCCTATCACTCCCAGGTTCCTCTCTGCACCCGTAGCGTCGAGTCCGCACTTGCCGAACTCCGGCTGCCTCCTGTCGTTTCACCGTCGCAGCCATAGCCGCCATAGCCTGCCCCTGAGCACGCGGCCATGCTTGGTGCATTGCCATGGAGCTGCCCACGCTCGCCGACTGCCTCGTCGTGCACCGCAGCCCCGCGCCCGCATTCTCCCAAAGCCGACGCCGCTTCTGCTCATCACCTTCCCCGCTCTAGCGACTTGCACCACCTGACGCGGCGCCTTGCTCGCGTTCGAATGAGCCCACCCACGACTTGATTGGTGGCCTGTGGCCCATTTCTCATGGCCGTCCGAGCCGCCCCGCCATGCTCGTGGTCGCCGGAGCCCCACCGCCGGCGCGCCACCGTGCCAGAGTCACTAGCTTGTGGGCCCAAGTGGTTAGCAGCACTAACCACCACCCCTCTGACCCACTGACCTGTGGGCCCCTTTCCACTAATTAGGATTAGTTAGAATAAACTGTTAACTAAAGGCTGTCACTGACATTTGGGCCCCACCTCGCTAATTAACTAATTAGATTAATTTAAAACCCTATTAGACTAACAGAGACTGACCACTGGGTCCCACTGGACCCGGTTGACTAGTCAATATGCTGACCGGGCAGGGCTCAGTCTAGGACATGTGGGACCCCTGGCCCCCCTTGACCAGTCAATGGTATCAGTTGACTGTTGACTAGGCAGTCGACTGGGGCCCACTGTCAGCCTCTGTGCTGCTTTTCTATGTACACCTTGTGTGTGCGCGTAGCAATTTAACCTTTATTCCCGAATTAGTATTAATTCTAGAAATTAATGAAATCTTTAAAAATTTGTAGAAAATAAACCGTAGCTCAGATCGAAAAACTTTCTACATGAAAGTTGCTTAGAATGACAAGAAGAATCTGATTGTGTCGTTTGTTTCTATGTCGAAACCTTCTATGTAGGTGAACCCGTAACTTTTAGCCTGTTTACGGTGGATGAATAGTGCAGATACACCGGTTAATTAATCCAACTTAAAACCTAAAATAACTAATACGACTTAGACATATCTTTAGGCAACCCTGCACTGCACGTTAGCATAGCATACTCTGTCTTGCATATGATTGCTGTGTATTTATTTGTTTCCTCCCCCTCTTCTCTCTCGGTAGATCCCGGTACCGACGTAGACCTCGAGACCGACGCAGCTCCGGAGACCGACGACACCACTGACGACCCTGCCTTTGCCGCAGAGCAACCAGGCAAGCAAACCCCCCTTGTTCATTCCGATATTGCCCCATTTCTTTCCCTCTCTTGGTTGCATTAGAACTGCTACCACTTTTGTATGATCCTATTATGATGCATAGCCTATTTTTGTTACCCGCTTTCATACTTTACCTGCTTATTCTAAACTGCTTAGTATAGGTTGGTTAGAGATCCATCAGTGACCCCCACCTTGTCCGAGTTGCCCCTGCTTTATGTTCGATGACTCAATCAATGTGATCGACGTCTAGGCCCCGACATCGCACATCACCCCCCTTTAGTTGTATGACTCTGCAGAGTTATTATCGAGTGACGAGGGTGATACCTCGTCAGCACTTCTGATGTTAACCCTGTATTGTAGTTATTCGGTTGTGGTCATCAAGGGTGATTCCTCCTTCACCACTCCTGATAACGACTCTGTCGTGTGACCCCTCAAATGTGGACCATCAATGGTGATTCCTTCAAGTCCACCTTGATGGTTACATCGAGTGGGAACCCATTGAGGGTGATTCCTCGGGATTCCCCCTTGCTGTTTCGAACACACGGTTACTTTGACTTACCACAGAACCATGATGACATCGGGTCGGCCCCGAGGGGTACCCGTGAGTGATGTGAAGTCGGGTTGATCTGGAGGATACCCGCAAGTTTTCCACGTGGCGTGGCCGGGCATTCTTAGACCTTGCCGCAAGTCTGTGAGACGGGCGATGGGACCACATATCATGGATCATTGATCGTTACCGCACTACCAAGACACTAATGATTTCGATATTTGATCCGAGTAGGCCTCTGGCATTTTTTGCAATTACCACCATGTGGGAATAAGTATGGGCACTCCGCGTCATATGTATTAGCCGAAAGCTCAATGGACGTCAACAATGGAGCGACGCGCGCCGGGTTGGATTGCGTAAGCACCTGCCTTATTTTAAGGAGGTAGCTAGGTCTGCTCACCGGCCGCCCACGCAACGTGCACGATTGCAAAGGGCAATGGCCCACGACCTCTTTGCATTTAGGATGTAGACCAGCGTGTTGGCCTCTCTGTTGAGCCTAGGTAGGACTACAGTGTGTTGATCGACCGAGGCCGGTCATGACTTGATGGTGTGTCCAGCCTAAGTTGATCGAGCGTGTTGGGTAAGTTTGTGCACCCTTGCAGGGAAGAAAACATCTATCGATAGCTTGTCCTATGGTAATGGACGCTCGGAGTTGTATCCTGATCGATACAACTATAACTAGATACTGAATGCTGAGGCATGTAATGGATATGTGGCTCCGAGATTGCTTTCCCGAAGGGAGTCGAGGAAGGATCTCTGGGCGTTGTTTCTACAACATGTTTGTTGAAGATAAACTGATATTCTATACTCTTCTGAATGTCGCAAGATGCCTGGAGCTGCTTGAAAATGCTAGTCTTCGTTAGGCTAGGCTTTCCCCTTCTCTTCTGTCATTCTGTAGTTCAGTCTGCAGATACTACCCATTTCATTGATACCGATGCATATGTAGTGTATAACCTTGCTTGCGAGTACTTTGGATGAGTAGTCACGGTTGCTTTGCTCCCCTTTTTCCACCTCTTTCCATTCTTCTCGGATGCTGCAACCAGATGATGGAGCCCAGGATCCAGACGCCACCTTCGACGACGACTGCTACTACACTAAGGGTGCCTACTACTACGTGGAGGTCGCCGACGACCAGGAGTAGTTAGGAGGCTCCTAGGCAGGAGGCCTTGCCTTTTCGATCGATGTTGTTTTTGTGCTAGCCTTCTTAAGGCGAACTTGTTTAACTCATGTCTGTACTCACATATTGTTGTATCCACTAACTCGTTTGTATTCGAGCTGATGTATTCGAGCCCTCGAGGCCCCTTTCTTGTAATGTAAAGCTTGTATTATTTTAAATTGTGTCTTGTGTTGTGATATCTTCCTGTGAGTCCTTGATCTTGATCATACACATTTGCATGTATGATCAGTGTATGATTGAATCGGAGGTGTAACAGTCTTCCATGGGTAAAACCAAATCTTCAGGGACTATAACTCATGTGTATACTCACAAACACATTAGCCATCAACCTATTTGTATTCAATACTCCAAACCACTAAAGGGGCACTTGACGCACTTACAATCTCCCCCTTTTGGTGATTGATAACAAATTGGTTAATTTTTCAACAGGAGTAAATGATGAAAGTGTAAGTACGGGGTATGAAGAAATTGGTTACAAGATATTGCGGAACTCACCCTGAAGATGTGCATATGAAGAATTTGCTTTGGATTGCAAATACACATGGCAGGTTGGAATTGTGGAGATATCCCCCTTTATCTGGAATCCAATCATGCATGATCATAAGATATTGAAGAATTTGAATGCATGATGAAATTTGCTGCTTGACGAAATCCAACATGCATGAGCATATATCATCGAGGATCAAAGCATGCAGATAAAATGTAGCAAAAGAGTTGAACCACCAACAATTATTTAGGTTACAACTTATCAAAGAGTGAATCAAATGAAGACCAAGAGTTGTAAGTAAGAAAAAACCTATCCATATAAAGACCCACTTGAAGACTAACTCAAAATTTCTCATCAAATGACCACATGGAGACGAAACTGAGGATGAACGCCCCTGAAGAATATCAACTTGAACAATTCAGAGGAGCGCCATCGTTGGTGTCGGGGTGGTATGAAGTGCCTGTTGTAGTGTCTTCAACCTCTTCATTTTTACCAGTAGAGCATGAAGGAGACACTGAGCTTGGAACGAGAGGAGGAACTTGAACTTCTTCTTGGGAAGCATCGACCAATCAAAGTTCTGTTGAAATTCCATTGCAACAAGTTCTTCATCAGTCTTTAGATGTGAAAGAATGGACCATATCTTGTCAAATATCTCATGGACATAGTAGTGGTTCTTGTGGACTGTGTTATGCGTCACTGTCATTTTTATGTGAATTGCAACAAGTTCACACTTCGTCCAGTCATGATTTCTATCAATATTTTGGTGTAGGATGATGAGGAGTTCATGGTCAGTCATGACCCGAGGTGCTTCTGGCTGAGGAATTGGCCTTGATGCCTTTGCTGTCGTGTCCTGGCTTGCAGTTTCATTACTAGTAGATTGGGAGGCAGGCTAACAAAATTGTCCATCAAGGGGACGGATTCCTTCATCAATGACTGCCTTGCCTTTGCCAGGAACTGAGGAAATTGTGCTTTGAAGAACTTCTACCTCTGGTATAAAAATAAGATGTTTCTGACAATCTACCTTGTAGTTGATTGAAGATCTAGATCTGATGAATCTCATGATCCATGGAGCATAAGGCTTAAAATCAAAGGGTGAATGGACCACTGTGACCAAAGTCCTCATGAAAAAATCATGTATGTTGATGGGAGTACCATGTATAATGTGAAAGAGCAGATTCTTCATGACTCTCACAACTTCTTCAATTGTTGAATTGTGTCCTTTGATGGGACTGAGGGTCTTGGCCAGAATACGATAGACAATACGTGGCACATACATCAAATCCTTCACTAAGAAGGAGGTTCTCTGAGCTTATCCTTCAGACAATAACTTCATCAGCACTTGCATAAAATGGTGTGGAAGTCCAGGTTCTTCATAGATATTCCTAGTTTCTTCTTGGGGTGGATCTACTCGAAGGGCACGTAGTAGTTCATAAACTAGTGCCTTGTAGTGAGTGTCTTCACTCATCAAGTCCATAGCCCATGTAGAAATGTCATCAGCATTGCCTGCGAAGTGCAATGTGGCATAAAACTGAAGAATGAGTTCTTCATTCCAGTCGCAGATATTCATACAGAACTGAGTAGCATAGCATCATAAAGAATGACCAACATAGGCATGAAGCATGCAATTGACTCCATGTCCACGTGAGGAATGTAACGGCGTGGGAAGACCTTGTTCTTCTCAAACAACAAGGATGCATACAAGTTCATCCGCGTCTTTGTGTAGAAGCGCAAACGCCTAATCTTGGCTGAGTCATATGGGGACTCGCCTATGAGAAATTCTTCTCCGCGAAGAACTTGGCGTTATCAAACCGTGACCGCCTAAGGATTCTGCCGATCTTGGGCATAATAGATAGGAATCAGTTGAAGATTTGTCTTCTTCGGCCTCACATCAAAAACATGCCTTGGAGAGCCATTTGAGTCATTTGGATTAGTGACGGCCTGAGATTTGGCAATTTCTTCAGCAGTTGCAGTTGGAACTATGTCAGTGTCTGCTGAAGGAAATGACTCTTCTTGTTGAGGAGACAAATTGATGACATCCGGGACTAGGTCTTGTTGTGCCATTTCATCAGCTGATGCAGCTGGAATTTCTTCAGCAATGGTCTGAAGGGAAGGTTGATGTTTGATAACCCACAAGTATAGGGGATCGCAATAGTTTTCGAGGGTAGAGTATTCAACAAAAATTTATTGATTCGACACAAGGGGAGCCAAAGAATATTTGCAAGTATTAGCAACTGAGTTGTCAATTTAACCACACCTGGAGATTAATTATCTGCAGCAAAGTGATCAATAGCAAAGTAGTATGATAGTATTGATAGTAGTAGCAACAACAATAGTAACAGTAACAATAGCAGTAGCAACTTGGCAAGAACAATACAAGAGAAATTCGTAGGCATTGGATCGGTGAATTCGTTGGATGATATTCACCATATAACAGTGATAACCTAGGGCGATACGACACTAGCTCGAGTTTATAAATATAATGTAGGCATGTATTCCGTAAATAGTCATACATGCTTATGGAAAGAACTTGCATGACATCTTTTTTCCTGCCCTCCCATTATAGCGGGGTCCTATTGGAAACTAAGGCATATTAAGGCCTCCTTTTAATAGAGAATCAGAACAAAGCATTAACACATGGTGAGTACATGCATTCCTCAAACTACGGTCATCACCGGGAAGTGTCCCGACTTCTGTCACTCCAGGTTTGCCGGATCATAACACATAGTAGGTGACTATAACTTGCAAGATCGGATCTAGAACATAGATATAATGGTGATAACATAAATGGTTCAGATCTGAAATCATGGCACCCGGGCCCAAAGTGACAAGCATTAAGCATGGCAAACTCATAGCAACATCAATCTCAGAACATAATGGATACTACGGATCAAGCCCCAACAAAACTAACTTGATTACATGATGAATCTCATCCAACTCCTCACCGACCAGTGAGCCTATGAAGGAATTACTCATTCCCGGTGCGGAGCATCATGGAATTGGCGATGGAGAAGGGTCGGTGATGACAAAGATCAAAGATCCCCCTCTCCGGAGCCCCAAATGGACTTCAGATCTGGCCTCCAGATGAAGAACAGGAGGTGGTGGTGGCTCCATCTCATGAAACACGAGAATTCTTTCTCCCTGATTTTTCTCCAAATATATGATTTTATAGTATCAGGGTTGGAGTCTGTGGGGCCACCAAGTGGGGACAACCCACCCGGGCGCGCCTGGAGGGGGGGGGGGGTGCCCTGGTGGGTTATACGCATCCAGGTGCCCCCTCCGGTGGTTCTAGCCTCTATAAATTCTCTTTTATTATATAAAAATTCCTCGCAAAGTTTCATTCCAATCCGAGAACTTTTATTTCTACACAAAAAACAACACTATGGTAGTTCTGCTGAAAACATCATCAGTCCGGGTTAGTTTCATTCAAATCATGCAAATTGGAGTCCAAAACAAGAGGAAAAGCCTCAGGAAAAGTAGATACGACGGAGACATATCAACTCCGACAAGCTTAAACCTTTGCTTGTCCTCAAGCAATTCAGTTGATAAACTGGAAGTGAAAAAGAAAAACTTTTACGAACTCTTTTGCTCTTGTTTACATAAATAAGATTAAGTAGCACCCAGGTTTTCAGCAAAGATTATAACTAACCATGTCGGCAATAACTCTTAAAAATTATATTAACTCATATCAATGGCATAATCAACTAGCAAGCAATAATAAGATATCTCAAACTACAACACTTTGTCAAAACAACCATGATATAGTATGACAATAGTGGTACCTCGCTAGCCCTTTCTGAGACCGCAAAACATAAATGCAGCGCACCTCCAAAGTTCAAGCAGCGATTAAACATTGTAATTCATGGTAGAAAAGATCCAGTCATGATGCACCTAACATTAGCTACACACAATGCATGAGGATGAAAATAGTGATCTCAGGTTCTGGCACTTATTTGAGAAGGTGATGACACAACATAAAAGTAAATAATAGTCCTTTCACAGAGGGAACCAGTGAGTTGCAGAGGTGCGAGAGCTCAAGTTTTTAAAACAGAGGTAAATGAAATTTTGAGAAATGCACCCTTCTTGTTTACTTCATGACCATTAGTTATCGGCATCTTCCATGATAAACACATTAGTGGCGGTTCCCAAGTGATAAAAGTAAAGGTTTACTCCCCCTCCACCAACAATCACACTCCACAGATTGTCCAAAACAACGGGTGCCGTCCATACCAACAATAGTCCTGGGGGAGTTTTGTTTAATTATTTGCTATTTGAGTTCGGGATTGGGAATCCCTATTACCACCCCTCTCGTGCAAGGACAAGTGAATAAACACTCATCATGAGAATAACCCTCTTGGCATGGAAGATACTGACTACCTCCTATCGCTCTATGAACAATCCAGGCACACTAAAAGGATATTTATTTGAAGTTTTTAGAGGTGGCAAATGCAAATTTACTTAGGACGGCAGGGTAATACCAATGTAGGTAGGAATGGTGGAATCATCTGGAATAACTTGGGTTTCAGGGTTTTGATGCACAAGCAGAAATCCCACTTAGTACATGTGAAGGCTAGCATTTAGACTGAGAAGCGGCCAACTAAAGAGTGAAAAGGGTCATGAACATGCATTATGCATAAGTAACATTGGATACTAGCATAAGTAGGATATGAACACCATGAACATAAATATCATAGAGGCTATGTTGGTTTTGATTCAACTACATGCATGAACATGTGCCAAGTCAAGCCACTCGAACATTTGGAGGAGGATACCATATCATCATACTACATCACAATCATTTTAACACAATGTTGACATCCAAGATAAATCATTATCCAGTCCTAGCTACTTAAGCATGGCATGAGAAACTACAATCTCTAATTGTCATTGCAAACATGTTTGATCATAATAAGCTGAATCATGGATTCTTGGTTAAACATATTTACAAAAACATGAACAAGTTAAGTTCATACCCGTTTCTCTCTCCCACAGCCAAATCATCAAATATCGTCATTATTGCCTTTCACTTGCACGAGCGAACAATATGAAAATAATAATAGTGCAAGAGTGTCGTGGACTAAGATGGAATCTGCAAACATTTTATTCAAAATAAGAAAACAAGGTAATATGGGCTCTCTGTTAGATCAACAATAATGCATATAAGAGCCACTCAACATTTTCATTGTGGTCTTCTCCTCGGTATGACTCAGTAAAAGGAAAATAAATTCAGAGAAACACAATAAATATTTTTGGAGTTTTTGTTTTTTATCTAAAAGGAAACAAATTAAAGAAAGAAAAACAAAAACGAGAAAAACTATTTACACGGGAGGGCTCCCGACATGCAAAAGAAGAGCAAGGAAATCTTTTTGGGTTTTCTTTTTAAATACTACAACTAATTACACTAGAAAGAAAAATCGAAAAGAAGGAGGAAATATTTTTTTGTATTTTCTCAAAGTTTTTCAAATACACAAGAAGAAGGCGAGAAAATAAATCTAGCATGGATAATACAATGAAAAAGTGTGGACACAGACAACTGGAATGAAATGTGTGAACATGAAAGTAATTTCGATGGAAATACATACTCCCCCAAGCTTAGGCTTTTGGCCTAAATTGGTAATCACCATCAGTACCCTGCATAATGGTCAGAGTTATAGCTCACGGAGGCTCCGGGTGCAGACACCTCAGCTCTCCGTGCAGCTGATACGTCTCCAGCGTATCTACTTTTCCAAACACTTTTGCCCTTGTTTTGGACTCTAGCTTGCATGATTTTAATGAAACTAACCCAGACTGACGTTGTTTTCAGCAGAACTGCCATGATGTTGTTTTATGTGTAGAAAAGAAAAGTTCTCAGAATGTCCTGAAAATCCACGGAGGGAATTTTTGGAAAATATAAAAAATATTGGCGAAAGAATCAAGACCAGGGGGCCCACACCCTGTCCACGAGACAGGGGGGCGCGCCCCCCTATCTCGTGGGCCCCCTAGACCTCCACCTACCTCAACTCCAACTCCATATATTCACGTTCGGGAGAAAAAATCAAAGAGAATGTTTCATCATGTTTTACGACACGAAGCTGCCGCCAAGCCCTAATCTCTCTCGAGAGGGCTGATCTGGAGTCCGTTCGGGGCTCCGGAGAGGGGGATTCGTCGCTGTCGTCATCATCAACCATCCTCCATCACCAATTTCATGATGCTCACCGCCGTGCGTGAGTAATTCCATCATAGGCTTGCTGGACGGTGATGGGTTGGATGAGATTTACCATGTAATCAAGTTAGTTTTGTTAGGGTTTGATCCCTAGTATCCACTATGTTCTGAGATTGATGTTGCTATGACTTTGCTATGTTTAATGCTTGTCACTAGGGCCTGAGTGCCATGATTTCAGATCTGAACCTATTATGTTTTCATGAATATATGTGTTCTTGATCCTATCTTGCAAGTCTATAGTCACCTATTATGTGTTATGATCTGACAACCCCGAAGTGACAATAATCGGGATACTTCTCGGTGATGACCGTAGTTTGAGGAGTTCATGTATTCACTATGTGCTAATGCTTTGTTTTGGTTCTCTATTAAAAGGAGGCCTTAATATCCCTTAGTTTCCACTAGTACCCCGCTGCCACGAGAGGGTAGGACAAAAGATGTCATGCAAGTTCTTTTCCATAAGCACGTATGACTATTTACGGAATACATGCCTACATTACATTGATCAACTGGAGCTAGTTCTGTGTCACCCTATGTTATAGCTATCACATGAGGAATCGCATCCAGCATAATTATCCATCACTGTTCCATTGCCTACGAGCTTTTCACATATTGTTCTTCGCTTATTTACTTTTCCGTTGCTACTGTTACAACTACTACAAAAACCCAAAAACTATTATCTTTACTTTTGCCACAGTTACCTTTATTATCATACTACTTTGCTACTAAATACTTTGCTGCAGATACTAAGTTATCCAGGTGTGGTTGAATTGACAACTCAACTACTAATACTCAAGAATATTCTTTGGCTCCCCTTGTGCCGAATCAATAAATTTGGGTTGAATACTTTACCCTCGAAAGCTGTTGCGGTCCCCTACACTTGTGGGTTATCAAGACTAATTTCTGGCGCCGTTGCTGGGGAGCATAGCTCTATTCTCTGAGTCACTTGGGATTTATATCTGTTGATCACTATGAAGAACTTGAAAGACGACATAACTACGATTTTGCCCTCAACTACGAGGGGAGGTAAGGAACTGCCATCTAGCTCTGCACTAGATTCTCCTTCCGTTATTAGTAAGCTTGCGACACCTAAACCTACTACTGCTATGAATTCTAATATGTCGCATGTTATTGATGATGCCACTTCTGCTATGCTTGATGAAACTACTTCTGTGCGTGATACTACCTTGCCATTAGGTGAATTTCTTGATGAACAACTTGCTAGAGTTAGGGAGAATGAAATTATTGAAGATGCCATTATTGATGATAGTGATGATGAAAATTCTCCCAATGATTATGAATTGCCTGTTGTTCCTGAGGGTTATGTTATGAATGAAGAAGCTGCTAGAGCTATCTTTGCTTGCAATGATAGATATGATCTTAAGAAATTATTAGCTAAATGGAAGCAACAGTCTCTTAATGCTAGAATGAAACCTGACCCTGCTTTTGCTACTTCACCTATCTGTGTTACTGATAAGGATTATGAATTCTCTGCTGATTCTGTAATTATTACTTTAGTAGAATCTGATCCTTTTTATGGCCTTGAATCTGAAACCGTTGTGGCACATCTTACCAAGTTGAATGATATAGCCACCCTGTTTACTAATGATGAGAAGTCTCGCTATTTTTATATCCTTAAGATATTTCCGTTCTCATTAAAGGGTGATGCTAATACTTGGTACAATTCTTTTGCTCCTGGTTGTGTGCGTAGTCCCCAGGATATGATTTATTACTTCTCTGCTAAATATTTCCTTGCTCATAAGAAACAAGCTGCCTTGCGGGAAATATATAATTTTGTGCAAATCAAAGAAGAGAGTCTCCCACAAGCTTGGGGGAGGCTTCTCCGGTTACTTATGCTTTGCCTGATCATCCTCTCAAGAAAAATGAAATACTTGATATCTTTTATAATGGACTAACCGATGCTTCCAAGGACTACTTGGATAGTTGTGCTGGTTGTGTTCTCACGGAAAGAACAGTCGACAAAGCTGAATTACTATTGAATAATATGTTGACTAATGAAAATAATTGGACTCTTCCTGAGCCAATTTCTGAGGCAATTCCTGAACCAATTGAGCCAACTCCTGAGCCTATTCCTAAACCCACTCCGAAGAAGAGAGGTGTTTTATTTCTCAGTCCTGAAGATATGCAAGAGGCAAAGAAATCAATGAAAGAGAAATGTATTAAAGTTGAAGATGTTAAGAATTCACCACCTATTGAAGAAATACATGGTCTTAATATACCGCCTGTTGAAGAACTACATTGTCTTGATAACCCGACACAGGTAGTAAAGGTAAATTATCTCTATAGATATGATAAAGTTGAAATCCCCTCTACTAAATTTCATAGCCCATGCTTAGATGAATTTGATGACTTTATGGCTAGACAAGAAAGTTTTAATGCTTATGTTGGGAGAGAGTTAAAGAATAATGCTTTCGAGATAGGATGCGTGAGCGATAATATGGCTAGAGTTAAAGGTGAACTCGAACTCATTAGCAAATATACTTCTAGGGTTGCTACTCAAGTTGAGCAAGTACTTAAAGCTCAAAATGATTTGCTTGATGAATTAAAAAATAAAAATGACTTTGCTGTTAGAGTGGCTACTAGAACTGGTAGAATGACTCAGGAACCTTTGTATCCTGAAGGCCACCATAAGAGAATCAAGCAAGATTCTTAGAGAAACAATTTAGAGGCACCTAGTTCTTCTAAAAAGAAGAAAAAGAAAAACGATAGGACTTTGCATGCTTCTAGTGAACCTACTATAGACACACCTGAGAATCCCAATGATATTTCTATTTCTGATGCTGAAACACAATCAGGTGATGAACATGAACCTAGTGATAATGTTAATGATAATGTTCATGTTGATTCTCAACCTAGAAAAAACAATGATGTAGAGATTGAACCTGCTGTTGATCTTGATAACCCACAATCAAAGAATCAACATTATGATAAGAGAGATTTTGCTGCTAGGAAGCACGGTAGAGAAAGAGAACCATGGGTTCAGAAACCCATGCCCTTTACTCCTAAACCATCCAAGTCAAAGGATGATGAGGATTTTGAGCGCTTTGCTGAAATGATTAGACCTATTTTCTTACGTATGCGCTTAACTGATATGCTCAAAGTAAATCCTTATGCTAAGTATATGAAGGATATCATCACAAACAAAAGAAAGATGTCGGAAGCTGAAATTTCCACCATGCTTTCTAATCACACTTTTAAGGGTGGAATACCAAAGAAACTTGGAGATCCGGGTGTACCAACTATACCATGCTCCATTAAAAGAAATTATGTTAGAACTGCTTTATGTGATCATTGAGCCGGTGTTAGTGTTATGCCTCTCTCTTTATATCATAGACTTGAATTGAATAAGTTGACACCTACTGAAATATCTTTGTAGATGGCTGATAAATCAACTGCTATACCTGTCGGTATTTGTGAGGATGTGCCTGTTGTGGTTGCAAATGTCACTATCTTAACGGACTTTGTTATTCTTGATATTCCCGAGGACGATAGTATGTCGATTGTCCTTGGTAGACCTTTTTTGAATAGTGCAAGGGCTGTTATTGATTGCAACAAAGGCAATGTCACTTTTCATGTTAATGGTAATGAGCATACGGTACACTTTTTGAGGAAACAATCTCAAGTTCATAGCATCAATTCTATTGGAAAAAGTCCAACTATTATTATTGGAGGTTTTGATTTTTCTCTCCCTACTGTCAAGAAAAAGTATGATATTCTTATTGTTGGGGATTTTCATATCCCCGTTGAGATAACTTAGTGTTATTCGAAATTTCTCCGGTTCCGTGTTATTCGGAATGAGTTTGTTAACAAGACTTGATCAACCTTGTTAGTGGATTCATTTTCATGATCATGAGATGGATGAAACTAGAAGGCACAACCTTCTGTACCCTCCTTTTACTTTCTGTTATTTAAAATAAATAAAGCAAAAATAGTATTATCCGTCTGTTTTCTGAATTATCCGTGCATTAAAAAAATATCCCGAAAATAAAAGTGCTCCAAATGCTCTGCAAATTTAGTATGATTTTTTATGGAATATTTGAGGATTTTAGGCACTAAAAACACTTCAGGAGGGGCAAGCACCAGGCCACGAGAGTGGAGGGCGCGCCCACCCCACCTAGGCTCCCCCTGTCTCGTGGGTCCCTGGTGGCCCCCCCTCCACTTATGCCAGCACCCACACACTTCATCTTATACCCAATAAAATTCCCATCCAGCTTAAGCACGAGTTCTAGCTCATTTTTGCTGCGATTTTCGATCTCCTTGCTCAAAGCTCCATTCACAAAACTTCTTTGGGAGATTGTTGCTTGGTACGTGACTCCTCCATTGGTCCAATTAGTTTTTGTTCTAGTGCTTTATTCATTGCAAATTTTTGCTGCATAGGTGACCATGTTCTTGAGCTTGCATGTTAAATTTATGAGGTCCCAAGCAATTCCAATGCATGATATAGGCTCTAGGCACTTGTAGGAGTAGTTGCTATCAATCTTGTTTAGTTTTATTCACTTTTATTTTGAAGTTACTAAAATTTCAGAAATTTTTCAGAAAATGTTAAGGAAATTTTTGAGGGGCTCTTCTAGCCAAGGCTCTCAAGAAAAACAAGCCAAAAGAGAAGGAAAAAGCCAAGTATAATCTTCCTTGCTTAGCGGAAGTGCGGTCGTGTGAATGGCCATGCAATGATTTCTTGAAAGAAGCTGAATTCATGAAGATGTTTATTCTTTGATCGAGACTGCAGGCCTCACCGGTTTCATCAACGACCGAATCGATCAGTATCTCTTACTCACCAATACTTTCGTGCAAAACTTTTATTATTATCCTAAGAAGTCACTGTCTTCAGTATCATTTCATTTATATGATGAATTCAAAGAAATGTCTTTACGTAATTTTTGCGTGGTGTGTAGGATACCTTATGAGGGAGAATTAGAGGAACCCCATCGTAAAGATGTGGATGGCTTTGTTAATACTATCGCTGTAGAGGAGCCAAAGAAAGGCTCCGAGGCAAAAATCTCTAGCATACACTTTCCTATTTTACGCTACTTTGCCATATTTTCTAGTAGATGCTTGATTGGTCGTGGAAATAGTGGAAGCTTTAGTGTTCCTGATATTATCATTCTTCAACATGCCTTGCTTGGAGACAATACTTTCAGTATGGGTGCCGTCGTTGCTAAACGGCTAGCCTTGAATCGTACAAAAGGCCCCATATTTGGAGGTATCTATGCTGCACGTCTTGCTAGACATTTTCAGATACCCATTAGACACCATGAGAAAGAGGAGACAAAATTACCTCCTCACATTTTAGATTACAAGAGCATGGTAGCACACAAGTTTATTGTTGACAACGAAGAGAGGATGCTCTTGTATAAACTTAGAATTAATAAGAAACACATTGAGATTATTATTTTGTCTGCGCCTTTGTTGTTTGATTTGCTTGCAGAAAATTTTCTTGTCACACCGGAAGCGGTGAACAATCATCGAGCCCAAGCTTTTACTCCAGAACCTGAACCTGAGCCGGAACCTGACCTGGACCCTTATCGTGCATCATCTGTCCAGTGGGATCCGGAGATGACCAGCCAGTGGTATCTCGATTACGCCTCCCAGTACACCAGGGAGAGTAGCGGCGGTCCTTGGTACTAGACCAACTTAGGCCAAAAGCCTAAGCTTGGGGGAGTACGTATTTCTCACCGACTTTACATTAATGTTCACACGCTTGTCGTCGGTGCTCATACTCTTTCATTGTATTATCCATGCTAGTTTAAATTTCTTTTTCTAGCTTTCTTCTTGTGTATTTGATAAACCTTAAGAAAAACCAAAAAAATTAGTTAGTTTAATTTCCATGCTTGTAGTAGAAATTAGAATGAAAACCCCAAAAGATTTCTAGTTCTTCTTCTTGCTTGTTGGGAGCTTTCCTGTGTAAATAGTTTTATTTTATTTTCTTTCCTTTGGGGGTCGAGAAGACCTTATTGAAAATGTTTAGTGGCTGTCATATGCATGATTGTTTATTTAACTTAGAGCCCATATTACTTGTCTTCTCTCTTGAGTTGAATGCTTGCAGATTCCAGCTTAGTCCAATGCATGTGCACTATTATTATTATACACATCGTTCGGTCGTGCAAGTGAAAGGCAATAATGACGATATATGATGGACTTATTGAGATGAGAAAAGCTGGTATGAACTCGACCTCTCTTGTTTTTGTAAATATGATGAGTTCATCGTTTCTGAGTCAGCTTATTATGAGGTAAACATATTTGCAATGACATTTAGAGATTATAGTTGCTTGTGCCATGCTTGATTAGCTATGAGTTATAATGGTTTACCTTGCGTGCCAACATGCTATCAGAATGATTATGATGTGGTATGATGGGATGGTATCCTCCTTTGAATGTATTGAGTGACTTGACTTGGCACATGTTCACGCATGTAGTTGAAACAAATCAACGTAGCCTTCATGATATTTATGTTCATGGTAGATTATATCGTACTCATGCTTGTACTCGGTGTGAATTAATTTTAATGCATGTTTATGACTATTGTCGCTCTCTCCGTTGGCCGCTTCCCAGTCTTTTGCTAGCATTCACCTGTACTAAGCGGGAATCCTGCTTGTGCATCCAAACTCCATAAACCCCAAAGTTGTTCCTTATGAGTCCACTATACCTTCCTATATGTAGTATTTACCTGCCGTTCCAAGTAAATTTGTATGTGCCAAACTCCAAACCTTCAAATGAAATTCTATTTTGTATGCTCGAGCAGCTCATGTTACAACTAGGGCTGCCTATATCTTCCATGCTAGGTGGGTTATTCTCAAGAGGAGTGGACTCCGCTCCTCATTCACGAGAAGGGGCCAGTAACCGGGATGCCCAGTCCCATGATCCAAAAAGATCAAAGCAAATCAAAATAATTAAACAAAACTCCCCCAGGGCTGTTGTTAGTTGGAGGCACTCGTTGTTTCAAGCAAACCATGGATTGATGCTTGTTGGTGGTTGGGGGAGTATAAACCTTTACCATTCTGTTTGGGAACTGCCTATAATGCATGTAGTATGGAAGATACAGCCATCTCATAGTTGTTGCGTTGACAGCGAAAGTATGCCGCTCAAAATGTTATTCAATCTCTATTTTAAAATCGAGCTCTGGCACCTCTGCAAATCCCTGCTTCCCTCTGCGAAGGGCCTATCTATTTACTTTTATGTTGAGTCATCATCCTTCTTAACAAAAAGCACCCGCTGGAGAGCACACTGTCATTTGCATTCATTACTATTGGTTTATATTGGGTATGACTTGATTGGATCTCTTTTACCATGAATTACAATGTTTAGTTAGTCCTTGATCTTTAAAGGTGCTCTGCATTTATGTTTTGCGGTCTCAGAAAGGGCTAGCGAGATACCATTTTGTTATATCATGTTATGATTGTTTTGAGAAAGTGTTTTCATCCGAGTTTTATTATTATGGCTCGCTAGCTGATTATGCTGTTGATATGAGTAATTGTGAGACCTAAGTGTTATTGTGAGTATGGTTAGTTCATAATATTTGCTGAAACTTGAATGCTGGATTTTCATGTTTACAACAACAAGAGCAAACAGAGTTTGTAAAAGTTGTTCTTTATCACTTTCAGTTTATCAACTGAATTGCTTGAGGACAAGCAAATGTATAAGCTTGGGGGAGTTGATACGTCTCCAACGTATCTACTTTTCCAAACACTTTTTCCCGTGTTTTGGACTCTAACTTGCATGATTTGAATGAAACTAACCCGGACTGACGCTGTTTTCAGCAAAACTGCCATGATGTTGTTTTATGTGTAGAAAAGAAAAGTTCTTGGAATGTCCTGAAAATCCACGGAGGGACTGAGGGAGTCCTGGATTAGGGGGTGTCCGGATGGCCGGACTATAGCCTTTGGCCGGACTCCTGGACTATGAAGATACAAGATTGAAGACTTCGTCCCGTGTCCGGATGGGACTTTCCTGGGCATGGAGGGTAAGCTTGGCGATACGGATATGTAGATCTCCTACCATTGTAACCGATTCCGTGTAACCCTAACCCTCTTCGGTGCCTATATGAACCGGAGGGTTTTAGTCCGTAGGACGAACAACAATCATACCATAGGCTAGCTTCTAGGGTTTAGCCTCTCTGATCTCGTGGTAGATCTACTCTTGTACTACCCATATCATCAATATCAATCAAGCAGGAGTAGGGTTTTACCTCCATCGAGAGGGATCGAACCTGGGTAAAAACATCGTGTCCCTTGTCTCCTGTTACCATCCGCCTAGACGCACAGTTCAGGACCCCCTACCCGAGATCCGCCGGTTTTGACACCGACATTGGTGCTTTCATTGAGAGTTCATCTGTGTCATCATCTTTAGGCCCGATGGCTCCTCCGATCATCAACAACGATGCGGTCCAGGGTGAGACTTTTCTCCCCGGATAGATCTTCGTATTCGGCGGCTTTGCACTACGGGCCAATTCGCTTGGCCATCTGGAGCAGATTGAAAGCTACGCCCCTGGCCATCAGGTTAGATTTGGAAGTTTGAACTATACGGCTGACGTCAGCGGAGACTTGATCTTTGACGGGTTCGAACCACAGCCA
Organism: Triticum aestivum; assembly: GCF_018294505.1. Classification (NCBI taxonomy): domain Eukaryota; kingdom Viridiplantae; phylum Streptophyta; class Magnoliopsida; order Poales; family Poaceae; genus Triticum; species Triticum aestivum. The sequence continues at coordinate 9,732,613 of NC_057813.1, forward strand.
AGCGTGCCGCACTGTCACGATGGGAATGATCTAGCTCTGCTGCCGGACAGTGCCTTGGAGGCCACACAAGTGTCCACTCCGACCCTCAGCTCGGAGCCGACTGCGCCGATCGAGGATGGGTGGCTGGACACCGCCTCGGGGGCTGCTATCTCTACGGCGATTGAGCTGAACACCAACCCTGTCCTTTGCGAAGCTCATGACTCCAAGGTGCCGGACTCCTCTCCGGACTCCGAACCTTCCGCGCCCCTGCCAATCGAATCCGGTTGGGCGCCGATCATGGAGTTCACTGCCGCGGACATCTTTCAGCACTCGCCTTTTGGCGACATCCTAAATTTACTAAAGTCTATCTCTCTATCAGGAGAGCCCTGGCCGGACTATGGTCAGCAAGGTTGGGAAGTGGACGACGAAGAAATTTGAAGCCCACCCACCACCCACTTCGTAGCCACTGTCGAAAGTTTAAATGATGTGCTCGACTTCGACTCCGAAGACATCGACGGTATGGACGACGATGTAGGAGACAAACATGAACCAGCACCTATAGGGCACTGGACAGCCACCTCATCTCACAATGTATACATGGTGGACACACCTACAGGAAGCGACAACGAGGAACAACGGGACGTCACGAGGGATCATTCCCTCGAAAAGCAGTCAAAACGGCGGCGTAAGCGCCGCTCAAAGTCCCGCCTCGACAAAGACTGCATCCATTCAGACCCAGCCATAGAGCAGGACGAACCGGTGGACGATGAACATGCTATCAAGCAACCATCCGAACAGGACAACCCAAATAAACAATCCGTCCCCAACGAAGATAACAGTCCGGACGATCTCACGCCGGACAAGTTGCTGGAGCAGAAGAACCTCCACAAAAGGCTCGTCGCCACTGCACGTAGCCTGAAAAAGCAGAAGCGGAAGCTCAAAACAGCGGAAGATGCGCTCAGAATTAGATGGAGCAAAGTACTCAACACCGCAGACAAATACGGCGACAGTCGCCGAACAAAGAGCTACCCGAAGTGAAAACTACTGCCAGAATTCGATGAGGAGGCCATAGAGCCCCCACAATCAAAGAACAAGGAGACCACTCGGTTAGATAGACGACCCCATGGCAAACATAGAGTGGCAAACGACGCCACACACAAGCCGTCCCGCGATCCGCACACGGATTCGCATCAAAAAGATGGCCCAGTTAGATCTATCTACGGGCCAAGAAAGCAAGCTCTAGTAAGCAATGCGACACATCAAGTATCCGAATATTACAGCACACCTAAATATAGGGGTGCCGCACACCCCCTATGTTTTACCGATGAGGTTCTAGATTATGAATTTCTAGCGGGATTCAAGCCTGTAAACATAGAGGCATACGACGGAACAACAGACCCTGGAGTCTGGATCGAGGACTACATCCTCCACATACACATGGCTAGAGGAGATGACCTCCACGCCATAAAATACTTACCCCTCAAGCTCAAAGGGCCAGCCAGGCATTGGCTCAAAAGCCTCCCCGAAAACACCATTGGAAGTTGGGAAGAGCTTGACGATGCTTTTCGGGCAAATTTTCAAGGGACCTATGTCCGACCTCTGGATGCAGACGATTTAAGTCACATAACTCAACAACCCGGAGAGTCAGCCCGAAAATTTTGGAACAGATTCCTCACTAAAAAGAACCAAATAGTCGACTGTCCGGACGCCGAAGCCTTAGCAGCTTTCAAACACAATGTCCGAGACGAATGGCTTGCCATACACCTCCGCCAAGAAAAGACAAGAACAATGGCCGCATTAACAAGCCTCATGACCCGCTTCTGCGCGGGAGAGGATAGCTGGCTGGCAAGATGCAGTACCAGCGACCAAAGTACATCCGAAGTCAGGGATGGAAACGGGAAACCGCGACGCAGCAAGGACCAGCATCGGACCAAGGGAAACAACCCGAAGAGAACGACAGTAAACGCCGGATTCAAAAGCTCACGACAGAATCATAAAAAATTGCCCCCTAAGGATAACAGGGACGAGCTATCTAACCTAAACAAAATCTTGGACAAGGTATGCCAAATCCACAGTACCCCCGGGAAGCCTGCAAATCATACCCACATAGATTGTTGGGTCTTCAAGCGTCCGACAAACTCAACGCCGAACACAAGGGGCTCGACACACCAAGCGAGGACGATGACGAACCCCACAAGCAGAGCACCGGAAAACAAAAGAATTTCCCACAAGAAGTCAAAATAGTAAATTCACTTTACATGACAAAAGGGAAAAATAGAACGGCGCCCATAGAGATACGCGCCATACGGCCTATCCCAGAGGAGTCCCGCCACTGGTTGTTAAAACCAATCACCTTCAACCATCAGGATTACTCTAGAAGTATCCGGAATGCATGATGGACTGCCTTGATATTAGATCCGATAATCGACGGACTCCAATTTACACAAGTCCTAATGGACGGCGGCAGTGATCTAAACCTGCTATATCAGGACACAATCCGCAAAATGGGGATAGACCCAACCAAAGTTCGCCATAGCAACACTTCCTTTCAAGGGGTAATGCCAGGCCCATATGCCCATTGTACGGGCTCTCTACTGCTAGAAGTTGTGTTCGGCTCACCCGACAACTTCCACCGTGAAAAGTTAACCTTCCACCTCGCCCCATTTACAAGTAGCCGTCAAGCACTACTGGGGTGCGAAGCTTTCGCCCGCTTTAACGCAATACCGCATTATGCATCCCTCACACTAAAAATGCCCGGTCCACGAGGCATCATCTCCTTAAAGGGAAATATCGAGTGTTCCTCGAGCGCGGAAGATTGTGTGACTGCCTCGACCGCCACACACTAAACCGACTTCACTAATCCAAGCACCTAAACAGGTCGTTCAGACCCCGGACACGGTTAGACGAGTCCGGCGTAAACATATAGGGGCTTACCAGCCGCACACCCCCGCACAACGGGCTCCGCGCATATACAACAAGAGACAATAAAACTCAATTTTATTCATTTTTTGAAACGTACTTTGTTTATTTAATATAACGTACATTTTCGCATGATCTTTTTCAACTAAGTTCCTCTCTTTTACAGATGAACACCGTGCGACACCCGTCCAGGATACGGCACAACGGAGACACAGGCGCAGACGTGCAGTAGGGACCCGTTGGAAGGATTCTTTTCAGATTAAGACCCTGCGTAAACCTTTTTTACTGTCTCTTGTTGATACACATCCCCCGGTTTCTTGCTATAACCGAGGAGGAGGCTGGCGTTTTGGCATGGGCCACGTCAGAATTCTGCGCGTACCTAGACACCAGGGGCTTATTACCAAGGGCGTTGTTCGGCCCGTTTTCATAAAGTCCGAATACCTTAGGGGGTGTTCGACATCTCGAGTTAGGCCTTATATGCATCAGCTCCGAATCATGTCTTTGGTCTAATGTTGGGTTTGCCCGACTCCTGTGTTTTGCTGCCTTACATTCCGCTCTATTGGCTAACGCGACACTAGGAGAACTACTGCGATTGTGCCCCGGTTCGTCCAGGCGAGCACCTCAGTAGAGAAAGCCGAAAACTGACTGTCATGATATAGCGTGAGACTGGTCAACCACTCGATGACCCACCGGAATCTATAGGATTCCTCCGCATTAACGAAGGGCCATTTCCCGGTCAGGCACATACGCGCCCTGAATTCGGGTGAGCGTGGTGCCCCTAGGGGCTATATAGTAGCCCCACTGTCAAACTCCTATGGCTAAGTGAAAGTGATAAAGCATTATAGTCTAGTTGCCTAGTTTGCTACGCTACCACCTCCTTTATAGGACCAAGACATTGGATCAAGTGTGAAAATGCGCCTTTTGCAAACACCCCCGCATTATATGCGTGGGGGCTGAAGCCGAAGACTGCCATCTTTCAGGTTATATACACATATACATTAACGGCCGCACAGGTGGTATTTTAATTCTTGAAGGCACAAGTATAAAAAGATTTTATATTTCATCGAAACATTGTTTCACAATAATACATGTTATTCAAACATAATATCCTTCGAGCACTGCGTCTCTATTAAACGAGCGCCCTGCAGAACTTCCTGAAAATATTGCTCGATAGGTACTCGGCTTCCGTCCGAATCTGGGGATGCAACATCGGTGGCCTTCATCTCTGCCCAGTATGTCTTGACACGGGCAAGAGCCATCCGCGCACCCTCTATGCATGCCGACCTCCTCATTGCATTGATATGCGGCATAGCACCAAGGAACTGCTGCACTAAGCCAAAATAACTCTTCGGCTGGGGCCTTTTCGGCCACAAAAGACTCACGACATCCTTCATCGTAAGTCCGGATAACCTATTCAGCTCTGCCCATTCGGCCAAGCGATCGGTTAATGGAAGAGGGCGCTCTGGATTATGGAACTGCGACCAAAAAACCTTTTCCATTTCGTGATCTTTTTGATCTCGGAAGTGTTCGGCCGCGTCCGCGGCACTTGCCGCCAAGTCCAGATAAGCATCCTCCAAACTCCACAGCCGGTCAAACTGAGCATATTTAGGATCCATGAACTTCCTTCGCAGCAGGAAGGGCTTTCTAGCCGCGATATCTCCGGCCTGATGCAGCTCCTCCTTAATAGCTCTCATCATAGAGCGAGCATCCTTGGCCTCGGTAGTGGCCTTCTTCAGGTCCTCTTGAACCGCTCGATCTTCTCTTTCAAGAAGCAGTCGGCAGCATTCTTCAACTCCATGGTCATCTCAGCCATTTCCTTCTTGCTTCGGCAGTGAGCAGCCTGTTCGGCTTTTAGCTCTTCGGCCGCCTTTAAGGCAGCCGCGTCACTCTTTTTGGCCTGCTCCTTGGTTCGGGCGATCTCCGCTCGAAGGTTCTCCATGGCAGCAGCACCATCTGCATCAAGCATACATGTTGTAAGGCACGGGCATCAAGCTCCCTTACCAGGTGTCCGCGGAGAAATCACATACCTTGTGACTCGTCTAGTCGCTTATTGGCAAGCACGATGTCGGTATCCGCCACGTCAAGTTGCCGCTTTAGTTCGGGAAATCCATCAGTCCGGCTAGCCACCGGACACTTCTCCACCTACATAGGAAGGGTGACATATTATACCTGGGATTATGATCCTCGGCGCGCTGTCATTTTTGACAACACACCGTGTCTCAGGGGCTACTATCTACACAGGGAGCATTTTATATGCGGAACTGTCTGAAGGTACATTATTTTGCGTACCTCAAAACCTGTCAGTAAACTTCTGATGGCTTCATGCAATCCGCTCTCAACGGATGAAATCCTTTCAATCACCGTACCCATTAACGCACGGTGATCTTCTGAGATAGATGCTTGCCCGAGCAGATCCTTCAGCTCCTCCGACCGTACACCAGGTGGTGCCGGACTCGTCCAATGGCCTTTGTTGAAGGCCGGAGCGGAGGGCTTTGAGGGGACATACGACTACCTTCCGGCCTTGCCGGACTCGGAGAAACCCTTCGCGACGACACCTCAGGGTCGCCCGCCTCGCAAGATGGTACGGCAGGGGGAGGCGTTTCGCTCTCTATCATCTCCGGTCGAAGATCCCCCGAAGATGAGCTCTGCTGAGAAGGGCTGAGATCCGAACTACAAGGTAAAATTTCGGTTATCTTCATTAGAAATAGGGAAGGGATATCCTTTATCTGAAAAAAGAACTCCCACTTTCACTTACGGCTCGGTGGAGGGCTGATCCCCTTGGGGGCACAATGCGGTCGAGGCATCCCTCGGCGCGGGACCCTCTGGCAAAAATTTCTTCCCCCGCTTTGAGATCATGGTCTTCGGGTCTTCAGAGGTGGTCCTCTTCTTCCCCTGGATGGAGGGATTCTCGATCCCTCCTTTCCTGACAGCCTCCTTCACGGAGGCAGTAGCTTACTTGTTCCCCCCTTCGCCTTCTTCCAAAGGCGCAACCTCCAGCATCCTAGTTAACACGGGATCCGGCATGGTCTCGGGGAGGGGGGCCGGACACCTGATTAGCTTTGCTTTCGCTATCCACTCATGTTCAAGGGACAACTCTTTTGAGAGCAAATTCATGATAAATATGGGATAGCATGTCCGGGTACATGGCTACTTACTTGAGTATCCGGGCGATTGCAGCTCAGACCTGCGTCCTCGGTCAAGTCCGAACACATCGCTTGTGATCCGAAGAAAAGCTTGTACATCTCCACGGGCGTCGCGCCCATAAAATGTTGGAGAGCTCGTGGTCCCTCCGGGTTAAATTCCCACAGGCGGAGGGGACGACGTCTGCAGGGCAGGATGCGACGAATCAGCATGACCTGCACTACTACGACCAGAGTGATCTCTCTCTCTAGGAGATCTTGAATGCGGCCCTGCAGCAAGGGCACGTCCTTGGACAGCCCCCAGTCAAGTCCTTTATTGACCCATGACGCCAGCCGCAGTGGAGGACCCGAGCGAAAGGCAGCTGGCGCCACCCATTTGGTGCCCCTGGGAGCTGTGATATAAAACCACTCTTGTTGCCATAGGCTGAGCTCCTCTTGAAAAGAGCCCTCGGGCCACGGAGCGTCAGCATTCCTGCTTATAACGGCCCCTCCGCACTCTGCCTGCTGCCCCTTGATCATCTTCGGCTCCACTTTGAAGGTCTTGAGCCACAATCCGAAGTGAGGGGTAATGTGGAGGAAGGCTTTGCATACGACAATGAACGATGAGATGTGGAGGATGGACTCCGGATCCAAGTCATGAAATTCCAGCCCATAGTAAAACATGAGCCCCCTCACGAAGGGGTCCATCGGGAAGCTTAGCCCCCGAAGGAAGTGAGACATGAACACCACGCTTTCACCAGACTTGGGAGTAGGAATAACCTGCCCTTGGGCAGGCAGCCTATGCAAAATTTCACCGGTTAGATACCTGGCATCTCTTAGCTTTAGCACGTCTTCTTCCGTAATGGAGGAAGGCATCCACCGGCCTTGCAGGTCGGAGCCGGACATCATCGAAGGTCCGAAGCGCCTGTATCTGGAGCTTTGGGTGTTGGAACTCGAGGCGAGGGGCGGATTCGATTGAAGATTGAAAGAAAGGAGTGGAGCCTTGGTCTTTTTATAAAGAGGTTGAATACCAAGGGCCTTCCCCGTGACCGTTCGGGACTCGCCTTCGATAGAGGAGACATACCAACAGGCACGACTAGGTTACCCACGCCCGTATTGATGAGAATCCCGGAATAAGGGGACACGATCTCTTCTTTGACAAGACGTGCCAAGGAAACCGCCTTGCTAAACGCGCTGAGGTGGGACAGTAAAAACGATTCGAATAAAGGCTTCGCCGTGGTGTGATGTCGCGCCACGAAAAACGTCAGCCAATTGAACTTGTGTGAATATTATTCTCTCTACAGTGGTATGTGGAACTTGTTTTGCAGAGCTGGACACTATCCTTGTGTTCAAAATCTTCTATGAAGTATTCGGAGGAGGAACCCGCCTTGCAATGCCAAAGACAATATGCGCGCCGGACTCGTCGCCATTGAAGCCTGGTTCAGGGGCTACTGAGGGAGTCCTGGATTAGGGGGTGTCCGGATGGCCGGACTACAGCCTTTGGCCGAACTCCCGGACTATGAAGATACAAGATTAAAGACTTCATCCCGTGTCCGGATGGGACTTTCCTGGGCGTGGAGGGCAAGCTTGGAGATACGGATATGTAGATCTCCTACCATTGTAACCGATTCTGTGTAACCCTAACCCTCTTTGGTGCCTATATGAACCGGAGGGTTTTAGTCCGTAGGACGAACAACAATCATACCATATGCTAGCTTCTAGGGTTTAGCCTCTCTGATCTCGTGGTAGATCTACTCTTCTGCTACCCATATCATCAATATCAATCAAGCAGGAGTAGGGTTTTACCTCCATCGAGAGGGCCCGAACCTGGGTAAAAACATCGTGTCCCTTGTCTCCTGTTACCATCCGCCTAGACGCACAGTTCGGGACCCCCTACCCGAGATCCGCCGGTTTTGACACCGACAGGGACTTTTTGGAAAATATAAAAAATATTGGCGAAAGAACAAGACCAGGGGCCCCACTATCTCATGGGCCCCCTGGACCTCCACCGACCTCAACTCCAACTCCATATATTCACGTTCGGGGAGAAAAAATCAGAGAGAAAGTTTCATCGCGTTTTACGACACGGAGCCGCCTCCAAGCCCTAATCTCTCTCGGGAGGGCTAGTCTAGAGTCCGTTCGGAGCTCCGGAGAGGGGGATTTGTCACTGTAGTCATCATCAACCATCCTCCATCACCAATTTCATGATGCTCACCGCCGTGCGTGAGTAATTCCATCGTAGGCTTGCTGGACGGCGATGGGTTGGATGAGATTTACCATGTAATCAAGTTAGTTTTGTTAGGGTTTGATCCCTAGTATCCACTATGTTCTGAGATTGATGTTGCTATGACTTTGCTATGCTCAATGCTTGTCACTAGGGCTCGAGTGCCATGATTTCAGATCTGAACCTATTATGTTTTCATGAATATATGTGTGTTCTTGATCCTATCTTGCAAGTCTATAGCCACCTATTATGTGTTGTGATCCGACAACCCCGAAGTGACAATAATCGGGATACTTCTCGGTGATGACCGTAGTTTGAGGAGTTCATGTATTCACTATGTGCTAATGCTTTGTTCCGGTTCTCTATTAAAAGGAGGCCTTAATATCCCTTAGTTTCCACTAGGACCCCGCTGCCACGGGAGGGTAGGACAAAAGATGTCATGCAAGTTCTTCTCCATAAGCACGTATGACTATTTACGAAATACATGCCTACATTACATTGATGAACTGGAGCTAGTTCTATGTCACCCTAGGTTATAGCTATTACATGAGGAATCGCATCCGACATAATTATCCATCACTGATCCATTTCCTATGAGCTTTTCACATATTGTTCTACGCTTATTTACTTTTCTATTGCTACTGTTACAACTACTACAAAACCCCAAAAACTATTATCATTTCTTTTGTCACAGTTAGCTTTATTATCATACTACTTTGCTACTAAATACTTTGCTGCAGATACTAAGTTATCCAGGTGTGGTTGAATTGACAACTCAACTGCTAATACTCAAGAATATTCTTTGGCTCCCCTTGTGTCGAATCAATAAATTTGGGTTGAATACTTTACCCTCGAAAGCTGTTGCGATCCCCTACACTTGTGGGTTATCAGCAGCCACAACCGCTACATTATGTGCTCGGGCCTCGCTCTCAATTACATAATATCTTCCCTTGCTGTGAACATCAAAGAGAGCAGGTGCAGGCAAAAAGGTGTCCACAATGGACCTTTTATTAAACAACAGGTTATAAGTTAAATTATGGGGTTCACCACTAAGGATATTAGGACGTTTCATAGCATCGAAGTCAAGGTACTGTGTGGGTAGGATGGGGTCATAAGGCCAAGGTGAAACACCAAGCTCTCTTGCTAACGTGTGGCATAAATTCCACCATTAAATTATGCACTACCAGTGTTGTGTTGCAATCTACGTGCCACTATCGCTCCAAGGTTATAAATTTTGTCACCGGTGAGAGCGGTGCAGATAAGGCTCAGATCTGGAGCATAAAGTGTACTAGAATCTTGTTTGCCTACAATGCATTTTCCATTAAATAGTGCAAAGTATTGGATTGAGGGAAAATGAATGCTCTTTATTATACCTTGAGTCACTCCTCTAGTCTCACCATAGCAAAGGCTAGTCAAGAATATCTCAAACTCTGACCTTGGTGGTTCATCCAATGAACTCCAAAATGGAATTTTGTAGTGATTAGAAAATGTCTCTAGAGGTATAGTAAATGAATTGTCATATAGTTTACATCATACTCTGCACTCATGAGGATGGAATTTAAATTCTTCGGTAAATGATTCAGTGAGGCTGAGGTGTTGGTTGCACTTATCTGCAATGTAGGGACCGAGCCCAACATTGTGAACATATTGCTCAAATTCTTCTTTAATGCCCACACGCACCATATAATAGTTGCATGGCCATAAACATGATTTGGTGGCGGCATCTCGAATGGAATTTTCACTTGGTTCAACATAGAACCGACGAACGGAGTTTCTACTAGAAGATGCCTCCGAGGACCTCTGCCTCGAAGAACTCCTTCCAAAGAGGTTCATCATATTCGCATACAATTTTCTGAAATTTTTTGGGTCACAATTTTTTGTCAACAAAACTTTATAAGAATGATAGCAACTACTCATAGGGATGCATAGAGGCCATATCAAGCATTCAAACTACTTAGAACTTTAAGAATCTAACATGAAAGCTCATCTACAATAGCACCAAGAGCAACTAATTATTCAAAATATAAACCACTAAAGCAAAAACCAATTGGAACAATGGAGGAGACATATACCAAGCAACAATCCCCCGAAACTGTTTTGGAAACAGAGCTTCGAGCAAAGAGATCGAAATCCGCGAGTTTGAGAGCAAGAACACGAGAGAGAGAGAGAGAGAGAGAGAGAGAGAGAGAGAGAGAGAGAGAGCAATGGTGATTTTTTTCTGGAGGTAGGTGGTGATATGGGATGAAGGGATAAGTGAGGGGGCCTACATGGGGACCACAACCCACCAGGGCACACCTGGGGTTGCTGGCGCGCCCAGGTGGGTTGTGCCCACTTGGAGCACCTCCCTCTCATGTTATTTACACTAAAAATTCTTAAATATTCAGAAAAAATAGCATTAAATTTTCAAGGTATTCAGAGAACTTTTATTTTTGGGTCATTTTTTATTGCTGGGAAAACTCAGAAAACATACAAAACATGTCATTCTATTTTATTTGACTAATAAAACCAGAAAACAAAAGGTAGGGACAGAAGGTAGTGCTTAATTCATCAACTCCATACTTCTAAAAAATGATCCATTAATAATGTTGGTCAAGTCTTATTAACAACCACTTCCGATTAGCATGAAACAGAAGAACTTTCATGAAACACTAAGTTACCTCAACGGGGGTATGAATGTCCCCGACAATAAGCATTTCATATTTCTTTTTGGTAGTAGGTAGAGGTAGTTGAAAACTTCCAATACTGATTGTCGGAGATTTTTCAATAACATTAATACCATTCACTTGGAATTGTTTCTTCGGAAAGTGCACCGTATGCTCATTACCATTGATATGAAGAGTGACCTTGCTTTTATTGCAATCAATAACAGCCCCTGTAGTTTTCAAGAAGGGTCTACCAAGGATAATCGACATGTTGTCGTCCTCGGGCATCTCAAGTATAACAAAGTCAGTTAAGATAGTAACTTTTGCAACAACAACGGGCAAATCCTCACAAATACCGATAGGTATGGCAGTTGATTTGTCAGCCATTTGCAAACATATTTAAGTAGGTGTGAGTTTATTCAAACCAAGTCTTCTATATAAAGAGAAAGACATAACACTAACACCAACTCCTAAATCACATAAATCAGTTTTCACATAATATCTTTTAATGGAGCAAGGTATAGTTGGTATTCCCGGATCTCCCAGTTTTTAGGTACTCCACCCTTAAAAGTATAATTATCAAGCATGGTGGAGATTTCAGCTTCCGGTATTTTCTCTTATTGGTGATGATGTCTTTCATACATTTTGCATAAAGAGGCATTTTCAAGATATTAGTCAATGAGTACGCAAAAAGATTGGCCTCAGGATTTCAGCAAAGCGTTCAAATTCTTCATCATCTTTCTTCTTAGTTGATTTAGGTGGAAAGGGCATAGGTTTTTGAACCCATGGTTCTCTTTCCTTACCGTGTTTTCTAGCAACAAAGTCTCTTTTATCATATCTTTTATTCTTGGTTGTGGGTTATCAAGATCAACAACTGGTTCTATTTCAACATAATTATCTGGTTCTTTATTATTTATTGGAGTGTCTTCATGAAACTCATCATTACCTTTTTCATCACTAGCAAAAAGGCCCGTGCGTTGCAATGAGAGAAAAAATACCACACGCTCTTAAATTACAAAAATGTTCTATAATGTGAGAATTTGTAGCTATTTATTAAATATATGAAGAGTTAAAAAGGTTGTTAAAAAGATACATGAGTTTTTAATCATAAAAATAGATTTTTTTGTCTGGAAAAGAACATTTTTATGGTCTCATGCTGACACAGGTACTTGCGCCCCTATTTCATCACTATTTCTTGCCATACATGTCATAGGTATTGGTCCCTGTTTCACCACTATTTATTTCTTATCAAACTTGACTTTTATTTTACTTTTTGTCATGCATGCCTCCTTTTTACTTTTTTCATGCATGTGCTCTTTTTCTTGTTCTTATATATAGGAGAATACCGCAACATCTCATCTTCGTCGGATCTCCTCTGCATTTTCTCATTTATTTATTTTATAGCGGTCATCCCGTCTTTATTTGGTCCTTTTATTTCTTGTCATGCATGTCCTTATTTATTGGTGTCTCTAACAAATTTATTTTCAATTTGATGTCCAATCCTGATTTTGCCGAGGTGTTCATCCCCAATCTGAATCAGTACCAGTAGGAAAAAGATGGATAATGCATTGTTGATTAACATTGTAGCCTAGATAGTATTTTTTAAATTGTTAAAAGGTAAAATAACACCATATTTAGATTCTACATATTTTTCTAATCAAATTTCACATATAATATGTTAAATTTAGAGTTATGGTCTAAAAGATATGAGTATTTAAAAATATATTTGATATGTACTACAGGTTTAATGTCAGAAACATCAGGGGGTTTTCTACAAAATAGCATGATGGACTAAGAATACCTGTTTCTTTTATTAGTAGATATAGATCAGAAGGTGAGTGTTCATTACCAGATTGAGTTTCAGCATTAGAGATAGAAACTTCATTATCATTATCAGGAGGTTTTTCTACTTCAGGTTCACGAGAGGCATGCAAAGTTCTATCATTTTTCTTCTTCTTTTTATTTTTAGAAGGACTAGGCGCATCAGTGTTAACTCTTTGAGAGTCTTGTTCAATTCTATTTGGGTGTCCCTCAGGATAAAGTGGTTCCTGAGTCATTCTACCTCCTCTAGTCATTACTCTAACTGAATGATCATTGATATATTATTCATTTCATCTAACAACTCTCTTTGAGATTTAGCATATTATTCTAACTGAGTTTGAACCATAGAGGCATGCTTTCCTAGACATCTAACATCATTGGAGATTCTAAATAACAAGTCACTCAAGCGAGCAATCATATCAAAATTGTACTTCAATTGTTTCATAACATTTGCATTGAAATGATCTTGCTTTGTAATGTAATTATCAAACTCATAAAGGCATTGACTAGGATGTTTATTATAAGGAATATCACCTTCATCAAACTTCAGTAAATAATTTACCTCTACCACCTTAGCTGGTGGTGGTGTTTCAAGCCCATGTATTTCTTCAATAGGTGGTAAATTTTTAACATCCTTTGCTTTAATACCTTTTTCCTTCATAGATTTCTTTGCCTCTTACATATCTTCAGGACTGAGATATATGATACACCTCTTCTTTGGAGTAGGTTTAAATGGTGGTTCAGGAAGGATCCAATCATCATAATTTTTAATACGTTATTCAATAATTCTTCAGCTTGTTCAACAATTCGTTCCCTGAAAACACAACAAGCACAACTGTCTAGGAAGTCCCGAGAAGCATCGGTTAGTCCATTATATAAGATATCAAGTATTTCAATTTTCTTAAGAGGATGATCAGGCAAAGCATTAAGCAATTGGGGATGCCTCCCCCAAGCTTGTGGGAGACTCTCTTCTTCAATTTGTGCAAAGTTACATATTTCATGTAAGGCATGTTGTTTCTTATGAGCAGGAAAATATTTTTCAGAGAAGTATTAAATCATATCCTTGGTGGTACGCAAACAAGCAGGAGCAAGAGTATTATACCAAGCCTTAGCATCACCCTTTAACGAGAACGGAAATAATTTGAGAATATAATAATAGTGAGTTTTCTCATCATAAGAAAAAAGGGTGGCTATGTCATTCAACTTAGTAAGGTGTGCCACAACAGTTTTAGTTTCATAACCATGTAAAGGATCAGATTCAACCAAAATAATTAACTCTGGCTTGACAGAGAATTCATAATGCTTAGCATCAACAAAGATAAGAGAAGTAGCAAACTGGGGGGTCACATTTCATTCTAGCATTCAAAGATTTCTCTTTTAGTATGCATACTATTTTCTTAAGATCATCTCTATCATTGCAAGCATAAAAATCTCTAGCTGTCTCCTCATCCATAACATAACCTTCAGGTACTTTAGGAAATTCATATCTAGGGGAGCTAGGTCTAATAGGTGTTTAGAGATTTTCAGTTTCAAGCTCTTCATCAATTTCAACAATTTCATCAGTTTCAGCTGAAAGAACATGCGGTGCCCCCATGTTTGGTTTTGGTAATTGATGACAATATCTATGGACTAATGGTTGTCTTGAGTTATATTTGAAGGATTTGTCCATAGGCTTTTCTTGAAGTCCATGTGTTGGTTTCAAGGAGTTTATGAGTTGACCAAGGTGCTATTAAGGAATTATCCAAAGATTGGTCATGTGAGTGTTGAGCTTATTGCAAGCATGTCTTGAAGAAGAAGGTTGTGTGATCATTCTTGTTTACCTTCAAGACATCACCCAAATGAAGAGAGTTGCAAAGATTCAAGGTTGATCAAGACTAAGTCAAGAGTGAATCAAGTTGATCAACTCACAAAGCGTAGAAGATGTACCGAGAGGGATCAAGTGATCCCATGGTATGGTAAGCATTGTCCATTGCACTTTGTGTACTAACCCATGGTCTATGTGAGAGTTCTATGTGGGGTTAGGTACGTATCCATGGGCTTGCATCAAGAGGAAGATATCATACAACCCATGGAAAGGATGACATCAAGTGGTGATCGCCATCAAGATTGCCGTGTGCAAGTTCAAGTGGAGCATCACGAAGAGATCAAGTGCTTGAATCTTGCCATCCATTGTGGTGTCAATGGACTTGTGAAGATGAGCCGAAGAGTGGCTCACCCATAGTGGAGTATGGTGGAGCAATCAACTAGTCCTTATCGAGCCAACACAGTCAAGAAAGGTGGTCCAACTTGAGGGAGTCAAGATCGTCATCATCTAGCTCAAGTGGACCATGTGCAAGGCAAAGATTTGCCCTTGATAGGTTTTCTATTTTACCGGTCTCATGGTAGTTGTGGGAGACCGGGTTATAGGATCGATTGCCGTACTATCAAGGGGGGCTCTCGATGAGTTGCTTGATCGTATCATTCGTAGAGAGCTCAAACCAGTGCATCCTTGCATCATCTTTTTTTGGTTCTTGTTTGGTTCTTCTCCTTGTGAGATTTGGAGCTTATGGTCATTTTTATGACAAGCTCGAGTTCATCGAAAACGGAGTTCACATGCATCTTCTATGATGTTTTTGATGTTGGAGGGTATGCCGGTTCTTCTCTGTTTTGGTGCTCTCGTCTTCCTCTATCCAACAAGCTTGAGTTTGCTCAATTTAGAGCTCATTTGCAGAAGTTATGGCAGTTCTGGTTCAGCGGCAGTAGTAGCGGCAGTAGGAGCGGAAGTACCGCTGTGGTGAGCGGTAGTACCGCTTATATGCGGTACTACCGCCCCAATGTTCATGTTTTGTTGCTCGTTTTCCCTGCTTCTTCCGCCCGAGTGGTAGTACCGCTCGTGGAGCGGTAGTACCGCTCGTGTGCGGGCTGAGCACATAACAGTTGGATTTTCCCCCTCCTATAAAAGGGGGTCTTCTTCCCCATTGAACCTTATCTCTCTTGAGCTCGTGTTCTTCCCTCATTGTTGACCTTCTTCGATCTTGCTAACTCAATCCCTCCATGGATTCTTGCTAGTTCTTGAGGAAAAGAAAGAGGAGATCTGGATCCACATTTCCACCAATCACTTTCTCCTCTATGTGAGGGGAACCCATTGGATCTAGATCTTGGAGTTCTTCGGTTCTTTTTTTGTTCTTCCTCTCATTTTCCTCCCTAGCATTAGTTGCTTTGGTGGGATTTGGGAGAGAAGGACTTGGGCACTCCGTGTGCCCTTGCCATTGCATTTGGTGCATCGGTTTGAGTTCTCCTCGTGATACGTGGAAGTTACAAGTTGAGAAGCTTATTACTCTTGGGTGCTTGGTGCACTTGAGCTTGTTCCTCTTGGGTGCTTGGGCGCCCTAGATGGTTGGTCGTGTTCGGAGCTCAATCATTGTGGTGTAAAGCTCCGGGCAAGCGTCGGGGTCTCCAATTAGGTTGTGGAGATCGCCCCGAGCAATTTGACGGGTTCCGGTGACCGCCCCCAAGGGTTGCCAAAGTGTACGGGTTCGGTGACCGCCCCCAAGGGTTGCCATTTGTACGGGTTCGGTGACCGCCCTCAAGGGTCCCTTAGTGGAATCATGGCATCTTGCATTGTGCGAGGGCGTGAGGAGATTATGGTGGCCCTAGTGGCTTCTTGGGGAGCATTGTGCCTCCACACCGCTCCAAACGGAGATTAGCATCCGCAAGGGTGTGAACTTCGGGATACATCGTCGTCTCCGCGTGCCTCGGTTATCTCTTACCCGAGCCCTTTACTTATGCACTTTACTTTGTGATAGCCATATTGTTCTTTATCATATATCTTGCTATCACATAGTTGCTTATCTTGCTTAGCATAAGTTGTTGGTGCACATAGGTGAGCCTAGTTGTTTTAGGTTTTGTGCTTGACAAATTGACCGCTAGGTTTATTCCGCATTTGTTCAAGCCTAAACCATAATTATTTTAAAGCGCCTATTCACCCCCCCTCTAGGCGACATCCTCAATCTTTCAATTGGTATCAGAGCCTCGTCTCTCTTTATTTGGCTTTACCGCCTAGAGAGTAAAGATGTCGACTAGGGGATTAGGATTCTCTGACACTCTTAGTTTCAATGGCACAAATTTTGATGTTTGGGTAATTCGCATGCTTAATCTCTTTAGGGTCATGGACCCAAATTTAGAGCGAATTTTAGATATGGGTTTTTCTCCTCCAAAGGATCCCCAAAGATTATCTTTAGAGGACGAGAAAAACTCTTATCTCAATGCTCAAGCTTCCAATGTGCTTTTCGATGCTTTGAGCAATGTAGTTATATTTGAACTCATGCCGTTCCGGGATGCTCATGAGTTGTGGACAAAGCTTCAAGATAAATATGGTGTGTCCAAGATTTGTGGGGATGATTGTTCTCCCTCCACCTGCGGTCGTATAGTCTTCTCAACTTCTTCTACTTCACCTACATGTGGTTTGCCACAAGGTAATGATATGGTGAGTAGTGTTGGTCATTGCAATGATGATAGTATGCTTATTGTGGATGGTCCTTCATCACTATCTTATTGCAATGCTCCCTCTTTGGGCTTTAACACTTCGAGCACTCCAAATGTTTCACATGATTGTGTTGATAGTCCTTGCATATCATGTAGAAATTGCGTGACTAGATCTCATGATGATATGATTGCTATGTCTTGTTGCCATGATAAAAATGCATCTATTTCCTCGAATTGTTGTGCTAACAATGTAGAGGAAACCGAACACTCCATGGAACAAGATGTGGTGTTTAATGGTGCCTCAAGGGATCGTACATCATCATCTATTGCTTTTTGCCTTATGGCTAAGGCGTCAAAGGTATCTCCTACTTTTTACCCCAATATGTCTCTTGATGATGATGTTGATGCTAATGATGATGAGGATAATGATGAAGAGAATGATAATGTTGCCTCCTTAAAAATTAAGGGGGAAATTGTTTTTAAAGCTCTTCATAAAAATAAAATTGCTCGTTCCAACTTCATGGAAATTATGTCCATTGCCATTGAGGGAAATAAATATATTGAGGAGTTGGAATCTCATCTAGAGGAGCATGAGGTCACCATTGAGAAAATGGAAGCTCATGGGCATGATTACGCTAATGAGATCGCGGAGCTATCTCAAGCTCTTGAACATGAACAAACCACCTCCGAATCTCTTGAGGAGACTTTTGCTCTAGAACTATCTAGAGTGAGGGAATCTCGTGATAGAGCTCTTGAGGTGGCCAATGATTTTGAAACTAAAAATGAGGATCTTGAAGTTGCGCATGCTAAACTCCTTGAGGACTTTGAGCACCTCGAAAGTGGCTCAAGGGACATTAAGAGTTAGATCATCAAAGTCACCGAGTCTCATGCTCAACTTAAAGCTTCATATTCACAAGAGCTTGCCAAGTTGTCTTCTCCTCTTGTTGCAAATGATGATGCTTGTGATATTAACTCTATCTCTTGTGAAGCATCCATATTGAAGGAGAATGTTGAGCTACGGGCTCAACTTGAGGTGCTATCTAGTAATTATGGGAAATTGGAAGAAAGTCATGAAAAGCTCTCAAGCTCTCATGATGATCTTCTAGTATCCCATAGTGTGCTAAAGATAGCTCATGAGGCCATGATTGTTAAGGTAACATCTAGTGAGCCTCATGTGGATACTAGCACTACTTCTAGTCAAAATAGTATATTGCCATGTGCTAGTCCTTGTAATTCATCTACTCACAATGTTGGTACATCTTGTGATGAATTTCTTTCCTTGCCTTGTTGCTCTAACGATGAAGCTTATACTTCCTCTAGTACTTGTGTTGAGACTAACCATGTAGAGGAAATCAAAGAGCTCAAGGCCCAAGTCACCTCTTTGAAGAAAGACTTGGAAAAGAGTCATGAAGGAAAATTCACACTCAACAATATCTTGAGTGTGCAAAAATCCCCCAATGACAAAGGTGGACTTGGATTCAACTCCAACAAGAAGAAGAAGTCCAAGATCAACAAGAAGAAGGGCCAAAAACAAGTCAAGAATTCGGCCAAGATTATTTGCTTCAAGTGCAAAATTGAAGGGCATCATGTTAGATCTTGCCCATTAAAGAAGAAGGCCATTAGTGACAAGCAACAAGGGAAGCAGCCACAAGTTCACTTTCATGCTCAACCTCAAGTTGAAGAAAGGCCTCTTCCTAAGAAAACTCGAGCTAATGCTTCTCAAGTTGAGAAATCAAGTGAGAAGAAAGTGAAGAGTAGACGTTGCTACTTATGTCGTGAGAAAGGTCATGTCGCTTCTTCATGCACTAGTGGTCACTTATCCAACCCAACTACTATTGATGATATCTATTCTCTTGGGAAGGATAAGGTTGGCAATGTGTTTGCTAAGTTTGTTGGTACTCAAAGTGGTGTCAAGAAAAGAACCATTTGGGTTGCCAAGCCTATTGTGACTAACCTCTTAGGACCCAACTTGGTTGGGGACCAACAAGCTCAAACTTGATCAATAGGTGTTGTTGGAGGGCATTGGAGACTTGACTACATTATGAAGAATTAAGGGGACTTCATCACTCTTATTGTCTCAAGCCAAGTCAATTGAATCATCAAGTTTATATCTTATATCCAATGTGCCTCCTTGCGGTAACTTGTACTTAAAATTGCTTACATTGAAAGTTACTTGCCCCCTTGCATGTTTTGGTCTTGTTCCTTGCATGTGTTTGTATATGATGTGTCTCGAAATTGCCTTTGTGTATGTTGGTTTGCACATCATGTACTTGTGTGTCGTTCGTAGTGGCTTAGTGCATCTTGGTTGTATCTTAGTTGGCTCGTGTGAGAGATTAATGGAATATCCCATTATGGGGGAGTGATGTGCTTTGTGCACCTCGCAATCCTATAAAGGTGGGTACATGGGGAATACCACTTAGTATTGATATTACAAGATTATCTAGTCGCTAGGTGGTATATCTCTCATGAGAAATTCAAATTCCAAAAAAAATTCCATTGATTATCTCGTGTTGGATCCTCTTATTGCCTCTTGTTAAGTTCTTATTGGTATCACATTATGGGGGAGTAATATGCTATGTGCATATTACAAGCCTAGAAAATGTGTACATTTGAGATATTGTCTCCTAGAGTTGATGTTGTAAATTATACTGTTCCTAGGTGGCATGTTAGCTCTACAAGTTGCAATTTGCTTGTGTTTGGTGTGAAGATGATGTCGGATACCCTTGCTATCTACCACCGGGAATTATTTCCAAATACTTCTTGTCTTTTGACAATTAGTAATCACTTAGGTGTGGTAGAATTTAATTTATCATCTTTACATTGGCTTTTGTTTTTATTTGCCTTTTCTCTAGCCAAGGTTTGTGTCAACTCCCATTGTCTTCCATACCACTTGTGGATCTTGTTAATTTCTTGTTCTTGTCTAGTGTTTTCTAGATATAGTGATAGTGGTGATCCCACCTTGTGCATTTGGTATTCAAAAGCAAATTCTCTATAGTGCACAAATCATTGGGGAGCTATCCTATTTTCTTTAGAACACTCTTCTTGTGATCCTTATCAAGTGTGTGTTGGTGGAAGGCAAGCCATTTTGTTTTGGTACCTTGTGCCGTCATGAAACTTTGTTGAGAGCTTGGTTTGTTTGGAACCATCCTCTCATTGGGAGTTTGACATCTTTATTTTAGTGTGTATCGATGGATATCTCATTCCTTGATGTATCCAAGTGATGATTTCTCCATTTGGTATCCTTTTCGCTTGGCATTTCTTTGTCTTTTCATTTCGGTTCTTGAAAGTTTTGAGCATGCATGTTTACTTCATGTATTTTATTTGGCATGCTTTCTTTCTCTGACCCAATATATAGGGGAAACTCCACCAAGTCTCAAATTGGATGAGATGTGCATGATATTTATTTTCATATCTATATGCACATATTTATGTGGAGTTTGTCCTATGTATTGGTGTTTCTAACTATGTGGTCCCAATGAGTTTGGGTACCGTTTAGTTTGTGTTGTTCTTCTAGGAACATTTGGAGATACATTGGATGCTCGGCTCACTCACAAGGAAGGTGTTGTCACCATGTGCATATTGGAGTCAAGCTAGGATGATCAATGAACTACTATCTAGCTTCAATTGGTATCTACTACATCCTTCCAATGATATCTCGGTAACAAGTATCTATTCATGCTTTCCTCTCTTGCATTCAACCTTGTGTAGGTTGCATCTTGGCATGATATTCATTTCATATCTTGTGATACTTGTTTCCTTTCTCAA
The DNA here is from genome assembly GCF_018294505.1 of Triticum aestivum. Taxonomy (NCBI): domain Eukaryota; kingdom Viridiplantae; phylum Streptophyta; class Magnoliopsida; order Poales; family Poaceae; genus Triticum; species Triticum aestivum. Next base: position 9,753,546 of record NC_057813.1, read on the forward strand.
AGCATCCCAACGATGATCTCTTGTTGCTAGTTGTGATGTCTTTGATGGATGTGTGATTGGAATTCATTTATATACAATAAGACCATATCTAGCCAAGTGCCATGCTTGCAAGCAAATATCTTATTGGTATATTTATGACTTCCTTGTGGATATATGGTTCCTTCGTGTTGTTAGCATTTCGGGTGTACATCCTTCTTTGTAGATATATATCATCATGATTTCGTCTACCTAGAACCTTATACACTTGAGAGAAATTACATCTCTAGTTGATTTCCTTTCCTTCACGTCCACCTTGTCTTTCTTATGTTATCTCTTTGGTGGCTCCGTGAAAGCATTTGCCTTGAGTGCGTGTCTTACTTCATTGCATCTTGATGCACTCTTTTGTGGTGAAGATCTTTTTCCTCTTGCTTGTCTTGATGAGGCCTTTGCCATCTTAATTGGCATCCCTCGTCTTGATGAGGCTTTCATCGTCTATCTTCACCATGGGTTGTCACAAGCATTGGTTCTTTATATGCTTATTAGTGAGCTTGTGAACCTATTTGCAAGTTGTGTGTGGGAATGACATGCCTTGCACCGTGTATCTGTTTCTTTCAGGACTATATTGATGCTTAATGCTCATCCGTACATTAGTCTTCTCAAGTGCATTGCCTTGACTCACACACATCGGTTTTGGTTGAGCCTATTCTTAAGTTGCCTCATTTACGTGTCGCTCAACCATGTGCTTGTTGCAAGCGCTAGGCTTTGTTTCCTATATGCTCACTTGCACTGGATGTGAGTTTCTATTGATTTTGGGGGAGCTATGATCCTATTTTGTGCACTTTGTATTCAAATACAAAAATTCTTATATGTGCACAAATCATGGGGAGCATCTCTGGTTTCTTTAGAACAATCCGTTGCTCATATCATAATTTCTTTATTCTTGTGGCACTAGGATCTTTGTTCTAGTTGGTTCAATTGATATCCGTTGATTGCTTGCTTCAATTGGTAACTTCTGATTGCTTGTGTCTCTCTTTGTTATGTCTTTGTGGCATATCTCTCTGTTGCAATCTTTGGGCCTCAATATAGTTTGTCTTCCTCCAAGTATTGACAGTTGGATATGTGTATTGCATTCCACTCTCTTGTTGAGAAATACACAATTTATGCAGGACCACAATTTATTTTCGCCTTCTAAGCTTTTCGCCCATTTTGGCAATCGATGCCAATGGGGGAGAAGTTTCAGAGAGTTTCCTGGAGAAGGTTTCAAAGTTTTCTCCTTGCTTTGGTTTTGTTCCTAAGTATTTGCATCTCATTCTCCTGCATCATTGGTTGTTGCATTGCATTGTGATGCATAATTCCTTATATAAACTCTCTTGAAAGTGTTTGTCATCAATTACCAAAATGGGAGAGATTGAAAGAACATGCGGTGCCCCCATGTTTGGTTTTGGTAATTGATGAAAATATCTATGGACTAATGGTTGTCTTGAGTTATATTTGAAGGATATGTCCATAGGCTTTTCTTGAAGTCCATGTGTTGGTTTCAAGGAGTTTATGAGTTGACCAAGGTGCTATTAAGGAATTATCCAAAGATTGGTCATACGAGTGTTGAGCTTATTGCAAGCATGTCTTGAAGAAGAAGGTTGTGTGATCATTCTTGTTTACCTTCAAGACATCATCCAAATGAAGAGAGTTGCAAAGATTCAAGGTTGATCAAGACTAAGTCAAGAGTGAATCAAGTTGATCAACTCACAAAGCGTAGAAGATGTACCGAGAGGGATCAAGTGATCCCATGGTATGGTAAGCATTGTCCATTGCACTTTGTGTACTAAACCATGGTCTATGTGAGAGTTCTATGTGGGGTTAGGTACGTATCCATGGGCTTGCATCAAGAGGAAGATATCATACAACCCATGGAAAGGATGACATCAAGTGGTGATCGCCATCAAGATTGCCATGTGCAAGTTCAAGTGGAGCATCACGAAGAGATCAAGTGCTTGAATCTTGCCATCCATTGTGGTGTCAATGGACTTGTGAAGATGAGCCGAAGAGTGGCCCACCCATAGTGGAGTATGGGGGAGCAATCAACTAGTATTTATCGAGCCAACGCAATCAAGAAAGGTGGTCCAAGTTGAGGGAGTCAAGATCGTCATCATCTAGCTCAAGTGGACCATGTGCAAGGCAAAGGTTTGCCCTTGATAGGTTTTCTATTTTACCGGTCTCATGGTAGTTGTGGGAGACCGGGTTATAGGATCGATTGCCGTACTATCAAGGGGGGCTCTCGATGAGTTGCTTGATCGTATTGTTCGTAGAGAGCTCAAACCAGTGCATCCTTGCATCATCTTTTTTTGGTTCTTGTTTGGTTCTTCTCCTTGTGAGATTTGGAGCTTATGGTCATTTTTATGACAATCTCGAGTTCATCGAAAACGGAGTTCACATGCATCTTCTATGATGTTTTCGATGTTGGAGGGTATGCCGGTTCTTCGCTGTTTTGGTGCTCTCGTCTTCCTCTATCCAACAAGCTTGAGTTTGCTCAATTTAGAGCTCATTTGCAGAAGTTATGGCAGTTCTGGTTTTCTTTGGAGTATACTTTGTTTTCGCGGAAGTGGCATGAGGATGGCGCCAGCGGTAGTACCGCTGGGCCGGAACGGCAGTACCGCTTATCGCCACAAGCGGTAGTACCGCTGTCCCACAGCGGTAGTACCGCCCATGGCCATAAGCGGTATTTCGACTCCGGTTTCGCGCTGGTACCGCCTCGACTCGAGACGTGGTTTTCTCGTGTTGGCTTCAGCGGCAGTAGTAGCGGCAGTAGGAGCGGTAGTACCGCTCGTGAGCGGTAGTACCGATGTGGTGAGCGGTAGTTCCGCTTATATGCGGTACTACCGCCCCAAGGTTCATGTTTTGTTGCTCGTTTTCCCTGCTTCTTTCGCCCGAGCGGTAGTACCGCTCGTGGAGCGGTAGTACCGCTCGTGTGCGGGCTGAGCACATAATGGTTGGATTTTCCCCCTCCTATAAAAGGGGGTCTTCTTCCCCATTGAACCTTATCTCTCTTGAGCTCGTGTTCTTCCCCCATTGTTGACCTTCTTCGAGCTTGCTAACTCTCAATCCCTCCATGGATTCTTGCTAGTTCTTGAGGGAAAAGAGAGAGGAGATCTAGATCCACATTTCCACCAATCACTTTCTCCTCTATGTGAGGGGAACCCATTGGATCTAGATCTTGGAGTTCTTCGGTTCTTCTTTTGTTCTTCCTCTCATTTTCCTCCCTAGCATTAGTTGCTTTGGTGGGATTTGGGAGAGAAGGACTTGGGCACTCCGTGTGCCCTTGCCATTGCATTTGGTGCATCAGTTTGAGTTCTCCTCGTGATACGTGGAAGTTACAAGTTGAGAAGCTTATTACTCTTGGGTGCTTGGTGCCCTTGAGCTTGTTCCTCTTGGGTGCTTGGGCGCCCTAGACGGTTGGTGGTGTTCGGAGCTCAATCATTGTGGTGTAAAGCTTCGGGCAAGCGTCGGGGTCTCCAATTAGGTCGTGGAGATCGCCCCGAGCAATTTGACGGGTTCCAGTGACCGCCCCCAAGGGTTGCCAAACACTACAAGAAATATGTCAACTTGTGACCACCACTATTGGTCACTGAAAGGTCACAAATTTCCATTTACGACCTTTTTGTGACCAAAAACAGAAGGTCAAAAGCTGGCGGTCGTAAACTGACTATAGCGACCTTTCTTCTGGAATGGTCAAAGACGTTTACGACCAAAATATTCCTACTGTAGCGTTTTGGTCACTAGCAACCTCCCCCAGGCCACGTAGGCATCCAACGTGGCAAGCTGATGTGGCACAAGATTCAGCCCGGTCCAATTCGATTTTCTACATGGGCCGAGCCCAACAATTCGGCCTTTTTACGGTATATTTTCTCTATTAATTTTCTCTAGCTACATGGGCCTGGCCCAACAATTTGGCCTTTTTATTTTCTAGGCATGGCCTTTTGCGGTCCATTTCATTTTTATTTTCGAGGGTTTTTTGTGGTCAAGTTTTTAGATGGGTCCCAATTGTCAGATTTTTCCTGGCAGTGGATCCACATCGCTTTTTAAGCAGTATATATCAAACAGAAAGAAGAAAAGAATATGAAAATCTTCAAATAACAACCAAAATAGGTTTATTACAATATATTCTATACAGAACAGAACATGTGAAACTCCATACACTTGTTCACATCACAAAAACCAGTTTAACCTACAAATATTGCATGCCCAGGAACTTAAAACTTCACATACATAACCATACAATATTCCACACAATCACAAATATTGCGATTGAAAAATAAAACGCTCTGCCAAGTTAATTAAGGCTAGCTACTCTTGGATTGGTGTAGCATCCGTCTTCTCTGATTCTGCTGCAGTCTCCTGTTAAACAGAATAACAACAAATCGAGTTAATAAACAAGCTTGAAGCACTGTCGGAAACAAAAGCATAAAAAGAAACTAATGTCTCAGGTATAATCATAGGATAAATCTGTGTTGAAGCACTGTGTTTAGATGTATTTTAATTAATTTCAAATGTGTAATGTAAGGTGTTGTGGATCAGTGTATAAGAACAGCAGTTTGTAAATAACAGGAACAACTTGGTATTACACACAAAGCACTATACAGATTTTAGCTTTTCTATCCAAGTACAAATAGCAAAATGGAACATAGGCAAGTTGATTATATTTGACAGAGCTAGCACATAGATACAAAATAATAATGTTTGATACAGAAATTAGTAATATGGGAATCAGTAAGGTCCTCTCTTAGTGCTATGGGGATTAAGAGCATGCACACGAAAAGCTAATTGGCAAAAAAACTTGCTGGTCTTATACAGCTCAGTTATATATGCACGACTCACAGCTCATGACATGATACTAAGAGAGAACATCATAGAGACTCAAGCAGATCCTAATATAGGGACACAATAGTGTATTACAACACTGTCCGGATATAAAAACTGAGTAACCAGCAAGCAATGAGATTGAGAACAAATCAGTTGGGGTTCTTAACTTTCAGTATGCAGTATGATGTTTGCTGTTCCAATGTCTGCAGCAGTGGAGAACTTGACACCCTCCTTGGTGACAGAGATAATAATTGCAACGCACACAAGCCGCCGTCAGACTGGTAGAAACTAGTATTCAGCATATTTCTTTTACAGGAAATAGAGACGACAAGTGCAGCAGATTTCTTTTACAGGAAACTGGTATTCAGCATACCAGTGTCGCCAATGCTGCTGAGATCCTTGCAGATCCTCTTCGGCCTCCACCGATGCCAAAACTTCGGCCTCTTCTCGAACAGCAGGTTCACCACCTTGTCCTGCAACCACACACCAACGCAACCCAGTCAAATCACACGCGCCAGGACCGGGAGATTCCAAGCAGGTGTTATTTCTGCCATTTATTAATTACACATGCAACAACAACATGGACATGATACCAATTACCTACCAAGACACAGAAAGTCATTCACTACAAACAATAAACAGAAAATACAGCAGAGAGAGTGTGTCTTTCACCAGATGTGGTGGTCGCTGCTGGAATTACATAGTTCAATACAGACAAGGCAGCTTAATACAAGATAAGATAAAAAATAAGCCACATATTTTCTGCTAGCAAACAATAGATTGAAACCAAGCCATGGCAGCGAATACAGGAACTAAGTTATAATGACACTGGTCCTTTAATGTTTTACTCTATCTGGCCATAAGGACTGAAAGTTCAAGAGAACTACTTGGATGTTATAATAGTTTCAATGCGTTTAAATGACAGTGTAACAAAAGCCAGAAATGCCTCGACCATCGTGGTATCGCAGACCACGTAGGCAAGAAAGGGGAGGGACCAAAAAACTCACCTAAACCACTCATGCCGCATCCAGCACCGCTGGCACCACCTATTCCTGCTCAAATAGAGTAATGTCATGGGACAGTGACTTATCAATAATAGCATTTCAGGAAAATAGGAGGTTTACATGATAGTATGTAATGGGACAGTGACCTATCAATCACATAACACAGTCCAACAGAAACATATCTATTTGCCCCTAAACTAAACCAAGATAGTATGTATTGCAGATAAAACAAACCTATAGCATCCATGGTACTAAGAAGAGCAGTAGGTCAGCCTCCTACACACCCAACCTACAACAGTTGCGGCTACACCCAGACTACATCAACAGTTCTACCAATAGCAACAGATTGAGTCAATTGTCTCACCCACAGCAGCTCACCAGGAGTGAAGTTGAGGAGGACCTGGGCAGGAGCAGCTGGATGCAGGTCATGGGCGTGGTCGGGGAAGGACACAGGTCGTCCGAGGATCCCGTCGACGCTGTCGCCGTCTTGGTTGCTGGAGAGTTGTGGTCGTGGCTATGTCCACATGCCTGTATCGAGCCTGCAGCCATCATACATACATTCAGTTTATTCAGCATAATCCTACTGTCATTAGTACTTGAGCTTCAACCTGAGACAAGTAAATTAATTAATTCAACCACCAGACAACCGTTTGATGCATTCATTCAGCCAGAACAGAATAGGAAATGGAGATATGCTTGTTAAGGCATGTCAACCTGGGCCTAGTAGTAAGTAAACAACCAACAGACAAGGTGTTGATTCAGCCGGTGTAGACTATGAAACGGAAATGGAGTACTACTTGTTAAGGCAAGTCAACCTTGAAAAAGATAAGTCATCAGCGCTCACCGGCGCACGTACATCAGTCAAGACAAGTCACATGTTGGCCCACAAAGCCTATGTTTAACAATCCTGGTGAAATACTATCATGGGAAGAAAAACTGTAGGTAAATGGAACACATGAGGCTTCGTTCTTTACACGGACACTGACAAAAGCACATACGCATGAACAACATTCAGAGTGCGCTAACGAACTAGGAGTACTTAAGAAAGACAATGCAATCTTTCATGTCTAAGTCTAAGTTCTTTACACGTACGCTGACAAAGAAAACACATCATGAAAAACATTCAGAGTGCGCTAATGAACGAGGAGTGCTCGACTTGGACGCTTCCATCAAATGGTCAAAACAGGGAACGAACGCGAGCATGCACAATCCATGGGTTATACCTCGGGTGCCGTCGCAGAAGGCCTTGGCGACGCTCTTGGGCGACCTGCGCAGCCCCTCTCGGCGGTCGTCATCGCCGATCCCCACCAGCAGCGCGCGCACCGTCAGCTCCATGGTGTCCCCCGTCGCCTTTCCGCCGCCGAGCTCCACCTGAAGATCCTCCTCCTCATCGTCGTCGCACACGCACGCGGCGATAGTGGCGAGGTGGGCCTCCTCGAGCGCTCCCATGGCGGCAAACGGTGTCCTCCACGCGCACCCACCTAGTGCTGGATCTGGCCGCTGGTGCTGGATCTGGCCGCTGCTGGATCTCGCCATGGCTGTGCGGTGCGGCTATGTTTAGGGCGCGAGCGAGGAGGGTCCGACCACGGCCCTGGGAGAGGAGGGGAGGGGAGAGGTCGCCGGTGGCCGGGGTTGGTGGAGAGGATGGAGGTCAGCGGCGGCGGGTTGGGTGGGTGGGCTGGGAATCGAGAGAGACAGAGGAGGAGCGGCGCTCTCCTCGCCTCTGGTGGGTTTCTAGCCACTTGAGGGGGGAGGCGTGGAGACTCGGGCTCCTCGCCGTCGACGCAGGGGTGGAGGCCGGCCATGGTGCGGGGGTAGGGTCGGCTAGGGTTTTGGCCAAAGGGGACGGCAGCGGCTAAGGGTGCGGGAGAGAAGGTGGAGAAGTGGGGGCGTGGGGGGCGTGGGGGTGGTTGTGTTAGGGCTAGGTGGGTGAGAGGGTGAGGGGGCGAGGACTACCGTTGGATCCAGGAGCATCCAACGGTGCTTGATGCATGATCCACGTGAGATGGCTATGGCCCAATCAGAACGCAGCACGCGTGTATGACGTTATGACCATCTAGTATTGGATGTTATGACCATATAAAATTGGTCGTGGTCAAATAAAAATAAAGTGCAAAATCATGTCAGCATTTTATTTTTTATGTTTTGAGTGTCCAAAATGAATTTTTTTTGTGAAGAAGCTATCAAATATTTACACGAGGTGCATCTAGCAATGACAAACAATGTTGTCTAAGAGAGTTTTCATTTTTCTTTGCACGGAAAAACCATTTTCCATTTTTCGATTGCCCCAAATGAGGTTTTTTTTGTGAAGGACCTACCAAATAATTGTTGCAAAATTGGACAAAATAATTTTTCTAAAATACTAGGCCATATTTAATGCACAATTGACCAAATGGTTGGGTGTAAAAAGTTTTGATCCACCTCTCGTGAAAAAGACAAATTTCCATCTATTCAGCTGGAAGCGGGTCAAATTTGAACTGTAGTTGCCTCGTAGTTTGCTCTTTATTTTTTCCAAAAATCATTTCTAGGTACATAAGTATCTATTTAATCATAAAAACATCAAAAAAAATCCAAGATTCAACCACTAGCTAGGAACGGTCATTCCCGCCGTTTTGACCGCATTTTGAAACGGGCATAAAAAATTCCAAAAAATCAAATAATTGGGAAACCTTCGCATTGTGTCATCATATGTGGTCAAGTTCCTAGGAAAAATAACAAACTTGTAATACGGCAATTATTATAAAAAAGTGTTCTCAGAAACGAGCGATCATGTGTGGAGATCAATGGCTTTCAAGCCAAATGATCAATCTTATGGCCACATTCATGGCATAGTTGGTTCAAATGATCTCATATTATGCACAACAGTGCATATTGGAATGGCAAACAATGTTGTCTAAGGAAGTTTTCATTTTCGTTGGACGAAAAAACCATTTTCCATTTTTCGATTGCCCCAAAGGAGGTTTTTTTGTGAAGGAACTACCAAATAATTGTTGCAAAATTGGACCAAATCATTTTTCTAAAATACTAGGCCATATTTAATGCACAATTGACTAAATGGTTGGGTGTAAAAAGTTTTGATCCACCTCTCGTGAAAAAGACAAATTTCCGTCTATTCAGCTGGAAGCGGGTCAAATTTGAACTGTAGTTGCCTCGTAGTTTGCTCTTTATTTTTTCCAAAAATTATTTCTAGGTACATAAGTATCTATTTAATCATAGAAACATCAAAAAAATCCAAGATTCAACCACTAGCTAGGAACGGTCATTCCCGTCGTTTTGACCGCATTTTGAAACGGGCATGAAAAATTCCAAAAAAAATCAAATAATTGGGAAACCTTCGCATTGTGTCATCATATGTGGTCAAGTTCCTAGGAAAAATAACAAACTTGTAATACGGCAATTATTATAAAAAAGTGTTCTCAGAAACAAGCGATCATGTGTGGAGATCAATGGCTTTCAAGCCAAATGATCAATCTTATGGCCACATTCATGGCATAGTTGGTTCAAATGATCTCATATTATGCACAACAGTGCATATTGGAATGGCAAACAATGTTGTCTAAGGAAGTTTTCATTTTTGTTGGACGAAAAAACCATTTTCCATTTTTCGATTGCCCCAAAGGAGGTTTTTTTGTGAAGGAACTACCAAATAATTGTTGCAAAATTGGACCAAATCATTTTTCTAAAATACTAGGCCATATTTAATGCACAATCGACCAAATGGTTGGGTGTAAAAAGTTTTGATCCACCTCTCGTGAAAAAGACAAATTTCCGTCTATTCAGCTGGAAGCGGGTCAAATTTGAACTGTAGTTGCCTCGTAGTTTGCTCTTTATTTTTTCCAAAAATTATTTCTAGGTACATAAGTATCTATTTAATCATAGAAACATCAAAAAAAATCCAGGATTCAACCAGTAGCTAGGAACGGTCATTCCCGTCGTTTTGACCGCATTTTGAAACGGGCATGAAAAATTCCAAAAAAATCAAATAATTGGGAAACCTTCGCATTGTGTCATCATATGTGGTCAAGTTCCTAGGAAAAATAACAAACTTGTAATACGGCAATTATTATAAAAAAGTGTTCTCAGAAACGAGCGATCATGTGTGGAGATCAATGGCTTTCAAGCCAAATGATCAATCTTATGGCCACATTCATGGCATAGTTGGTTCAAATGATCTCATATTATGCACAACAGTGCATATTGGAATGGCAAACAATGTTGTCTAAGGAAGTTTTCATTTTCGTTGGACGAAAAAACCATTTTCCATTTTTCGATTGCCCCAAAGGAGGTTTTTTGTGAAGGAACTACCAAATAATTGTTGCAAAATTGGACCAAATCATTTTTCTAAAATACTAGGCCATATTTAATGCACAATCGACCAAATGGTTGGGTGTAAAAAGTTTTGATCCACCTCTCGTGAAAAAGACAAATTTCCGTCTATTCAGCTGGAAGCGGGTCAAATTTGAACTGTAGTTGCCTCGTAGTTTGCTCTTTATTTTTTCCAAAAATTATTTCTAGGTACATAAGTATCTATTTAATCATAGAAACATCAAAAAATTCCAAGATTCAACCACTAGCTAGGAACGGTCATTCCCGTCGTTTTGACCGCATTTTGAAACGGGCATGAAAAATTCCAAAAAAATCAAATAATTGGGAAACCTTCGCATTGTGTCATCATATGTGGTCAAGTTCCTAGGAAAAATAACAAACTTGTAATACGGCAATTATTATAAAAAAGTGTTCTCAGAAACAAGCGATCATGTGTGGAGATCAATGGCTTTCAAGCCAAAATGATCAATCTTATGGCCACATTCATGGCATAGTTGGTTCAAATGATCTCATATTATGCACAACAGTGCATATTGGAATGGCAAACAATGTTGTCTAAGGAAGTTTTCATTTTTGTTGGACGAAAAAACCATTTTCCATTTTTCGATTGCCCCAAAGGAGGTTTTTTTGTGAAGGAACTACCAAATAATTGTTGCAAAATTGGACCAAATCATTTTTCTAAAATACTAGGCCATATTTAATGCACAATTGACCAAATGGTTGGGTGTAAAAAGTTTTGATCCACCTCTCGTGAAAAAGACAAATTTCCGTCTATTCAGTTGGAAGCGGGTCAAATTTGAACTGTAGTTGCCTCGTAGTTTGCTCTTTATTTTTTCCAAAAATTATTTCTAGGTACATAAGTATCTATTTAATCATAGAAACATCAAAAAAATCCAAGATTCAACCACTAGCTAGGAATGGTCATTCCCGTCGTTTTGACCGCATTTTGAAACGGGCATGAAAAATTCCAAAAAATCAAATAATTGGGAAACCTTCGCATTGTGTCATCATATGTGGTCAAGTTCCTAGGAAAAATAACTAACTTGTAATACGGCAATTATTATAAAAAAGTGTTCTCAGAAACGAGCTATCATGTGTGGAGATCAATGGCTTTCAAGCCAAATGATCAATCTTATGGCCACATTCATGGCATAGTTGGTTCAAATGATCTCATATTGTGCACAAGAGTGCATATTGGAATGGCAAACAATGTTTCCTAAGAGAGTTTTCATTTTCGTTGGACGAAAAAACCATTTCCATTTTTCGAGTGCCCGAAAGGAGGTTTTTTTGTGAAGGACCTACCAAATAATTGTTGCAAAATTGGACCAAATCATTTTTATAAAATACTAGGCCATATTTAATGCACAATTGACCAAATGGTTGGGTGTAAAAAGTTTTGATCCACCTCTCGTGAAAAAGACAAATTTCCGTCTATTCAGTTGGAAGCGGGTCAAATTTGAACTGTAGTTGCCTCGTAGTTTGCTATTTATTTTTTTCCAAAAATCATTTCTAGGTACATAAGTATCTATTTAATCATATAAACATCAAAAAACTTCCAAGATTCAACCACTAGCTAGGAACGGTCATTCCCGCCGTTTTGACCGCATTTTGAAACGGGCATAAAAAATTCCAAAAAAATCAAATAATTGGGAAACCTTCGCATTGTGTCATTATATGTGGCCAAGTTCCCAGGAAAAATAATAAAATTGTAATACGGTAATTATTTTAAAAAAGTGTTCTCAGAAATGAGCTATGAAGTGTGAAGATTCATGGCTTTCAAGCCAAATGATCAATCTTATGGCCACATTCATGGCATAGTTTGTTCAAATGATCTCATATTGTGCACAAGGGTGCATACTGGAATGGCAAACAATGTTGCCTAAGGAAGTTTTCATTTTTGTTGGACGAGAAAACCATTTTCCATTTTTCGAGTGCCCGAAAGGAGGTTTTTTTGTGAAGGAACTACCAAATAATTGTTGCAAAATTGGACCAAATCATTTTTATAAAATACTAGGCCATATTTAATGCACAATTGACAAAATGGTTGGGTGTAAAAAAATTTGATCCACCTCTCGTGAAAAAGACAAATTTCCGCCGATTCAGTTGGAAGCGGGTCAAATTTGAACTGCAGCTGCCTCATAGTTTGCTATTTATTTTTTCCAAAAATCATCTCTAGTTACATAAGGACCTATTTAATCATAAATACATGGTTTGGTGGCAATACGTTGAGGTTTGGGCGGTGGCCGAGGGCCCCAACTCTAGAGCGCGTAAACTCGCACGCCCGCCGCGTGGTCACCTTGTGACCGTGGCATTGCCATGTGTTCTGGGTGGCCTAGGCATGTCTAGTGGGTTGGGCACTCCCCATGTTGGTGCTAGGAAGAAAATTACAGCATAAGATTCTCACGAGGAGACCGATCGATGCTCAAACATGAATTAGCAGCCAAGTGTTTGATTAGCGGTACGGGAAATGTACATGGCTAATGGGCGTGAGTTTTGGCTGAGGATGATCAGTTACTAAGAAGACCGTTTTCACAAATTTTCAACTCAAAAGGAGGAGCCTAGGTGGTACTTTCTTTGCAAACTACCACACTGGACATAACTACGAATGTTGAAGCTCGGCTCAAAATAATGAATGTATTGAGCTAGCATTTGGTGGAGGATGGTTATTTGGGCATAGGAAAGCACTGTAGAAAATGGATACTATTTGGACATGCCAAAGTGGTACTTCCTTCACAAACTGTTGTTCTGAACAGAATAGGAAAATGAATATTTTTGAATTATTTTTGAACTAGGCAAGGAAGGTTTTTGCATATTTGACGAAGATATGACCCAAAGAATTTATGAGATTTTTTTGGGAATTTTGGGAATGACAGAAATGTAGGTTGCTTCACAACCTAGGGCAAAAACTGCCACATGGACATGACACATGGGCAAAACTGTTGAGGTGGCGCCTATTCATAGCAACCCACCACAATTTAAAAGGCTATGACCATCTATATTGGTCGTTAACAACTAGAAATAAGGCAGCGGACTAGCGCTGTTTGCTTTATGACCATTTCGTGTAAGGAAATGACGACCTTTCTGACCAAAATGGTCGCAATGGTTTAGGGTTTGGAGCCCCCCGAACAGCTTTTGACCAATTGGTCTAAAATGGTCATAAATTTATGACCAATTCTTCGAGGGTCACTGACATAAGGTCATAAGTTGACATATTTCTTGTAGTGAAAGTGTAAGGGTTCGGTGACCGCCCCCAAGGGTTGCCTTTTGTACTGGTTCGGTGACCGCCCTCAAGGGTCCCTTAGTGGAATCACGACATCTTGCATTGTGCGAGGGCGTGAGGAGATTACGGTGGCCCTAGTGGATTCTTGGGGAGCATTGTGCCTCCACACCGCTCCAAACGGAGATTAGCATCCGCAAGGGTGTGAACTTCGGGATACATCGTCGTCTCCGCGTGCCTCGGTTATCTCTTACCCGAGCCCTTTACTTATGCACTTTACTTTGTGATAGCCATATTGTTCTTTGTCATATATCTTGCTATCACATAGTTGCTTATCTTGCTTAGCATAAGTTGTTGGTGCACATAGGTGAGCCTAGTTGTTTTAGGTTTTGTGCTTGACAAATTGACCGCTAGGTTTATTACACATTTGTTCAAGCCTAAACTATAATTATTTTAAAGCGCCTATTCACCCCCCTCTAGGCGACATCCTCGATCTTTCATCAGCATTCTCAAAAGCTTTAGTTCTAGCAAGTTATTCATCAAGAAATTCACCTAGTGGCACATTATCATCAAGTAAGGTACTAGCATCATCATGAGTAGCATTCCTAGCAGAAGTAGCATCATCAATAACGTGCGACATATCAGAATTGATAGCATGTGGTGTTGTTGCAAGTTTACTTATAACAGGAGGTGAATCAAGTGCAGAGCTAGATGGCAGTTCCTTACCTCCCCTCATCTTAGAGGGAAAAATATTAGTCTAGCGTCCTTCAGATTCTTCATAGTGATAATTTGATAATAGTCCCAAGTGACTCAACAAATATAGCTCGGCAACAGCGCCAGAAAAAGGTCTTGATAACCCACAAGTATAGGGGATCGCAACAGTTTTTGAGGGTAGAATATTCAACCCAAATTTATTGATTCGACACAAGGGGAGCCAAAGAATATTTGCAAGTATTATCAGTTGAGTTGTCAATTCGACCACACCTGGTGATTAATTATCTGCAACAAAGTGATCAGTAGCAAAGTAATATGATAGTTTTGATAGTAGTAGAAACAACAATAGTAATAGTAACAATAGCAGTAGCAACTTAGCAAGAACAATATAAGAGAAGTTCGTAGGCATTGGATCAGTGAATTTGTTGGATGATATTCATCATATAACTGCCATAACCTAGGGTGATACATCACTAGCTCCAGCTCATAAATATAATGTAGGCATGTATTCCGTAAATAGTAATACATGCTTATGGAAAGAACTTGCATGACATCTTTTGTCCTACCCTCCCGTGGTAGCGGGGTCCTATTGGAAACTAAGGGATATTAAGGCCTCCTTTTAATAGAGAACCAGAACAAAGCATTAACACACAGTGAATACATGAACTCCTCAAACTACGGTCATCACCAGGAAGTGTCCCGACTTCTGTCACTCTGGGTTTGCCAGATCATAACACATAGTAGGTGACTATAACTTGCAAGATTGGATCTAGAACATAGATATAATGGTGATAACATAAACGGTTCAGTTCTGAAATCATGGCACCCCGGCCCAAAGTGACAAGCATTAAGCATGGCAAAGTCATAGCAACATCAATCTCAGAACATAATGGATACTAGGGATAAAGCCCTAACAAAACTAACTCGATTACATGATGAATCTCATCCAACTCCTCACCGACCAGCAAGCCTACGAAGGAATTACTCACTCCCGGTGGGGAGCATCATGGAATTGGCGATGGAGAAGAGTTGGTGATGACGAAGATCGAAGATCCTCCTCTCCGGAGCCCCAAACGGACTCCAGATCTGCCCTCCCGATGAAGAATAGGAGGTGGCGGCGGCTCCTTCTCATGAAACACGATAATTCTTTCTCCCTGATTTTTTTCTCCAAATATGTGATTTTATAGTATCAGGGTTGGAGTCTACGGGGCCACCAGGTGGGGACAACCCACCTGGGCACGCCTGGAGGGGGGGGGTGCCCTGGTGGGTTGTGCCCACCCAGGTTCCCCCCTTCGGTGGTTCTTGGCTCTAGAAATTCTATTTTATTATATAAAAAATTCCTTGCAAAGTTTTATTCCAATCCGAGAACTTTTATTTCTGCACAAAAAACAACACCATGGTAGTTCTGCTGAAAATAGCGTTAGTCCGGGTTAGTTTCATTCAAATCATGCAAATTAGACTCCAAACAAGAGGAAAAGCGTCAGGAAAAGTAGATACGACGGAGACATATCAACTCCCCCAAGCTTAAACCTTAGCTTGTCCTCAAGCAATTCAATTGATAAACTGAAAGTGAAAAAGAAAAACTTGTACGAACTCTTTTGCTCTTTTTACATAAATAAGCTTAATTAGCACCCAGGTTTTCAACAAATATTCTAACTAACCATGTCGACAGTAACTCTTAAAAATTACATTAACTCATATCAATGGCATAATCAACTAGCGAGCAATAATAAGATATCTCATACTACAACACTTTGTCAAAACAACCATGATATAATATGACAATAGTGGTATCTCGCTAGTCCTTTCTGAGACCGCAAAACATAAATGCAGAGCACCTCCAAAGTTCAAGCAGCGACTAAACATTGTAATTCATGGTAGAAAAGATTCAGTCATGATGCACCCAACATTAGCTACACACAATGCATGAGGATGAAAATAGTGCTCTCAGGTTCTAACACTTATTTGAGAAGGTGATGACACAACATAAAGTAAATAGATAGTCCTTTCGCAGATGGAAGCAGTGATTTGCAGAGGTGCTAGAGCTCAAGTTTTTAAAACAGAGCTAAATGAAATTTTGAGAAATGCACCCTTCTTGTTTACTTCGCGACCATTAGTTATTGGCATCTTCCATGCTAAACACATTAGTGGCGGTTCCCAAGCGATAAAAGTAAAGGTTTACTCCCCCTCCACCAACAATCACACTCCACGGATTATCCGAAACAACGGGTGCCATCCATACCAACAACAGTCCTGGGGGAGTTTTGTTTAATTATTTTTTATTTGAGTTTGGGACTAGGAATCCTGATTACCACCCCTCTCGTGCAAGGACGAGTGAATAAACACTCATCATGAGAATAACCCGTTTAGCATGGAAAATACTGACTACCTCCTGTCGCTCTATGAACAATCTAGGCACACAAAAAGGATATTTATTTGAAGTTTTTAGAGGTGGCACATGCAAATTTACTTAGGACGGCAGGGTAATACCGCATATAGGTAGGTATGGTGGACTCATCTGGAATAACTTGGGTTTCAGGGTTTTGATGCACAAGCAGAAATCCCACTTTGTACAAGCCAAGGCTAGCAATTAGACTGAGAAGCGGCCAGCTAGAGAGGGAAAATGGTCATGAACATGCATTATGCATAACTAACATTGGGTACTAGCATAAGTAGGATATGAACACCATGAACATAAATATCATAGAGGCTATGTTGGTTTTGATTCAACTACATGCATGAACATGTGCCAAGTCAAGCCACTCAAACATTCAGAGGAGGATAGCATATCATCATACTACATCACAATCATTTTAATGCAATGTCGACATCTAAGATAAATCATTATCCACTCCTAGCTACTTAAGCATGGCATGAGAAACTATAATCTCTAATTTTCATTGCAAACATGTTTGATCATAATAACCTGAATCATGGATACTAGGTTAAACATATTTACAAAAACAGAACAAGTTGAGTTCATACCCATTTCTCTCTTCCACAACCAGTTCATCAAATATCGCATTATTGCCTTTCACTTGCACGAATGAACGGTATGAAAATAATAATAGTGCAACAGTGTCGTGGACTAAGTTGGAATCTGCAAACATTTTATTCAAAAAGAAGAAAACAAGGTAATATGGGTTCTCTGTTAGATCAACAATAATGCATATAAGAGCCACTCAACATTTTCATCGCGGTCTTCTCCTCGGTACGACTCAACAAAAGGATAAGAAATTCAGAGAAACGCACTAAAATATTTTTGGAGTTTTTGGTTTTTATCTAGAAGTAAACAAATTAAAGAAAGAAAAACAAAAACGAGAAAAACTATTTACACGGGAGGGCTCCCAACAAGCAAAAGAAGTGCCAGGAAATCTTTTTTGGGTTTTCTTTTCAAATACTACAACTAATTACACTAGAAAGAAAAATCAAAAAGAAGGAGGAAATATTTTTTTGTATTTCTCAAAGTTTTTCAAACACACAAGAATGAAGGCGAGAAAATAAATCTAGCATGGATAAAGTGTTGACACCAATAACTGGAATGAAATGTGTGAACATGAAAGTAATGTCGGTGGAAATACGTACTCCCCCATGCTTTGGATTTTGGCCTAACTTGGTAATCTCCATCAGTAGACTACATAATGGTCGGAGTGATAGCTCACAGAGGCTCGGGGTGCAGACACCTCAGCTCGCCATGCAGCCACAACCGCTACATTATGTGCTCGGGCCACGCTCTCAAGAACATAATATCTTCCCTTGCTGTGAACATCAAAGAGAGCAGGTGGAGGCAAAAGGTGTCCACAATGGACCTTTTAGTAAACAACATGTTATAAGTAAAATTATGGGGTTCACCACTAAGGATCTTAGGACGTTTCATAGCATCGAAGTCAAGGTACTGCGTTGGTAGGATGGGGTCATAAGGCCAAGGTGAAACACCAAGCTCTCTTGCTAAGCGTGTGGCATAAATTCCACCATTAAAATATCAACTACCAGCATTGTGTTGCAATCTACGTGCCACTATTGCTCCAAGGTTATAAATTTTGTCACCGGTGAGAGCGGTGCAGATAAGGCTCAGATCTGGAGCATAAAGTGTACTACAATCTTGTTTGCCTACAATGCATTTTCCATTAAATAGTGCAAAGTATTGGATTGAGGGAAAATGAATGCTCTTTATTCTACCTTGTGTCACTCCTCTAGTCTCACCATAGCAAAGTCTAGTCAAGAATATCTCAAACTCCGACCTTGATGGTTCATCCAATGAACCCCAAAATGGAATTTTGCAGCGATTAGAAAATGTCTCTAGAGGTATAGTAAATGAATTGTCATATAGTTTAAATGATACTCTGGACTCAAGAGGATGGCATTTAAATTCTTCCGTAAATGATTCAGTGAGGCTGAGGTGTTGGTTGCACTTATATGCAATGTAGGGACCGAGCTCGACATTGTGAACATATTGCTGAAATTCTTCTTTAATGCCCAGACGCACCATATAATCGTTGCATGGCCACAAACATGATTTGGTGGAGGTATCTCGAATGGAATTTTCACTTGGTTCAACCTAGGACCCATGAATGGAGTAGTTACTAGAAGATGCCTCCGAGGATCTCTGCCTCGAAGAACTCCTTCCAAAGAGGTTCATCATATTCGCGTACAATTTTCTGAAAAATTTTGGGTCGCAATTTTTTGTCAACAAAACTTTATAAGAATGATAGCAACTACTCATAGGGATCCATAGAGGCCACATCAAGCATTAAAACTACTTAGAACTCTAAGAATTTAACATGCAAGCCCATCTACAACAGCACCAAGAGTAACGGATTATTCAAAATATAAACCACTAAAGCAAAAACTAATTGGACCAATGGAGGAGGCACATACCAAGCAACAATCGCCCGAAATAGTTTCGAAAATGGAGCTTCGAGCAAGGAGATCAAAATCCGCGGGTTTGAGAGTAAGAACACGAGAGAGAGAGAGAGCAATGCTGATTGTTTTCTGGAGGTAGGTGGTGATATGGGATGAAGGGATAAGTGAGGGGGCACACATGGGGACCACAACCCACCAGGGCGCGCCTGGGGGTGCTGGCGCGCTCAGGTGGGTTGTGCCGACCTGGAGCACCTGCCTCTGATATTATTTACACTAAAAATTCTAAAATATTAAAAAAATAGCATTAAATTTTCAAGGTATTCTGAGAACTTTTATTTTTGGGTCATTTTTTATTGCACGGAAAACTCAGAAAATAGACAAAACATGACATTTTAATTTATTTAACTAATAAAAATAGAAAACAAAAGGTAGGGACAGAAGGTATTGCTTCCTCAATTCATCAACTTCATACTTCTCAAAAATGATCCATTAATAAGGTGGATCAAGTCTTATTAAGAACCACTTCCGATTAGCATGAAACTGAAGAACTTTCGTGAAACACTAAGTTAACACAACGGGGATATGAATGTCCCCAACAATAAGCATTTGATATTTCTTTTTCTAGTAGGTAGAGGTAGTTGAAAACTTACAATAGTGATTGCTAGAGATTTTTCAATAACATTAATACCATTCACCTGGAATTGTTTCTTCAGAAAGTGCACCGTATGCTCATTACCATTGATATGAAAAGTGACCTTGCTTTTATTGTAATCAATAACAGCTCATGCAGTATTCAAGAAGGGTCTAGTGAGGATAATCGACATGTTGCGTCCTTGGGCATCTTAAGTACAACAAAGTCAGTTAAGATAGTAATGTTTGCAACAACAACGGGCACATCCTCACAAATACCGATAGGTATGGCAGTTGATTTAGGTGGAAAGGGCATAGGTTTTTGAACCCATGGTTCTCTTTCCTTACCGTGTTTTCTAGCAACAAAGTCTCTTTTATCATATCTTTTATTCTTGGGTTGTGGGTTATCAAGATCAACAATTGGTTCTGTTTCAACATCATTATATGGTTCTTTATTATTTGTTGGAGTGTCTTCATGAATGTCATCATTATCTTTTTCATCATCAGAAGGTGAGTGTTCATTTCCATATTGAGTTTCAGCATCATAGATAGAGACTTCATTATCATTATCAAGAGGTTTTTCTACTTCAGGTTCACTAGAGGCATGCAAAGTCCTATCATTTTTCTTCTTCTTTTCCTTTTTAGAAGGACTAGGTGCATCAATGTTAACTCTTTGAGAGTCTTGTTCAATTCTTTTTGGGTGTCCCTCAGGATAAAGTGGTTCCTGAGTCATTCTACCTCCTCTAGTCATTACTCTAACAACATGATCATTGATATTATTATTCATTTCATCTAACAACTCTCTTTGAGATTTAGCAACTTGTTCTAACTGAGTTTGAACCATCGAGGCATGCTTTCCTAGACCTCTAACATCATTGGAGAGTCTAAATAGCAAGTCACTCAAGCGAGCAATCATATCAGAATTGTATTTCAATTGTTTCATAACATTTGTACTGAAATGATCTTGCTTTCTAATGTAACTAGCAGTGTGACCCGCGCAATTGCGCGGCTAGATTTAATGCATATTTTCTACCGAGATTTCTTTATCTAGAAGACAATTAGTAAATTATCATTCAAAATGTGACCAATATACATCCTTTGTGGAAACATAGTTGTGCTTTGCAAAAAGTAACTATTTTTGGTGCAAGACTCATAGCATTGGGACATTCAGCTTATTGTGTAACTCATGTCTTGGACTTATCTCTTCTACCCTCCCTCTTCTTTTGGCATCTACATGTGCACTAATAAATTTTGGAGGAATAGTTTACTCAAGATTAAATTGAAGAATGAAAGCTCAAGCTTGAAGTTACTCAATGTATTGATCGAATCGCTTTGTCATCGGCTATATATAGTTGGTGTTTATCGCCAATAGAATATCATGGCCTTACAATAATTCCATGGAAGTTCATCTTACTCTAATTGGCTTTCCAAAAGTTGAATATTATATATCGCTCCTTCCCATCTTGATTCGTCTGTCTCCATGCATTGTTTTTCTTAATCATGTCTTGTGTTCTTTATGTTTTCTTATATTTTATGAGCAGAAACAAAATTTCTTATTATATACCTAACATTGTTTGTTGCGTGAAACTATTTTTGTGGCTTAAATTTTCTTAAACGCCCTCTTAATTACTCCCATTATAGCTTATCTTTACGACAATGTGTGCATTATTTTCCCCATTATTTTTCAGGAATT
This sequence comes from Triticum aestivum, assembly GCF_018294505.1. Taxonomy (NCBI): domain Eukaryota; kingdom Viridiplantae; phylum Streptophyta; class Magnoliopsida; order Poales; family Poaceae; genus Triticum; species Triticum aestivum. The sequence continues at coordinate 9,774,829 of NC_057813.1, forward strand.
GAACCTAACTTATTTGGGTTGAGTGGATGTATAACCTAATTTCATGGTCTTTTATAAAATATTTTCAGAATTTTTAGCTATTAAAGGTAGTTTTGTTGCTAAAGTGCATCAAAATAAAATTACTAATTTTATATTTTACTTTTTATTCAAATTTATGTTAAAAATATAGTTTGTATTTTTTTATCTATGCAGTGAGGGCTATGTCCTGTCAATCATGAAGCTCCGTGATTCTGGTCGATAGAAAACTCTTCCTGATTTTGTGCGTGTGGTGGTTTCCATACTATGTGCGCCTATACTGAATGTGGTGTTTTTGTAGAAATCATTATACCTACTATCAATTTTGAAATAGATATGTATTACTTATCTATACATAAAAGTTGATTGTATCTACCTCTGTCAAAGCTCCCCTTTTTGACTATGTGCATGTGTTTTCTCTATTCCACTTGCCCACACATAGAGCTTAATTATCAGCAGGTGATCCTAGCTTATTTGGTTGGATAAGTGAATATAATGTTTTTCTGTACTGGGATGTGCAATCTAATTGCTTGGTTTTATATAACTATATTCTAAAAATAATCTATTGGTAGTTGAAAATCAAATTTCTAACTTTCTTCTTTCCCTCATATTTTTTTGAATATCCTGTGAAAATTATACTTTTCGCTTTTTATTTTAACTAAAGAAAGTTTCGTCCCCTCAACGTGAAGCTATGAAGTCCATTAGAAAGGTCTCTATGATTCCATGCATGTGGTGGTGTCCATAACATCCGTGAACATGTTTCCAATAAAAACATCGTACCTACTATCATTTTGGAAAATAGACAGTATTATTTATTTATATATTCTGTCCAGTCATAGATTTACAGTGGTAGATTTGAATCTCGTACAATTACGGCGCTGAATATAACTAAAGAAATGGATCAATTGAATATAATTATCGAAAGGGATTAAATAATCCCTTAGCTGGGAAATATAAGGGGTCCACGAATTGACCATGTACACGATTTTATTGTAAATGTTGCTTGGAATGTTGCCTTAAAAAGTACTGTATAGCACAAATCAACTGTGTAACGTATAATACCACAATATTTTTATCTATGTTCTATTCATTTACTTTTATACATATTATAGTTAAAAATTTAATGTTCCGTCTACACATAACTACTCCCTCTGTTCCAAAATATAAGCATTTTTAGATATTTCAATATAGATTACATACAGAGCAAAATGAGTTAACCTACACTCTAAATGTTTTTATATACATTTATATGTAGTCCATATTGAAATCTCTAAAACGTCATTCAGAAACCAAGGTTGTATATATTTCCTGCAAAGGGCTATATGAAGTATCTCGCATTGTATATTTTAGTATATAATTATTTTCATAATGTTTGATGTTGAAGGAGCATATACCAAGCAAACTTGCCCGATCTTGGCTGCTGAGTGTCTCTTGCGGACACATTTGCAAACTCCCCTGTTTGACTCCATTGTTTGACGCGCTCCTGTGACATCGAGATGGCCGTGCCAGCCCCGTGATGTGTAGAGGCATAGCGAGGCTGAGATTGCCCTGGTGCAGGTCAACACGAACCATTAGCTGTGATTGGTTTTCCTTTGCTGGAGGGGTTGGTCGTATATATAGCATAATAACACATCTTCTGTTTTACTTTTATTTAACGAAAATACATCTTCTGTTTTTTCATGGATTTGCTTTGGGATATATCTACACTATTCGTGTATCCTGCTGCTTTTTGTAGCACTAATAAACTTCTTGGATAGATTTCCTATGCTCCTGAATCTGTACAAATTTGACTATTAATGCCAACTACTTTTTATTACACATTTGCATAGGACCATACTCTGTTTGCAATATGGAGTAGTAGATTTTGCAGATTTGCTTTGGGACATCCACACTATGCTTGTGTCATGTTGTTCTCTGTTTTGCATTCTTCTTTCTATATATAGGTTGTCAGATTCGTGAGGTTTCTTGCTCGACCATATGCACCAAATTTTATGTTGTCCTCGTGTAAACCAAAAATAACTTATTTGTATGACATATATAATCACTTACCCTTGTTTTTCATCGACAAATTTTTTCTAATCTGCAAAACTTCATCTCTTCGAGTCCAGTGAACGATGATGATAGCCCAGTTGCTATGTACTCAAATCTGGCATGCTCACGTATTTGTAGCTGGTAACATGAAGAATCAATCAGCGCACCTGTTCACATGCATGCACATGCATGTAGACGATGCGTACGTGAGTGTTTGAGTTCTGATCGGCCGAAGTTTCTGGTCGCGTTTGAGTCTGACTTGATACTGCCGCCACAACCGCGAGTCAGCGGCCACGCAGCAGCCAATGCGTTCCTGTCCCGCGGCACGCGCCTATACTGTCGCCGTCGCCGTCGTCGTCGCTCACACACGTGTAGGCTAGCTTGTACGATCATAAACAGCAATCCAGCCAGTACCTAAACAGAGGTGTCTTCATATTCCTTCTCATGGCGGTTGTACGATCACATACGTCTTGTTGTCATACTGTTCTCCCTCTTGCACGGCAGCAGCCTCAGCGTCAATACACCGGCGAGATCGCAGCAGATCATTGAGCAGGATGTTTTGTCGCTTGCGTGGCAGTAGCTTCTGCGTCGGTTCGCTGGCAAGATAGCGTGGAGCATGGGGATGTCATGAATCTCGGCTTTTGCTTCAAGAAGCCGAAAACCCTAGGCACACATGAACAATCGATATAGAGAAACGCTAATTATCTAACCTTGTCCAACTCATAATAAATATTGACTTGCCTAAGCACTTACGATAGAGCAAGTTGAAGTCCTTTATCTTTGAGTTATTCCTTCCAAAATAACCTTTCCTTTACTGTCAATCTTTCTTTTTTTTTTTGCCATGTACCTTTTGGGTTAATCTGAATTGGTCCGATGACTTCTCCCGTCCATCACGTTTGGACATCTTGAGTTGTTTCTACATAAGAATATTTGTATGTAACGTTATATCTTTAGATCTTGGCCGTTAATATCTAAAACAAACGGTGAAAATAATTTAATCTGTGTGGACGAACGTAATAGCTTGTTTGACTCTTGTTTTAATTATATAATAGATTATCAAACTCATAAAGGCATTGACTAGGATGTTTATTATAATGAATATCACCTTCATCGAACTTTAGTAAAGAATTTACCTCTACCACCTTAGGTGATGGTGGTGTTTCAAGCCCATGTATTTCTTTGATAGGTGGTAAATTTTTAACATTTTCTGCTTTAATACATTTTTCCTTCATAGATTTCTTTGCCTCTTGCATATCTTCAAGACTGAGATATATGATACACCTCTTGTTTGGAGTAGGTTTAAGTGGTGGTTCAGGAAGGATGCAATCATCATAATTTTTCAATATCTTATTCAATAATTCTTCAGCTTGTTTAACAGTTCGTTCCCTGAAAACACAACCAGTACAACTGGCTAGGAAGTCCCAAGAAGGATCAGTTAGTCCGTTATAGAAGATATCAAGTATTTCATTTTTCTTAAGAGGATGATCAGGCAAAGAATTAAGCAATTGGAGAAGCCTCCCCCAAGTTTGTGGGAGACTCCCTTCCTCAATTGGCGCAAAGTTACATATTTCATGTAAGGCAACTTGTTTCTTATGAGCAGGAAAATATTTTTTAGAGAAGTAATAAATCATATCCTGGGGGCTACGCACACAACTAGGAGTAAGAGTATTATACCAAGCCTTAGCATCACCCTTTAATGAGAACGAAAATAGTTTAAGAATATAGTAATAACGAGTCTTCTCATCATGAGCAAAAATGGTGGCTATGTCATTCAACTTAGTAAGATGTGCCACAACAGTTTCAGTTTCATAACCATGGAAAGGATCAGATTCAAAAAAAAAGTAATTAACTCTGGGTTGATAGAGAATTCATAATCCTTATCATCAACAAAGATAGGAGAAGTAGCAAACTGGGGGTCACATTTTGTTCTAGCATTCAAAGATTTCTCTTTTAGTTTTGCAGAATAATTTCTTAAGATCATCTCTATCATTCCTCATCCATAACATAACCTTCAGGTACTTTAGGTAATTCATATCTAGGAGAGCTAGGTCAAATAGGTGTTTCAAGATTTTCAGCAAGCTCTTCATCAGTTTCAACCATTTCATCAATTTCAGCATTCTCAAAAGCTTTAGTTCTAGCGAGTTGTTCATCAAGAAATTCACCTAGTGGAACTTTATCATCAAGTAAGGTACTAGCATCATCATGAGTAGCATTCATAGCAGAAGTAGCATCATCAATAACTTGCTACATATCAGAAATGATAACATGTGGTGGTGTTGCAAGTTTACTTATAACAGAAGGTGAATCAAGTGCAGAGCTAGATGGCAGTTCCTTACCTCCCCTCATCTTAGACGAAAAAAAAATCTTATTCTAGCATCCTTCAGATTCTTCATAGTGATAATTTGATAATAATCCCAAGTGATTCAACAAATATAGCTATGCTCCCCGGCAACATCGTCAGAAAAAGGTCTTGATAACCCACAAGTATAGGGGATCGCAATAGTTTTCGAGGGTAGAGTATTGAACCCAAATCTATTGATTCGACACAATGGGAGCCAAAGAATATTGGCAAGTATTAGCAACTGAGTTGTCAATTCAACCACACCTGGTGATTAATTATCTGCAGCAAAGTGATCAGTTGAAAAGTAGTATGATAGTTTTGATAGTAGTAGCAACAACAATAGTAACAATAACAATAGCAGTAGCAACTTAGCAAGAATAATATAAGAGAAATTCATAGGCATTGGATCGGTGAATTTGTTGGATGATGTTCATCATATAACAGTCATAACCTAGGGCGATACGGCACTAGCTTTAGTTCATAAATATAATGTAGCCATGCATTCCGTAAATAGTCATACATGCTTATGGAAAGAACTTGCATGCCATCTTTTGTCATACCCTCCCGTGGCAGCGGGGTCCTATTGGAAACTGAGGGATATTAAGGCCTCCTTTTAATAGAGAACCGGAACAAAGCATTAACACACGGTGAATACATGAACTCCTCAAACTACGATCATCACCGGAAAGTGTCCCGACTTCTGTGACTCTGGGTTTGCCGGATCATAACACGTAGTAGGTAACTATAACTTGCAAGATCGGATCTAGAACATACATATAATGGTGATAACATAAATGGTTCAGATATGAAATCATGGCACCCGAGCCCAAAGTGACAAGCATTAAGCATGGCAAAGTCATAGCAACATCAATCTCAGAACATAATGGATACTAGGGATCAAGACCTAACAAAACTAACTCGATTACATGATGAATCTCATCCAACTCCTCACGATCGACCAGCTAGCCTACAAAGGAATTACTCACTCCCGGTGGGGAGCATCATGTAATTGGCGATAGAGATGGGTTGGTGATGACGAAGATCGAAGATCCTCCTCTATGGAGCCCCAAACGGACTCCAGATCTGACCTCCTAATGACGAACAGGAGGTGGCGGTGGCTCTTTCTCTTGAACTGCGATAATTCTTTCTCGCTGATTTTTTCTCCAAATATGTGATTTTGTAGTGTAAGGGTTGGAGTCTGCGGGGCCACCAGGTGCACTTGGGCGTGCCTGGAGGGGGGGAGGGCACCCTAGTGGGTTGTGCCCACCCAGGTGCCCCCTCCGGTGGTTCTTGGCTCCATAAAATCTCTTTTATTATATAAAAATTCCTCGCAAAGTTTCGTTCCAATCTGAGAACTTTTATTTCTGCACAAAAAACAACACCATGGTAGTTCTGCTGAAAACAGTGTCAGTTCGGGTTAGTTTCATTCAAATCATCCAAATTAGAGTCCAAAACAAGAGGAAAATCGTTAGGAAAAGTAGATACGACGGAGACGTATCAATGTTCTTCAGAACCAGTGTGAATTTCTTCAGCGCGCGGGGGCAACCGTGGCACTTGCCTCAGAGGTGTGGTGATGGATGAATTTGGATGAGATGCATCCCAAAATTTGTCATGGATGAGTGGCATTGTGAAACCATCAATATCCACATCCTCTTCAGTTTCTTCACTGCTTCCAGGTGAAGCATCCGTTTCTTCAGTCATCGGGATTGATTGAGGCTTCCGTGATGAAACTTGATCAAGTGAAGCATGCGCTTTAACTTTAATTTCTTCATCCACCGTCTCTGTGGTAGCAGCAGAGTGGGTTTCTTTCTCTCTTTCTTCTTCATCAGCTGGAGGAATAACATATTCCACCCCAAAAGGAATGATATGAAGATCTTCAGCTATGAGAGCAGGGGCCACTTATGAGATTGGAATCGCATCAATTGGCTCAACTGAAGACAATGGGGCCATCTTCAATTTCTCAGTTTTAGATGATGTTGGGGGAGCTGAAGATTTTCTCTTTCTGGCTTCCTTCTCAGTTGCCCTAGTCTTCTTCACTTATGATGCAGAAGGAAGAGTGATGATCATCATAGATGAAGTCTTGGGTGGCGCTGCAGCTGAGGAACTTGGTGGTACATTTTCATCAGGCATGATTGATGCAGTCGCCCTAGCAGTTTCTTCAGGTGCAACTTCTTCAGTTGCCCCTAGTGCCAAACTTGGCAGCTGATATGTCTCCAACGTATCTATAATTTATGAAGTATTCACACCATGTTTACAACAGTTTTATATGGTTTTGGTATGATTTGATTAGAACTAACCCAGATTGACGCTATTTTCAGCAGAACTACCGTGGTGTCATTTTTTGTATAGCAAGAAAAGTTCTCGGAATGGGCTGAAAATTTAGTGATTTTTTGTGAACCAAAAGAGACCTCAGAGGCTTCGTGGGAGGACCAGAATACCCACAAGGGCGCGACAAACTCGCTAGGCTTGCCCTACCCCCCTGGGAGGGCCTCCCGAGCTTGTCGCTCCCTCATGGCCCCCCTTGATGTGAGACCAACGCCCAAAAATTCCTATAAATAACTAAACCCCCAAAAAGAACCCTAGATGAGAATTTCCACCACCGCAATCCTCTGTATCCATGAAAACTCAATCGGGACCCTATTCCGGCACCCTGTCGGAGGGGAAATCATCGCCGGAGGCCATCTTCATGCTACTTCTTGAGCTTGCGTTGGTTTTTCCCTTGAAGAGGAAAGGGTGATGCAGCAAAGTAGAGATAAGTATTTCCCTCAGTTTGATAACAAAGGTATCAATCCAGTAGGAGGAACACACGTGTCACCAATGATTGCACCTACACAAACAAACAAATACTTGCACCCAACGCGATAAAGGGGTTATCAATCCCTTCACGGTTACTTGCAAGGATGATATCTGATAGAGATAGGTATAAAAGATAAATAAAAGTGCAAAACAAAGTAAAAGTAAATAAATTGCAGCAAGGCATTTTTGGGTTTTTGGTTTTGTAGATCTGAAAATAATAAGATAAAAATAGACATGGGGGCCTTAGTTTTCACTAGAGACTGCTCTCTTGAAAGAAAGCATAAGGTGGGTAAACAAATTAATTTTGAGCAATTGATAGAAAACACATAGTTATGACGATATCCAAGGCAATGATAATGAATATAGGCACCATGTCCATGACAAGTAGACCAACTCCTGCCTACATCTACTACTATTACACCACACATCGATCGCTATCCAGCATGCATCTAGTGTATTGAGTTAACAAGAACGGAGTAACGCCTTAAGCAAGATAACATGATGTAGAGGGATATATCCAATCAATATGAAATAAACCCCATCTTTTATCCTTAATGGCAGCAATACAAATACGTTCTCGCTACCCCTTCTATCACTAGGTGAGGACACCACAAGATTGGACGCAAAACAAGGAACCTCTCCCATTGCAAGAAAAATCAACCTAGTTGGCCAAACCAAATCAATAGATCGGAGAGAAATACAAAGCTATCTTAATCACGCATAGAAAAGTTCAGATAAGACTCAAATAATATTCATAGATAATTTGATCATAAATCCACAATTCATCGAATCTCAACAAACGCACGGCAAAAGAAGATTACATCGACTAGATCTCCAAGAACAATGAGGAGAACATTGTATTGAAAATCAAAGAGAGAGAATAAGCCATCTAGCTACTAGCTATGGACACATAGGTCTGTGGTAAACTAGTCGCGCTTAATCGGAAGGGCCGCAAGGTTGATGTAGAGGCACTCCGTGATTGAATCCCCCTCCAGCAGAGTATCAGAATAGGTCTCCAGATGGGATCTCATGAGGACAGAAACTTGCGGCGGCGGAAAAGTATTTTTGGTGCGCCCTCTGGTATACGGGGAATATTTGGGTATTTTTAGAGCTGAGATTTGGGTTAGAGGAGCCATGGGGGCCCCACAAGCTCATAGGGCGCGCCTAGTGAGCTTGTGCCTCACTCGTGGACCTTCTGGTCTCCTCCCAAAGCTTCCTAGTTGTCTTCTGGCCCAAGAAAAATCATCAAAAAGTTTCGTTTCATTTGGACTCCGTTTGGTATTGATTTTTTGTAAAAGATAAAAACATGGAAAAAATAGCAACTGGCACTAGGCACTAGGTTAATAGGTTAGTCCCAAAAAAATGATATAAAATAGCATAACAATGCATATAAAACAATCCAAGATGGATAATATAATAGCATGGAACAATAAAAAATTATAGATACGTTGGAGATGTATCAAGCATCCCCAAGCTTAATTCTTGCTCGTCTTCGAGTAGGTAAATGATAAAAAGAATTTTTGATGTGGAATGCTACCTAAAATGTTTATCATGTAATCTTTCTTTATGTGTCATGAATATTCAGATCCATAAGATTCAAAACAAAAATTTAATATTGACATAAAAACGATAACACTTCAAGCATACTAATAAAGAAATCATGTGTTCTCAAAATTCATGGCCAAAGAAAGTTATCCCTACAAAATCATATACTCTTGTCATGCTCTATCTTCATAACACAAAGTATTTATCATGCACAATCCCGATGACAAGCCAAGCAATTGGTTCATACTTTTAACACTCTTACACCTTTTCAACTCTCACGCAATACATGAGCGTGAGCCATGGATATAGCACTATAGGTGGAATAGAATATGATGGTGGAGGTTGTGTGGAGAAGACAAAAAGGAGAAAGTCTCACATTGATGAGGCTAATCAATGGGCTATGGATATGCCCATCAATTGATGTCAATGGAAGGACTAGGGATTGACATGCAACGGATGCACTACAGCTATAAGCGGATGAAAGCTCAAAAGAAAACTAAGTGGGTGTGCATCCAACTCGCTTGCTCACGAAGACCTAGGGCAATTTGAGCAAGCCCATCATTGGAATATACAAGCCAAGTACTCTAATGAAAAATTCCCACTAGTAATATATGAAGTGACAAAATAGGAGCCTCACTATTATGAAGAACATGGTGCTATTTTGAAGCACCAGTGTGGAAAAGGATAGTAACGTTGTCCCTTCTCTCTTTCTCTCATTTTTATTTATTTCTTTCTTTTTTCTCTTTTTCTTTATTTTGGGCTCTTTGACCTTTTTATTTTTTATTTTGGACTCTTTGGCCTCTATTCTTTTACTTAAGTCCGGAGTCTCATCCCGACTTGTGGGGGAATCATAGTATCCATCATCCTTTCCTCACATGGGACAATGCTCTAATAATGATGATCATCACACTTTTATTTACTTACAACCTGATACTAGAACAAAAATATGACTCTATATGAATGCCTCCATGGTGTACCGGGATGTGCAATGATCTAGCTTGACATGTATAAAAGATATGAATGGTGGCCAAGCCACAAATACTATGTCAACTATATGATCATGCAAAGCAATATGAAAATGATGGTGTGTGTCATAATAAAACGAAATAGTGGAAGTTGCATGGCATTATATCTCGGAATGGCTATGGAAATGCCAAAATAGGTAGGTATGGTGGCTGTTTTGAGCAAGATATAAGGTGGCTTATGTGTGAAAGAGCGTATCATATTACGGGATTTGTATGCACCGGCGAAGTTTGCACCAACTCTCAAGGTGAGAAAAGGGAAACACACGGTACCAAAGAGGCTAGAAATGGTGGAAGGGTGAGAGTGCGTATAATCCATGGACTCAACATTAGTCATAAAGAACTCACATGCTTATTGCAAAAGTTTATTAGCCCTCGAAGCAAAGCACTACTACGCATGCTCCTAGGTGGATAGATTGGTAGGAAAAGACAATCGCTCTTCCCCGACCGACACTCATAAGGAAGACAATAAAAAATAAATCATGCTCCAATTTCATTGCATAACGAGAGACCATACGTGCATGCTTCGGTAATCACAAACCTTAACACAAATATTCTTACTAAACCATAATTACTCACTAGCATGACTCTAATATCACCATCTTTATATCTCAAAACAAATGCAAGGAATCAAACTTCTCATATATTCAATGATCTTCATGAAAGTTTTTATTATATCCCTCTTGAATACCCATCATATTAGGACTAAATTCATAACCAAAGAAAATTGCCATACTATTTTTGAGACTCTCAAAATAGTATAAGTGAAGCATGAGAGTTCATCAATTTCTTCAAAATAAAACCACCGCCGTTCTCTAAAAAGATATAAGTGAAGCTAGACAAACTACCTAGCTCAAAAGATATAAGTTAAGCACATAGAGTACTCTAATAAATTCACAATTAATGTGTGTCCCTCTCAAAAGGTGTGTACAACAAGGATGATTGTGGCAGACTAAAAATCAAAGACTCATATAATACAAGATACTCCAAGCAAAACACATATGATGTGGTGAATAAAAATATACACTACAGGAATCAGCTGATTTGCCATCTACTATGGTTGACAGCAAAGTACCAGCATGCTGACGACAAAGGTCTTTGCCGTCTGCCGCAGACGACAAATTTTCCCCGCATTGAAAGTTACGGTAATGAGCTTCTTTGCCGTCTGTTTTCGCACAGTGGACGACAGAGAAGTTTGACGTCAGGTTTCCTAGCTAAGTAGACGACAAATAATGTGGACGGCAAGGAATAGACGTTAGCCACGTTAGGTGGCTAACGGGAGACTTTGCCGTCTATCGGCCGACGACAAACGTGCCCTCCCATTTGCCGTCTGCTTCCTGACGTCAGCAGACCCGTGGTTAACGTCACTCCTCCCTACTCTTTGCCATTTGCTGCTCTTTTTCTTTGCCATCCTCTAGTAGACGGCAAAGGACCTCTCGCCTTTGCCGTCAGCCAGCTGACGACAAAGTGACCAAATAGGTCAGACCCAATGTTCCTAGGTTGCACAGGTTGCTGCCACGTGTCATCATTGTCATCGGTGGCAGACAACAAAGAGCCCTTTCCCATCGGTGGCAGATGGCAAAGAGCCCTTTGCCGTTGGTGGTAGATGGCAAAGTGCCTATATTACCCCTTTTTATTCTGTTTTCTTGTTATATCCAAGCATTTTCATAGCAAATATATGATATATATATATGTATGTATGTATGTATGTATGTATGTATGTATATTTCACAGGGCAAACAATATGAGCAAGTCTCACAACAAATATATGATATCCAACACATAAGTTTCATCCATACATACATGGTTTCATCCATAGGTAGCAAGTTCCACATTGTTCATTGATACAAAATCAGAACGGAAAGTAAACACAAGCAGTCCATCAATGCAAGCTTCTGTGAAGTGAATCAAATTTGCAAAATGGGCAATAAGAAAGTTAAAAGAAGAAGACTAGAAGAAGAAGAAGAAGAAGAAAAAGAAGAAGTAGAAGAAGAAGTATATTTCATTTATGAGGTTACCAAGGTTATCATGCCATTTTTCACCTAAGTAAGTAATTACGCCATTTTTGACATGAGTAAGCTAAGTATAGTTCATTATTGAGCTAACCTAGGTAACTAAGCATATGAGAGCTAACTTTGCATATTAGAGCTAACTTAGGTCATTTTGGAGGAAACAATGCTAGGTACAGGTCATTTTAGAGCTAACTTAGGTAAAATGGATCATTTTGGAGCTACGTAAGCTTATTATGTCATTTTGGAGGATAATAAGCTAAGTATATGGCATTTATCAGGTTACCAAGGTTATGATGCCATTTTTGACCTCAATAAGCTAATTATGCCATTTTTGACATAACTAAGCAAAGTATAGTTCATTATTGAGCTAACCTAGGTAGCTAAGCATATTAGAGCTAACTTTGCATATCAGAGCTAACTTAGGTCATGTTGGAGCAATCAAAGCTAAGTATAGGTCATTTTAGAGCTAACTTAGATAAAATGGACCATTTTGGAGCTAATTAAGCTTATTATGAAATTTTGGAGGAAAATAAGCTAAGTATATGGCATTTATGAGGTTACCATGGTTATGATGCCATTTTTGACCTAAGTAAGCTAATTATGCCATTTTTGACATAAGTAAGCTAAGTATAGTTCATTATTAAGCTAACTTAGCTAGGTAACTAAGCATATTAGAGCTAACTTAGGTCATTTTGGAGGAAACAAAGCTAACTACAGGTCATTTTAGAGCTAACTTAGGTAAAATTAGCTTATTATATCATTTTGGAGGAAAATAAGCTAAGTATATGACATTTATGAGCTAACCAAGGATATTATGCAATTTTTGACTTAAGTAAGCTAATTATGTCATAAATGAACTAAATAAGCGAAGTATAGGTCATTATGCATTTGTTAAGCAAAACACTAGAGAAAACTTACCGTCATCACGAAGGTGAAGCACCAGGGTTGCTCGTGCCGCTACCACCTGGAGAAGGATCGTGCGATGCTTGTCTGGAGTTACGCTACACCAAAGATCATTTGCAGTGTCTCGTTAGCATGATGACACTCAAATGTTAAGACCAGTAACTAACGGCCATTCAAATGAAACTCACCGTGGTTCCCAGAGCAATAACTGGCATCGACAGAGGGGTCTGACGGGTCTTCTCACACACACACTGCACATTTTGTTTGGACGAGTCAGACATATTAGTTAGTAATGATATGAACATTACGTGCATGATTTGGCTAATATGTAGAAGAAACTTACCATGAGGAGCTCATAGGCCCGGTTCGCCATGTCATTCCGTTCCCTCTCCTCCTCCAACAACCTAGCCCTCCTCTCCTCCAACTCCCGCTCCTTCTCCACCGCCTGTCGGTCCCTCTCCTACAGAAGCTCCTTGGTTGCCCCTCTCTCTCTCTCTCTCTCTCTCTCTCTCTCTCTCTCTCTGAAGAGCAGCCTGTAACACCACTCCTCATTAGCATTGTAATAATCATCGATGGCCGCACACGCAATGTAATGGAGGAAAGATATGTGAGTCCGTATAACTAACCTTGAAGGCGAGCTCCATTGGTAGTGGACGAGGCCTTATCTTATGACAGGAGCTCGTTTGGCGCGCCTTGATCTACGGGAGAGTGCGAGGACAACGTATAAGTCCATCTCCAATGGCTATCGAGCATGGGACCTCCCGCCACCAGCTGTCATCACTAGATCTGGATCAATGGGACCCTGGCTCAGGTTAAAGTCCTCCCCTTTCCCCGCTTTCCCCTCATCTCTGTACCTCACGAGCTTGTTGTGTGAGGAGATGTTGGTGAAGCTCTCTAGATGATCGAGGTCAGACATAGAGAATGCCTTGGCCTTCTTGTACGAGGCAGTATCAGCCATGGCATAGAGGTCATACACCTCTGGCACCTCCGCCTTATTGTATCACGCCTAAAAGAGAGGAAAAGAGTAAATTAGTAATTAAAGGGCTCAAGCTAGCATGAAGAATGAACTACATGAATCATGAAGCAAACAACATACCCAGTTCTGCGCGAACTGATATAAGTTGGCGCTACCTTGATGGTGTGGCACACCTTCCATTTGGGCACGCTGGTCCTTGGCATTGTTGTGGAGGGCTAGCCATTGGTCTGAGCACCACTCATCCACCAACGCCTCCCAACAATCCATCTTATCCGCACACCATCTCGGGGGCACCTAAGTTAGTAAAGAGAAATTTGAGCGTTACGCCTGCGAATCAAATCAAGAAAACTAAGTACAAGGCCTTAAGAATAGGTAATTATCTTGATGTACTGCTCCTTCTTAATACCATGCGAGGCGTAGTAGTTTCGAACAGCCCGCACCCGAGCACCGTGCCGTATGTTTTGTAGTAGGTGCTTGCACTCGTCATCGATAACCTGTGCCGCGGTCTCCTCGTATCCCTCGTCACACCTGTAGAAGGTCTACAATCAAACAAGACAACATTGATTAGTACAATAACTAGCTATTTGAAGATTTTTAATTGTGTAAAGGAGAAATTACCAAAAACTTTCTGATCACCATGTCTGCCCTCGTGTGGCACAAGACACCGTCGATCATCTCCTCCGGTGGGGCCAGGGCAGCCAAGTAGTGCTGCCAGCTCAATCCTAGCTATGGAAGCTGACCCTCATCGAGCAACCTGACAAACCCCGGGAAGTTTTGCTGGCAAATCACGGTGTTGGGCCTGCAAACATTCTGAGCATGGTGCCAACCCTTGTAGTATGACAAGGCCAACGCATTAGATATTTGAAGAAACATGAAGGCAAAAGGTACAAAAAGAGTAGATGCACTTACCTCTCCCATCAGGCCAAATAAACCACCTCTGCTCGCGGGTCATCGACATGGGTGGGAGCCGTGTACTACCACGCTGATAGACGGTGCCCTCCTCAACCACCTTGCCCTTGCTATCAGAATTCTGATCTCCGCCACCATCAGCATGGGAACTCGGTCCTCAGGCGGATTCGGCCAGGTACCCCATCCGGATGTCTCCTGGGACGTAGGCTAGTCCGAAGTCTCGTGGGCCGAAGGCCCGTCGACCCGAGGCTCGTGGACCAGAGTCCGTGTAGCCTCCTCCTCAAACGTGTCCACCCTAGTAGTCATGTTCTCGGGTGAATCAGCTGGGGGTGGCGGCAAGGAAGGAGTAGCAGCCGTCCTACCTCTCTCGCGGCCACGTCCTCCCCGACCTCCTCTCCCGGTGGGCAACGACACCGATGAAGAAGCGCCCACCGGTGTCTGCATACTGTCGAGCAACACTCTCCGAAGAGACTGGGGTGGAATGGAAGTACCCCTCCCACCACGCGCCGATGAAGAAGGAGCGTCGGAGCGGTCCGGACCCGCACCCACCATCTTTCAACACCTGCCATGACAAAGAGTAAATGAAATTAGTACAGCATATTTTTTTAATACCGACATGAATAATAATATGTATATAAGTGTATCATCATCAAGTACAACATAAAAAATTGAATACCTAACATGAACTAATAATATATATGTATATAATACAAATTGAATACCTGACATGAACTAATAATAATCTTGATCGTCTATATATGCTCCGGGATCAATAAATGCATCATCATCATCACAATCATGAATGACGTGCTCATCGGGTTCAGCGGCATCAACATGTGGAGAGCCACCTTTTTGTAATCGGTCAAGCATTGACATGCCATCCTCAGCAGTAGCCTCTTCTTGTTCCGGCTCTTCTTGTTCCGACTCTTCTTGTTCCGACTCTTCTTGTTCTGGCTCAGGGGTGAAGTCGAATTCACTGTCGCTGTCTACTTCAATGTTCTAGGGTGAAGTAGAGCGGTTCTTGAAACGTTTTTTGGAAAGATGCGTTTCTTGGAAGAATTCTCCTTCATATGTGTTTGTGTTAATGTGAGGTTCATAATCCTCTTCATTGGGGGGAGGTGGTCTAACATGTGGCGGCACTTCATAAACGACATCCCAACTATTCAGATTTGGATCAGTTTGGCAGGTCCACGGTAGATAGAAAACTTGGGTCGCCTCTTGACCTGTAATATAGACATCGGGAACATCTAAATGCGTGCTTTGTTTGACTTTGACTAGCCCTATATGTTCATAAGTCCTTCTAGTCTCCATCGGCTGGAACCAATAACATTTGAAGACTACGACTTTCGGTGGGTTTTCACCATAGAATAGAAGTTCATAAATTGCTTCAACTCTGCTATAATACTCGGTACCTCCTTCGCCGATAGTAGAGACACAACAATTTGTATACTTTCGGTCGGCCATAGATAGCTCTTTGCCAAAGGTACAAAAGCGATACCCGTTGATGTCGTATTTGTCAAATGAACGAGCCTTATAGTCAAAACATTAGTGACTTGTCTCAGTTCGGCGTCCATAGACTCAGAATTAGCCTACAAGTTTAATACAAAAGGATTGATACATTAGTCGCAAATTAGACGAAGAAATGAAATGGTCCAATGGGAATTGCCATTTTTTTGAACCAAGAGATGTAACCGGGAAAGCCGCCTCCATGCTTTGCCAGAACCTCATACTCTTCGATGGATTCCTTTTGGATCACAGCTCCATCCAAGAATTTGGTGACGTATCGACTTTATCAAATATCCGGGGATAAGAGCAGTTCAAAGGTATGAGAAGTTGCGAAACAATGTACAGAGAACTTACTCGATGTACGGCTGCACTTCTGTTAGGTTGGTTAAGATATACAATGAAATGGTCCGCCATTCTTCGACATCCAACGATATTGGTTTCGAAGCACCGACTGTTGCGAGCTTCCCTTTGAATAGGCTGAGGTTGGATCCACCTTTTTAGGGTCGCCAGCATGGTACCGAGGCTTCGGATTATGCAAATGACGATTTTTGATTTCGTAGTGTACTGTCACGAAGTTTGCCGCCTCCTTTGTAATGAATGCCTCGGCCATCGATGCTTCAATTCTACGTTTATTTTTACATTTTGCTCGAAGCATCCCCCCCCCCCCAATCTTGCTTCGTTCAGAAGATGCAAAATCAAATGCTACATTGGATTAAAGAAGCCTGGTGGAAAGATCTTTTCTAACTTGCAGTTCAACTCCGACGCCAACTCTTCCATTTGTTCTAGCATGCCAAGCGATAGTTCTTCCACACAAAGAACACGGGAGAAATAGCTCAGCTCTGCCAGTACTAGCAGTTCATCCTCAGGGATAAAGCCATGCAATATCACCGGCATTACCCGCTCAAGCCATATGAGCCAATCATGACTCTCGAGACCAAATATTTTCCATTTTTCAAGACTCAGGCCCACTCTTTAGATTCGCTGCATACCCATCTAGGGACATCAACTGTATTTTCACCCACAAGATAATTTCCCTCATAGATGGCCTTCCAAGATTGAACCATGCCTTTGGGTTCGTCCAATTCTGCTTTCCTTTCGGTTCTTGCATGTTTTGTAACGGTCTATCACATAGCGCCTCCCGATCGACTCTAGCCTTAGTATTATCCTTTGACATCCCCTCCATGCCGAACAATGTACCAAAAAGGGCCTCAGCAATATTCTTTTCAGTGTGCATCACGTCGATGTTGTGTGGGCAAAGGAGGTCTTTGAAGTAAGGCAGGTCCCACAAGCATGTCTTGTGAGTCCATGTGTGTTTCGAATTATACCCCTTGAAATACCCTGGACACTCTGGATCTAGCTCAAGAGTGTTTAACTGATCCAGGGTCTGGTGGATGTCAACACAGCTGGTGTAGAGATTTTGACAACTCTACCTTTGATGAAGTTCTTCTTGTCTTTTCTGAACTTATGGCGAGGATCCAGGAACTGTCTATGCAAGTCGAAGCAAGAAAACTTGTGACTCGCCTGCAGCCAACGAAACTGAAGAGCTTCCTTGCATGTGGGGCATGGGAACCTTCCATGCACACACCAGCCAACGAATAGTGCATGCGCCGGCAAGTCATGCATCGAGTACATGTACCAGACACGCATTATGAAGCTCTGTTTGCTAGTGGCATCGTATGTCTTGAACCCATCATCCCAAGCTTCTTCCAGTTCATCCTTGAGTGGCTGCATGTACACATTCATATTCTTCCTCAGATAGTTGAGCCCTGGAATTATCAACGTCAGGAAAATGTTCTTTCTTTGTATAATCTGTCTGGGGGGGCTGGGATTGAGTGGAACGACAAATACAGGCCAACAACTGTATTGGGTTGCCGTCAGACCAAACACATCGAACCCATCCGTGCTAATGGCGACTCGAGGATGCCTTGGATCTACCACTTTTTGATCATGTAATACATCAAAGTACTTCCACGTAGAACCATCTGATGTGTGTACCATCATCAGATTCCCATATGCATCTAGTTCGGTTCTTTTGCCCATTTTGTGCCATGTCAATTGTCTGGCCGTCTCTTCGACCATGAAAAGACGTTGAAGTCTTGGTACGATTGGCATATACTGAAGAATATTAACGGGGATTTTCATCTGCATCTTCTCACCCATACGGGGAATATTAACTGGAAGACTTGCAAATGGGACAATAGTTCAAGTCCGCATACTCAACCCTAAATAAGGCACACCCTTTCTCACATGTATCTATCTTCTCATAGGTCATCTTAAGTGCACGGAGGATTTTGTCTAACTGGTACAGGTTTGCAGGCATTACATGGCCTTTTCGGTAGAAAGTGTCCAAATACTATCATCATCGCATCGTAGCATTCTCTGCCCAAGTTGAATTGAGCCTTTAGAGCCACTACTTGTGAGATGGCATCCAGCTGACAAAGCTCAATGTGCTCGTGGAGAGGACGTTTTTAAGACTCCAACATTTCATTGAAGGCCTTTGCAGATTCCTCCATCTCATCGTCCGAATCCCAAGCATCATCAAAGTCTTGCACCATGTCTTCCATCCCGGTACCATGCTCGTTAGTGCGACGACGAACCACCTCAGCTTTGGCATGTTGGGCAGACTCACCATGAAATGTCCATATCGTATAACCGGGTGTAAAACCACTCTTCTACAGGTGTTTACCCATTTCATCCTCTGTCCTCTTGTGCCAATTGTCGCACCGGACACAGGAGCACCAGGTTTTTCTCTGGCCATTTGCAAATGCGGCTCTCACAAACCCCTTGGTTTTTGTTAACCATTCATTGGTCATGTCTTTCTGACTTGTGTGACCGTTGTACATCCACGCACGATCAATCATCTTGCCTAGCTACTGGACACACACGATATATATATATATATATATATATATATATATATATATATATATATATAATTCAGCATGTATATTCATCAGTTAATCTAGTTTGTCAATTTTATTACGTCCATGCAACCTACACTCTAATAGGTACAAATAGGTCCTAATCCCACACGAGTATGTGTAGATTGGATTCATTTTCCCATGCTCTACTCCGAATCCAGCGCAAAATTTTGGCAGCACCTCCCCGCTGTACTCCTGATAAACAGAGAGGATGTGTACCCGAAGAACAACAGGGAGGCACCGACAAAAATATGCATCGGATCCGGAGCAGAGCATATGGGAAAACGAACCCAATCTACACATACTCAGGCTGTCCATGGATAACGTTGGACAATTTGAAAGAATCATGGTTATAAATATGCAAATGCATGCATATTTATAACTGTAACCCTTTCGAACAGGAGATGCATACTGGTCAGGCATACTGACGATTGAAGACACCTATAGCTAGCAAGTTTCATCGGCACGAAGACCGGAACAGAGCAAATAATGAAGGGGGGAGGAGGAGATGTCATTTGTGCTCACCCACGAACGCAGGGGCAGAGCTCGTCGAACACCAGACCCTCGCAGTGATGAAACAAGTGCACGTTTAAATCCAAAGATGAGTGACATACAATTATGGGTTTTCCCATCAACCTAACTAAATATTTACAACAGGATGCCACTGCCAAGTTGTAAAAAAATGATTCGCACTGCTCATCCCCCACAACAACACCTAACCTAAAGAGTGATCATTGAGGGTTTCGTCGACAACGAGGCACCTGCTAACCTAAAGAACTGTCATTTATTCTTCCGTCAACGCCGAGGCACCCCCTAACCTAAATAGCTGTAATTTAGGCTTCCATCGACGCCGAGGTAAAGAAGAAGAAGAAGAAGAAGAAGAAGAAGAAGAAGATTAGTTGAAGGATTATAGATTGCATAATCTTCTTCTTCTTCAAACTTTCTTACTCTCATTTTTGCAGGTTTGATTCACTTCATGGAAGCAACATTGATGGACTACTAGTGTTTAGTTCTTGTTTTCATTTGTATTGATGAACAACGTGAAACTATGTATGTGTATATATGGATGAACTTCGTGAAACTATGTATGTATTGGATCCGTTAATACCCTATGTGTTCTATTGCATTGATGGACTGCTAGATGTTTGATACATGGGCTATAACTTTTGAAAATGTAGGGATATATTAGAAAACAGAAAAAAACAATAACTACACAAGCACTTTGCCATCCGCCACCGACGACAAATGGGCCTTTGCCATCTGCCACGGACGGTAAAAAATAATAATGAAGCAAACTCCCCAGGAAAGTTGATTGTATGGAGGGCACCCAAGGATTCGGCTAGCCATGGGTTGTGTTTGAATGGTTGAGGGGGAGTAAACTTTACCTTCCCGCTTGGGAACTGCTTATAATGTGTTTAGCACGAAAGATATTAAGAACTCCTGGTCGTGATGTTGATAGGAAAGGCTCCCAAAATTATATTCATCTCTGTTTTAAGGTTCGAGCTTTGGCACCTGTGCAAATCCATGCTTCCCTCTGTGAAGGGCTTATCTTTTACTTTTTATGTTAATTTAATTTTTGTTGAGTCAATTTCTTATTTCAAAACCTATTCTTCAGTTGGCAAGCATCATGTGGTGGGGAAAGATCCAGGCACATATGGCCATTTAAATATATTTGATCATGAACTATTATTGTTGACAATTATCTCTATGATAAATTAGTTGGGAGGCGAAACATTAAGCCCCTATCGTTCTCTATGTTTGATGGATGCTATTTGTTCTTAAAATATGCTTTGAGTATTAGCAATCATAGAAGACTAATTGATAATTGAGTATCTGGAGCTCTTGCTTAGACTTTGTTGAAGATAAGTTGAATTGCAATGGTTTGGTGACTAAGAACATAGGTTGTTAAGTTTCAAGGGAATGCACTATTTTTTACCATAACATGTGAATTGATTGCTACTTTATCATGACGAGTTTTATGAGAAAGAGTTGCTGTTATGATGCTAGGAAAAGTGATTGAAATTATCATTGATCAAACTTATGCACTAGGATAGCATTTACTGTTCATAAATTATTTCTTTTTTCATTTACCTACTCGAGGACGAGCAAGAATTAACCTTGGGGATGCTGATACGGATCCAACGTATCTATAATTTAGGAAGTATTCATTCCATGTATACAATAGTTTTATGTGGTTTTGGTGCACTTTTATATGATTTTCATGGACCAACATATTGACCTAGTGCCCAGTGCCAGTCGTTGTTTCCTGCTTGTTTTTCGTTTTCTAGAAAATCCATATCAAATGAAGTCCAAATGCAGCGAAAGTTTTTGACGATTTTTTCTGGAAAGAAGGGACCTAGGAAGCTTCAGGAGAATACCAGAAGACCCACAGGGGCCCCAAAAGCCACCAGGGCGCGCCTAGGGAGTGGCTGTGCCCTGGTGCCTTGTCGCCCCTCTTTGCATGATTCCAACGCCAAAAATTCCTATATATTCAGAAACCCCCGAAAATTAACCTAGATGAGTTGTTCCGCCGCCGCAAGCCTCTGTACAAAAGCGATCCCATCTGGAGCCCTGTTCCGGCACCCTGCCGGAGGGGGAAATCATCACCAGAGGCAATCTTCATCATCCCGGCGGTCTCCATGACATGGAGGGAGTAGTTCACCCTAGGGGCTGAGGGTATGTACCAGTAGCTATGTGTTTGATCACACACACACACACACACTCTCTCTCTCTCTCTCTCTCATTTTCTTCATTTAGCACGATCTTGATGTACAATGAGCTTTGTTAATATAGTGGGATCATATGGTGTTTCTCCCTTTCTATCTTGTTGTGATGAATTGAGTTTTTACTGTTGACGTTTCACTATTATTGGATTGAATACTTGTTGGATTTGAGAACACTTGATATCTTGCATATGAATACCCCTGGTGACAATGGGGGTATCATATTGATTCACTTGTTGTATGTTTTGGCACTCAACTCGTGGATTCCCGAGGTGACATTGGGGTAATCTATGCATAGGGGTTGATGCATGTTTTTGTCCTACTTTCTCCGGTAGAAATCTTGGGGCACTCTTTGAAGTTCTTTGCATTAGATTGAATATTATGAATCTGATGTTGTTTGATGCATATCATATAATTGACTCACAGATACTTGTGGTGACATTGGAGTACCTAGGTGACATTAGGGTTGATTGATGTGTATCATATGGTGTTATTTTAGTACGAACTCTATGGCTGTTTGCGATACTTATAGGAATAGCTTAATAGATTGATTGGAAATAATAATTTTGAGGTGGTTTTGTACCCTGTAATAATTTCTTCTTATGTTCTACGCTTGATGAGAATTTTGGAGTGATTCTTTGTCGCACGTTGAGGGATCGTTATATGATTCAATTATGTTAGCACTGTTGAGAGATTGCACTAGTGAAAGTATGAACCCTAAGCCTTGTTTTCAAGCATTGCAATACCGTCTGTGCTCCATTTTATCACTTGCTACCTTGCCGTTTTTCTATTTTCAGATTATAAAAACCTATATCTAGTATCCATACTGCACTTGTATCACCATCTTTTCGTCGAACTAGTGCACCTATACAATTTACCATTGTATTGGGTGTGTTGGGGACACAAGAGATTTCTTGTATTTGATTGCAGGTTTGTTTGGGAGAGACCATCTTGATCCTATTCCTTCCATGGATTGATAAACTCGAGGTCATCCACTTGAGGGAAATATGCTGCTGTTCTACAAAACTCTACGCTTGAAGGCCTAACACGAGTCTACAAGAATAAGTTGTGTAGTAGACATCATCTGCAACAACCTGATTGGTGGTGTTGACGAATTTGTCGCGCACCCCGCAACAATGACTTGACTAGCGATCAGATTCTTCAAACAACTATTGTATTTAAGATTGTAATGAAACGAGCTGTTGAGGAGATATAGAAAGCATGTTCTTCCTCAACTCGTTCTCCTTCTGAAGTTGCTATTTCTTCACCATCTTAGATTGTTCAATTTTATGCTTCTCCATTGCGACGAAGGAGGTGAGCACATGGCTTTGACCAGGAGGTAGATCGAGGTCGCAAGTGCAGTGTCTGGTTTGTTCACTCATATCTCGATTAAGTCAAGGATTTTCTTTGGATCCAGCAGCAGCGGGGCTGAAGTATTCTTGGCAATGGAGACTTGTTCTTGTTTCCTTATGTGTAATTCCCCAAGCTCTTCTTCACCAGCCATGTCATGTTCATCAGCTGGCGGCACAACTGGTTTGCTCTTGGGGGTTGGCCTAACGCTACGACCTGCAGTGATCTTTGTCTTCAGCTTGGGCGTTGATGAAGAGATGTGCCCACTAGCTGAGGCATTTGATGCAGCAATGGTGACCGTTTGAATGCCTTTGGTGCCCTGGCAAGAAGCGATCACAACCAGCGCTGAAGCAGTTACTACTGCCACTGACGAACTTGTGGCTGAAGGAGGCACTGAAGATTGTGCAATTTTAGGCATTGAAGCCTTTGAAGCAGTCGGCTTGGCCACTAAGGGCTTTGGAGTTGAAGGCTTTGGCTTGTGAGCAGCCTTCTTTGGCATAGACTTTTTCAGCGCGCTTGCACTCGCACTTGCACCTGCTTCAGCTGAGACCTTTGAGGCCCTGTTGAATTCCTCAACGGCCTTTTTGGCCTGCTTGGCCAGCGTGGACTGATGCTTAGCCCATTCGTTGGTGAATTCTTTATCACTTCTCACACTTGAGGGATCAGCTACCTGTCCTTCACCAAGTGGTGGCCTCTTGCACGGAGGCTTCACAACAAAGTCCATATATTTTGGAGTAACATAGTGGTAGTCTCTTCACTCATAGGACCAATATCTCTTGATTTTCTGCATGCGTGTTTTGCGCTGCTTGTCAGTCTATTTGCCATGAATTTCTTCATCAGGCATGCAGTAGTCTGGGTACAAGTCATCAGGGATCTCGAATGCTGTCTGTTTGCCTTTTCTCTTTCCTCCTTTCTAAGCTTTTTACCATCAGCCATTTTCTTCAACTAAGGTTTTTAAGCTTTTGATGACTCTGAAGATGTCTGATGGTTTTTGTCAAGCAATGCTGCAAATGAATTAATTTGACGAGAACCTAGAGATTCGTCAGCAGACATGTGTACCTCTGAACAAAGTATAGTTGTGAGGAAAGTGGAAAGAGTCACATGCGTGCTCAGCTGTTTTTCTAAATAAACCAGTTGAGGAAATTGACCCTTATCATCTTGACGAAATTCACCATGTGTTCTTGACTTAGTTTGAGAGTCGTACAGATTGAGACAATTACACAATTGAGGAATGTAACAGTTAAGCATAATTTATGAGCATCTCTGAGAGACTCATCCGGCACATTATTTTGAAATTGAGAAGTCATCACGGACGCCTTCATAGTCGATGGGAACATCTTCTCCAACTGAACACACAATTCCGAAACACCAGAAATAAATCCAATCTCAAGTCTAGCATTGGAGTGACTACACACGAGAGATTCTAAGGCCTGCCACTTTTTTCTTTCAATTGTCTAAAAGAGAGCATCATCCCATCCTCGACGTTTCAGTTATCCAAGAATTTTGCAAGCCGACGGCCCAACTTGATCCTCGTGTTTGTGGTTCCCTGCAATTGCACGAAAGCAAGCAGAAATGTAGTGTAGATTAAAACTTTATTTGGCGGGGACAGCGTAGATTAAAACTAGCATCACCACCACATACCACGGCTCCACGAGGGGGCACACTTCAATGATCAGAAAAATTCCTCTGCCGGCAGAGTCCACACCACACAATTGCCCTAGTGCAGAATTCAAAGCGCTAGCTTTTGAGCAGCATATACCATCGCGTGAAAGCCGACCCCGGACTCACTGTATACCACCAAATAGAGCAAGTGGGTAGGATGTCCATGTCCCTGCGCCATCTGTTCGAATTCGTAGCAGCCACATGGCAAAAGCATGGCCAGAAATCTCAAACATGTTCCAGAAGAAGAATATTCGCACGCATAGCAAGAGCATCAGTAGTGAGTCTCCATGTTATCAAAAAACAATCCTCCCTTCCACGGAAATTAGCGGCGAATTTGAGCGTTGCTCAGGGATTAGTTTCCTTATGGTTGTGGATTGAGTTCTTCCGGTTCAATTATCTGACATAATAATATAATATTGCTTGTATTTTTCTGGATTTGTCTGACTTTTCGGTGTCGTTCGTTTAGGGAGAGACGGCATGCATTCTCCTTAACTACGATACGTCCGTATCGTGTTTCTAAAGCACCGTAAACCTGGCCAGATCATTGGCCTCATCACCTACCCCGAATGCATTTTTGCCTTGAAATTAAGACGGGAAACCAAGGTGCGACAACAACCATGAATGGTGCCATATTGGCAATCGAACAAACAAAGCGCGCTACTAGGTGCCAATTGCGCTAAAAGCTGCACGCCACTTGCCAAGCAGCTCGTATTCGACTCCATCCATCCGTTGGAGTCACGGAGGCCAAGTTGTTGGGCGTCGGGTAAGCAGCACGCGGCAGCATTCTATCTCCCGAGCTCCTTCCCGCGTACGTGCCGCCGCTGGATTCCTCCGTCGGTCGGCACTTGCAGATATTGCTGATTGATTATCTTGCTAAGCCACGGCGACGGCCGGGCCCGATCCGCGCCCACGTACGGCCATCTCCCGCCCATAAATATACGTGCCCGCATCGCCCAGAGGCAGCAGCAACACCAAGAGTAGCCGGCTGTGGTAGGCACTAGCCTTTGGCTCCCCACACCACACGTTGCCTCTCTCCCTCCGCTCTCCATCAGGTAACATCCATGCAAACAGCAATGCGCGTTCATATGTCAGATGTGCAAGCTAGACACTGGATTACCAGATGTGTGTGACTAGTACGCCCTGTGAATTTAGCAACTGACGTAATCCTTTTATTTGTGGTTTGCTAATTCCCACTCAACTCCGTACAAGATTCCGCAATTTTATGAGCTTCTGTATTATTCTTTTGAATGATACGTAATCACCACTATTAATAAAAAACCGAGAAAGAATATATATGCAAGAGTTTTGGAGATTTTAGAATTGCCGGTAAGTTTGTTGCTTCGAGTTGAAGATTTACACCGACAAAAGACGAGATGTGCACACAAAGCTTTAAGCACTAATTAAGCCTTAGTGAATATCTACACTAGTAAGTTTTTCTTCATGTTTGAAATGCTTAGCATTGTAGATACTCCCTAAGGCTTGGGTGGTATTGCGTTGTGTGGCCACTCGATCAACTTTGGCCTCCCGTCGGCAGTGTAGAGCAAAGGGATGTGTATACTACTTGATTCACCTTTTTTCTCGACAGGTACATGAAGGAATATATATGGTTGCTAGCTTCATGCATATGCTACTATTTATTTGTTTTATTTTTATAACGATGCAAATTCTTGTTAATGGTTAAAGTAAATCAGCAGTGAATTGCTGGCAAATAATGTGATGCCCTACAAAAAACAAACATTTTGTAAACAGGTAAACAAATAATGTGACGCAGTTTCTATTTTTTATTTTGCTAACGCCCAGCCAACTGAGAATTTCGTACAAGACTCCACAATCTTATGAGCATATGTATTTCCTTTGGACTAATATATGGAATTAATTCTTCACATCAAAGAAATTGTGAAACAATACACAGTAGTTTTAGAGATTTTACAATGCATGGTGGGCTAGTTTGTTGCTTCAAGAGTTAAGATGTACACGCAAAGCTTTAAAGCAGTCGAGCCTTAGTGAATATCTACACCAGTAAGTTTTTTTCTTCATGCCAGAAATACTTAACAGTGTAGATACTCCCTAAGGCTTGGTGGTATTGCATTGTTGTGGCAACATGTCACTTGAGCATCTTTGAGCCTCCCATCGCCAATCAACAATGTATATAGCTCCAATCAAAAGTAGGTTTATGCAAAAGGATGTGTGTGCTACTTGATTCACCCTTTTTCTCGACAAGTATATACACGCTAACGTACTACTCTTTATTAGTTGGAATTTTTATAACCATACAAATTTTCGTCTATGAACGCTCGGCAATGGGCCAAGGTGGAAGCCATAGGGTTAGCAAGTCTGAGTAGTTGGCTTGCTTCTGTTTGGGCTGAGCAACCCATGTCTTCTGCTTGGGTCATCACCTACATGTTGGCTTGCGCACGTGCTCTTGTGCAACCATTCCTTGTACTTCCTTGTGAATTATCATATGTGACTTAGTATGTCCCGTAATTCAGCAGCCGATGCAATTTCTATTTTTGGTTTTGCTAATTGCCACTCAACTCCGTACAAGATTCCAGAATTTTATGAGCTTCTACATTTTTCTTTGAAATAAAATGATACACAATCAATTCTTTTAATAAAAAACTGAGAAAAAAATATGCAATAGTTGTGGAGATTTTAGAATCTCTAGTAAGTTTGTTGCTTCGAACTGAAGATTTACACCGGCAAAAGACAAGATGTACACATAAAGCTTTAAGCACTAAAGCCTTAGTGAATATCTACACTAGTAAGATTTTCTTCATGTTGGAAATGCTTAGCATTGTAGATACTCCCTAAGGCTTGGGTGGTATTGTGTTGTTGTGGACACTTGATCATCTTTGGCCTCCCATCTACAATGTATAGCTTGAAGAAAAATAGCTGATGATGACACCACTACTACAGTTACACACATAGCCCCCATTACAACATATATGGGACCGACTACTAGAGCTCGTGCACGCCAACTAAATTATCAGGTACTTTCGTTTCTTGGTAATAACTCTAGTGTTCATTAGAATATGATGCTACCTAAGTTGGATACATTTGTGTTGTTTAGGAATGAAGCCCCCAACATGGACAAGAGGGACACTGGAGCATGATCAAGCATAGAGATGAAGGTGCATATGAAGGGAACAAGAGCAGAGTTTCTAGTGGATGACATACAAGGACATGGATGAAATGTACAAGACAATCTTTTATAAATTTTGTCCATAGCTCATTATACGTGTTGCGCCACCTTATTTTTGCGCCAGGCCCATGAAGTTTTGAAATACTAATTCATAGGTTATTTTTAGAGTCTGCATTGTAGGGGAAACAACTCACGAGGGATTTGAGTCCCACCTTACGAAAGGTGGATGAAGTTCCCTCTCCTTTCCCCTCTAAATACAGCCCTTACGGCGTCGTTTAGATTTGGGTTTTGTTTAGATTACAATTTTCCATGGTTGCAACTCATGTGCTTCGTTTGTGTCCAACGACTACGTCAAGACGTCACATAGCCCCACACTTTGATAATTAATTAATTTTTCTTACATTCACAATATCTAGATTGCAATATCAGTTTCTTGATTGCTCTTCATTTGCGCGCGGGAAATAGACCCTCATGGTCAGGTGATTGATTGTTCTTCATTTGCGTGCGGGAAATAGACCCTCGTGGTTGGGTGATTGTGCTATGGCGTGGTCAATAACCTCTCAGAGTTGGTTTAGTGATTGCTAAGGCGCGACGTCTTCACATGTTCATAGTGGGATCGTAAAAGTCTAGTCCACCGAAAATAATAGTCATCATCTCATTGAAAGACGGGACACATTTGCATCTATCAAGTGGTATCATATTTCCAAGTTGCTCGATGAGATTTTACTAGTTTTTCATAGTCTAGATTGCATCTGTTCTTCCTACCTACAGTCCACCAAAAGCCAAAAAAAGGATTAGATCATCATCTTCGAACCAATCTGAGCTTTTTGCATTTTGCTTTTCAGTGTTTTTCTTTGTTGAATTTGCAGTTGCATCTTCATGTCGAGTCGTTGGTCTTACCGTCTAGTCACTTAGAGATTTGACTTCGAGTCACAGGTTGTCATGTCGCTACCACACAATTTTTATCTCCATTGCCATATACATCCACACACACACATGACCCGAATAATTGATAAAATCTGGAATATTATAAAGTGGAATATTACCAAATATTGATATGGAAATATCAAATATATGGGCAGGGAAGGCCCCACCAAAATAATAATAATAATAAATAAAACAAATAATAATTTAATAAGATGGATGGCGAGCATATTCACATCCAAGTTTCCCTGTACGCATATAAGCAGCTAAATGCACATGCATATGCATACCAAAAGGCTGTACTATTCCTGAAGATAAGGTCCAAGACACAATCAAGAAAGCTCAAAAGGAACATAATAAGGCCACCTCCATTTGCTTGCAAGATGAGGATTCTGCAATTCTATCCAGCATGCACTCAGTATCCTAGAAAGAAGGGCTTCAAATGGCTATAAAGCCTAGAAGACCTAAAACTAGATGTGTAATGGACAAGAAGAAAGAAGTAATGGAGGTGTGATACGTCTATTTTGCATCATGTTTTCCTACGGTTTTTTTTACTGTTTTCAATCAATATAACACTTCGTGGAGCAATTCTATTGCCTTTTCTCTCATAATATGCAAGGTTTACACGAAGAGGGAGATTACTGGTAGCTGGAATTTTGGACCTGAAAAAGCTACGTCAGAGATACCTATTCTGCACATCCCCAAATGAGCTGAAATTTTACGGAGATTTATTTTGGAATAAATAAAAAATACTGGAGCAAAGAAGTACCAAAGGGGGCCACCCAGGGCCAGGCGTGCCCTAGTGCGTGGTGGGTCCCCTGGCTAGTCCCCGGTGCACATCTTCTGATTTAGCCCATTTGCCTTAGAAAAAATAAATAAGAAGAGGACTTTCGGGACAGGGCGCTACCGTCTCGGGGCAGAACTTGGGCAGGAGAACTTTTCCACTCCGGCGGAGCGATTCCGCCAGGGATACTTCCCTCCGAGAGGGGGAAATCAAAGCCATCGTCATCACCAACAACCCTCTCATCATGGGAGGACCAATCTTCACCAACATCTTCACCAGCACCATGTCATCTCAAAACCTAGTTCATCTCTTTTATTCAATCTTTGTATCAAAACCTCAGATTGGTACCTGTGGGTTGCTAGTAGTGTTGATTGCATCTTGTAGTTGATGCTAGTTGGTTTATTTGGTGGAAGATTATATGTTCAGATCCATTATGCTATTCAATACCTCTCTGATCTTGAGCATAAATATGTTGTGTGAGTAGTTACTTTTGTTCTTGAGGACATGGGAGAAGTCTTGTCATAATTAATCGTGTGAATTTGGTATTCCTTCGATATTTTGATGATATGTATGTTGTTGATTCCCTCAGTGGTGTTATGTGAATGTCGATTACATGACACTTCAACATCTTTGGGCCTAATGGAATGCATTGTGGAATAGTAATTAGATGATGGGTTGCTAGATTGACATAAGCTGAAACCCTAGTTTATGCGCTATTCCGTAAGGGGCTGATTTGGATCAATATGTTTAATGCTATGGTTAGATTTATCTTAGTTCTTCTTTCGTAATTGCGGATGCTTGCAAGAGGGGTTAATCATACGTGGGAAGCTTGTTCAAGTAAGAACAACACCCAAGCACCGGTCCACCCGCATATCAAATTATCAAAGTAGCGAACGCGAGTCAAACAAACATGATGAAAGTGACTAGATGAAATTCCCATATGTCCTCAAGAATGCTTAGCTTATTATAAGAGATCGTTCTAGCCCGTCCTTTGCTACAAAAAGGATTGGGCTACCTTCCTTCACTTTTGTTACCGTTACTATTATTTCCTCGTTACAAACTACCTGGCTATCAAACTATCTGTTACCGATAATTTCAGCACTTGCAGACAATACCTTGCCAAAAACCATTTGTCATTTCCTTCTACTCCTCATTGGATTTGACACTCTTACTTATCGAAAGGACTACGATAGATCCCCTATACTTGTGGGTCATCCAGACTCCTTTCTGGCACCTTTT
This sequence comes from Triticum aestivum, assembly GCF_018294505.1. NCBI lineage: Eukaryota > Viridiplantae > Streptophyta > Magnoliopsida > Poales > Poaceae > Triticum > Triticum aestivum. The sequence goes on from NC_057813.1 coordinate 9,805,630, forward strand.
CGTGGAGTGAAGCGCTTCTGGTAAGTGGAATTTGGTAGGGAAACATTTATATTACATGCAAATTTACTGTCACTTGTTTCTATGGAAAACAATCCTTTGAGGGGTTTGTTCGGGGTATCTTCACCTTGAACAGAAGCACAAAGAGTTTCTCCTCAACCTACTGCACCTACTAAAAATATTTATTATGAGATTCCTTCGGGTATGATAGAGAAACTGCTAGCTAATCCTTATGCAGGAGATGGAACATTACATCCTGATATGTAGCTAATCTATGTGGATGAATTTGTAGATTATTTAAGCTTGCAGGTTTACCCAGGGATGAAGTTAAGAAGAAGGTATTCCCTTTATCTTTGAAGGGAAAGGCATTGACATTGTATAGGCGATGTGATGATCGGAACGTGGGATTGGAATCGGTTGAAATTGGAATTTCATCAAAAGTTTTATCCTATGCATCTGGTTCATCGCGATCAGAATTATACATATAATTTTTGGCCTCGTGAAGGAGAAAGCATCACTCAAGCTTGGGGGTGGCTTAAGTACATGATGTACACAAGTCCCAATCATGAACTCCCAAAGGAAATTATGTTACAAAATTTTTATCCCGGCTTTCTCATGATGATCAAACCATACTCGATTCTTCTTCTACTAGCTCCTTTATGAAGAAGACTATTGAATTTAGATGGGACATTCATGAAGGAATTAAACACAACTCTAAAGATTGGGAAATCGACAAAGGTAACGAGTCAGGTATAAGACTTGAGTTCGATTGTGTTAGATCTTTTATGGATACCGATGCCTTTCATAAGTACTAAATATGGACTTGACTTTGAGATAGTAGCTTCATTTTGTGAATCATTTTCTACTCATGTTGATATTCCTAAGGAGAAGTGATTCAAATATCATCCCCATGTTGAATAAAATATTGAGGAGCATGTTATAATTAAAGATGAAACTACCATTTACAATGTTGATTCATTTGTTCCTACTGCTTATATTGAGAAACCATCTTTCCCTGTTAGGATAAAGGAACATGCTGAGGTTTCAACCATGGTGAACAAAAGTTCTATTAGAGCACCTAGACCCTCTGAACAAATTAAAGTAGAACCTAATATTGCTATGGTTAAAGATCTCTTGGTCGATAATATAGATGGGTATGCTATGTATTTCTGTGATGAAGCTACTAGAATTTCCAAAACCGATACTAATGATAGGAATAAGCCCGTTGTTGGCATGCCTGTGGTCTCAGTTAAGATAAGAGATCATTGTTATCATGGCTTATGTGATTTGGGTGCTATTGTGAGTGTTATTCCAATTACCTTATATCAAGAATTATGAATGATATTGCTCCTGCTGAAATAGAAGATATCGATGTTACTATTAATCTTGCAAACAGAGAGACAATTACATGACTTGGGATTGTTAGAGATGTTGAAGTCTTGTGTGGAAAAATAAAGTACCCTACTGATTTTCTAGTTCTTAGTTCTCCACAAGATGATTTTTGTCCCATAATTTTTGGTAGACCTTTCTTCAATATTTTCAATGCTAAGTTTGATTGCACTAAAGAAACAGTCAGTGTTAAATTTGGTGATGTATACTCATGCGTTTAGTTTCTCTATGTTTCGTAGACAACCTCATGATAAAGAATTGCCTAGTAAAGATGAAATTTTTGGTCTTGCTTCTGTTGTTGTACCTCCTACTAATCCGTGAGAACAATATTTGCTAGACAATGAAAATGATTTGCACATAAATGAAAGAAATGAAATACATAAGATGTTCTTTGATCAACCACCTATCCTTAAACACAATTTGCCTGTTGAAACTATAGGAGGTCAATCCACATAAAGGTAACCCTGTGTTTGAATTGAAACAATTACCTGATACTATGAAATATGCTTATCTTGATGAAAAGAAAATATATCATGTTATTATTAGTGCTAACCTTACAGAGCATGAAGAGAAGAGACTACTTAAAACTCAGAGGAAGCACAGTGCTGTTATTGGATATACTCTTGATGATCTTAAGGGCATTAGTCCCACTCTATGTCAACACAAGATTAATATGGAGCCTGATGCTAAACCAGTTGCCAATCATCAACGACAATTAAATCCTAAGATGAAGGAAGTGGTAAGAACTGAAATATTAAAAATCCTGGAAGCAGGTATAATCTATCCCATAGTTTATAATAGATGGGTAAGTCATGTTCAATATGTCCCTAAGAAAAGAGGCATTACAATTGTTCCTAATGACAAAAATGAACTTATTCCAATAAGAATTGTGACTGATTATAGGATGGTAATTTATTTTATCAAATTAAATAAAGCTACTAGAAAGATCATTGCCCCTTACCTTTTATTGATCAAATATTAGAAAGATTGTCTAAGCATACACACTTTTGCTTTCTTGATGGATATTCTGGTTTCTCTCAAATACCTGTATCACATTCTGACCAAGAGAAAACCACTTTTACTTGTCCTTTCGGAACTTATGCTTATAGACATATGCCTTTTGGTTTATGTAATGCACCTGCTACCTTTCAAAGATGTATGGCTGCTATATTCTCCGAATTTTCTAAAAACGTTGTTGAGGTTTACATGGATGATTTTTTCGTTTACATAACTTCTTTTGATGATTGCTTAAGCAACCTTGATCAAGTTTTGTAGAGATGTGAACAAACTAATCTTGTCTTGAATTGGGAGAAGTGCCACTTATGGTGAATGAAGGTATTGTTTTGGGACATAAAATTTTTGAAGGAGGTATTGAAGTAGACAAAGCTAAAGTTGATGCAATTGAGAAAATGCCATGTCCTAAAGATATCAAAGGTATTAGAAGTTTCCTTGGTAATGTTGGTTTCTGTAGGATGTTTACTAAAGATTTCACCAAAATTTCTAGGCCTCTTACTGATCTCTTGCAAAAGGATGTTCCATTTGTTTTGTATGATGATTATGTAGAATGCTTTGAAACACTTCAGAAAGCCTTAACCTCTGCACTTATTGTTCAACCACCTGATTGGAACTTGCCTTGTGAAATTATGTTTGATGCTAGTGATTATGTTGGTGTTTGTAGTGACCAGACCTCAAATAGTCTGATCTCTATGCATCAGTGTCATCCCTGGATCAATAATGCTGACACGCACAGTACTTGAAGGATTTATAACAGAGTAGCAATCACACACTTATTACATCGAATGTCTCCAAAGAGAACTTATTACAATAAATATGGCTTAAGGCCATCTAATAACGATAACAGTGGAAGGCTTGGAAGATAAGTGAGCCCATCAACTCCAACGACATCATTGAGTATAGAACCACGATCCTAAGGCATCTTACTCATCGTCTGAAAAGTCTGCAACATGAACGTTGTAGCCCGAAACGCGTCAGCACATGGAATATGCTGGCAATGTAACACATAGAGAGTAATGAAAGAATAAAGCTATACTACATGCATATAGGGCTAGTGGTAAGCTCTATGGGTACAGTTTTGCGTAAAGCCAATTTTTCCCTACTTCAAAGGAATAAATTTTATTTAACTATCATGGTGGTTGTTAAACATTGAGAATGGTTGACAGCATTCTCAGTCCCAATTAGAATATCATCAATAAACAAACCCAACAATATTAATTAAAGTAACATGTCGAGATTCACATGATAATCCAAGTACTAGATACTCAAGATGTCCATAACCGGGGACACAGCTAACCATGATTAGTTTATACACTCTGCAGAGGTTTGCGCACTTTTCCCCACAAGACTCGATCTCCTCCATTGGGATTCTCGCACTACATGATGTTTGAGAAACGGATGACCGAGACATAGTCTTTAAGAAGCGCTAGCACCTTACGATCGGGTAGACAGTACCAACCTATATCCCCTACATCTGCTAGTCTACCACTGTAAGAGTTCGCAAGACTTAAATAACAGGCAATCCTGGAATACCCAGGTACCTCAATCCACCCATATGTGTATTTAAGTTGCCACCTTAAATAAACCATTAAATTAACAATCTCACATCTATCATGGATACACTCACCCAATTCATGTCTACTAGCATAGCATGGCAAAATGAGCAAACGTAGAGTAACTCCCAAGGGTTTGATAATAAAACAGGTAATAGGTACTACCTCATCTACTTCCCAAAAACCCACATATTAATCAGATCCTAATCATGCAATTGTTTGAGGATTGATCTAATGTAATAAAACTGGGTAGTAAAATGGTATGATCAAAGTGTTACTTGCCTTGCTGATGATCCACGAAACCTAGAGATTCGAAGTAGCAAGCGGCGCACTCCGGGTACTCTATCGCAAACAAAAAAGCATACAATAAGTACTCATCTAATGCATAGGTAAAACTCGAATAAGAGATCTAACCAGAAAGTTCAACTTAATAATTCCGGTTTGCAAAAAGAATCAAATCAAACGAAGCAACGAAAATCAAAGGGCGAAAGAAACAAGCTTCATTTACTAATCTGGACCTAAGTCAAATTTTATAGTAGCAAAAACTTGTTTGAGTTGGTTAAACGGAAAGAGGGTTTTGAGACGAAACTCTAGGCGCTTGAATCGCCTGATTCCGATAAACAAGCGAAAAGTTATACTAGAACGAAAATTGGATCAGAAATCACGATCAGAGATAATCGCGGAAAATCCGATAAAAAGAAAAACTAACAAACAGGCTAACGAACGAACGTTCGCTGTGTGCGAAAAAAACGAAAATCGTTCGTTAAAACAAACGAACGAACGGGCGTTCGCTAAATAACTAAACCGGGAAAAAAACTGATCTAATAAAAGAAACAACCGTGGTTTTTTAAAAAAAAATACTGGGCGGTTAACCGGTGAAAAACCGGCGGCGGCGGCGGGTAACTCGGGCGGCGGGGCGGCGGGGTCGGCAGCAAACTCCGGCGGGCTGGCGGCGGCGGCGGCGGCGAGGGGATCCGGTGGCGGGACTGTCGGGCGGCGGGGCGCGGGCGGCGGCGGCGAACTCCGGCGGCAGAACTCGGCGGTGGCGGCGGTGCTAGGGTTCGGGGGTGGGGCGGCTGAGCTGGGGCGGCTTGGCTCCTCGGGCTTTAAAGGCCGGCCGGGTCGGAGTCCCAGACGGACACAGCCCGGTTAGGTCGGTTTGTTTTCTTTTTCTAAAAAAACATTAGGCGCAGAAAAATAATTAAAGAAATACTAAACGGACTGCAAAAATCCCGAAATAAATTTCCCCCGTCTCCTAAAATCAAGCCAGTTTAGATGAACATTTATTTGGGGCCTAAATGCAATTTTTAAAAACGTGCATTTTTCCTAAATTCAAATAAAATAGCCATAAACTCCAAAATAAAATCTTATTTGATTTTATTATTAAATCCTCAATATTTCTTTATTTTGGGAAAGTCATTTTATTCCCTCTCTCATATTTTTATAATTGAAATAATTGAAGATAAAATAAATAAAATCAAATGATCCTATTTTCAAAATTTGAGAAAACTCAAATATGAAATTATCGAAATCCCCAACTCTCTCCGTGGGTCCTTGAGTTGCGTAGAATTTCTAGGATCGAGCAGAAATGCAATAAATATGATATGCAATAATGATCTATTTGTATAATATTCCAAACTGAAAATTTGGGATGTTACAAACCTACCCCCCTTAAGATGAATCTCGCCCTCGAGATTCGGGTTGGCTAGAAAATAGGTGAGGGTGGTCCTTCAGCAGATCTTCCTCTCGCTCCCAGGTGGCTTCATCCTCTGTGTGGTGGCTCCACTGAACTTTGCAAAACTTGATAACCTTGTTGCGGGTGACTCGGCTGGCATACTCAAAAATCTTAACTGGTTTCTCCTCATAGGCCAAATCACTGTCCAACTGAATCGCTTCCAGCGGCACTGTATCTCTCAGTGGTATATCGGCCATCTCTGCGTGGCACTTCTTCAACTGGGAAACGTGGAACACATCGTGAACTCCTGACAATCCCTCAGGCAATTCCAACTTGTAAGCAACTTCTCCCATACGCTCCAAAACTTTGTATGGTCCCACAAAACGTGGTGCTAACTTTGCATTAACTCCAAAGCGCTTAACTCCTCGAAGTGGAGATACACGAAGATGGACTCTATCTTCGACTTCGTAAACAGTCTCCTTGCATTTAGAATCTGCATAGCTTTTCTGCCTGGACTGGGCTACCTTGAGCCTATCACGAATCAACTTCACTTCCTGTTCAGACTCCTTAATCAAATCTGGTCCAAACAACTGGCGGTCTCCAACTTCATCCCACGATAACGGGGTCCTGCACCTCCTTCCGTATAAGGCTTCTAAAGGGGCCATCTTCAAACTAGATTGATAACTGTTGTTGTAAGAGAACTCTGCGTATGGCAAATTTTCGTCCCAACTAGATCCGTAATCTAGCACACAAGCTCTCAGCATATCTTCCAAAATATGATTGACTCTCTCTGTCTGTCCATCTGTCTGCGGATGAAAGGCTGTACTGAACTCTAGCCTGGTACCCAAAGTTTCATGCAACTAATTCCAGAACTTTGAGGTAAACTGGGTTCCTCTATCTGATACAATGCTCCTCGGAACTCCATGCAGACATACGATCCTGGTCATGTATATCTTGGCTAACTTAGCACTGGTGTAAGTGGTATTCACTGGAATGAAATGAGCTACCTTTGTCAAACGATCGACTACAACCCAAGTTGAGTCATAGCCTGAACGAGTCCTGGTAAATCCCGTAATGAAATCCATGCCTAGTTTATCCCACTTCCATTCGGGTATCGGCAATGGTTGTAACAATCCTGCTGGCTTCTGATGCTCTGCCTTCAGTCTCTGACATACATCACAAACTGCTACATATTCCGCAATATCTTTCTTCATTCCGGTCCACTAGAAAGTGTCCTTCAAATCCAAATACATCTTGGTATTTCCTGGGTGAATCGAATACGGCGAATCATGGGCCTCCTGTAGAATTAACTTCCTGATCTCCGGGTCATTAGGCACATAGACACGGTCCTCAAACCATAAGGTATCGTTCTCATCCTCACGAAATCCCTTAGCTTTTCCTTTGCTCATCTTCTCCTTTATCTCGGCAATCTCCTTGTCGGCCTTCTGAGCTTCTCTGATCTTATCCATCAAAGTCGATTGAATTTCCAATGCTGCTACATAGCCTCTCGGAACTATCTCCAAACATAGTTGGCGAAGATCATCGGCTAACTCCTTCGGTAAATCTCCAGTCATGAGTGTATTGACACGGCTCTTACGGCTCAATGCATTGGCTACTACGTTAGCCTTTCCGGGGTGATACTGCAACCTCATATCATAATCCTTGATGAGTTCCAACCATCTCCTTTGCCTGAGATTTAACTCCTTCTGCGTGAAAATGTACTTCAAACTCTTGTGATCCGTGTACACCTTACAATGATTTCCGATAAGAAAATGTCTCCAAGTCTTCAACGCATGCACTACGGCTGCTAACTCCAAATCATGTGTGGCATAATTCAACTCATGAGGTTTAAGCTGTCGTGAAGCATACGAAACAACTCTCCCTTCCTTCATAAGCACTGCTCCAAGTCCTCGATGTGAAGCGTCGCAATACACCTCGCAATCCTTGCTCTGATCTAGCAGAATCAACACTGGCGAGGTAACTAGACGTTCCTTCAACTCCTGGAAACTGGCCTCACATTCCTCAGTCCATTTGAAGTTGGTATCCTTCTTCAACAACTCCGTCATGGGCTTCGCAATCTTCGAGAATTTCTCAATGAATCTCCGGTAGTATCCTTCCAGTCCAAGAAAACTCCGGATCTCTCCAACTGTCATTGATGCTACCCAATTGGTCACAGTGACCACTTTGGTGGGATCTACTGCTATTCCTTCTCCGGATATAACATGTCCGAGGAATGCAACTTCCTTCAAGCAAAATTCACATTTGCTGAACTTGGCATATAACTGATGTTCTCTGAGCTTCTCAAGTACCAAACGCAAATGCTCCTTATGCTCGTCTTCGTTCTTCGAGTAGACCAAAATATCATCAATGAACACCACGGCGAACTTATCCAGAAACTCCATAAATACCTTGTTCATCATGTTCATGAAATAGGCAGGTGCGTTAGTCAGACCAAATGACATAACGGTATACTCGTACAGCCCGTACCTGGCGGTAAAAGCCGTCTTAGGTATATCCTGCTCTCGAATCTTCGACTGATGGTATCCTGATCGCAAATCGATCTTGGAAAATACCTTTGCTCCTTGCAATCGGTCAAAAAAGTCATTGATCATCGGCAGTGGGTACTTGTTCTTGATTGTTACTGCATTCAATCCTCGATAATCAACAACCATCCTCAATGATCCGTCCTTCTTCTCCACTAGAAGTGCTGGCGATCCCCAAGGCAAAGAACTTGGGCGAATATAGCCTTTATTCAGTAACTCCTTAATCTGATTCTTAATCTCCTCCAAATCTTTTGCAGGCATCCTGTATGGTCTCTTGGATATCGGCCCTGTGCCTGGCAAAATCTCAATTAAAAATTCAATGTCTCTATCCGGTGGCATGCCTGGAAACTCTTCTGGAAATACATCAGGAAAATCCTTCACAACTGGTACTTCCTCCTGCACAACTCCTGATAAGGAATTTACTTGAGTCCTCTTCAGCGCATGCCGGGATAGATACTTGATCCTTCTTCCTTCTGGCGTTGTGAGCAAAATTGTCTTACTAGCGCACTCAGTGTTCCCTCCATACTTCGATAACCAATCCATGCCTAATATCACATCCAATCCTTGTGATTCCAATACTATTAGGTCCAAGGGAAACACATAGTTATCAATCCTTAATGGTAACCGATCACACCATAGACTAGCCATATATTCTGCTCCAGGCGAGGTTACTAACATGGGTGACCTAAGGGCTTGGGTTGGCAGTTTATACTTATCCACAAATCCCCTTGATATGTATGAATGCGATGCACCAGTATCAAAAAGAACGAGTGCAGTAAATGACTTAACCAAAAACTTACCTATTACTGCATCGGGCTGGGCTTCAACCTCCTCCACGCTAACGTGGTTCACCTGTCCTCTGTTGAAAGGGTTTGGCTTCTTCCTAGAGCTTCCATTGCCATTTCCATTCTGGGCTTCAGGACATTCATTGGCATAATGTCCAGTCTTCTGACACTTATAGAAAGTGACTTGGCTCAGGTCTCTCTTGGCTGGTGTTGAGGGTTGGTATGGTTCTGGCCATTCCTTCCTCCATTCCCATTACCATTCTTGGAACCATTATGGTTGTGTGAACTACCACCTCCATGGGTATGTTGGAACTGTCCTCTCGATTTCGGGGTAAAACGTGGCTTCTACTGAGCTGCCGAATTGTACTTCCCTTGTCCATACTTCCTCTTGCGGTTCTCAATCTGTTGCCCCTTCAATCATGAGAGCTCTATCTACCAAATCCTGGTAGTTATTGAAACTTGCTACCATCAACTGCATGCTCAGCTCATCATTCAGTCCTTCCAGAAACTTCTCTTGCTTAGTTGCATCCGTAGCAACGTCATCTGGGGCGTAACGTGCTAACTTACTAAAGTCATCCACATACTGGCCAACTGTACGTCCTCCCGGGCGTAGGTTGCGAAACTCACGCTTCTTCATGCCATAGCTCCTGCTGAAACATGGGCAGTACGGAAAGCCTACTGAAACTGATCCCATGTGACAGTGTCTACTGGATAGGTGGCTGTGAAATTCTCCCACCATGATGTTGCGGGTCCTTCAAGCTGATGTGCGGCAAATCGCACCTTCTCCGCATCTGTGCATCCTGTAGTGGTCAACTCCCTGGCTGTCTTGCGAAGCCAATCATCTGCAACAATCGGCTTGGTGCTAATGGGGAACACCGGCGGACTCAGCCTAAGAAAACGGGTTAAGTGATCCACAAGTGGTGGTGGTGGTGGGTTGTTGTTGTTGTTCCCCTGATTCTGATTCTGGACTAGTATCTCCATCAATGCATTCTGTTGCTGGATCAACTGAGTGAGCTCCGGTGGGAAAGTAAATCCATTGTCACATCTCGGAGGCATCTGAGGGTTTAGAAAAGATGAGAATACGGAATAGAATGAGGTCTAGAGGGAAAACACTACCCATATGCACATGAGACAAATTTTAATCAAAACACTTCATTCAAACAAGCAAGGGCATACAACGGTCTATCTATCGTTACAAAAGTGCTCGGACTATACTAGATACATGGGGGAATACTACTACTGTTATGGTGGCCGACTAGAAAAACTGCTCCGATGAAGACTCCATGATATCTGCTCCAGCTTCATCAACATAGTCATCATCGCTATCGTCTGGGTCCGAGTCGGTGTCGTCGATGATGATGTAGTTCTCTGGACAAGTGCAATCTTCGTCTTCTCCAGTTGCGGGAAATCCCATAAACACTCTTGCTTCTTCTTCAGATCATCATTCTTCTCTACTAGTGTTCCTATTTCCTCCTCATATCCATCGCGTGTAGACTTGAGTTCTTCCTCCAGTTTCGTGATCTTGGTCATGGCCTTCTTTAGATCCATCATGCCTGCACACATCTGGTTCTCCTGGCGTCGAATGTGCTGGTTTAACTCCGGGATGAAAGCTGCAATTGATCTGTCCTTCCTGGTGTTGATCATCTCCCATTGCTCATCTCGGCGCCCACAAATCTGGTAGATAGTATCCTTAAGCTCCTTGTGGTAAACTTCTCCAATACGTCCCATGGTGATGTGGGCTGCCATGCTCTTTCCTAGACTCCAGGTCGGTGCATCAAAGGAAAACTCTATGGGCTCAGTGACGGGCATGAACGTCCTTCCTGGAACTTGAACTTGAATCATCCAGCGCTCCTCTTCAGGTAAAGTGGCATTGTAGGTCCCGGTGAAGCTTGGTACTCCAATGTTCAGGTACTTGGTAACTTCCTTCAGGTATCATCCAAAGGGTGTTTCTTCATCCGGTTGCGTGAACTTGTTCCTTGCATCCGCCATCCTAAAAGAGTAGAAAAGATGAGGAGTCAGAAATGAGAAGAGAGAGTAGTGATATAGGGCATTAGCTTAGTGGTCGTGTCCTATAGTCAGTGTGTGCTCTGATACCATCTTGTAGCGACCAAACGTCAAATAGTCTGATCTCTATGCATCAGTGTCATCCCTGGATCAGTAATGCTGACACACATAGTACTTGAAGGATTTATAATAGAGTAGCAATCACACACTTATTACATCGAATGTCTCCAAAGAGAACTTATTACAATAAATATGGCTTAAGGCCATCTAATAACGATAACAGCGAAAGGCTTGGAAGATAAGTGAGTCCATCAACTCCAACGGCATCACTGAGTATAGAACCACGATCCTAAGGCATCTTACTCGTCGTCTAAAAAGTCTGCAACATGAACATTGCAGCCCGAAACGGGTCAGCACATGGAATATGCTGGCAATGTAACACATAGAGAGTAATGAAAGAATAAAGCTATACTACATGCATATAGGGCTGGTGGTAAGCTCTATGGTTACAGTTTTGCGTAAAGCCAATTTTTCCCTACTTCAAAGGAATAAATTTTATTTAACTATCATGGTGGTTGTTAAACATTGAGAATGGTTGAAAGCATTCTCAATCCCAATTAGAATATCATCAATAAACAAACCCAACAATATTAATTAAAGTAACATGTCGAGATTCACATGATAATCCAAGTACTAGATACTCAAGATGTCCATAACCGGGGACACGGCTAACTATGATTAGTTTATACACTCTGCAGAGGTTTGCGCACTTTTCCCCACAAGACTTGATCTCCTCCGTTGGGATTCTCGCACTACATGATGTTTGAGAAACGGATGACCGAGACATAGTCTTTCAGAAGCGCTAGCACCTTACGATCGGGTAGACAATACCAACCTACATCCCCTACATCTGCTAGTCTACCACTGTAAGAGTTCGCACAACTTAGTCAACTATGCTAGAGCCCATAGTAGCTTGTGGCTGCACACGGAAGTTTCTAGCATGAATAATCCATGATCCCTTTGAGCCTAGGTGGCGGTCCATAAAGAAAAACAATAGGCAATCCCAGAATACCCAGGTACCTCAATCCACCCAGATGTGTCTTTAAGTTGCCACCTTAAATAAACAATTAAATTAACAATCTCACATCTGTCATGGATACACTCACCCAATCCACGTCTACTAGCATAGCATGGCATAATGAGCAAACGTAGAGTAACTCCCAAGGGTTTGATAATAAAACACGTAATAGGTACTACCTCATCTACTTCCCAAAAACCCACATATTAATCAGGTCCTAATCATGCAATTGTTTGAGAATTGATCTAATGTAATAAAACTGGGTAGTAAAAAGGTATGATCAAAGTGTTACTTGCCTTGCTGATGATCCGCGAAACCTAGAGATTCGAAGTAGCAAGCGGCGCACTCCGGGTACTCTATCGCAAACAAACAAGCATACAATAAGTACTCATCTAATGCACAGGTAAAAATCAAATAAGAGATCTAACCAGAAAGTTCAACTTAAGAACTCCGGTTTGCCAAAAGAATCAAATCAAACGAAGCAACGAAAATCAAACAGCGAAAGAAACAAGCTTTGTTTACTAATCTGGACCTAAGTCAAACTTTACAGTAGCAAAAAGTTGTTTGAGTTGGCTAAACGGAAAGAGGGTTTCGATACGAAACTCTAGGCGCTTGAATCGCCTGATTCCGATAAATGAGCGAAACGTTATACTAGAACGAAAATCGGATCAGAAATCGCGATCAGAAATAATCGCGGAAAATCCGATAAAAAGACAAACTGACGAACAGGCTAACGAACGAACGTTCGCTGTCTTCGAAAAAAAAAATCGTTCGTTAAAACGAACGAACGAACGGGCGTTCGCTAAATAACTAAACTGGGAAAAAAACCGATCTAATAAAAAAACGCGGTTTAAAAAAAAACGGGTGGTTATCCGGCGAAAAACCGATGACGGCGGCGGCTACCTCGGGCGGCGGGGCGGAGGGGTCGGCGGCGAACTCTGGCGGGCAGGCGGCGGCGGCGGCGAGGGGATCCGGCGGCGGGGCTGTCGGGCGGCGTGGCGCGGGCGGCGGCGGCGGCGCTGGCGGCGGCGGCGCTAGGGTTCGGGGGCGGGGCGGCTGGGCTGGGGCGGCTCGGCTCCTCGGGCTTTAAAGGCCGGCCGGGTCGGAGTACCGGACGGACACGGCCCGGTTAGGTCGGTTCGTTTTTTTTCTAAAAAACGTTACACGCAGAAAAATAATTAAAAGAAATATTAAACAGACTCCAAAAATCCCGAAATAAATTCTGCCCGACTCCTAAAATCAAGCCGGTTTAGATGAACATTTATTTGGGGCCTAAATGCAATTTTGAAAAATACGCATTTTTCCTAAATTCAAATAAAATAGCCATAAACTCCAAAATAAAATCTTATTTGATTTTATTATTAAATCCTCAATATTTTTTTATTTTGGGAAATTCATTTTATTCCCTCTCTCATATTTTTATAATTGAAATAATTGAAGATAAAATAAATAAAATCAAATGATCCTATTTTCAAAATTTGAGAAAACTCAAATATGAAATTATCGAAATCCCCAACTCTCTCCGTGGGTCCTTGAGTTGCGTAGAATTACTAGGATCGAGCAGAAATGCAATAAATATGATATGCAATAATGATCTATTTGTATAACATTCCAAATTGAAAATTTGGGATGTTACAGTGTTGCTTTCTAGGACAAAGAGTTGACAAGAAAGTAAATGTTATCCATTATGCTAGTAAAACTCTAGACAGTGCCTAAATAAATTATGTTACTAAAGAAAAACAATTTCTAGCAGTTGTGCTTGCTTGAGATAAGTTCAGGTCTTACATTGGTGATTATAAAGTAATTGTTCACACCGATCATGTTGTTATTAAATACCTTATGGAAAAGAAAGATGTTAAACATAGACTCATTAGGTGGGTTCTACTGTTACAAGAATTTGACTTGCATATTACTGATAGGAAGGGAACTGAAATCCCATAGCTGATAATTTGTCTAGGTTGGAAAGTATTCTTGATGACCCACTACCTATAGATGATAGCTTTCCCGACGAACAATTAGCTGTCATAAATGCTTCTAGTAATACTCCTTGGTATGCAGACTATGCTAATTATATTGTTGCTAAATTTATTCCACCTAGTTTCATATACCAACAAAAGAAAAGTTCTTCTTTGATTTAAGACATTACTTTTGGGATGACCCACATCTTTATAAAGAAGGAGTAGATGGTATAATTAGATGTTGCATACCTGAGCATGAAAAGGAACAAATCCTAGTGTACCTGAGCATCAACAGGAACAAATCCTACAAAAGTGTCACTCTGAAGCTTACGAAGGACACCATGCTGGAGATAGAACTGCACACAAGGTGTTATAATCTAGTTTTTATTGCCCTACTCTTTTCAAGGATGCTCGTAAGTTTTTCTTATATTGTGATGAATGTCAAAGAATTGGAAATATTATTAGACATCAGGGAATGCCTATGTATTATTAACTTGTTATTGAACCATTTGATGTTTGGGGATTTAATTATATGGGACCTTTTCCTTTCCTCTAATGGGTATACACATATCTTGATTGTTGTTGATTATGTTACTAAGTGGGTAGAAGCTATTTCAACTAATACTGCTGATCATAACTATCAGGATCCCGATCCTAAGTCACACCGATCTAGCATGCAACACATCATATCAATTTGCGGCCTCACGCACGGTAACCCATGGCTACCACCTTACCTGGGCCAGGATCGTTTGTGCCTTTTGGCTCACGTATATGATAGTGTTGCTACCATCAACATGACAGAGAACCCGGGCCGACATGACTAATCATAAACCCAAGGTGGCACAAACTTACAAGGACATGTATACATGACCCAGCAATGCACGTGTCGGTCAACAGCGAGTCTAATTGGGCTGTAGCAAGCTATCAGGACTCCGGTAAACACCGTGTGACATTTCCACATAGGGATACACACAGGAGCAAAGAAGGACACATGCGAGTCAATCCATGTGTTCCGGATGGAAGCACTAGGAGGCATTTCCCCATAATAAAGGCTACCAAGAATAAACAACTAGGTGTCGGATCCCACACATACCAAGCATTTCAATAACGTACACACAATATGCTCGATATGTGTAAATACAACACGGCACCACAACAAAACTCTACGACTGAATGTATTTATTCAATAGGCTCCAAGGAGCCAGATATTACAAACATGGGTCTCATGACCCAACAAACAAGTCATACAAACAACAAGCGGAAGCCTAAACATGTTTGAGTACAGACAGCTAAAAAGAATGAAGGTTGGAAAGCCTGACTATCTACAAGACCCTCCATAGGAACCAGACCTCTGTCTGGGATTCCAAAGCTAATTGTCGAAGCCCACGTGAAACTACTAGTGAGAACGAGGTCTCTCTGCAAAAACATAAATTAAGCAAACGTGTGTACAAATGTACTCAGCAAGACTTACATTAGAACTAGCTACTCATGCATCAGTATCAACAAAGGGTGGTGTAGTTTAACTGCAGCAAGCTAGCTTTGACTCAGTGGCTATACTATACTCCGACTAGCAGCATTCTTTGAGGTGGCGCACACAAGTCCACATATTCACCATATCAATACACCACTATGGATTCACTCCCGCTCCCTATGAGAGGGCCATCCATAGCATTCACGCTTATCTTGTGCATTTTAGAGTACACACTTCAAGTTATCTATGAACAATGTAAGATTTCCAAGTAGTCCATATCCGCGGACGCGGCTATTCGAATAGATCATATTACCCTGTAGGGTTGTACTTATTCACACACGCTCTTTCCACTTACCTCCATGTACACATCATGTATCTCAGCAACCTTCAAGCGGAAGCCTGGCGAGGGGTGTCGGCCACGGCCTGACTAACCACACAAGACTCTAGTCCAGGTTTATCGCCTATTCGAGTTCCATCCGCAAGGAAGTTCGACCGAGGTTTCCACTACGGCCCCAAACGATGTGAGTAGAGTTCCCAAGCCCACCATCTTGGTGCCACTTGGTACACCGTGCCATTGTGCCTAGTCTGTCCCAAGCCCACCTATATCGGGTGCCACTTGGTAGACTACTAGCACTACCTACAAACACCAGAAACTAGTTGCAACTCCTGGAAGGAGAACAAGGCGATTAATAAGCCGAGAGGGGTCGAGTTATTGGAACTTAATGTGTGGTAGTAACTGTCTTGGATCAAAAACACAGAACTCAGTTCCTGAGGACGGTTTCAATGAGACAACCCACCATGTACTCCCACATGGCCTCTAGATGCTTGGCCTGATTCGGCATCAGCATCGTCGTCCATACCGTCGATGTCTTCGGACGTGTAGTCCAGCATGTCGGGTAAATCCTCGACATTGGCTATTAAGTGGGTGGTGGGCGGGTCATAAAATTCCCCACTCCCAGGCCCCAGCCTATGTAGGGTGCGGTTCAGAGGCAGAGATTTCGTAATTGCGAGAAATCACATCAAACCCAGTGCTTTGTCTAAGGGCGAAAGCTGCGCGAGAGTCTGCGGATCTGAAGGGCTGACTTCGGTGACAGACGCCTGATCGGGCCCGATCTACGCAGACCTTGACGGTTCGGAGCTGTCGTCCCGAGGCGAGTCCAAAACCGCATTTGGGTCTCCGGTCGGAAGTTCTCGGGTGGAAAAGAGTTCGACGAGGATGATCCTCCCGTCTTCGTACGATACTACCCGCTCCGGATCTAAGGCCGAGGCGGGTGTGAGTGTCGACCCCTAGACGGGATCTAAGAGCGGATCTGAAGAGCATCCTTCATGGGCGCGAGAGGTGGAGATCGAGGTCGCGAACCCCTTGAATATCAGGTCTCCTCGGATATCGGCGATGTAATTCAGGCTTCCAAACCTGATCTGGTGTCCCGAGGCATAACTGTCGACCTTGAAAGGATCGATATGGTTGACTAGAGGGGGGCTGAATAGGCAACTAACAATTTTTAAGCTTTTCTTTACCAAATTAAACTTTGCAACAAAATAAGTTGTCTAGATGTGCAATTAGGTGAGCAACCTATATGATGCAATAACAACTAGCACACAAGCAAGCGAAGGATGTAAAACAAGTAGGCTTGCAAAAGTAAAGGCACGAAATAACCAAGAGTGGAGCCGGTGGAGACGAGGATGTGTTACCAGAGTTCCTTCCTTTTAAAGGGAAGTATGTCTCCGTTAGAGCGGTGTGGAGGCACAATGCTCCCCAAGAAGCCACTAGGGCCACCGTATTCTCCTCACGCCCTCACACGATGCGAGATGCCGTGATTCCACTATTGGTGCCCTTGAAGGCGGCAACCGAACCTTTACAAACAAGGTTGGGGAAATCTCCACAACAATCAGAGGCTCCCAACAACAACAACACCACGAAGCTTCACCACAATGGAGTATGGCTTCGAGGTGACCTCAACCGTCTAGGGTGCTTGAGGGAGTCCTGGACTAGGGGGTGTCCGGATAGCCGGACTATCATCGTCGGCCGGACTCCAAGCCTATGAAGATACAAGATTGAAGACTTCGTCCCGTGTCCGGATGGGACTTTCCTTGGCATGGAAGGCAAGCTTGGCGATACGGATATGTAGATCTCCTACCATTGTAACCGACTCTGTGTAACCCTAGCCCTCTCCGGTGTTTATATAAATCGGAGGGTTTTAGTCCGTAGGACAAACAACCATTACAACAATCATACCATAGGCTAGCTTCTAGGGTTTAGCCTCCTTGATCTCATGGTAGATCCACTCTTGTACTACCCATATCATCAATATCAATCAAGCAGGAGTAGGGTTTTACCTCTATCGAGAGGGCACGAACCTGGGTAAAAACATTGTGTCCCTTGTCTCCTGTTACCATCCGCCTAGACGCACAGTTTGGGACCCCCTACCCGAGATCCGCCGGTTTTGACACCGACATTGGTGCTTTCATTGAGAGTTCCTTTGTGTCATCACCGATAGGCTTGATGGCTTCTTCAATCAACAACAACGCCGTCCAGGGAGAGACTTTTATCCCCGGACAGATCTTCGTGTTCGGGGGCTCTGCACTGTGGGCCAATTCACTTGGCCATCTGGAGCAGATCGAAAGCTACGCCCCTAGCCATCAGGTCAGATTTGGAAGCCTAAACTTCACGGCCGACATCCGCGGAGACTTGATCTTCGACGGACCCGAGCCATAGCCGAGCGTGCCGCGCTGTCACGATGGGCATGATTTAGCTCTGCCGCCAGACAGTGCCTTGGTGGCCGCATACGAAACCGCTCCGGCCCTCAGTCCGGAGCTGATCGCCCAGATCGAGGACCGGTGGCTGGACACCGCCTCGGGGGCTGCAGCTTCCGCGGCGATGGAGCTGAACTCTGACCTTGTCCCCCATAAATCTCGTGACTCCGAGGTGCCGGACTCCCTGCCGAACTCCGAACCTCCTGCGCCCCTGCCAATCGAATCCGATTGGGCGCCGATCATGGAGTTCACCGCGGCGGACATCTTTCAGCACTCGCCCTTTGGCGACATCCTAAATTCGCTAAAACATCTCTCGCTATCCGGAGAGACCTGGCCGGACTATGGCCAGGATGGTTGGGATACGGACGACGAAGAAATTCAGAGCCCACCCACCACCCACTTTGTAGCCACTATCGACGATCTAACCGACATGCTAGACTATGACTCCGAAGACATCGACGGTATGGACGACGATGCCGGAGACGAACAGGAACCAGCACCTACAGGGCACTGGAAGACCACCTCGTCATATGACATATACATGGTGGACACCCCAAAAGATGGGGACGGCGAAGAAGCAGCGGAGGAAGATTCCTTAAAGAAACAGCCCAAGCGCCGTCGTCAGCGGCGCCGCTCTAAATCCCGCCACAACAAGAATGGAGATTCCGGCACAGGAGATAATAACACTCCAGACAGTGCCGAAGACAATCGCCTCCAGCAAGATTCAGCGCAGGAGGATGCAGAAGCAAGCCCTCTCAAGAGAGCGGCAGACGAAGAGGTCGAGGATGATAATTACATACCTCCCTCCGAAGACGAGGCAAGCCTCAACGACGATGAATTCGTCGTGCCAGAGGATCCCGTCGAAGAAGAGCATTTTAAACACAGGCTTATCGCCACGGCAAAAAGCCTAAAGAAAAAGCAGCAGCAGCTTCAAGCTGATCAGGACCTACTGGCCGATCGATGGACCGAGGTCCTCGCGGCCGAAGAGTATGAACTCGAACGCCCCTCCAAGAGCTACCCAAAACGCAAGTTGCTCCCCCTATTAGAGGAGGAAGCATACATACCTTCATCACCTGTGCACAATACGGCCGACCAACCACCCCGTGGTCGGGACAGAGAGGCACCCAGGCCCTCCACCAAGACCGTACTCGGGCACCGCTCCAAAAGCGCGAAGCCAAGAGGGAACGCGCCGGACTTGCGAGATATATTGGAGGACAAAGCAAGGCAATCCAGATCCATCTACGGATCACGTGGGCGCCCCACGACCCACGACGAATACCGTCGCGCCGGATACAACAACCCCGGCCGGGCCGAACACAGCAGACAACGCTCACTCGAGCTACGTCGTGATATCGCTCAATATAGAGGCGCCGCACACCCGCTATGCTTCACTGATGAAGTAATGGATCATCAAATCCCTGAAGGGTTTAAACCCGTAAACATTGAATCCTACGATGGCACAACAGACCCCGCGGTTTGGATTGAAGATTATCTTCTTCACATCCACATGGCCCGCGGCAACGATCTCCACGCCATCAAATACCTCCCACTCAAACTTAAAGGACCAGCTCGGCATTGGCTTAACAACCTGCCCGCAGAGTCAATTGGGTATTGGGAAGACCTGGAAGCCGCATTCCTCGACAACTTCCAGGGCACATATGTGCGACCACCAGACGCCGATGACCTAAGCCACATAATTCAGCAGCCAGACGAATCGGCCAGACAGTTCTGGACATGGTTCTTGACAAAGAAAAACCAAATCGTCGACTGTCCAGATGCAGAGGCCCTCGCAGCCTTCAAACATAACATCCGCGATGAGTGGCTAGCCCGGCACCTAGGACAGGAAAAGCCGAAATCCATGGCAGCCCTCACATCATTAATGACCCGCTTTTGTGTGGGAGAGGATAGCTGGCTAGCTCGCAGCAACAACCTCAGTAAAAATTATGGCAGTCCGGATACTAAGGACCACAATGGCAGGTCACGTCAAAGCAAAAATAAACGCCGTATTAACGGCGATGACAAGGAGGATACGGCAGTCAACGACGGATTCCGAGGCTCTAAACCCGGTCAGCGGAAGAAGCCATTCAAAAGAACCACTCCGGGTCCGTCCAATTTGGACCGAATCCTCGACCGCTTATGCCAGATACATGGCACCCCGGAAAAACCAGCTAACCACAGCAACAGAGACTGTTGGGTATTCAAGCAGGCAGGCAAGTTAATTACCGAAAACAATGACAAGGGGCTGCATAGCGATGACGAGGAAGAGACCCGGCCGCCGAACAGTAGAGGACAGAAGGGCTTCCCCCCACAAGTGCGGACGGTGAACATGATATACGCAACCCATATACCCAAGAGGGAGCGGAAGCGTGCACTAAGGGACGTATATGCGATGGAGCCAGTCGCCCCCAAGTTCAATCCATGGTCCTCTTGCCCGATCACTTTCGATCGAAGAGACCATCCGACCAGTATCCGCCATGGCGGATTCGCCGCATTGGTTTTAGAGCCAATCGTTGATGGATTCCACCTCACGAGAGTCCTGATGGACGGCGGCAGTAGCCTGAACCTGCTTTATCAGGATACAGTGCGCAAAATGGGCATAGACCCCTCAAGGATTAAACCTACAAAGACGACCTTTAAAGGCGTCATACCAGGTGTCAAAGCCAATTGTACAGGCTCAGTCACACTGGAAGTGGTCTTCGGATCCCCGGACAATTTCCGGAGCGAGGAGTTAATCTTCGACATAGTCCCGTTCTGCAGCGGCTATCACACCCTACTCGGATGAACCGCGTTTGCAAAGTTCAACGCAGTGCCGCATTATGCATACCTCAAGCTCAAGATGCCGGGCCCTCGTGGAGTCATCACGGTCAACGGAAATACGGAACGCTCCCTCCGAACGGAGGAACATACAACGGCTCTCGCGGCAGAAGTACAGAGCAGCCTTCTAAGGCAATTTTCGAGTCCGGCCGTTAAACGACCGGACACGGCCAAACGCGCCCGGAGCAACATCAACCAAGACCACCTGGCACATTCCGAGCACGCGTAGCAATGCGGCCCCAACCCCAGCCCTCGCATGATTGCAAGGCCAACCCTCCGCGTACATCATTACGCTCTGGAGATACCATGGGCCTGGGGAGGGGCACGACCACAATAGACCCATAGTGCGGCTCGACCACACCAGGGGCTCACAAGTGTGTCACCTTTTTTTTTATTTTTCTTCTTTGGATACACAGGACTCCGTTCACCAGAGGTCCTGTCCAGCGGCGAATCCGCCGAACTCACGATGCAACAGTCAGGGAGGGAAGAAGGCTGTGACGAACACTCAGGTGGTCTCCATTATGAGCATTAAATTCGATTATATACACCAGTCTGCAGCCCACCCCTGGAGGGGGACATGTTTATTTAGTCCAATCCCTTTCTTACCGCACTATTTGTATCCTTCCGCATTCATAGCATAATTCTTTGAATAAATAATGCAGCTTCTTTTGCCTGTTATTGCATTACTTTACACATATGTTCATTAACGACATCTTGCACCCGTATATTTTGGTACGGCCGAATACACCAGGGGCTCACGTTCCCCGCATTATGGTGTGATAAGTCCGAACACTTTCACAAGTGCGGCACCCTGAACTTATAGCATTATATGAATCGGCTCCGAATCATGTCTTGGGTCAATAGTTGGGTTTGCCCGGCTCCCACGTTTTGGTGCCTTACGTTCCGTTCTGTCGGCTAAGGTGGCACTGGGAGAACCACTGCGATTGCGCCCCGGTTGAGCTGGGCGAGCGCCTCAGTGGAGAAAGCTAAAACTGACTGGCATGATAAGGCGAGAGACTGGTCGCTGTTTGAGAGGTTTTTTCGGGTCCTTAAAGACTCATGCCGCTTCGAGCGAAGTACCGGATAATGTCCGACGAAGGTCTGGATAGCGCCCCGGTTCGGTCTTCCGAATACTAGGGGCTTCGCCAAAATTTAAATTATAGAATTCTATGGCTAAGTGAAAGTGTTCAAGCATTATAAGTCCGGTTGCCTTGTTCGTTGTGTTGAGCGCCTCCCTAGATGGACCCAAAAATGGGAACAAGAGTGCTCAACTTATCCCGAACACCCCAGCACTTACGGCTCGGGGGCTAAAGCCAACGACTTGCCATCTCTCAGATTTTATAAACGGCCGCACAGAAGGTAATATTTTAAATTAAACAAGCGTTGCTTAAGCGCATATGAACAAAGTTTTCGGCGCACAGGATAATACATAGCGAGTTTTACTCAATAATTACATCTCTAGGGCACTCATCCGCAATATTGCGGGCACCCTTCAGGACAGTCTTATAGTACATTTCAGGCGTACGATACTGCTTGCCCGCTGGCGGCGGGTCAGTAAGAAGCCTCTCCGCATCCAGCCTGCCCCAGTGCACCTTTGCGCGGGCAAGGGCCCGAAGAGCACCTTCAATACAGGCGGAGCGCTTGACGACCTCCACCCAGGGGCACGCATCCACCAGCCGCCGCACGAGGCCGAAGTAGCTCCCAGGCATGGCCTGTCCAGGCCACAGCCGGACTATGAGCCCTTCATGGCCTCCTCAGCCGCCTTGTGGAGCTCGACCAGCTGCTTCAGCTGGTCGCTAAGGGGCACCGGATGGCCGGCCTTAGCGTACTGAGACCAGAAGACCTTCTCCGTTGAGCTCCCCTCCTGGCCACGGTAGAATGCGGCGGCATCAGATACACTGCGCGGCAGATCTGCAAATGCCCCTCGAGAGCTCCGAATGCGGGTAAGTGTCAGGTAGTTTACATTAACATGCTTGCTTTGCATGAAAAATGCCTTACCCGCCGCTATCTTCTTCACATCTTCAATCTCCTGAAGGGCCTTATGGGCTTCGGCCTTGGCAGACTTGGCACTTTCGAGAGCCGAGGCGAGCTCGGACTCTCGAGTCTTGGAGTCGCGCTCCAAACTCTCATGCTTCTCCATGAGAGCCTGGAGCTCTTGCCGCACTTCCGCCACCCGCGCCTCCTGCTTCTCTCGCTCGGCCCGTTCCGCGGCCGCATTACGTTCGGCCGCGGACACAGCCTCCTTCAGGGTTGCCACCTCGTTAGTGGCCCCTGCAGTACCCACGTTATCCTTGTCATTCTTATGGCAACCTAAATCCTTTTCTGTAAGGTAAATTTCAAAGTGGTGTTACTCACCTTCTTTATCCCCGAGCTGCTTCTTGGCACGGCCGAGCTCCTGCTCGGACCGCTCGAGGTCCTGCTTCAAAGCACCGACCTCCGCAGTCAGTGCGGCAGAGGTCAGCAGCGCAGCCTGCAAACCCATATTGACATACTTTTTAGCAACCCTGCGTATATCTTTTTAGATCCTCAGTCCGGCTTTTCTTTCCGAACACCGAACTGAGCATCAGGGGCTACTGTCTATGCGGTATTACATTACATAATTTTAACTTCTTCCCTCAAAGCCTGTTAGAAGGCTGCTGCAGGCTTCGGTCAGCCCGCTCTTGGCGAACTGAACCTTCTGAATCACCGCACTCATGATAGTGCGGTGTTCTTCCTCGATGGACGCGCCTTTGAGCGCCTCCAGCAAGTTGTCCGGCGCCTCCGGTTGGGCGGGGGCCACCGGTGTCACGGTCTTGCCCTTCTTGCGAAGGGGCCACCTGCCGGACTCTGGAACCACTATAGGTTCCGGCGTAGAGTCTGGCGCAAAGTCCGGGAGGATGCCTTGCGGCGCCTCCGGAGCCTCCTCCTGATGGGTCCCTTCCCGGGATCCCACCTCGGCATCCTCGGCGGCACGAGGGGTGGAGAGAGTCGGAATGGATTCCACATCCGACGCCGCCAACGACCCGCTCGACGAAGCAGGGAGATCATCGTCGGCCGGACTACAGGCAGTATGCGGCATTAGAAGGACATTATGTGAACAGAAAGAAATTGTAAATCATTCAGGGATCCGGATACTTACGATCTCGCCTGAGGCCTGGCCCTCAAAGGCCACTCTTCATCACCAACGTTGGTGTTGGCGGAACTGTCCGGGGGAATAGTCCTTCCCCTCTTGGACCCTTCGGCCTCCCCTGTTGGGGAGGCCTTCCTCTTTCTCTCTCCCTCCTCTGGGAGAGGGTCTTCTTCCTCCTCCTCATTCTCGGGAGAGGAATCCGCCTCGGAGTCGTCGGACACCTGAAAACGGGTACTCTTTCGAGTACCCGTGGCCACCTTCTTGGCCTTCTTCTCCGGCACCACGTGCGGTGCCGGAACCAGCAACCCCGCTAGACGGGCGTCCGCTGGGTCTTCTGGCATGGGAGCCGGGCAGATGAGCTGCTCGGCCTTCTTCATCCATTCCTGTCAAAGGAAAAAGGAGATTAAAACCCGCTTAGGGTCGAACTATTAACAACAAGTGTCCTGTAAAGGGGTAGAATCACTTACCTCGTCAGCTGGACGCTGCGAGTGGAATCCGCGATCTTCCGTCGCGGATGCGGGGGCTTCGGCGCCCTTAAACAGCACCCTCCAGGCGCCTTCGTACGTCGTGTCGAAGAGCCCGCGCAGCGCCTGGTGCTGTTCCTGATCGAACTCCCACAGATTGAATGCCCGTTCTTGGCATGGGAGAATCCGGCGGACGAGCATGACTTGGACCACGTTAACCAGCCTGAGCTTCTTGTTCACCAGCTTCTGGATACAGGCTTGGAGTCCCGTCAGCTCCTTCGAATTGCCCCACAACAAGCCCTTCTTTTTCCAGGAGGTGTGCTGCGTGGGGATACCAGATCTGAACTCGGGGGGCGCTGCCCACGTAGGGTCGCGCGGCTCGGTGATATAGAACCACCCCGACTGCCACCCCTTGACGGATTCCATGAAGGCCCCTTCAAACCAAAGGACGTTGGGCATCTTGCCCAACATGGCGCCTCCGCACTCCGCTTGAGTGCCCTTCACTACCTTCGGCTTGACATTGAAGGTCTTGAGCCACAAGCCGAAGTGGGGTTGGATGCAGAGGAAGGCCTCGCACACGACGATAAACGCCGAGATGTTGAGGATGAAGTTCGGCGCCAGATCATGGAAATCTAGGCCGTAGTAGAACATGAGCCCCCGGACAAAGGGGTGAAGTGGAAAGCCCAGTCCGTGGAGGAAGTGGGGGAGGAAGACGACCCTCTCATGGGGCCCGGGGGTGGGGATGAGCTGCCCCTCGTCGGGCAGCCGGTGCGCGACGTCGCCGGAAAGGTATCCGGCGCTGCGCAACTTTGTGATGTGCTCCTCCTTAACAGTGGAGGCCAGCCATTTACCTCCCGCTCCGGACATGGTCGGAGAAGGTTGAGGCGAGATGCGCAAACTTGGGCGCTGGAGCTCGAGTGCGCGGAGATGGATAAGCAAAGGAGGAAGAAGGCGAAGGTGAGAAGGTGAATCCTTATCCCTTATATATAGGCAGACGAAGACTATGCGTCCCCACTAGCCTGGTAAAACTCGCTTATCTCCCAAGCGCCACCATCAATGGCGCGGTTGGGTTACCCACGTCCGTATTGATGAGAATCCCGGAATAAGGGGAACACGATCTCTGCTTCGACAAGACGTGCCAAGGAAACCGCTTCGCTGAACGCGCTGAGGTGGTATAATAAAAAACGATTCAAGTAAAGGCTTGGTAGTGGTGTGATGTCACGCCGCAAAATACGTCAGCAGATTGAACTTGTGTATATATTATTCTCTCTACGGAGGAATGTGGAATTTATTTTGCAGAGCTGGACACTATCCTGGTGTTCACAATCTTCTCTGGATTATTCAAAGGAGGAACCCGCCTTGCAATGCCGAACATTATGCGCGCCGGACTCATCGTCATTGAAGCCAGGTTCAGGGGCTACTGAGGGAGTCCTGGACTAGGGGGTGTCCGGACAGCCGGACTATCATCGTCCATCGGACTCCAAGACTACGAAGATATAAGATTGAAGACTCCGTCCCGTGTTCGGATGGGACTTTCCTTGGCGTGGAAGGCAAGCTTGGCAATACGGATATGTAGATCTCCTACCATTGTAACCGACTCTGTGTAACCCTATCCCTCTCCGGTGTCTATATAAACCGGAGGGCTTTAGTCCGTAGGACATAACCTCCATTACAACAATCATACCATAGGCTAGCTTCTAGGGTTTAGCCTCCTTGATCTCGTGGTAGATCCACTCTTGTAATACACATCATCAATATTAATCAAGCAGGACATAGGGTTTTACCTCCATCAAGAGGGCCCGAACCTGGGTAAAGCATCGTGTCCCTTGTCTCCTATTACCATCCGCCTAGACGCACAGTTCGGGACCCCCTACCCGAGATCTCGTGGTATAATAAAAAAATGATTCAAGTAAAGGCTTGGTGGTGGTATGACGTCATGCCACAAAACACGTCAGCAGATTGAACTTGTGTACATATTATTCTCTCTATGGTGGAATGTGGAATTTATTTTGCATAGCCGGACACTATCCTGGTGTTCACAATCTTCCATGAATTATTCAGAGGAGGAACCCGCCTTGCAATGCCGAACAATATGCGCGCCGGACTCATCGTCATTGAAGCCTGGTTCAGGGGCTACTGAGGGAGTCCTGGACTAGGGGGTGTCCGGATAGCCGGACTATCATCGTCGGCCGGACTCCAAGACTATGAAGATACAAGATTGAAGACTTCGTCCAGTGTCCGGATGGGACTTTCCTTGGCGTGGAAGGCAAGCTTGGCGATACAGATATGTAGATCTCCTACCATTGTAACCGACCCTGTGTAACCCTAGCCCTCTCCAGTGTCTATATAAACCGGAGGGTTTTAGTCCGTAGGACGAACAACCATTACAACAATCATACCATAGGCTAGCTTCTAGGGTTTAGCCTCCTTGATCTCGTGGTAGATCCACTCTTGTACTACCCATATCATCAATATCAATCAAGCAGGAGTAGGGTTTTACCTCCATCGAGAGGGCCCAAACCTGGGTAAAAACATTGTGTCCCTTGTCTCCTGTTACCATCCACCTAGACGCACAGTTCAGGACCCCCTACCCGAGATCCGCCGGTTTTGACACCGACAGTGCTCAACACCCAAGAGTAACAAGATCCCCAAGGGATAAGTGCGGGGAATCAAATATCCTGTGGTGGAAGTGTAGATCGGGCCCTTGTCACCCAATCCCGAGCAAATCAACAAGTTTGATTGGCTAGGGAGAGAGATCGGGCGAAAATGGAGCTTGGAGCAACAATGGAGCTTAGAGGTGGAAGAGGTAGTCAACTAGAGGTAGAAGACACCCCTTATATAGTCGTGGGAAAAATCCAACCGTTATCCACATGTTCAGCCCGCGACACACGGTACTACCGCTCCAGGGGCGCGGTACTACCGCAAGGCTGCGCGGTACTACCGTGGAGGACCACGGTACTACCGCGATAGCAACACAGGCCGGAACTTGCCTGACTAGGGGGCAGTACTACCGCCTGCGCGGTACTACCGCTCCCCCTCGCGGTACTACCGCAAGGCAGGAGATTCACAGCCTGGGAAGGGCGCGGATGAAATAAATTACATCCGTACCTACTTCCGCTGAAACTGGGGTGGTACAAAAACCCGACGCGGTACTACCGCTCGTGAGGCGCGGTACTACCGTGGTGGGCGCGGATGTAAAAAATTACATCCGTGCCTACTACCATGACACTGCGGTACTAGGTGGTACTACGACTCCTAGGGAGCGGTACTACCATGGGCCCCCGCGGTACTACCGTGCTGGACGAGCGGTACTACCGTGGGGGGCACGGATGTAAAAAATTACATCCGCCCCTACTACCGGACCGGAGCGGCACAAGGCCTGGGTACCGCGGTACTACCGCTCCAGAGGGGCGGTACTACCGTGACACACAGCGGTACTACCGCTTGTACTTGCGGTACTACCGCAAGTATAGCAGTAGTCGTCAGGTTTCCGCACAACCAAGATAACGAAGGGCAGCTCCAAAGTGCAGGGAAAGGAGGGACAAGTGTACGTGTTGATTCCACCCAAACCTTTCCGATGCGGACCCCCTCTTAATAGTACGGCTCTCCTACGACTCAAATCCACCAAAGAGAAACGTAGAACAACACCGACTTCAATAGTCTCCGAGGGGCACCGAATCGTCTCGTGCCTAGTGATGAAGTATCTGAGAAACTCAAGGCACACGATTAGTCCGCAAAAGCATTGTCATCAATCACCAAAACCCTTAAGGGATAAATATGCCCTTACAATCTCCCCCTTTTTGGTGGATTGATGACAACACGGGATTTGCACAAAGATAAGATAATTGAGAGCAGGGGCAAACCCCACCTCTCTAAAATATAGACGGGCTCCCCCTAGATGTGTGCACTTTAGATGAATGCTTTGGACTGCATAGCACACAGACTAGGATCAACACTCCCCCTTTATTTTAGAGACCAAGGCATGATAATAAGCATAGCATAGCATGAAGATAGCACAATATAACACAAGCTTGCTAGGATAGATAGAGTGCATATGTCTTATACCATACGAAGTAAAGTAACCAAGGTTCAAACGCGAAAGCAACAAATAGTTCAACCGAGAAAGCAGCAAACACACGAGACACACGACTCGCAAACTCGCAAATCCCTACACTTTCTCCCCCTTTGGCATCGAGACGCCAAAAAGGCAGAGAGGACACCTACACACACAAGAGGTGGCTCAAGTAGAGAACTCGTCCAAATCCTCTCCGTCGGACTCCTCTGCAGCTGGAA
The DNA here is from genome assembly GCF_018294505.1 of Triticum aestivum. Classification (NCBI taxonomy): domain Eukaryota; kingdom Viridiplantae; phylum Streptophyta; class Magnoliopsida; order Poales; family Poaceae; genus Triticum; species Triticum aestivum. The sequence continues at coordinate 9,834,531 of NC_057813.1, forward strand.
TGGTCTCCTCGACATCCTCCTCAGAATCAGTCCACCTATAGCCTTGCTTCTCCATCCACTTGGCCTCAGGAGTGATGCGCTCCTCAGACCCGCCAGACATGTCCTCACCATAGAGCTGCAAGATCTTGTTGTGCCGGCGACGACTCTCCTTGGACTCCACGTGAGTCCTGTACTGCCCCTTGGCTTGCATGCAGAAAAGAGACTTCATCTTATCCTTCAACTTCTTGGCCCATGATGGCCTAGAGGCACTCTGGGAGGGCCTAGCAGTACGGCCCTCAGCAACATCCTTGGCGCCTACATCCTCCTCATCAACAGCAGCCCTAGCAGCAGTTGCCTCGGCACGAGTAGCTGTGTTGGCCCAGTTGGATTTGATACGTAGACAAATGGGCTCATGGCGAATCCAGTCTGGAGCAAGGAACTCCTCATCAGGGTACATCTTCTCCCAAGTCTTCGAAATCAGCCGAAATAGATAGGGCCCATAGATAGGCACCTTGCGGTTGAACACAGCAAACCGAAGCTCACACCACATGATGTGAGAGACATCAAGTGGCTGAGTCTGAGACGAGCGAGCCTCCTGGCAAATGAGCATCATGTCCACCATATAGGCATGAACCTTGCCTTTGTCACCTATGCGAGGGAACAAGGAGTTGCGGAAGATGCGATACATGATATCCAAAAAGGGGTTGAGCACCAACGTTGTCTTGCCATTGGCGAGTGCCTTCTCAACCATGAACGGAGTAAGCCTGTCCTTGTTGGCAGACTCCGCATTGCCATGAGGGCAAACACCCACGGGAGTGTTAAGCCCATCATCAGGAACCTGAAGCAGATCCATGAACTCCTTCCAGGTAGCAGACAGTTGGCGGCCATTTGTCATCCAAGTCATCCTCCTCTCTTCATTAGGGTGAAAGTACACTGAGGCAAAGAACAGACAGATAATCTCAGGGTCAGAGTCCAGGTGAAAGGAGATCACATGCTCAATGCCAAACTGCTCCACCAAGTCCAGAGCCTCTCCAAAGTAGTCACGGAACTTGTCCTTCCTCATGTGGTGCATATCAATCCACTTCACCTCCACATAGGTATTCTGCTTGTTCTTGATGACATCCAAATAGATGTTGGTCTGTGCCTTGTTCCAGAACAGCTCACAGCCTCTGACAGTGGAACGCGGATGCACATAAGGGTGAAGCTGCCTGAGATGGACATACTCAGTGGGGGCTATCTCATCCATGCCCTTAGCGGGCTCCTTGTGCTTGCTAGCTGAGGTCTTGACATTGCGCTTGGAGGCAGACGATCCCTCTGGTACTTCACCTGGGTTGCGCAGACGCTTGGAGCCAGTGTCACGACTGGGATTGGACCGACGAGAGCCACCACCTGAGACACACACGCAAAGCACCAAAGACACAAAGAAGATCAATGCAAAGGCCACGATAAAGCACAAGAAACACATAGAAGGCATACGAGAAAGTTAGCATGCGATAGATGTGAGCCACGGTAGAACTGCCACTGTCTGCGGTACTAAAAAGTTAGTACAGCTCCAAACGCGGTAGTATCGTGCGAGGTCACGGTAGTACCGTGGCTGGAGCGGAAGTAAGCTTTTAGTACCGCACAGAGCGCGGTAGTACCGCTCCCGAAGGGCGGTAGTACCGTGCGAGCGGTAGTACCATGCCGGACGGGCGGTAGTACCGCGTCGCGTCAGATCCAACGGGCGGTTTGAATCTAAAAAGAACCGCGAAACAACGGCGGTGCTACGGTGATCAGATCTAGCGCAAGACAACAATGCAAGTACAATTCCTATGCAATACCACACTCCTTCATCCTATTCTTGCAGAGATTTAGCCTATGAATCTCAAGAACACACAAGCCTCCCCCAAAACCTAAAAACACCAAAGACTAACAACACGGAGAGGGAGTTGGGGAAAAACCTTGGTCCATAGCAAGAGCATGTGGTGGGGAACGATCCCACCGGTCGGAATCACGGGAGGGCAGCCGGTGGAGGAGATCCGGCGACGAACGCCGGCTCCGTTCTTGAGCGAGGGAGAGGAGGAGACGATGTGGAGAGAGAGGACAACGAATGGGTATGGGGAGTTAGAACTCCCCCTGCCTATCCTTATCCCCACGCGCTCGAACCGGCGCGGTAGTACCGCGTATCATCGCGGTAGTACCGCTCGGGCGGAAGTACGGCGCCGAGGCGGTAGTACCGCTCAACCAGGCGGCAGTAAAAAATTACTACCGCGTGGTGACGGTAGTACCGTGCTCCCGCCAACGGTAGTACCATGGCTGGCTGCGGTAGTACCGTAGCTGGCCGCGGTAGTACCGTGAGCTCAAGTCACCGCAAGTTTCAACAAGAGTGGAAAAAGCCTTTGCACGTGAACTTTTCACACACAAGAAGCTACAAGAACACGCACAGACCAGAGGTAAAAAGACAACAAGAAACCGCCAAGCGACAAAGCCTCTCGAGGAGAGAGTGCGGTGGCCGAAGCCACCTATGTTTGAGTTGGATGGTATGGCACCGCGAAGAATTATCCTTGGGCCCATGACCAAAACTCGTCTTTGAAGCACAAGTACCATAAAAAATGGCTAATGTGAAAGAGGTGATCGATTTATGCATAATGGGGGGGGGGGGAGGGAGAGTTCATTGAGAGAACAACACTCCCCCTATGTCCATGCCTACACCTAAACTAGACAACAAGTTGAGTGTGGTAGGGGGTGCACGGTTTCAAGCCACATTGCTCAAATCAATGATATTTAGCTCATGCCTTAACTCGCGAAATCTTGCTTCATCCAAGGGCTTCGTGAAAATATCTGCAAGGTTATCATGAGTGTTGACATACGTGAGCTCGATCTCCCCACGCCTAATGTGATCCCGGATGAAGTGATACTGAATCTCAATGTGCTTCGTCTTGAAGTGTTGCACCGGGTTGAGAGAAATCTTGATGGCACTTTCATTGTCACACCAAAGAGGCACTTTGTCACAAATGACACCGTACTCCTTTAAAGTTTGCCTCATCCATAGGAGTTGAGCAGAACAATTACCGGCCGCCACATACTCCGCTTCGGTGGACGAGAGAGACACACAACTTTGCTTCTTGGAAGACCAACTTACCAAAGAGCAACCAAGAAATTGGCACCCTCTGGAAGTGGACTTCCTATTCACTTTGTCTCCCTCCCAATCGGAATCCGTGAAACCTTCAAGCTTGAAGTTTGCTCCTCTTGGGTAACATAAGCCAAAGTTTGGGGTATGAGCCAAATATCGAAAGATTTGCTTGACCGCCACAAAGTGACTTTCCTTTGGTGCGGCTTGAAAACATGCACACATCCCCACACTCAACATGATATCCGGTCTAGATGCACAAAGGTAAAGCAAGGAGCCAATCATGGAGCGATATACCTTTTGATCCACCGCTTTACCATTGGGATCAATGTCAAGTTGGCACTTGGTAGGCAATGGTGTAGTAGCCGGCTTGACATCACTTAGCTTGAATCTTTTAAGCATGTCTTGAGTGTATTTGGCTTGGTTGATGAAGGTTCCTTCTCTTCTTTGTTTGATGTCAAAACCAAGGAAGAACTTCAACTCTCCCATCGAAGACATCTTGAACTTGGAGGTCATGAGAGCGGCAAATTCCTCATTGAAAGCTTTGTTAGGAGAACCAAAGATAATATCATCAACATATAGTTGGCATACAAACAACTCCCCGTTGACCTTCTTAGTAAAAAGAGTGGGGTCGATTTGTCCTACTTCAAATCCACGATCTTGTAGCAACTCGGTAAGGAGATCATACCATGCACGTGGGGCTTGTTTAAGGCCATAGAGTGCCTTATCGAGTTGATACACATGATCCGGAAGTAGGGGTACTCGAACCCGGGGGGTTGCTTGACATAGACCAACTCATTAATAGGACCATTAAGAAAAGCACTTTTCACATCCATTTGTTGCGACTTAAAGTTGTGATGGGAAGCATAAGCAATCAACAAACGAATGGATTCAAGACGAGCAACGGGAGCAAAGGTTTCACCGTAGTCGATACCCTCGACTTGGGAGTAGCCTTGTGCTACCAATCTCGCCTTGTTGCGAATGATGTTCCCATGAGCATCTTGCTTGTTCTTGAAGATCTACTTGGTTCCAATGACGTTGTGGTCTCCCGATGGCCTTGGCACCAATCTCCATACTTTTTTGTACTCGAAGTTGTTGAGTTCTTCATGCATGGCATTGAGCCAATCCGAGTCTTCCAGCGCCTCATAGACCTTTTGGGGTTCAACACAAGAGACAAACGCGGGATGTTCACAATAGTTTGCTAATTGTCTACGAGTGCTTACCCCCTTTCTTAGGCTTCCAACCACATTTTCCATGAGATGGCCTTGGGTGGTGATCTTCGAAGCAATCTTCGCGGCACGACGCTCTAATTCCTCCTCGGATGTGGAAGGAGGAGGGTTGACTTGATCATCTTGAGCGCCGTCTTGAGCTTGTTCTTGATCTTGAGCTTGCTCTTGATCTTGAACTTGCTCGAGGGGAAGAACTTGACCTTGGGCATCATTTAGAGGTTCACCACCATCTTGAGGTTGATCTTGCCCTTGGTCTTGTTCACGTGGTTGAGGGCCTTCACTTTGTTCTTCGGAAGCGTGTGGGTCTTGATGAAGTGATGGCTCTACTTGAGTAGAGCATTTTCCTTCTCCTTCGGCCACAAGGGGTTCCTCAACGGGTAGGATTTGACCAATACCCATTCTTCTTATGGTTTGGGGAGGAATTTCATCACCTATCATCACAAGTACCACTTTGCTCCACTTGGGAGCCATTATTTTCGTCAAACTCCACGTTACACGTCTCCTCAATGAGTCCGGTGGACTTGTTGAGGACACGGTAAGCATGAGAGTTTGTAGCATAACCAACAAATATGCCCTCATGAGCTCTAGCCTCAAATTTAGACAAACGAACACCTTTCTTGAGAATGAAACACTTACAACTGAACACCCAGAAGTACTTGAGGTTGGGCTTGTTGCCGGTGGGTATCTCATAAGGAGTCTTGTTCAAGCCTTTGCGAAGATAGATCCGATTGGATGCATGACATGCGGTGTTGATGGCTTCGGCCCAAAAGTTGTATGGAGACTTGAACTCCGCCATCATGGTCCTTGCCACATCCATCAACGTCCGGTTCTTCCTCTCCGCAACACCATTTTGTTGAGGGGTATATGGTTCAGAGTATTGATGCTTGATCCCCTCATCACTAAGAAACTCATCCAAGGTGTAGTTCTTGAACTCGGTGCCGTTGTCACTTCTTATTGTCAAGATCTTTGCATCATGTTGACGTTGAGCTTCATTTGCAAAGTCGATGACGGTTTGTTGAGTCTCACTCTTCCTCTTTAAAAAGTATACCCAAGTGTATCTTGAATAATCATCCACAATCACCAAGCAATACTTTCTTCCTCCAAGACTATCAAAAGATGGAGGCCCGAAGAGATCCATGTGAAGGAGCTCCAAGGGTCTCTTCGACTAGATGATGGTTGATGGAGGGTGAGCCTTTTCATGAAGCTTTCCTTCGATACAAGCACTGCAAGCACGATCTTTGGCAAAACTAACATTTGTTAGTCCACGGACATGGTCCCCCTTGAGAAGACTTTGCAAAGATATCATATTGACGTGGGCTAAATGGCGATGCCAAAGCCATCCCACGTCAACTTTAGCCATTAGGCATGTCGCGGTCTTAGTGGGTCGCTCTGAAAAGTTAATCACATAGAGACCGTTCTCGACATGCCCAACAAAGGCTACTTTAAGAGTCTTGCTCCACAAGAGGGCCACGGTATCGATGTCAAAGAATGTAGCAAAGCCCATGAGAGCAAGTTGACGAACGGAAAGTAAATTGAATGCAAGGGACTCAACAAGCATGACTTTCTCGATCATTAGATCATGGGAAATGACAACCTTGCCGAGACCCAATACCTTAGAATGTGATGCATCACCCCACTCGACATTGGTGGGCATAGATGGAATCTCTTGCACGTCCACCACCAAGTCCTTGCTCCCGGTCATATGATTTGTTGCTCCACTATCGAGCAACCATGATCCCCCACCGGAAGCAAACACCTACACGAGATCAATGCTTGGTTTTAGGTACCCATTTAGTAATGTGTCCTTTGATGTTAGTAACAAGGTTCTTGGGAACCCAAATAGACAATTCGATGTACTCATAAGGAGAACCAACAAATTTAGCATAAACATGTCCATCACTAGCACGGCACAACATGCATGACGGGTTAAAGTCGCCGGCTTTGTTTTAGGAAATGCTTTTGCCCTTTTGGACATCAACTCCCTTCACTTTTTCCTTCTTCTTCTTAGGAGCACCCTCTCCCTCTTTCACAAACGTTTGTTTGAGAGGAGGACGACGTTTGGTCTTGTTGTTCTTCTTCTTCTTGCTCTTGGACTTGGGTGCAAACCCAATTCCTTCTTTGGCCACAACTTCCTTTTGATTGCTCAAAAGGTCGTTGAGGTTCTTCTCACCTTGAATGCAAGTCACAAGGCCTTTCTCAAGTTGATCCTTCAACTTAGCATTCTCCTCCACAAGATGCACATGCTCACAACACGGGTTAGTAGCACATGCATTATCAATTAATACCATATGAAGAAAGGTGGCCTTTTCCTTGATTAGCTTAACTTGGAGTTGAGCATGAGACTCTTTGAGGTTAGCATGAGTACCCTTCAAGACCTTGTGGGCCTTGTCAAGTATCTCAAACTCCTCTTTGAGTCTAGCATGATCAACCCCAATTTTAGCCTTCTTGGAGGTTAGCACACGAGACATGACAAGAGCATGATCAAGATTTTTCTTTAACTTAGCATGGTCATCATTGTGTGACTCCTAAAGAGTCAAACGATGCCCACGCTCTTCCTCAAGAGCATTAGAGAGATCCGATATCTCATCGGCATAGTCACGAATATGACCTTCCATCTTGGAGATGGTTTCTTCGTTAGCCTCAATCATGTCATTGGCCTCACCAAGTTGTTCCAAGAGAGCAACAAAGTGCTTCTTGGACTTTCCCTTGAGCTTACTCATAAAAGACTCAAATTCATTCACTTCCTCATTAGACTCAACATGTTCATCAATGCAATCCTCCAAGGAGGGATTAGTAATGATGGTGGTTGTGATGTTGGGGGTTACCATGTTTGAAGCTTTAGCCATGAGGCATCTGGCGGTGATGTTTTCGTTGGGTGATTCGAAGAGAGACACCCGGGGAGTAGTAGCAATGGCAACGGACGCCATGGCCATTGCTTCTTCATTTTCATCATCATCGTCATCCTCTTGGTATTCTTCTTGAACCACCAACCCATGAGTGGGAGTCTTCTTGGCGAAGTTGTTCTTGTTGGGGAAGGACTTAGCTTTGTCTTTTCGGATGAACTTGCCACCGTTATCTTCCCGCTTGTCGGAGTAATGGGACACTGGTAGGCTGACCCGGGACCCAGGATCTTTCAAGACATCGGGGCAGGCCATGCCCCTCCAGCCGAATCCCAGCTGGTGACCTCCAGAGAGGCCGAGTCCTAGCTGGCGATCTCCAGAGAAGCCGAGTCTCAGCTGGCGATCTCCAGAGGAGCCGAATCCCAGACGACGACTTCAAGGCAAGCCGACTCCAAGCTGGTGACCTCCAGGGGAGCCGACTTTGGGAGTCGGCCCATGACACTTCACGAAGCCCGATGTGGGGTATGGTCACGACGTGGCCGTGCCTCCCCTCCTACGAGGGACTGGCATGGCTACAGTGAGCTGTATCGCCGGAAGATCTCCGGCGAGGCGCGACACTGTTGCCATGCCTGCCCTGACCTCAGCCACAGTGCGCAACACACTGTGCCCACGACGCCGGCCTGTACGGCCCGAAGGCTGCGGGGCCGCCTGTCAGTGGGTGGACCGAAGGCGGCCAGAGCGCCTGAAGGCGGCCCTGTGGGAGTCGGCCTCCCCGGATTCGGCCGTCTCCCCTACAGGGCCCCACAAGCCATTAATCAGATTGGACGGGGAGTGGCGACAGTGATCGCTTGATAGACGGCGGCACTGTTGCCACGACCCGATGACCAAGCCAGCGTCATCAGGAGCACTGCACAGTGTCAAGCCTGTCCGCGGGACCCACCAATTGGCGGGCCCCAGAAGCCGGCAGGAAGGACGGCGGCCTGAGAGATAGACGGCTGGGGCCCGCACCCAGCCGGATTACCATTGTACCCCCGGAGGGTAGGCCTATATAAGCCCCCCGGGGCACCCATGCAAAGGGTTCGGACCTTGATAGAGATAGACACATAGCACAGGAAGGGGAGAACTAGCCTTGCTCTCTCCTGCCTCACAAAACATCTCTAGGAGCACCGTTGTAGCCTTTTCACTTGAGTGATCATGCGGAGACCCCGCAGCGCAGCAGTAGGGGTGTTATCTCCCCGGAGAGCCCCGAAGCAGGGTAAGATTCGCCGGCGTGCATGTCTACGCCTTATCCCGTTTCCAGGCACCGGCGACGTTCTACTCGCCCCCACCATGATAAGCCATCCTTTGGCATATGTCGCACCCAACCCCCGACATTTGGCGCCCAGCGTGGGGCGAGGTGCACCGTCGTCCGGAGATCTGTTCTGGACGGGAACCCTCTTCCTCCCAGGCGAGCGCAGCCAGCCAGGCTCGCCTGATGGAGTCTGCATCAACACGCTGCGCGGCGCTAAGGCCGCCTGCGCCGCGAGCGGCCTCGCCGAACTTGTCGGCGAGGTGCGCCTCTCCGACGAGCCTGCATCCGACGCAGGCACGGGTGGCCCCGAGAGCCTTCTCGCGGGCCTCCTCCATCAACTCCACGTCGCCGGCGAGCCTGCCATAGACTTGGAGTCCGTAGGCTCCACCGACCCGATGCTGGTCGACTCCGACGCCGTGTCGCTCGACTTTCCCCACCAACGTGGTGGTCTACGACGAGCCGCTTCCATACGAGGAGAGCGGCGGAAGCGCCGTCACGGAGGTGCTCATCATCAGTCACGATGAGCACTCCGGCGAAGAAGCCCAGGACCCGCTAGCTGCGGCCCTGCAAGACCTAACCGCGCCCATTCCAGAGGACGCAAACGCCAAGACGCTGGAGACATGCCGCCTTCAGCTCATCGAAGGCACCCAGAAGCTGGCAAGCATGAGGCGCTTGTCAGAGGCATACCAGCGCGAGATGGATCACGCCGTAGGCGGCTCGCCGGCTCCAACTGGGCCGAGCCGTCTAGGAGCGGTCCGGCAACACGGCACAGCCATCGCCGACTTGCTCGGGGCAAGACGCCCAGTATACGCCACCCCAGCGGAGAACATCCGCGCCGCCCAAGCGGCGACTGACGAGCTGAAGAACTTTGAGGGCGAAGAGCGTCGTGTGATGATGGAGCGAGTCCAGCAGCTCCTTGACGCGGCTGCGGTGCAAAACGCGGCCGGCGGCCGTGTAGATGCGCTGCAGCGGCCGAACGATGACTTGCCTCCCCGTCGAGATCAAGGCGCGACCTCTCGGACGCCGACTGGCGGAGTCCGAGGAAGAAAAGAGAAGGAGCCGGCTGTCAGCCACAGTCGGACTCACATCACCATCGAGCGCGACCAAGACGGCTGCCCGAGAGCAGTAGAGCGGCGGGACGACTACCTGCCTCCCCCGCCCAGAAGAGAGCGGCGAGTTTCCCCGCCGCCTGTTGAGCATCCGACTCTCAGAGGTCGCCTTGGCCGCCGAGAGGGAGTCGGAGAAAATGACGCCCGCCATCGGATCGACCGACTCCACCGGTCCCTGGCGCTGGAAGAGGAAGATGAGCTGGGTCCGCCTTGCTTCGGGCCCCGCATCAGAGACGAGCCCTTCCCCAAAGGGTTCACGCTGTCCTGAGACACACCCAAGTACACCGGCTCCATGAAGCCGAAGGACTGGCTGATAGACTACTCCACAGCCGTCAGCATAGTGAACGGCAACAAGCGAGTTGCTGTGAAGTACGTTCCTCTCATGCTTCAGGGAACGACCCGGACATGGTTGAACACCCTGAAGCCCCGCAGTATCAACAGCTGGGTCGACTTCACTGAAGCCTTCATCCGCAACTTCACGAGCACGTACAAGCGACCTCCAAAGCCGCGCCAGCTCTCCTTGTGCATGCAAGGCCCTGATGAATCAACACGCGACTACCTCATGCGCTGGGGCGAGCTTCGGAACTCCTGCGAGGGCGTGCACGAGGTGCAGGCTATCGAATACTTCACTGCCGGGTGCCGAGAGGGCACCCTCCTCAAGCACAAGCTCCTCTGCGACGAGCCAGAAACCCTCGATGAACTGCTAGTCATAGCGGACAAGTACGCCATGGCCGACTCTTCCATGAAGACAGAGATCCAAGTCAGCGCCGCCGGCAAGGTGACCCCTCAAGCTCCCAGAACTCCAGCTGGAGACACCAGTCGGCGACAGCAACAGAACGACAACAAGCGCAAGGCCCAGCAGCCGACTTCCAACAGTCGGCAAGTGGCGACAGTTGAAGATCAATAGCCGGAGGGGCAGCCTCCGGCCAAGCGGCAGAAGGGCGGCAAGTCCAATTGGTTGCCGGCTTTCTCATATGAGCAGACTCTGGATGGTCCTTGCAAGTTCCACAGTGGCGCGAAGCCGTCAAACCACACCACCAGAAAGTGCCACTGGCTCACCAGGATCGCCAAGGGAGACGGCCTTGCTCCACCGCCGCCTGCTGGACCGCCGCCTCCACTGCCGCCCCAGCAGCCGGCGGCTCGGCCAGTCCGCACGGTGCAAGACGAGTTCCCAGAAGAGCACGGAGCCTACGTAGTGTTCACTAGTGTGGCAGATGACCGGCGCAGTAGGCGCCAACAGCAACAAGAAGTAAATGCAGTAGCAACAGATGCTCCAGAGTTCATGCATTGGTCCGAGAGGCCTATCAGTTGGAGTCGGGCGGATCACCCAGAGGTGATGCCGAGTCCGGGCTCCTATGCCCTGGTCCTAGGTGCTACCTTGGCCACTGATAGGCGTGCCACCCGTTTCTCGCGAGTCCTGATAGACGGAGGCAGCAGCATCAACATCCTGTACAAGGACACCATGGAGAAGCTAGGAATCAAGCGAAGACAGCTGCAGAGCAGCCGGACCGTGTTCCATGGAATTGTACCCGGCCTCACCCGCTCGCCGATCGGCAAGATCCTGATAGACGTCCTCTTCGGAGACAAAGATCACTTCCGCCGAGAGCCGATCTGGTTCGAGGTGGTGGACTTGGAGAGCCCGTACCACGCCCTCCTTGGCCGACTTGCCTTGGCCAAATTCATGGCGGTTCCCCACTACGCCTACCTGAAGATGAAGATGCCAAGTTCCAAGGGGATTCTGACCGTAGCCGGCGACTACAAGAAGTCGTCCGCCTGCGTGGCCGAAAGCAGCGGCTGGCCGAGTCCCTGGTGATCGCAGCCGAGAAGCGGCTCCTTGACCGGGTCGTGGCGATGGCTGGAAAGCAGCCAGAGATGTCGCTCGACCCCAAGGAGTCGGAAGCGGAAGGATCATTCAAACCGGCCAAAGAAACCAAGAAGATACCCTTGGACCCGGAGCACCCAGAGAGATACGCTGTCATGGGCACGGGCCTTGACAGCAAATAGGAAGGCGAGCTCGTCGATTTCCTCTGTGAGAATCGGGACATCTTTGCATGGTCCCCCAAAGACATGCCGGGTGTACCGACGGAATTCGCCGAGCACAAGCTACACGTCAGGCCAGATATGAAACTCGTCAGGCAGCCCTTGCGCCGCCTATCAGAAGAGAAAAGAAGAGTTGTTGGAGAAGAAATAGCCCGGCTCCTGGCAGCCGGCTTCATCATGGAAGTGTTTTTTCCTGAGTGGCTGGCAAACCCGGTTTTGGTGCTAAAGAAGAACAAGCAATGGCGGATGTGTATCGACTACACAAGCCTCAACAAAGCCTGCCCAAAGGACCCGTTCGCTCTGCCAAGAATTGATCAAGTGATAGACTCCACAGCCGGATGCGAGCTGCTGAGTTTCCTAGACGCATATTCGGGATATCACCAGATCAAGCTGAACCCAGCGGACAGACTGAAGACCGCCTTCATCATGCCGTTTGGAGCCTTCTGCTACCTGACGATGACATTCGGCTTGAGGAATGCCGGCGCCACTGTCGGTGTCAAAACCGGCGGATCTCGGGTAGGGGGTCCCGAACTGTGCGTCTAGGCGGATGGTAACAGGAGACAAGGGACACGATGTTTTACCCAGGTTCGGGCCCTCTTGATGGAGGTAAAACCCTATGTCCTGCTTGATTAATATTAATGATGTGTATTATAAGAGTGGATCTACCACGAGATCAAGGAGGCTAAACCCTAGAAGCTAGCCTATGGTATGATTGTTGTAATGGAGGTTATGTCCTACGGACTAAAGCCCTCTGGTTTATATAGACACCGGAGAGGGCTAGGGTTACACAGAGTCGGTTACAATGGTAGGAGATCTACATATCCGTATTGCCAAGCTTGCCTTCCACGCCAAGGAAAGTACCATCCGGACACGGGACGGAGTCTTCAATCTTGTATCTTCGTAGTCTTGGAGTCCGGCGGACGATGATAGTCCGGCTGTCCGAACACCCCCTAGTCCAGGACTCTCTCAGTAGCCCCTGAACCTGGCTTCAATGACGATGAGTCCGGCGCGCATAATGTTCGGCATTGCAAGGCGGGTTCCTCCCTTGAATAATCCAGAGAAGATTGTGAACACCAGGATAGTGTCCGGCTCTGCAAAATAAATTCCATGTTCCACCGTAGAGAGAATAATATATACACAAGTTCAATCTGCTGACGTATTTTGCGGCATGACGTCACACCACTACCAAGCCTTTACTTGAATCGTTTTTTATTATACCACCTCAGCGTGTTTAGCGAAGCGGTTTCCTTGGCACGTCTTGTCGAAGCAGAGATCGTGTTCCCCTTATTCCGGGATTCTCATCAATACGGGCGTGGGTAACCCAACCGCGCCATTGATGGTGGCGCTTGGGAGATAAGCGAGTTTTACCAGGCTAGTGGGGACGCATAGTCTTCGTCCGCCTATATATAAGGGATAAGGATTCACCTTTTCACCTACGCCTTCTTCCTCCTTTGCTTATCCATCTCCGCGCACTCGAGCTCCAGCGCCCAAGTTCGCACATCTCGCCTCGACCTTCTCCGACCATGTCCAGAGCGAGAGGTAAATGGCTGGCTTCCACCGTTAAGGAGGAGCACATCACAAAGCTGCGCAGCACCGGATACCTTTCCAGCGACGTCGCGCACCGGCTGCCCGACGAGGGGCAGCTCATCCCCACCACCGGGCCCCATGAGAGGGTCATTTTCCTCCCCCACTTCCTCAGCGGACTGGGCTTTCCACTTCACCCCTTTGTCCGGGGGCTCATGTTCTACTACGGCCTGGATTTCCATGATCTGGCGCCGAACTTCATCCTCAACATCTCGGTGTTTATCGTCGTGTGCGAGGCCTTCCTCTGCATCCTTCCCCACTTCGGCTTGTGGCTCAAGACCTTCAATGTCAAGCCGAAGGTAGTGAAGGGCACTCAAGCGGAGTGCGGAGGCGCCATGTTGGGCAACATGCCCAATGTCCTTTGGTTCGAAGGGGCCTTCGTGGAATCCGTCAAGGGGTGGCAGTCGGGGTGGTTCTATATCACCGAGCCACGCGACCCTTCATGGGCGGCGGCCCCCGAGTTCAGATCTGGTATCCCCACGCAGCTCACCTCCTGGAAAGAGAAGGGCTTGCTGTGGGGCAATTCGAAGGAGCTGACGGGACTCCAAGCCTGTATCCAGAAGCTGGTGAACAAGAAGCTCAGGTTGGTTGACGTGGTCCAAGTCATGCTCGTCCGCCGGATTCTCCCATGCCAAGAACGGGCATTCAATCTGTGGGAGTTCGATCCGGAACAGCACCAGGCGCTGAGCGGGCTCTTCGACACAACGTACGAAGGCGCCTGGAGGGTGCTGTTTAAGGGCGCCGAAGCCCCCGCATCCGCGACGGAAGATCGCGGATTCCACTCGCAGCGTCCAGCTGACGAGGTAAGTGATTCTACCCCTTTACGGGACACTTGTTGTTAATAGTTCGACCCTAAGCGGGTTTTAATCTCCCTTCTCCTTTGACAGGAATGGATGAAGAAGGCCGAGCAGCTCGTCTGCCCGGCTCCCATGCCAGAAGACCCAATGGACGCCCGTCTGGTGGGGCTGTTGGTTCCGGCACCGCATGTGGTGCCGGAGAAGAAGGCCAAGAAGGTGGCCACGGGGACTCGAAAGAGTTCCCGTTTTCAGGTGTCCGATGACTCCAAGGCGGATTCCTCCCCCGAAGATGAGGAGGAGGAAGAAGACTCTCCCCCAGAGGAGGGAGAGAGAAAGAGGAAGGCCTCCCCAAGGGGGGGCCGAAGGGTCCAAGAGGGGAAGAACTATTCCCCCGGACAGCTCCGCCAACTCCAACGTTGGTGACGAAGAGTGGCCCCCAAGGGCCAGGCCTCAGGCGAGATCGTAAGTATCCGGATCCCTGAATGACCTGCAATTTCTTTTTGTCACATAGTGTCCTTCTAACGCCGCATACTGCCTGCAGTCCGGCCGACGATGATCTCCCTGCTTCGTCGAGCGGGTCGTTGGCTGCGTCGGATGTGGAATCCATTCCGACTGCCTCCACTCCTCGCGCCGCTGAGGACGCCGAGGTGGGATCCCGGGAAGGGACCCATCGGGAGGAGGCTCCGGAGGCGCCGCAAGGCAGCCTCCGGGACTTTGTGCCGGACCCGCAGTGGTTTCAGAGTCCGGCAGGCGGCCCCTTCGTAAGAAGGGCAAGACCGTGACACCGGCGGCCCCCGTCCAACTGGAGGTGCCGGACAACTTGTTGGAGGCGCTCAAAGGCGCTTCCATCGAGGAAGAACACCGCACTATCATGAGTGCGGTGATTCAGAAGGTTCAGCTCGCCAAGAGCGGGCTGACCGAAGCCTGCAGCAGCCTTCTAACAGGCTTTGAGGTAAGAAGTTAAAATTATGTAATGTAATACCGCATAGACAGTAGCCCCTGATGCTCAGTTCGGTGTTCGGGAAGAAAAGCCGGACTGAGGATCTAAAAAGATATACGCAGGGTTGCTAATAAAAATATGTCAATATGGGTTTGCAGGCTGTGCTGCTGACCTCTGCCGCACTGACTGCGGAGGTTGGTGCATTGAAGCAGGATCTTGAGCGGTCCGAGCAAGAGCTCGGCCGTGCCAAGAAGCAGCTCGAGGACAAAGAAGGTGAGTAACACCACTTTAAAGATTGACCTTACAGAAAAGGATTTAGGTTGCAATGAAAATGACAAGGATAACGTGGGTACTGCAGGGGCCACTAACGAGGTGGCAACCCTGAAGGAGGCTGTGTCCGCGGCCGAACGCAATGCGGCCGCGGAACGGGCCGAGCGAGAGAAGCAGGAGGCGCGGGTGGCGGAAGTGCGGCAAGAGCTCCAGGCTCTCATGGAGAAGCATGAGAGTTTGGAGCGCGACTCCAAGACTCGAGAGTCCGAGCTCGCCTCGGCTCTCGAAAGTGCCAAGTCCGCCAAGGCCGAGGCCCGTAAGGCCCTTCAGGAGGTTGAAGATGTGAAGAAGATAGCGGCGGGTAAGGCATTTTTCATGCAAAGCAAGCATGTTAATGTGAACTACCTGACACTTACCCAAATTCGGAGCTCTCCAGGGGCATTTGCAGATCTGCCGCGCAGTGTATCCAATGCCGCCACATTCTACCGTGGCCAGGAGGGGAGCTCAATGGAGATGGTCTTCTGGTCTCAGTACGCTGAGGCCGGCCATCCGGTGCCCCCTAGCGACCAGCTGAAGCAGCTGGTCGAGCTCCACAAGGCGGCTGAGGAGGCCATGAAGGGCCTCATAGTCCGGCTGTGCCCTGGACAGGCCATGCCTGGGAGCTACTTCGGCCTCGTGTGGCGGCTCGTGGATGCGTGCCCCTGGGTGGAGGTCGGCAAGCGCTCCGCCTGTATTGAAGGTGCTCGTCGGGCCCTTGCCCGCGCAAAGGTGCACTGGGGCAGGCTGGATGCGGAGAGGCTTCTTACTGACCCGCCGCCAGCGGGCAAGGAGTATCGTACGCCTGAAATGTACTATAAGACTGTCCTGAAGGGTGCCCGCAATATTGCGGATGAGTGCCCTAGAGATGTAATTATTGAGTAAAACTCGCTGTGTATTATCCTGTGCGCTGAAAACTTTGTTCATATGCGCTTAAGCAACGCTTGTTTAATTTAAAATATTACCTTCTGTGTGGCCGTTTATAAAATCTGAGAGATGGCAAGTCGTTGGCTTCAGCCCCCGAGCCGCGAGTGCTGGGGTGTTTGGTATAAGTTGAGCACTCTTGTTCCCATTTTTGGGTCCATCTAGGGAGGCGCTCAACACAACGAACAAGGCGACCGGACTTATAATGCTTGAACACTCTCACTTAGCCATAGAATTCTATAATTTTAAATTTCGGCGAAGCCCCTAGTATTCGGAAGACCGAATTCAGGGCGCTATCCACGCCTTCGTCGGACATTATCCGGTCCTTCGCTTGAAGCGGCATGAGTCTTTAGGGACCCGAAAAGACCTCTCGAACAGCGACCAGTCTCTCGCCTTATCATGCCAGTCAGTTTTAGCTTTCTCCACTAAGGCGCTCGCCCAGCTCAACTGGGGCGCAATCGCAGTGGTTCTCCCAGTGCCACCTTAGCCGACAGAACGGAACGTAAGGCACCAAAATGTGGGAGCTGGGCAAGCCCAACTATTGACCCAAGACATGATTCAGAGCCGATTCATATAATGTTATAAGTTCGGGGTGCCTCACTTGTGAAAGTGTTCGGACTTATCACACCATAATGCGGGGAACGTAAGCCCCTGGTGTATTCGGCCGTACGAAAATATACGGGTGCAAGATTTCATTAATGAACATATGTGTAAAGTAATGCAATAACAGGCAAAAGATGATGCATTATTTATTCAAGGAATTCTGCTATGAGTGCGGAAGGATACAAGTAGTGCGGTAAGCAGGGGATTGGACTAAATAAACATGTCCCCCTCCAGGGGTGGGCTGCAGACTGGTGTATATAATCGAATTTAATGCTCGTAATGGAGACCACCTGAGTGTTCGTCGCAGCCTTCTTCCCTCCCTGACTGCTGCATCGTGAGTTCGGCAGGTTCGCCGCCGGACAGAACCTCTGGTAAACGGAGTCCTGTGTATACAAAGAAGAAAAATAAAAAAAGGCGACACACTTGTGAGCCCCTGGTGTGGTCGAGCCGCACTCTGGGGCTATTGTGGTCGTGCCCCTCCTCCCAGGCCCATGGTATCTCCAGAGCGTAATGATGTATGCGGAGGGTTGGTCTTGCAATCATGCAAGGGCTGGGGTTGGGGCTGCATTGCTACGCATGCTCGGAACGTGCCAGGTGGTCTTGGTTGATGTTGCTCCGGGCACGTTTGGCCGTGTCCGGCCGTTTAACGGCCGGACAGGAAAATTGCCTTAGAAGGCTGCCCTGTACTTCTGCCGCGAGAGCCGCTATATGTTCCTCCGTTCGGAGGGAGCGTTCCGTATTTTCCGTTGACCGTGATGACTCCGCGAGGGCCTGGCATCTTGAGCTTGAGGTATGCGTAATGCGGCAACGCGTTAAACTTTGCAAACGCGGTTCGTCCGAGCAGAGCGTGATAGCCGCTGCGGAACGGGACTATGTCGAAGATTAACTCCTCGCTCCGGAAATTGTCCGGGGATCCGAAGACCACTTCCAGTGTGACTGAGCCTGTACAATTGGCTTTAACACCTGGTATGACGCCTTTAAAGGTCGTCTTTGTAGGTTTAATCCTTGAGGGGTCTATGCCCATCTTGCGCACTGTATCCTGATAAAGCAGGTTCAGGCTACTGCCGCCGTCCATTAGGACTCTCGTGAGGTGAAATCCATCGACGATTGGGTCTAAAACCAATGCGGCGAATCCGCCATGGCGGATACTGGTCGGATGGTCTCTTCGATCGAAAGTGATCGGGCAAGAGGACCATGGATTGAACTTAGGGGCGACTGGCTCCATCGCATATACGTCCCTTAGTGCACGCTTCCGCTCCCTCTTGGGTATATGGGTTGCGTATATCATGTTCACCGTCCGCACTTGTGGGGGGAAACCCTTCTATCCTCTACTGTTCGGCGGCCGGGTCTCTTCCTCGTCATCGCTATGCAGCCCCTTGTCATTGTTTTCGGCAATTAACTTGCCTGCCTGCTTGAATACCCAACAGTCTCTGTTGGTGTGGTTAGCTGGCTTTTCGGGGGTGCCATGTATCTGGCATAAGCGGTCGAGGATTCGGTCCAAATTGGACGGACCCGGAGTGGTTCTTTTGAATGGCTTCTTCCGCTGACCGGGTTTAGAGCCTCGGAATCCGGCGTTGACTGCCGTATCCTCCTTGTCGTCGCCGTTAATACGGCGTTTATTTTTGCTTCGACGCGACCTGCCATTGTGGTCCTTAGTATCCGGACTGCCAGAATTTTTACTGAGGTTGTTGCTGCGAGCTAGCCAGCTATCCTCTCCCGCACAAAAGCGGGTCATTAATGATGTGAGGGCTGCCATGGATTTCGGCTTTTCCTGTCCTAGGTGCCGGGCTAGCCACTCATCGCGGATGTTATGTTTGAAGGCTGCGAGGGCCTCTGCCTCCGGATAGTCGACGATTTGGTTTTTCTTTGTCAAGAACCGTGTCCAGAACTGTCTGGCCGATTCGTCTGGCTGCTGAATTATGTGGCTTAGGTCATCGGCGTTTGGTGGTCGCACATATGTGCCCTGGAAGTTGTCGAGGAATGCGGCTTCCAGGTCTTCCGAACACCCAATTGACTCTGCGGGCAAGCTGTTAAGCCAATGCCGAGTTGGTCCTTTAAGCTTGAGTGGGAGGTATTTGATGGCGTGGAGATCGTCTCCGCGGGCCATATGGATGTGAAGGAGATAATCTTCAATCCAAACCACGGGGTCTGTTGTGCCGTCGTAGGATTCAATGTTTACGGGTTTAAACCCTTCAGGGATTTGATGATCCATTGCTTCATGAGTGAAGCATAGCGGGTGTGCGGCGCCTCTATATTGAGCAATAGCATGACGTAGCTCGAGTGAGCGTTTCCTACTGTGTTCGGCCTGGCCGGGGTTGTTGTATCCGGCGCGACGGTATTCGTCGTGGGTCGTGGGGCGCCCACGTGATCCGTAGATGGATCTGGATTGCCTTACTTTGTCCTCCAATATATCTCGCAAGTCCAGCGTGTTCCCTCTTGGCTTCGCGCTTTTGGAGCGGTGCCGGGGTACGGTCTTGGTGGAGGGCCTGGATGCCTCTCTGTCCCGACCACGGGGTGTTCAGTCGGCCGTATTGTGCGCTGGTGATGAAGGTATGTATGCTTCCTCCTCTAATTCGGGGAACAACTTGCGTTTTGGGTAGCTCTTGGAGGGGCGTTCGAGTTCATGCTCTTCGGCCGCGAGGACCTCGGTCCATCGATCGTCCAGCAGGTCTTTAGGCTATTTGCCGTGGCGATAAGC
Source organism: Triticum aestivum (assembly GCF_018294505.1). NCBI lineage: Eukaryota > Viridiplantae > Streptophyta > Magnoliopsida > Poales > Poaceae > Triticum > Triticum aestivum. Next base: position 9,853,980 of record NC_057813.1, read on the forward strand.
CTGCGTTTAAAACACTCTTGTTCGACGGGATCCTCTGGCACAACGAATTCGTCGTCGTTGAGGCTTGCCTTGTCTTCGGAGGGAGGTATGTAATTATCGTCCTCAACCTCTTCGTCTGCCGCTCTCTCGCGAGGGCTTGCTTCTGCATCCTCCTGCGCTGAATCTTGCTGGAGGGGATTGTCTTCGGCACTGTCTGGAGTGTTATTATCTCCTGTGCCGGAATCTCCATTCTTGCCGTGGCGGGATTTAGAGCGGCGCCGCTGATGCCGGCGCTTGGGCTGTTTCTTTAAGGAATCTGCCTCCGCTGCTTCTTCGCCGTCTCCATCTTTTGGGGTGTCCACCATGTATATGTCATATGACGAGGTGATCTTCCAGTGCCCTGTAGGCGCTGGTTCCTGTTCGTCTCCGGCATCGTCGTCCATACAGTTGATGTCTTCGGAGTCCTAGTCTAGCATGTCGGTTAGACCGTCGACAGTGTCTACAAAGTGGGTGGTGGGTGGGCTCTGAATTTCTTCATCGTCTGCATCCCAACCATCCTGGCCATAGTTCGGCCAGGTCTCTCTGGATAGCGAGAGATGCCTTAGCGAATTTAGGATGTCGCCAAAGGGCGAGTGCTGAAAGATGTCCGCCGCGGTGAACTCCATGATCGGCGCCCAATCGGATTCGATTGGCAGGGGCGCCGGCGGTTCGGAGTCCGGCAGGGAGTCCGGCACCTCAGAGTCACGAGCTTTATAGGGGACAAAGTCAGAGTTCGGCTCCATCGCCGCGGAAGTTGCAGCCCCCGAGGCGGTGTCCAGCCACCGGTCCTCGATCTGGGCGATCGGCTCCGGACTGAGGGCCGGAGCGGATTTGTGTGTGGCCACCAAGGCACTGTCCGGCGGCAGAGCTAAATCATGCCCATCGAGACAGCGCGGCACGCTCGGTTGTGGCTCGGGTCCGTCGAAGATCAAGTCCCCGCGGATGTCGGCCGTGAAGTTTAGGCTTCCGAACCTGACCTGATGGCCAGGGGCGTAGCTTTCGATCTGCTCCATATGGCCAAGTGAGTTGGCCCGCAGTGCGAAGCCGCCGAATACGAAGATCTGTCCGGGGAGAAAAGTCTCACCCTGGACGGCGTTGTTGATTGAAGAAGCCATCGAGCCTATCAGTGACGAGACAGAGGAACTCTCAATGAAAGCACCAATGTCGGTGTCAAAACCGGCAGATCTCGGGTAGGGGGTCCCGAACTGTGCGTCTAGGAGGATGGTAACAGGAGACAAGGGACACGATGTTTTACCCAGGTTCGGGTCCTCTTGATGGAGGTAAAACCCTACGTCCTGCTTGATTAATATTGATGATGTGTATTACAAGAGTGGATCTACCACGAGATCAAGGAGGCTAAATCCTAGAAGCTAGCCTATGGTATGATTGTTGTAATGGAGGTTATGTCCTACGGACTAAAGCCCTCCAGTTTATATAGACACCGGAGAGGGCTAGGGTTACACAGAGTCGGTTACAATGGTAGGAGATCTACATATCCGTATTGCCAAGCTTGCCTTCCACGCCAAGGAAAGTCCCATCCGGACACGGGACGGAGTCTTCAATCTAGTATCTTCGTAGTCTTGGAGTCTGGCGGATGATGATAGTCCGGCTGTCCGGACAACCCCTAGTCCAGGACTCCCTCAGCCACCTTTCAGCGTTGCATGCAGAAGTGCCTCCTCAAGAAACTCGGCAGGAACGCCCACGTCTATGTGGATGATGTGGTGGTGAAGACGGAAAAGCGCGGGACGCTGCTGGAAGACCTCAAGGAGACCTTTGAGAATCTGCGCCGATTCCAGATCAAGCTCAACCCTGAGAAGTGCGTTTTCGGAGTACCAGCCGGCCAGCTCCTTGGCTTCCTGGTCTCCGAACGGGCATAGAGTGCAACTCCGTGAAGATCAAGGCCATCGAGAGAATGGAGGTACCCAGCCGACTGTTGGATGTGCAGAAGTTCACCGGCTGCCTGGCGTCCATCAGTCGATTTATCAGTCGGCTGGGCGAGAAAGCTCTGCCCTTGTATCAGTTGATGAAGAAGACCACCTTTTTTGAGTGGAACCACAATGCGGACGAGGCATTTCTCCAACTGAAGAAGATGTTGACTACTCCCCCCGTGTTGGCGGCTCCGACTCCCAAAGAGCCCATGCTCTTGTACATCGCCGCCACCAGCCGAGTAGTCAGCACAGTCATTGTAGTCGAGGGCAAGGAGGAAGGCAAGGCGCTCCCCATCCAGAGACCGGTATATTACCTGAGCGAGGTACTGTCGACCTCCAAGCAGAACTACCCTCACTACCAGAAGATGTGCTACGGCGTGCATTTTGCCGCCAAGAAGCTGAAGCCCTACTTTCAAGAGCATCCAGTCACCATGGTTTGCACCGCTCCACTTGCCGAGATCATTGGAAGCCGAGACGCCTCCGGCCGAGTAGCCAAATGGGCTATAGATCTGGCTCCTTACACCATCTACTACCAGCCTCGCACCGCCATCAAGTCGCAGGCGCTGGCCGACTTCCTCGTCGACTGGGCTGAGACCCAGTACCTGCCTCCAGCGCCTGACTCCACCCATTGGCGGATGCATTTCGATGGCTCCAAGATGCGCACCGGCCTAGGAGCCGGCGTCGTCCTCACCTCCCCCAAAGGCGACAAGCTCAAGTATGTGCTGCAGATCCACTTCGCCGCCTCCAACAACGTCGCCGAATATGAGGCACTCATTCACGGGCTCCGGCTTGCCAAAGAACTCGGCATTCGCCGGATCCTGTGCTATGGCGACTCCGACTTGGTGGTTCAGCAATCATCCGGCGACTGGGACGCCAAAGACGCAAACATGGCGAGCTACCGCTTCCTGTTGCAGCAACTCAGTGGATATTTCGAGGGGTGCGAATTCCTTCACGTGCCAAGAAATGACAATGATCAAGCAGATGCTTTGGCGCGAGTCGGCTCCACTCGCCAAGCGATACCTTCCGGCGTCGCCCTTCAGTGCCTCCTCAAGCCATCTATCAAGCCTTCACCAGAGTCAGACTCCATCTTTGTGCCGGCTCCTCCAGAAGTAGTCGGATCCGACCCCAGAGCCCCAGCAAACAGCCTCAAGAAAACCACAGTTGAAACCGGCCCGGGGACTGTGCCAGTCGGCCAGGGGACTTCAGAGCCCGGCCCGGGGACTTCAGAGCCCGGCCCAAGGACTGCGCCAGTCGGCCCGGGGACTTCAGAGCTCGGCCCAGGAACTGCGCCTGTCGGCCCAGAGACTCCGTCAATCCAGCAGATGGCCGCAGACTCCAGCCCACCGCCTCCCAGCCCGGCCACCCTTGTCCAAGTCGCTATGATAGCAGTCGAAGAGATAGCAGCACCTTCATGGGCGCAGCCCATCCTCAAATTTCTACTAAACAGAGAGCTGCCGACAGATGAGATCCTGGCTCGGCAAGTGCAGCGGCGAGCGGCAGCATACACCATAGTCAACAGAGAGCTAGTCAGGCGCAGCGTCACTGGTGTCTACCAGCGCTGCATAGAATCATAAAAAGGCCAAGCAATTCTCAGAGACATCCATCAGGGCGAGTGCGGCCACCATGCGGCTTCAAGGGCACTCGTCGCCAAAGCCTTTCGGCGCGGTTTCTTTTGGCCGACTGCCCTGGAAGAAGCTAAAGAGCTAGTCCAAAAATGCAAGGGGTGCCAAATGTTCCGCTCCAAGCCACTTCAGCCAGCTTCCGCGCTGAAGACAATCCCCATCGCCTGGCCCTTCGCAGTTTGGGGCCTGGACATGGTAGGACCATTCAAGACGGCCCGAGGCGGCCTAACTCATCTACTTGTCGCGGTGGACAAGTTCACCAAGTGGGTGGAAGAAAAGCCCATCAAGATGTTAAACGGACCGACTGCAGTAACCTTCATTGCCGACATAACGGTGCGGTATGGCATACCGCACAACATCATCACCGACAACGGCACAAACTTTGCCAAGGGCGCCTTGGCCCGTTTCTGCGCGACGCAGGGCATCCGACTGGACTTAGCGTCCGTTGCCCATCCGCAGTCAAACGGCCAGGTGGAACGAGCAAATGGCCTCATCCTGTCCGGCATCAAGCCTCGACTGGTCGAACCACTCGAGCGTTCGGCCGGCTGTTGGGTCGAGGAGCTGCCAGCCGTCCTCTGGAGTCTGCGCATGACTCCAAACAAGTCAACCGGCTTCACGCCTTTCTTCCTCATCTACGGTGCCGAAGCCGTCATCCCGACGGATATAGAGTTCGACTCTCCACGAGTCACGATGTACACCGAAGAGGAAGCGGAAGAAGCGCGCCAAGACGGCGTTGATCTGCTGGAAGAGGGCCGGCTGTTGGCACTCAGCCGGTCCGGCATCTACCAGCAGAGTCCGCGCCGATACTACAACCGCAAGGTCAAGCCGAGATCGTTCCAAGAGGGCGACCTTGTGCTCCGGCTGATTCAGAGAACAGCCGGCCAGCACAAGTTGTCGGCACCTTGGGAGGGCCCCTTCGTCATCAGCAAGGTGCTAGGGAATGATGCCTACTATTTGATCGACGCCCAGAAGCCTCGAGCGCGCAAGAGGGATGACTCCGGCAAAGAAACAGAGCGCCCATGGAACGCGAATGTTCTTCAAAGATTTTACAGCTGATGCAGTATGTATCGCACTACCCCCTTTTTGTATTAAAGTACTAAGACCTTAGGCCCCACGAGACGAGCTCGGGGACTGCCTTTTTTTATCTGTATGATAAGAATCACGCTTCCGAATGTGCTACTCTTTTTATCATACCGTCTGGCACCGGGTCCGACTAGTGGCCCGGGGACTTGCCGTCTTGCGCTAGGAAATGCTTCCTGCAGTCGGACAAGTAATGTGTTGCGCTCAAGCTGTCTCCTGTCGAAAGCCGCAGCTCGCAGAGCGATTGCTGGCAGGCGGAGAACAAGCAAGAACGAGCGCACGCATGAAAAAATGGCTAAGGACCTAAAAGCTTATGCATAACTCAAGCCGGCTACCAGCCTCCCTCCGCAGAGCCGACTCACGAGTAGTCGGATCACCGTCTTAGCTTTCATCAAAGATGGCCTACTCTTGGATAGTCGGCCTATCGCTTTCTAGCCGACTTGCTAAAGAAACTCTAAACGGCCAAGTACTTGCCTTCCCGAAGTAGCCAAGCACTTGACCTAGCGACAGTCTGCAGAGCGGTTGTCCAGCCGGCAAGGTGGCAACTAAGGGAAGATGGCAAAGGAAAAAGCCTAAGGAGCAATAAGCAAGGAAAGGCGGAAATTGGATAAATATTTACATAGGCCCTTGGCCGAAATTTTGAATAGAAATTCAGGATACACCCCGCGGGTGGAATTGTTCGAACCTAACAAGTCTTTCAAAAGATCACTAAACACAGATAAATAGAAGCGGAAAAGAGAAGTCTAGGAGGCAGCCTCCGGGGCCGGAGGGTCGGAGGTGACAGTGGTGTCGGGGGCCGGGGCAGTCGGCTGGGCGGTCTCAGCTTGGTCGCCTCCGGTGGCAGTCGCCTAGTCTCCGCGCGGCTCGTTGCTGGAGGCACGATCGGGCTGAGGCTGGCTGCCTGCTCCGTCTTCTGGCGCCTCCTCCTCGCCTCCGTCCTCCGCCTCGTCCTCCTCCTCCTCGGCGCTGGAGTCGATCACCTCCGCCGAGTCTTCGCCATACTCCGGGTTCATCCCGAACCAGTCCGGCTGCGCTTCCTCGCCGCCTTCAGCCCGCTCGGGCACGAAGACGTTGGTATCCGTGTACTCGGCGATGGTCACCGCGCGCTCGAGAAGGGCGCCCTCTACGGCCTCCAGCTCGGCCTGGGCCTCTGACCGGAACGCGGCCAGACGGTCCAGGTCCAGCCCCGGATACCACGCCTTGACGAACTCCAAGGCCCGGCGCGCTCCGGCCCAAGCCGAGGAGCCCTTCCAAGCCTCGAGATGGCCGGCGGCGACTTCCAGCCAGTCGGCGGTCTGATTGGTGGTGCGCAGAGCCGGCATGTCAGGCCACAGGGCGGCAACCGCCTGGGGGCCGGCACGTTGAAGCCGGCGCAGCAGCCGGTGGGCCGGACGAAGACGAGCTGCAATGCTCAGGAGCTGCTCCTCGATGGTTTGGGGGGCATTAGCAGCGATCTGCTCGCCTTTCGCCCTTCGCGCTTCCCGAGTAGCCTCGATGGCCAGAGGGACTGCCTGTGAATGACCAGGAAAGAAGTCTCCCAAGACAAAAGAGAAGAAAGCCGAAAAATTCAGAAGCTGGCCTGACACATAGTCGGAAGCCCCAAAAAATGAAAGAAACTTACCATCGATGATGTCCTCAATCTCGTGGTAGCCAGAGGTCAGCATCGCCTCCCTATCAGTCCAGGCGGAGCGCTCGATCTAGAACTCGGCCATGAGGGCGGCCTCCCACGACTTGGCCTCGTGCTGCGCCTTCTAGAGCAGCTCCTTCTGCTCGGCCAGCTGCGTCGCCAGCAGGTCGCGCTCTTTGGCGAGCCTGCTGCACTCTTCCTCCTTGGCACGCCGAGCAGTGTTGGCCTCGCCCAACTGCTCCTGAAGGGCGGCGTTGGCACCTGAAGAGCGAAGAAAGAGACAAGAAAGTCGTCATTAAAGTAGATCGCCGGGGAGATCCGGCCCGACTGCTCAGCAGTCGGCCCGAATCTCGGGGACTACAACCCGTGGGTGCGCCAGCGCGCCCCCGCGAAGAAGGAAGAGGAGAGCTTACCCCGGCATTCCACCAAGTCGGCGGTCCGCTTGTTCAACTCCTCGACATTGCGGTTGAAGGCTGTGGCGCGGAGGTTATGATACTCCTACAAAGAAACCGACAAAGGCAAAGTTAGTATTCGGAACTCGCCAGAAGTAGTTCCGAACCGCCTGCTCAGCAGCCGGCCCGGAACTCGGGGACTACACCCAGTGGGTGCGCTGGCGCGCCCCCACGGAGTAGAACAAGAATTAGAAAAGGAAACTTACTCGGACGGATGTCCGTGCGGCTAGATGCGCCCTGTTGCAGACTTGGAGGGCATCGCTTTCCGTGCGCAGCTTCGCCTGGACGTCCAAGAGCGCTTGGTTCAGCGGTCCGGTGCCGCCTCCGCGCAACCAACCGGTGGGCGCGGCACTGGATGCCTCGACGTCCAGACTCGCCGAGCTGGTGGTGCCGACTTCCCGAGCTCGCGGAGCCGAGGTCGTCCTCTCAAGCCGGTGGAGCACCGGCTCGGCGACTTGAAGGAGCAGCTGTGCCTCGGCTTCATCCACGATCGGCGGGTCCGACTGGCCCGCCGGCTGTTTGCCGTGCGGCCTCCCAGATGGTGGCGGAGGCGGCGCGAGGGTGTCCGAGCCTGAAGCCTCACCGCCCTCCTCCACGAGGGAGTTCTCGGTGCCGACCTCTCTGGTCTGCCCCATGAACTCCGGAGCCGGCGGCGCCGACGACAACGGAGGGACGAGCATCGCCGATCGGCGACGCGCGGCCTCCTCAGCACGCCGCTTCGTCGCGGCGGCGGCTTCAGCCTCCTCCAGCTTCTTCTGAGCGTTGGCGGCCGCCTTCTCGGCCTGCGCCTTCTCCAGGCGGTCGGCCTCCTCCTTGTCGCGCTTCTCCCGCGCGTTTCGCTCCGTGCCTCCCGGAGGTCGGCGGCGGGGTCGACCCGCCGGGTGTTGGCGGATGTCTCTGCCGACCCCATGACAGAGGGAACGACGACTCTTTCGAGGGAGAGGGGGGCTCTGGAGAGGGACAGAGGAAAAATCAAAGAAGACTCGGACAAGATCCAACAAAGAAAATAAGAAAAGTGTAAAGACTTACGCGGAAACTAGCGGCGGCCTTCTCACTTCCCTTCGGAAGCGGTTGGCCTTCGCGGCCACCTCCTCCCGTCTTGTCGCGGCGGCTGCCCCCTTGAACTTCTTCGGCTTGCTGCCAGGCGCACTCGGCCCGGCGTGACGCCTCTTCGCGCCGCCTTGGCCAGATTGGCCGGCCCTCGGCTGGTGGCGTGGGACGACTTCCACGTCGGCATCATCTTCAGGTCAGTCGGCGAAGGTGGCCGAGGGCCTGAAGCCGTCGTCTGCCCCTTCCCCGCCGCCTTCGGCGTCAGCCTCCAAAGCCGCCGCCCCCAAGTCGGGGTCGTCGACGTCGCTCTCCGCGCGGTCTGGGACGTAGTCGCGGGGCTCTCGCGTGGCGCCGGCTGCGGGCCAAATGAGGGGGTTCTGCCCAGAAGAGAACAACTAGAATTAGAAGACGGAGACGGCCGCAAAGAAGACAAAACTACATAAAGATGCGAATTACCACTGGAGTGGGGTTGTCGCGCGAGTATGGCTCCTTGCCGAACTGCCAGTCCTCCGTGAACTCGCAGTGCGCGATGTGATTCACCAAGTTCGCCACCTCCCTGCGGGGCATCTCCTTGGTGCACAACCGACTCGGGTCGTGGCGGCCGCTCATCTGGCAGATGAGGTGAGGCCGGCCTTGGAGTGGGAGGACTTGGCGCGCCATGAAGGCGGCCAGATGGTCGGATCCCACGAGGCCCTCCGACTGCAGCAGGACTCGGAGTCGCGCTACGGCGGCGGCTCCGGAGGGAGTCAGCGACTTGGACCGGTGAGACCAACTGGGGAGCCTCCCAGTTAGGGTGGGTGGGTTGAAGGGCGGCAGGTTGACCCAGTCACCGTCGGTGGAGAGGTTCTTCACGTGGAAGTAGGAGCGCTGCCACATCTTCACCGACTTTATCAGCGAGATGGGAGGAAAGGGGTTGTCGGCCGTCGTGCGCCGCACCGCGATGTAGGTGTCGTACTGAGCCGGCATGCCGGCGGCCTGTGTACCGAGCTTCGAAGAAAAGAATTCCCCCGACAACTCGAGGGTGGGGAGAACGCCGAGGAAACCTTCGCACAGAGTGGCGAAGGCGGAGAGCAGCACCACCGCATTTGGAGTAAGGTGGTGCGGTTGGAGGCTGTGGAACTCGACGAACGAGCGGAAGAACCCGCTCGCCGGCAGCCCCAGGCCGTGCATGAAGCACGAGCGGAAGACGACCCGCTCGCCCTCCTCCGGCGCGGGCCGGGTCTCTCCCGCCGGCGCAGGGCGGGCGCGCACGAGGTCCACGCTGGGGAGACGGCGGGTCCGGCGGAGGAACTCGATATGTTCCGCCTCCACATCCGAACCGTCCCACACGCTGGAGCGTGTTGCGGGGGCCGCGGCGGAGGAAGAACTCATCGCCGTGGAAGTGAGGTGCTCTTGCACGCGGCGGAGGAAGAAGAGAAGGCAGGAGAGTGGGGGAGAGGATGCACGTGCGATGCTGCCCCGCTCCTCTCCGCCTATTAATAGCCCCGTGGGCTGAGGAGCTGAGGGGCCGAGCGTGGGATTAACTGCGCGCGAAGCCCCACGCCGCCCCACGATTTACCCCACGAAGTTACTACGCGCAGTAACAACGTGGGGGAGCCAACCGTTCGCGACCGCAGCGGATCCGTTCGGATGCCAAGGCGTGGTAGTGGCGGGCCCCGCCTGACGGCCCGTCCTGTCGCGCGCGTGGGTGAGCAGACTATCCTCCCCACGTGGCGTCGCGCGATAGGACCGCCTCGATGGCAGCAGGGAAGCGTATCCAATACGCCGCCTGATTTCCCGCCACGACTTGCCAACAGCGACCCCTCGCCGAACAAACCCGATTTCAGCGAGTCGGCCCAAAGAAGACGACGGCCGAATCTCAGAGTCTGCGCCGGGAAGTTTGAAACTGTTGAAGCCCCACGAGGCGGCGTCCGCTGGGCTTCACCAGCTTCGGGGACTACTGTCGGAGTAATGGGCCATGGGTAGGCTGACCCGGGACCCAAGATCTTTCAAGACATCGGGGCAGGCCATGCCCCTCCAGCCGAATCCCAGCTGGTGACCTCAAGAGAGGCCGAGTCCCAGCTGGCGATCTCCAGAGAAGCCAAATCTCAACTGGCGATCTCCAGAGGAGCCGAATCCCAGAGGACGACTTCAAGGCAAGCCGACTCCAAGCTGGTGACCTCCAGGAGAGCCGACTATGGGAGTCGGCCCATGACACTTTGCGAAGCCCGATGCGGGGTATGGTCACGATGTGGCCGTCCCTCCCCCCCTACGAGGGACTGGCATGGCTACAGTGAGCCGTATCGCCGGAAGATCTCCGGCGAGGCGCGGCACTGTTGCCATGCCTGCCTTGACCTCAGCCACAGTGCGCACGCACTGTGCCCACGACGCCGGCCTGTACGGCCCGAAGGCTGCGGGGCCGCCTGTCAGTGGGTGGACCGAAGGCGTCCAGAGAGCCTGAAGGCGGCCCTGTGGGAGTCGGCCTCCCCGGATTCAGCCGTCTCCCCTACAGGGCCCCACAAGCCATTAATCAGATTGGACGGGGAGTGGCGACAGTGATCGCCTGATAGACGGCGGCACTGTTGCCACAACCCGATGACCAAGCTAGCATCATCAAGAGCACTGCACAGTGTCAAGCCTGTCCGCGGGACCCACCAGTTGGCGGGCCCCAGAAGCCGGCAGGAAGGACGGCGGCCTGAGAGACAGACGGCTGGGGTCCGCACACAGCCGGATTACCATTGTACCCCCAGAGGGTAGGCCTATATAAGCCCCCCAGGGCACCCGTGCAAAGGGTTCGGACCTTGATAGAGATAGACACATAGCACAGGAAGGGGAGAACTAGCCTTGCTCTCTCCTGCCTCACAAAACAGCTCTAGGAGCACCGTTGTAGCCTTTTCACTTGAGTGATCATGCGGAGACCCCGCAGACCAGCAGTAGGGGTGTTATCTCCCTGGAGAGCCCCGAAGCTGGGTAAGATTCGCCGGCGTGCATGTATACGCCTTATCCCATTTCCAGGCACCGGCGATGTTTTACTCGCCCCCACCATGATAAGCCATCCTTTGGCATATGTCACACCCAACCCCCGACACTGCTTCTCGTAAGGACAATCCGCAACGAAATGGCTCACATTGCCACAGTTGAAGCAAGTTCTAACTCGTTGCTTGCCCTTGACGCCACTTGAGTTATTCTTGTTGAAGTTGGGTCTTGAACTCTTCTTGCTCCAAAATTGTCTTGAAGCAAGGGCCATGTGCTCATGGTAATCAAACTTGGTGTCTTCGGGGTTGCTTTCCTCATCTTCCACTTCTTCCTCTTCTTCCATAGTGACCTTGGCCTTCAAAGCAAGGTTAGGCTTCTTTGCCTTTTGAGAACGTAGCACCGCATTGTCGGCGGTCTTGTCCAAGATACTCATTGCAATGAACTCATCCAACACTTCACTTGAGGTCATGGAGTGGAAGTCCGGTCGTTGACGAATGACGGAGGACATGGCCTTGTTGTAGGGCATCATGGCCTTGAGGAACTTTTGCTTGATCTAATTGTCATCCGTGTCCTTGCTTCCATGATCTCGGAGTGCGACCGCGAGTTTGGTCACTCTTCGAAAGAGCTCACGAGGTTCTTCATCTTCTTTCATTGCAAACTCATCCGCTTCATCTTGCACCACTTCATAGTTGGAGCGTTGAATGCTAGCACTTCCTCGATAGAGACCCTCGACACATTTCCATGCTTCTTTAGCCATGACATGCAGTCAGAGATGAGGAAGATCTTCGGGAAGGATAGCATCTTGGATGATGAAGAGAGCACTCTCATTGAATTGATTGTCCACGGCTTCTCGAGGGGTGAAGTTGCTTGGGTCATGAGGATAAAAACCTTCTTCAATGATTCTCCAAAGGTTAGTGTTCACATGTTTTAAATGATGCTTAAAGCGATAGACCCAAGAATTAAAAGCTTCATGTTTCTCATATTTAGGTGGAGGACCGGCATGATTCAAATGAGTGGAGGGGATTGGCCCTCCATAAACCGGGGGTTCCACATGGGCAAAGATGCCGGTACCATTTCTACCACTAATAGAGGGACTCCTATCAATGTTAGCTTCCCCCTTGTCGGAGGGAGCATCCGTCACCTTGTTGGTGGGATCACCCACTTTCATCGGCGAGGTAGATTGTTTAAGTCCTTCTAGGAATTCCTTAGACATGTCCTTGACCTCGGTCTTCATGGAGGTTTTCAATGTTTCCAAAGCCACATTGAATTCCTCACGTGAGATCGAATTACCCCCATCTCCCGTAGATGAGATCGGATTCGCACCGGAGTGCTCTCCCACCTCATCTACGACATCAACCATACTCTTTGGATGGTAAAGTCCTTAAAAAGAGACGAGGCTCTGATACCAATTGAAAGGATCAATATGGTTGACTAGAGGGGGGTGAATAGGCAACTAACATTTTTTAAGCTTTTCTTTACCAAATTAAACTTTGCAACAAAATAGGTTGTCTAGATGTGCAACTAGGTGAGCAACCTATATGATGCAATAACAACTAGCACACAAGCAAGCAAAGGATGTAAAACAAGTAGGCTTGCAAAAGTAAAGGCACGAAATAACCAAGAGTGGAGTCGGTGGAGACGAGGATGTGTTACCGGAGTTCCTTCCTTTTAAAGGCAAGTACATCTCCGTTAGAGCGGTGTGGAGGCACAATGCTCCCCAAGAAGCCACTAGGGCCACTGTATTCTCCTCACGCCCTCACACGATGCGAGATGCCGTGATTCCACTATTGGTGCCCTTGAAGGCGGCGACCGAACCTTTACAAACAAGGTTGGGGCAATCTCCACAACAATTGGAGGCTCCCAACAACAACAACACCACGAAGCTTCACCACAATGGAGTATGGCTTCGAGGTGACCTCAACCATCTAGGGTGCTCAACACCCAAGAGTAACAAGATCCGCAAGGGATAAGTGGGGGGAATGAAATATCCTGTGGTGGAAGTGTAGATCGGGCCCTTGTCACCCAATCCCGAGCAAATCAACAAGTTTGATTGGCTAGGGAGAGAGATCGGGCGAAAACGGAGCTTGGAGCAACAATGGAGCTTAGAGGTGGAAGAGGTAGTCAACTAGAGGTAGAAGACACCCCTTATATAGTCGTGGGAAAAATCCAACCGTTATCCACATGTTCAGCCCGCGACACACGGTACTACCGCTCCAAGGGCGCGGTACTATCGCAAGGCTGCGCGGTACTACCGTAGAGGACCACGGTACTACCGCGACAGCAACACAGGCCGAAACTTTCCTGACTAGGGGGCAGTACAACCGCCTGCGCGGTACAACCGCTCCCCCTCGCGGTACTACCGCAAGGCAGGAGAGTCACGGCCTGGGAAGGGCGCGGATGAAATAAATTGCATCCGTGCCTACTTCCGCTGAAACTGGAGTGGTAGAAAAACCCGACGCGGTACTACCACTCGCGAGGCGCGGTACTACAGTGGCGGGCGCGGATGTAAAAAATTACACCCGCGCCTACTACCATGACACTGCGGTACTAGGTAGGAGGGCCACGGTACTACGACTCCTAGGGAGCGGTACTACCGTGGGCCCCCGCAGTACTACCGTGCTGGACGAGCGGTACTACCGTGGGGGGCGCGGATGTAAAAAATTACATCCGCCCCTACTATCGCACCGGAGCGGCACAAGGCCTGGGTGCCGCGGTACTACCGTGACACACAGCGGTACTACCGCTTGTACTTGCGGTACTACCACAAGTACAGCAGTAGTCGTCAGGTTTCCGCACAACCAAGATAACGAAGAGCAGCTCCAAAGTGCAGGGAAAGGAGGGACAAGTGTACATGTTGATTCCACCCAAACCTTTCTGACGCGGACCCCCTCTTAATAGTACGGCTCTCCTACGACTCAAATCCACCAAAGAGAAACGTAGAACAACGCCGACTTTAATAGTCTCCGAGGGGCACCGAATCGTCTGGTGCCTAGTGATGAAGTATCTGAGAAACTCAAGTCACACGATTAGTCCGCAAAAGCATTGTCATCAATCACCAAAACCCTTAAGGGATAAATATGCCCTTACAGACCTGCTTGAGGCAGCCGGTCGAGTTGGCACAAAGCACAAAGCCGCCGAAGACAAAGACCTGTCCGGGGAGAAAGGTTTCCCTGGATGCAGCATCGTTGTTGTTGATGAAGAGGTGCACCATCAATCATTCTGTTTATGGTACAGCGAAGCTCTCAATTAAAGCACCAATGTCGGTGTCAAAACCGGCAGATCTCTGGTAGGGGGCCCAAGCTGTATGTCTGAGGATCGATGGGAACAATGATCAAAAGGACACAGTGTTTACCCAGGTTCGTGCCCTCTTAATGGAGGTAAAACCCTACTCCTGCTTGATTATATTCAATAAGTTTCGGGATTACAAGAGTTGATCTACCTCGAGACCATCATGGCTAAACCCTAACTTGGCTAGCCAATCGATGTTATGATCCCCTCTTCGGTCTAAACCCTCCGATTTATATAGATACCGGAGGGGCATAGGGTTGTACAAAGTCGGTTTAACAGAAAGGAAATAGCATATCTGGGCACCTAAACTTGTCGTTCACGCGTACGGGAGTCCTAACTAGACACGAGTGGTGGTCATCTTCCTTGTATCTTGACGGCCCATTAGTCCTGCCCATATCCAATAGACCGGATGCCCGAGGACCCCTTAGTCCAGGATCCCTCACCCGTGTCTGGTTAGGACTCCTATATGCGTGAATGGCAAGATTAAGTGTCCGGATATACTGTTTCCTTTCTTTCTAAACCGACTCTGTACAACTCTAGGCCCCTCCAGTATCTATATAACCGGAGGGCTTAGACCGGATACAAGATCATAACATTCATAGGCTAGACAATCTAGGGTTTAGCCATCATGATCTCGAGGTAGATCAACTCTTGTAACCCCTATACTCATCGAATACAATCAAGTAGGACGTAGGGTTTCACTTCCTTTAAGAGGGCACGAACCAAGGTAAACTTTGTGTCCCTTTGTCCATTGTTACCATTGATCCTCAGACATACAGCTTGGGCCCCCCTACCCGAGATCTGCTGGTTTTGACACCGACATTGGTGCTTTCATTGAGAGCTCCGCTGTGTTGTCAACGGAAGGATTGATGGCGTGCCTCTCCATCAACAATGATACTGTGTCCAGGCAGACTTTTCTCTTCGGACAGGTCTTTATGTTCGACGGATTCATGCTACGTGCCGACTCGACTGGGCACCTTGAGCAGGTCAGCAGCTATGCCCCTGGTCACATATCAGGTTTGGGAACTTGAATTACGTCGCCGATATCCGAGGGGATCTAATCTTCGAGGGATTCGCGGCCCCGACTGCTGCTCCCCACCCTCATAAAGAGGGCCCTTCAGGTCCGCTATCAGATCCTGTCCAGGGGCCAATGCTCATATCTGCCTTGGCCTTAGATCCGGGGCAGACCGCGATTTCCAACGATGGGAGGATCGACCCCGCTAGACTCTCTCCTACCATGGAACTCTCAACCAGAGACCCAGATGCGATCGCACCATTGGTAACCCCGGAATCAGACGGGACTCTCCCAGTCATCAGAGAGCCGGACTCGCCTCTGGAGGATAACTCCGAATCGCCGAGGTCTGCATCCCCTGGACTCAATCAAGTGTCCGGCCCCGCGGATCCGCAGACTCCCATCCAGCTTTCGCTTTTAGACGAAACACTGGGCTTAATGCAATCTCTCGCCATTATAGAAGCTTCACCTACGAACTACACCCAACACGGGTTGGGGGCTGAGGTCGGGGAATTTTTCACCCCACCCACCACCCACTTAATAGCCACTATTGAGGATTTAACTAACATGCTAGACTACGCCTCCGAAGACATCGACGGCATTGACGATGAAGTTGACGCCGAGCAAATCCAGAACCCACCTATTATAGGGCGTTGGATGACCACTTCTACCTATGATGTATACATGGTGGACACTCCTGAGGAAAAGGACGACAATGGCATTCAAGATCCAGGCAAGGACAAAATCATCGACGAAGGACCAAAGCGCCGGCGTCAGAGGCGCCACTCAAGATCGCATTGGGCAAAGTATAGCACTACCGGCATCGGAGATAATGAAACTCCGGACAACACCGAAGACCACCCCGTCGAGCCCACCTCCGAACAAGACAAGAGGGAGGAGGGTTAGTACAGCCCCGAGCATGCTGATCACGAGGACTCGGAGGACAACATTTACTTACCTGCCTCTGAAGAGGATGCGAGCCTCAGTGATGAAGATTTCATCGTCCCAGAGGAATCCCTCTAACAAGAATGCTTCAAGCGACAAATCATTGCCATTGTGTGGAGCCTGAAAAAGAAACAGCAGCAGCTTCAAGTTGAACAGGACACACTCAGCGATAGATGGACTAAGGTCCTAGCCGCCAAAGAGTATGGCCTTGAGCGACCAGTACAGAGTTACCCCAAGCACAGGCTGCTGCCACAATTCGACGATGAAGACCTCGAGCCAATTCCGTCGAAGTACAACTATGCTGATCAACAAGACCGACCACCACGTGAACGATACAAAACGGCCTATCAGGCTGAACACCAGCCCGCACCACCTCGCCGTAGAGGCAAGGAGACAGTGGCGCCTGACTACACTTATGACCTACGTCAGGACCTCGCTAATAAAGCCAGTCAGACCAAATCGATCTATGGATCCAGAGTACATGCTCTGGCACGAGATGACAGCCACCAAACCTAGTGCGATCAACATCATCAAATTCGAGGCCAGCACCGAACACAGATGTCATCTGAACTGCGTCGCGACGTAGCCAGGTAAAGAGGTGTCGTACACCCTATGTGCTTTACTGATGAAGTAATGTAGCACCAATTTCTAGAAGGGTTTAAACCCGTAAATATCAAAAAAACCGATGGAACAACAGTCCCCACCATCTGGATTGAGGATTTTCTTCTCCACATTCATAGGCTCGTGGAGATGACCTCCACGCCATCAAATACCTCCCCTTGAAGTTGAAGGGACCAGCAAGACACTGGTTGAATAGCCTCCCAGAGAGCTCCATCGGGAGCTGGGAAGATTTAGAAGACGCTTTCCTGGACAACTTTTAGGGCACCTATGTCCGGCCTCCGGATGCCGACGACCTAAGTCAAATAATCTAGGAACCCGGAGAGTCAGCCCACAAAGTTTTGAATCGGTTCCTCATTAAGAAGAACCAAATCATGGACTGTCCAGACGCCGAAGCCTTAGTGGCCTTTAAACACAACGTCCGTGATGAACGGCTTGCCCGACACCTCGGGCAGGAAAAGCCAAAAACCATGGCAGCCCTGACAACACTTATTACCCGCTTCTGCGCAGGCGAATATAGCAGGCTAGATCATAGAAGGAATAGTTCCAGCGATCCTGGCCCCTCTGAGGCCAGGGACAGCAATGGCCGGCAACACCGCAACAAAAACAAACGCCGGAATAACAACGATGACGCTGAAGAAACGACAGTCAATGCCGGATTCAGTGGTTCCAAATCCGGTCAGCAGAAAAAACCTTTCAAAGGCAATAGGGACGGTCCATCCAATTTGGACAAAATCCTCGATGGGCCCTGTCAGATTCATGGTACCTCCGACACGCCTGCTAACCACACCAATAAAAACTGCTAGGTCTTTAAATAGGCCGGTAAGTTAAATACTGAACATAAGGGGAAGGGACCTCCAGGTGAGGACGACGATGAGCCCCGTCAGCCGAACAAGGGGGGTCAGAAGCAGTTTCCCCCCAAAGTAAAAACGGTGAACATGATCTACGTCACTCACATACCCAAAGGGAGCGCCAGCGCGCACTAAGGGACATATACACCATAGAGCCTGTCGCCCCAAAGTTCAATCCGTGGTCAGCCCGTCCGATCACTTTTGATCGCAGGGATCACCCAATCTGTCACGGTGGTTCGGTTGCCCTAGTTCTTGATCCTATCATCGACGGATATCATCTCACAAGAGTCCTTATGGACGGCGGCAGCAGTCTTAACTTGATCTATCAAGACACTGTCTGCAAAATGGGCATCGGCCCGGCAAGAATCAAGCCAAGCAACACTACCTTTAAAGGAGTGATACCCGGCATGGAGGCCCGTTGTACGGGCTCATTAATACTGGAAGTGGTATTCGGCTATCCGGACAACTTCGCAGTGAAGAACTGATCTTTGATATCGTCCCTTTCCACAATGTCTATCACGCACTGCTTGGACGAACCGCTTTCGCCCGTTTCAATGCGGTCCTGCACTATGCTTATTTGAAACTTAAAATGCCCGGACCATAGGGCATCATCACAGTCAATGGAAATATGGAGCACTCCCTCTGAACTGAAGAGCACACCTCGGCCCTAGTAGCCGAGGTATACGGCAGCCTTATCAAGCCGAACAATTCATCAGCCATCAAGACCATGACATTGTCAAAAAGGTCCGGTCCGCACCTCATACAGGTAGCTCGGTGGACCCGGACCTCAAATAGCAATTTTGCCTCCGTTGACTGCCCTATAAGGCAGCGGTATATGTACCGCGCATACACCACTATGCACTCAAAATACCTTGGGCAACGCCGCAGGCACACCTCGGGGCAGGTCCATAGTACGGCTTGACCCTATTCGGACCTCACATACCCCTTCTTTCTTTTTTCGTTTGACTGCAGGTTCTTTCAGAAACGTAAAAGTTGTATGGTTGCATTAGGGCTCCCTTTTCAGCCCCTCTTCCTCTTCTTTACAGACAACCATTTTACATCTCCTCTCGAAGGACTCACTACTAAGGACAAACGGCGCAGACATGTGGCAGGGTACCATTGGGATCTTCAAACCATTACTTTAAGGCCCTGTGTAAACCTTTCCCTTATGCAAATCTTCTGGCATGTAACATGACCTCAATATTCATGGCACTGTTTGTCTAAACACATCTCGATGTATTAATAAAGATATAAAGGAAGCAAATGATCACCACTTTTTTGGTATGCATGTTATATTATCATCTGTATTACGTCCTTCCTTCTGATCGACGTATGTTCTCTGGCCCTGCACATTTTAAAGTCCGAACACCTATAGGGAACTCTTCGGCGTCCTGGATATTGCATTATATGCATCGTCTCCAATTCATATCTTTGGTCTATAGTTGGGTTGCCCAGCTCCTGTGCTTACCACCTTATATTTTGCCAGTTCGGCTAAGGTAATAAAGGGAGAACTACTGCGATTGTATTTCTGGTTCGTCCAGTCAAGTACCTCAGTAGAGAAAGCCGAAAACTAACCGTCATTATAAGCGAGAGCTGGTCAGCAATCAGGTGACTTAGTGTTATACTACAGATTGTTAGCGATTCTTGCCGTGTCACACGAGGGGCTGGGACTTGACCAGCCGCGTTGCAAAGGCACCATAATCCGGATTGCCGCTCAATGCAATAGGGGTTACTAGTTAACCCCACCAATGGACTCCTATGGCTAAGTGAAGGTAATAAAGCCACATAGTCTGATTGCCTAGTTCATCGCGCGGACGCCTCCTCTAAGGACCAAGATGTTGGACAAAGTGCGGCCATGCGTTCACGAACACCCCTGTACTATTTACATGGGGGCAGAAGCCGACGACTGGCAACCTTCAGAAGTATAAATAATAAACGGCTGCACGGGAGGATAAAATTAACAAAAAAGGCGCAATCATAGCGTAGATTCATAGCATGGTTTCTGTCACCCGAGTACATATAATCAAACATAACATCCTTTGAACACTGGACCTCTACTATTCGGGCCCCTTCTAGGACATCTTCAAAGTAGCTCTCTGGCTTCCACTGATTCTTGCCCTCGGGCGGACCTGCGGTCGCCACTTCGGTGGCCTTCATCTTCGCCCATTGCATCTTGACGCGGGCAAAGGCCATCCGGGTACCTTCTATGCAGGCCGACCGCTTTATGGCGTCGATCCAAGGACGCGCGTCGACAAGCCGCTTCACGAGGCCGAAGTAGCTGCTGGGCATGGCTCGGCTAGCCAAAGTTGGACTATCAGATCCTTCATGGCCAAGTTGGCCACCCTATGCAGCTCGGTCAGCTGTTTCAGCTGATCGCTGAGGGGTGTCGGACACTCTGGCGAAAGATACTTTGACCAGAACAACATCTCGGTCGAGCTCCCCTCCTCGGCTCGAAAGAACTGCGTGGTGTCGGCCACACTCCTCGGAAGATCCGCAAACGCGCTTGGAGAACTCCAAACTCGGGTCAGCAAGATATACCTTCTACTTCCAAATTTAATTTGCAGAAGAAAGGCCTTACCAGCCGCTATCTGCCTCGCCTACTGGATTTCCTGGCGAGCACTTTGGGACTCAACCCGGGCCTCTTTGACATCCTAGAGAGCCTTGGCGAGTTTGGATGCTTGGTCCACAGTCTTCTTCTCCAAGGACTCGCACTTATTGATGGCGTCCTTGAGCTCTTGCTTGACTTCGGCCACCCGAGCCTCATGTTGGCGGCGGGCAGTTTGCTCCGCCTCCAGTTCCTTAGCCGCTTTGTCAGTGGCTGCTCTGTTCACCTCCGCCTCCTTTGCCTGGGCAAGCACGCTCTTGAGGGATTCGACCTAGGCCACGCCAACTATGATCATAATCAGAAAAACAAATAAGTTAAAAGACTCACCATACATATCACTTCTGATATATAAAATATGCATACCTTGTGTCTCCTCGAACCGCTTGTTGATGCGGCCGAGCTCCTAATCGGCCACTCACAGCTTCCAATTAAGCTCAGAAACCTCTGCGGCCTGGGTGGTAGCCGCCAACATGGATGCTTGTCACATACATTAGCACAGTATATTAGTGTTCGAATTATCTTGAGATCCTCTGTTTGGATTATTCTAATCCAGACAAAGTCTCAGGGGCTACTGTCTATATACAAGTTTATCCTTTGCATATGATAAATTTGCTTAGAATATTACGTCCCACACCTTAAAGCACTTCAGTAGGCTATTGAAGGCTTCGTTTAGTCTACTTTCCACAGACTGAACCTTTTCCATAACCGCACCCATCAGGGTGCGGGTGCGGTGCTCCTCCACAATGGAAGCGCGTTGCAGCACCTCCTCCAGAGCATGAGCAGCCTCCGGATTAACAAAGGCCACTGCAGGACTATTGCTCCTCTCCCCTCTGTCGAAGGGGGCTGCACATCCCTTTCCGGAGCCGTATTGGTCTCCGAAATGGTGTGCGGCGGGCGCCCGACTGTTGGGGCTCCCCGTTGTTGGTGGTCATGGGGGTCGCCTCCCCCAGGTCTTCAGTGACCGAGGAGTTAACCTCTGGCGCCTTCTCGACACCCTCATCCGCCCCTCCTCGTCCAGGAGGAGTCCTTCGGGACGACACCTTGATGTCCTCCATGGCAGTAGGCGAGGGGGCTCGTGACGAAGCGTCGCTCTCTACCTGCTCAGGTGGCAGGGAGTTCCCCGATGAAGATGAGGCGTTCGGAATATCGCGAGGAGGGCTGAAAAGCAAACAATAATATAGCTTACATGACAAAGGTAGGCAAGCGGAAACTGGAGAGTAAAATTTCGGATACTTACGAATCATCCAAGGGCTTCACCCTGTGGGCTCTCTTGGGGATGTGTTCGGACTCTGAGGCCAAACTGACCGAGAGGCTAATCTTTCCCCTCTTCGGCGCCGCCCCCTTCAGGTTCTCGGTGGTCGTCCTCTTCTTCCCCAGCCACTTGCGGGGGGAGTCGCTTTCCACCTCCTCCTCCACCTCTTCGTCCTCGTCTCCCTCATGGGAGGAGACGGTCTTGGGGTCTCCGGACACTGCGTCCGAAGGGCCTCTGCGGTGGGGGGCACCCTTGGGCTCCTTGCCCTTCTTCTCCGGTGCCTGGTAGGGTGCTGGGACCAGCATATCCGTCAGCTGGGAAGTGGCTATATCTTCGGGCAGCAGAGCCAGACTATTGATTCGCTCCGCCTTTGCTGTCCAGCCCTATGAAGAAGTGAGCTGATAAGATTCTTGTTGATTAAAAAGCATTTATGGGACACATCTTTGAAAAGGTTAGTACTTACTGGAATGGCCGGATTCTCGATGTCGAGCCCGACGTCTTCGGTCTTCATGGGCCAGCTCTTCTGGGCCTTAAAGAGCAGCTTCTAGATCTCTTTGTGCATAGTGCTGAAGAAGCGCTTCAGGGTCCGCGGCTCCTCCGGATTGAACTCCCACATGTGAGAGGCCCGACGTTGGCAGGGGAGGATGCGGCGGAAGAGCATGATCTGCACCACCTTGGTGAGACCGACGTTTTTGCCCAGCACGTTGGTGATGTGCTTCTTCAGCATTTGCACCTCCGTCTGGGACCCCCAATCAAGGCCCTTAGCGGTCCACGAAGTGAGCGTTGTGGGGGGACCGTATCTGAACTCCGAAATGGCCACTGAGGGAGTCCTGGACTAAGGGGTCCTCGGACAGCCGGACTATATACTTTGGACGGACTGTTGGATTATGAAGATACAAGATAGAAGACTTCGTCCCGTGTCCGAATGGAACTATCCTTTGCGTGGAAGGCAAGCTTGGCGATTCGGATATATAGATTCCTTTCTCTGTAACCGACTTTGTACAACCCTAGCTCCCCCGGTGTCTATATAAACCAGAGGATTTAGACTTCTAGGGTTTAAGTCACAACAATCATAATCTCATAGGCTAGACTTCTAGGGTTTAGCCATTACGATCTCGTGGTAGATCAACTCTTGTAATACTCATATTCATCAAGATCAATCAAGCAGGAAGTAGGGTATTACCTCCATAGAGAGGGCCCGAACCTGGGTAAACATTGTGTCCCCCATCTCCTGTTACCATTAGCCTTAGACGCATAGTTCGGGACCCCCTACCCGAGATCCGCCGGTTTTGACACTGATATTGGTGCTTTCATTGAGAGTTCCGCTGTGTCGTCAAAGATAGGCTCAACGGCTCCATCAATCACCTACAGCAATGTAGTCCAGGGGGAGATCTTCCTCCCCGGACAGATCTTCGTATTCGGCGGCTTCGTACTGCGGGCCAACTCGTTTGGCCATTTAGAACAGATCAATAGCTACGGCCCTGGCCATCAGGTTAGATTTGGAAGCCTGAAGTTTGTGGCCGATATCCGTGGAGACTTGATATTTGACGGATTCGAGCCCATGACGGCTCTCCTCGCCCACCACGATGAACATGACCTAGATCTGTCATCTGGCCGTACACAGGAAATAGCGCATGTGACCGCCCTGGCCCTAGAGCCGGAGCGGACTGTGTCGTCCGAAGACGGGAAGCTCAACCCCGCCGCGGAGGCCGCAGACTCAATGGCGCTCGAGCCGCACACAGACCCAACATCAGGCTGGGCTTGTGTTACCGGAACCTCGGACTCGTCTCCGGCCATAGGCTCCGGACCGCGTGCATCCGCGTCCATCGAACCTGATTGGGCGCCGGTCTTAGAGTTCACCTCCGCGGACATTTTCCAACACTCGCCTTTTGGCGACATGTTAAGCTCATTAAGATCCCTCTCCTTGTCAGGGAACTCTTAGCCAAACTATGTCCAGCTTGAATGGGAAGTGGATGATGAAGAAATTCGTTCCCCACCCACCACCCACTTTATAGCCACTGTCGACGACTTAACCGACATGCTTGACTACGACTCCGAAGACATTGACGGTATGGACGATGATGCCAGAGAGGATCAGGAACCTCTGCCTACAGGGTGTTGGACTGCCACCTCCTCGAACGACATATACATGGTGGACACACCCAAAGAAAATAACGGCGACAATGAAAATCTAGTCGAGGATAAACCTCCTGAGATACAGCCAAAGCACCGACGTCAGCAGCGCCGCTCTAACCCACGCCGTATTAAAAACAGCAATACCGTCGCAGAAGAGGACAACACTCCGGACGGTACCGAAAACAATGAAGATCCCGTTGAGCCGACCTCCGAACAGGAAGAACGGGAGGATGGGTGAGTCAGCCCTGGCGAACAGGCCATGAACGAAGACTCGGAGGATAGCAACTACCTTCCGCTCTTCGAGGACGAGGTTAGCCTTGGTGACGAAGATTTCATCGTGCCTAAAGAGCCCACCAAACAGGAACGCTTTAAGCGTCAGCTAATTGCAACTGCAAGAAGCCTGAAAAATAAGCAACAGTAGCTTCAAGCCGATCAAGATCTGCTCAATGAAAGATGGACTAATGTCCTGGCGGCCGAGGAATATGGCCTCGAGCGCCAAACCAAAAGCTACCCAAAGTGCAAATTGTTACCACAGTTCGATGACGAAGCACTGGAGCCTGTCCTACCAAGGTACAATACGGCTGACCGACCACCGCGTGGCCGAGACAAAGCGGCACCTCAAGCCAAATACCAGCACGCACTACCTCAACGAACAAACAGAAATACAACAGCTCGGGGATATACACATGACCTACGACGCGATTTGGAAAAGAGTGTAGGTCAAACAAGATCAATCTATGGATCACGGGGGCGTGCCTCGACGCGCGACAACAGTCATCTGGCTGAACGCGACAAACATAACCACGTCCGGGCTGAAAACCGCAGGCGAGCTCCATCCGAGCTACGTCACGACTTGGCCCGATATAGAGGCGCCGCACACCCCCTTTGCTTCACTGACGAAGTAATGGAGCATGATTTCCCAGAAGGGTTTAAACCTGTAAACATCGAATCATATGATGGCACAACAGATCCCACGGTGTGGATTGAGGATTTTCTTCTCCACATTCATATGGCCCGCGGCGATGATCTTCACGCCATCAAATACCTCCCACTCAAACTCAAGGGACCAGCTAGATATTGGTTAAACAGTCTGCCCGAAAACTCCATTGGCAGATGGGAGGAATTGGAGGGCGCCTTCCTCGACAACTTTCAAGGCACATATGTCTGACCTTCAGATGCCAATGACATAAGTCACATAATCCAACAGCCCGGAGAGTCAGCCAGAAAATTCTAGACTTGGTTCCTAACTAAAAAGAACCAGATCATCGCCTGTCCGAACGTCGAAGCCCTAGCGGCCTTTAAGCACAGCATCCGCGACAAATGGCTGGCCAGACACCTCGGCCAGGAAAAACCGAAGTCCATGTCAGCCCTTACGGCACTCATGACCCGCTTCTGTGCGGGCGAAGATAGCCGGCTAGCCCGTTGCAATAACAATACAAGCGAACCTGGCACTTCTGAAGCCAGAAACAGCAACGGCAAGCCCCGACGCAACAGACATAAGCGCCAAAACAACGGTGATAACACCGAAGACACGGTGGTCAACACCGGATTCAGTGGCTCTAAGTCCGATCAGCGGAAGAAGCCATTTAAGAGAAATAATCCGGGCCCGTCCAGTCTGGACCGCATACTAGATCGACCATGCCAAATCCATGGCACTCCGGATAAACCAGCCAATCATACCAACAGGGAATCTTGGGTTTTCAAACAGGCCGGCAAGTTAAATGCCGAGAATAAGGAGAAAGGGTCACAAAGCAAGGACGAAGACGAGGAACCCCGACCACCGAACACAGGGGAACAGAAGAAATGCCCCCCCCAAGTTAAAATGGTGAACATGATAGACACCACCCATATCCCCAAGAGGGAGCGCAAGCGTGCACTCAGGGATGTATATGTGATGGAGCCAGTCGCCCCAAAGTTCAACCCATGGTCTGCCTGTCCGATCACCTTCAATCGCAGGGACCATCCGACCAGTATTCGTCATGGCGGCTCAGCAGCACTGGTCCTGGACCCAATTATTGATGGATTCCACCCTACGCGAGTCCTCATTGATGGTGGCAGCAGCCTGAACCTACTCTATCAGGATACAGTGCGCAAAATGGGTACCGATCCCTCAAGGATCAAGCCCACAAAAACCACCTTCAAAGGTGTCATACCAGGTGTAGAGGCCCATTGTACGGGCTCAATCACACTGGAAGTGGTATTCGGATCCCCAGATAATGTCCGAAGCGAGGAGTCAATCTTTGATATCGTCCCCTTCCGCAATGGTTATCATGCACTGCTCGGACGAACTGCATTCGCTCGATTCAATGTGGTGCGCACTATGCCTACCTCAAGCTCAAGATTCCCAGACCACGCGGTGTTATAACGGTCAACGGATATACAGAACGTTCCCTCCATACTGAGGAGCACACCACGACCTTGTAGCAGAAGTACAGAGTAGGTTTTTTAGGCAGAACCTCAATCCGGCAGTAAAGCCCCCAGACACCATCAAGCAAGTTTGTACTACTCTGCGGCAGGACGGTCCAGCTCGTCCAGAGCTTGACTAGCAATCCGGCCTCTGTCCCAGTCCCTATCAAGCGGTGACATTTGTGTCGTGCGTACATAACTACGCACTCAAAATACCATGGGCATGGATGGAGGAGTAGCTAGACCATGATCCATAATGCGGCTCAACCGCCCCTAGATCCGAACACCTTCACTTTTTATTTTTATTTTAGGTTTTTCTCTTCTTGAGGCTTTTTCTGATAACCTAATCATCAGACCCATCACGAGATGGATACACCAAGAAGGCAAGGAGCTTTGACGTACAAGTGAATTCCCAGGTGGTCTCTGCTAACAATCGCTATACCTGTTTTACATACCCGCACGCAGCTCGCTCTTGGTCATGGCATGTCAAATAGCCTTATTTGCTTATTGCATTGCTTGTACAAATACGCCTTGACGTATCAATCAAATTACAATGGAAAATAGTTTGCGGCTCAATATTTGTGGCGTCAGCTTATTACTTGATTCTTTCCTTGTCTTTGTATTTATTACTTATTGCACCTGTACACTCCGGTACATATTACTTCGCCAGGGGCTCCATCGCGCCCCGCAATACGGCAATGAAGTCTGAAAACTTTTACAGTACAGTTCGGCACCCCGAACTTATAGCATTATATGCATTGGCTCCGAATCATGTATTTGGTCAATAGTTGGGTTGCCCGGCTCCTGTGCTTACTACCTTATGTTCCGCCATATCGGCTAGGGTAGTAAAGGGAGAACTACTGCGATTGTGTCCCGGTTCTTCCGGACGAGCACCTCAGTAGAGAAAGCCGAAAACTAACTGTCATGATGCGGCAAGAGCTGGTCAGCTGTTCGAGAGGTTTCAAATCCTTAGAGATTTTTTCCGCTTTATGCGAGGAATTGGTTTTTATCCGATTAGGTGTGTATAGCACCCCAACTTCGGTCTTCCAAATAGTAGGGGCTTCGCCAAAATTTTCATTGTCAAACTCCTATGGCTAAGTGAGGGTGGTAAAGCCTTATAGTCCGATTGTCTTGCTCGTTGTGTTAAACACCTCCTTTAAGGACCAAAATTTGGAGTAAAGAGTGTTTATATTTATCTCAAACACCCCCGTACTATATACGTGGGGGCAGAAGCCGACGACTGGCCAACTCTCAGATTTTCATAAACGGACGCACAGGAGTTAAAATTTTAAACTAACAGACATTATATTACATAACGGATCTGTTTAATATTACAGGACAAGATAACATGAATGTTTTCACGGGAATATGATATCCTTGGCACATTGATCCGCCACAAGGCGGGATCCCCCCAGGACACTATCAAAATATAGCTCGGGTCGGCGGTGCTCCTTGCCCTCAGGGGGCCCCTCGGTCATCAGCTTCTTGGCATCCATATTCGCCCAGTGCACCTTGGCGCAGGCAAAAGCCATCCGCGCACCTTCAATGCAGACCGACCGCTGGATGGCTTCAAGCCGCGGGCAAGAACTCACAAGCTTCTTGACGAGTCCAAAGTAGCTGCTGGGCATGGGCTCGGCAGGCCACAGACAGACTATTAAGTACTTCATGGCCAGTTCGGCCGCCTTATGCAGCTCGACCAGCTGTTTCAGCTGGTCGCTAAAGGGCACTGGAGGTTCTGGTTTGAGGTATTGGGACCAGAACAGCTTTACCATAGAGCTCCCTTCTTCGGCTCGATAAAATTCTATAGCATCTGATATGATGCGTGGCAAATCTGCAAACGCCCCTAGAGAGCTCCAAATCCGGGTAAGTAAAAGGAATGATTCCTTCACATATCCGCTTTGCATAATGAAAGCCTTACCCGCCGTAATCTTGTTGGCCACCTGGATTTCCTGGAGGGTGCCCTGGGCTTCGGCTCGGGCATCTTGTGCACTCTAGTGGGCCTTGGCAAGTTCGGACTCTTGAGTCTTCGAATCACGCTCCAAGGACTCGTACTTCTTGACGGCATCCTGGAGCTCTTGCTGGACCTCGCTGACCCGGGCCTCCTGCTTTTTGCGCGCGGCGCGTTCCTTGGCCGCTTTGTCCTCGGCCTCGGCTAACGCCTTCTTGAGAGCCGCCACCTCGGTCGTGGCCCCTAATGAAGTTCATGACACTTTAGTTAACTACATACCTTTGCTTTCTTCCAACTGCTTCTTCACGAGGCTGAGCTCTTCCTCGGCCTGCTCTAGGTTCTGCTTCAGTCCGGAGACCTCCGCAATATGAGTGGCAGCAGCCAGCAGTGATGCCTGCTTATTCACATAGACATATTATGTTAGACTCCTGCGAAAATTATTTTGATCCTCTGTTCGGCTTTTCTTTCCGAACACCAGACAAAGCATCAGGGGCTACTGTCTACACTGTGATATTCTTTTACAATTATATTACTTACCTCAAAGCCTATTAGAAGTCTAGTGCAGGCTTCGGCCAACCCGCTTTTCGCGGCCTGGACCTTCCAAATCACCGTACCCATTAGGGTACGGTGTTCGTCAACAATGGAAGCGCTTTTCAGCACTTCCAGCAACCTGTCTGGTGCCTCTGGTTGGACAGGGGTCACCGGCGGCATAGGCGTGCCCCTTCCCTTAGAAGGGGGTTGCTCGCCTGATTCCAGAACCGTAGGGGTCTCCGGAATTGTACTCGGATGAGGGCCGAATCGGATACGGCCCCCATCGACAGTATCCATGGGGGTATGCTCCCCCATGTCTCCGACAGACGAGGCTTCACCCTCTGGCACCTCCTGTACGACCGTCGGATTCTCTCCCGGGACGAGGATCCTTCGAGATGATGCTTCGGCGCCATCCAGATCCCGGGGAGAGATGGCCGACGGAAGGGTATCGCTGTTCATCGTCGCTGGGTCCAGCAAATCCTCTAATGAGGACCACTTGAGGCGGGACTGAGCCGGACTGCAAGTGCATAATGTAAGCACATTAAGATAATAGAGTAAAGAATCTAGATACAAATACGTGTCCGGACACTTACGATTCGGCCAGGGGCTTCTCCCTGGGCTTCCACTCCCAGCTGTTGTTGGTGGCTGCTGTGGAAACTTTCCATTTCTTGGACGCCTCGGACTCCGGATGCGTGGGGGCCACCAGTTTCTTCTTCCCCATGGATTAGGGGAGTGGATTTCTTCCTCTTCCTCCTCTTCCTCGGCGTCTTCGGCGCATGAGTGCGCCTCGGTGTCTTCGGACGTCACGTCTGAAGTGCCCTTACGACGGAGACCACTTCTGGTCCCCTTGGCCTTCTTCTCCGGCACCTCGTAAGGTGTCGGAAATAGCATCTTCGTTAGGAGCGGAGTCTCTGGGCCTTCGGGCAGCGGGGCCGGACAGGCAATCTGCTCCGCTATCTCTGTCCAATCCTGAAATAATCGATAGGGAGACTTAGATGCCTTCCTCTAATATGCGAGTAAAGGGTACACCTTGAAAACGCAAAAAGGACTTACCGGATTTGCAGGGTGAGTTAGGTCGTGCCCACGATCCTCGTCCGTGGCCGGCGGCACCTTGTTGGCCTTGAAGAGCACCTTCCATATATCATCATGCGTCGTGCCGAAGTGTTCTAATAGAGTCTGGTGATTGGCCGGGTCATACTCCCACAGGTGGAAACTCCGGCATTGGCATGGAAGAATCCGGCGGACGAGCATAACCTGGACCACGTTGACGAGCTTGACTTTCTTGATTATCATATTCTGGATGCGCGTCTGGAGCGCTGTTAGCTCGTCCGGAGAGCCCCAGGGCAGGCCTGTCTCTTGCCAAGAGGTGAGCCGCATCGGGACTTCGGATCAAAATGCGGGGGCCGCCGCCTAGTTGGTGTCGCGCGGCTCGGTGATATAGAACCACCCCGATTGCCACCCCTTCACAGTCTCCACAAAGGAGCCTTCAGGCCAGGTGACATTGGGCATCTTGCCCACCATGGCGCCTCCGCACTCTGCTTGTTGGCCGCTCACCACCTTCGCCTTCACAATGAAGGTCTTCAGCCATAGGCTGAAGTGAGGTGGAATGCGAAGAAAGGCCTCGCACACGACAATAAATGCCGAGACGTTAAGGATAGAGTTGTGGGGGCAGATCGTGGATGTCCAGCCCGTAGTAGAACATCAGTCCGCGAACAAACGGGTGGAGGGGGAATCCCAGCACACG
This sequence comes from Triticum aestivum, assembly GCF_018294505.1. NCBI lineage: Eukaryota > Viridiplantae > Streptophyta > Magnoliopsida > Poales > Poaceae > Triticum > Triticum aestivum. The sequence continues at coordinate 9,884,048 of NC_057813.1, forward strand.
GACGAAGTGTGTGAGGAACACAACCCTCTCATGGGGCTCTGGGGTAGGGACGATTTGTCCCTTGGCCGGAAGAAGATAAGTCATATCCTTGGCCAGGTACCCGGCCTCCTGAAGCTCCTTGATGTCCTTCTTCTTGACGGAGGAGGCCATCCACTTGCCTCTAGCTCCGGATCTAGACATGATTGGAGTGCTTTTTCGGGTGAAGAAGGCGAGATCTTGGGCGCTGGAGCTTGAGAATGGATGGGCAGAGGAAGGAGAAGGCGTGGGTGAATGAGGATGAATCCTTATCCCTTTATGAAGGCAGTAAAAGTTATGCGCCTCCCTGCTCGCCTTAAAATCCGCCTATTCCCCGAGCGCCGTGTAGATGACACGGTTGGGTTACCCAAGCTCGTATTGATGAGAATCCCATGATAAGGGGACACGATCTCTGCTTCGACAAGACGTGCCAGTGAAACTGCACCTCGAAATACGGAGCAGTAGCTAAAAAACGGTTTGAATAATGACCGGGCAGTGGCGTGATTTCATGCTATGAAAAGTTGTCAACGGATTAGACTCGTGAAATATTATACTCTCTACGGTTGTGTGTGGTACTTGTTTTGCAGAGCCGGACACATTTCTTGTGTTCGGAATTTACTTGGAAGTATTCAGAGAAGGAACCCGCCTTGCAATGCCGAAGACAATCTGCGCGTCAGACTCATCGTCATTGAAGCCTGGTTCAGGGGCTACTGAGGGAGTCCTGGACTAAGGGGTCCTTGGACAGCCGGACTATATACTTTGGCCGGACTGTTGGATTATTAAGATACAAGATAGAAGACTTTGTCCCGTGTCCGAATGGGACTCTCCTTTGCGTGGAAGGCAAGCTTGGCGATTCGGATATATAGATTCCTTTCTCTGTAACCGACTTTGTACAACCCTAGCTCCCCCGGTGTCTATATAAACCGTAGGATTTAGACTTCTAGGGTTTAAGTCACAACAATCATAATCTCATAGGCTAGTCTTCTAGGGTTTAGCCATTACAATCTCGTGGTAGATCAACTCTTGTAATACTCATATTCATCAAGATCAATCAAGCAGGAAGTAGGGTATTACCTCCATAGATAGGGCCCGAACCTGGGGAAACATTGTGTCCCCCGTCTCCTGTTACCATTAGCCTTAGACGCACAGTTCGGGACCCCCTACCCGAGATCCGCCGGTTTTGACACCGATAGCCACCCAGTTGGCGTGGCGGGGTTCGGTGATGTAGAACCACACCTGCTGCCAGACCTTGACGGTCTCGATGAAGGCCCCTTTGGGCCATGTGGCATTTGGCAACTTGCTTACCATGGCCCCGTCGACTTTGGCTTCACGTTGAAGACTTTTAGCCATAGGCTGAAGTGTGGTGGGATGTGGAGCCTCACACACGATGATGAACGCCAATCTGTGGAGGAAAAAAATTTGGGGCTAGATCGTGGTAATCTAGACCATAGTAGAACATGAGGCCACGGACAAAGGGATGGAGTGGAAACCCTAGCCCTCTAAGAAAATGGGGGAGGAAGGCAACTCTTTCGCTTGGCGCTGGAGTGGGGATGATTTGGCCCTCGTCGGGGAGCCTGTGCGCAATGTTTGCGGCCAGGTACCCCGCGCTCCGGAGATCCTTCACATCCTTATCCATGATGGAGGAGGCCTCCCACGTGCCCTTGGAGCCTGACCCGGCCATGGCTGGAGAAGGTGGTGTCGGTGAGTGAGGGAGTCCTGGACTAGGGGGTGTCCGGACAGTCGGACTATCATCGTCCGCCGGACTCCAAGACTATGAAGATACAAGATTGAAGACTTCGTCCCGTGTCCGGATGGGACTTTCCTTGGCGTGGAAGGCATGCTTGGCAATACGGATATGTAGATCTCCTACCATTGTAACCGACTCTGTGTAACCCTAGCCCTCCCCGGTGTCTATATAAACCGGAGGGCTTTAGTCCATAGGACACAACATCCATTACAACAATCATACCATAGGCTAGCTTCTAGGGTTTAGCCTCCTTGATCTCGTGGTAGATCCACTCTTGTAGTACCCATATCATCAATATTAATCAAGCAGGACGTAGGGTTTTACCTCCATCAAGAGGGCCCGAACCTTGGTAAAACATCATGTCCCTCGTCTCCTGTTACCATCCGCCTAGATGCGCAGTTCGGGACCCCCTACCCGAGATCCGCCGGTTTTGACACCGACATTGGTGCTTTCATTGAGAGTTCCTCTGTGTCGTCACCGATAGGCTTGATGGCTTCTTCTATCAACAACAACGCTGTCCAGGGTGAGACTTTTCTCCCTGGACAGATCTTCGTGTTCGGCAGCTTCACACTGCGGGCCAATTCAATTGGCCATCTGGAGCAGATCGAAAGCTACGCCCCTGGCCGTCAGGTCAGATTTGGAAGCCTAAACTTCACGGCGGATATCCGCGGAGACTTGATCTTCAATGGATCCGAGCCGCAGCCGAGCGTGCCGTACTGTCACGATGGGCATGATCTAACTCTGCCGCCGGACAGTACCTTGGAGGCCGCACACGAATCCGCTCCGACCCATAGTCCGGAGCCGATCGCGCAGATCGAGGACGGGTGGCTGGACACCGCCTCGGGGGCTGCGACGTCCACGGCGATGGAGCCGAACACTAACCCTGTCCCTTATAAAGCTCGTGACTCCGAGGTGCCAGACTCCCTGCCGGACTCAGAACCTTCCGCGCCCCTGCCAATCGAATCCGATTGGGCGCCGATCATGGAGTTCACCGCTGCGGACATCTTTCAACACTCGCCCTTGGGCGACATCTTAAATTCGCTAAAGTATCTCTTGTTATCCGGAGAGCCCTGGCCGGACTATGGCCAGGATGGCTGGGATGTGGACGACGAAGAAATTCAAAGCCCACCCACCACCCACTTTGTAGCCACTGTCGACGATTAAACCGACATGCTAGACTACGACTCCGAGGAAATCAGCGGTATGGACGATGATGCCGGAGACGATCAAGAACCAGCGCCTACAGGCCACTGGAGGGCCACCCCAACGCATGACGTATATATGGTGGATACCCCAAAAGGAAGCGATGACGAGGAACAACGGGGCGCGGCAAACGATAATCCCACCGATAAACAACCATAGCAGCGACGCAAGCGCCGCTCTAAACCCCACCTCGGCAAAAACAGCATTCCTAATGACCCAGCAATAGAGCAGGACAAACCAGTGGACGACGAACATGCAACCAAGCAACCGTCCAAACAGGACGAATCGGATAATCAAACCATCCCCGGCGAAACCAACAGTCCGGACGACCTCACGCTGGACACACCACCGGAGCATAAGAACCTTCACGGAAGACTCGTCGCCACCGCAAGAAGCTTGAAGAAGGAAAAACGGAAGCTCAAAACAGCGGAAGATATACTCAGAATGAGGTGGAGCAAAGTACTCAAGACCGCAGACAAATATGGCAATGGCCATCAATCAAAGAGCTACCTGAAGCGCAAGCTGCTGCCAGAATTTGACGAGGAAGCCATAGAGCCACCACAGTCAAAAATTAAAGAAGCCGCCTGGCCGGATAGACGACTAGATGACAGGCCAAAAGCGACAAGCGGCACCGCACTCAAGCCGACTCATGATCCTGGGAAAACAGATGGCCCAGCCAGGTCCATTTGCGGGCCAAAAAAGAGGGCCCCAGGAAGCAGCACAACACGCCAAGTGTTCGAAGACAGCGGCACACCCAAATACAGGGGTGCCGCACACCCACTATGTTTCACCGATGAGGTGCTGGATCATGAATTTCCAGCAGGGTTCAAACCCATAAACATAGAGGCATACGACGGAACAACAGACCCTGGAGTCTGGATAGAGGATTACATACTACACATACACATGGCTAGAGGAGATGATCTCCACGCCATAAAATATCTACCCCTCAAGCTCAAAGGGCCAGCTCGGCATTGGCTCAAAAGCCTCCCAGAAAACACTGTTGGAAGTTGGGAAGAGCTCGAGGACACATTTAGAGCAAATTTTCAAGGGACTTATGTCCTCCCTCCGGATGCAGATGATCTAAGTCATATAACTCAACAGCCCGGAGAGTCAGCGCGCAAATTCTGGAACAGGTTCCTTACCAAAAAGAACCAAATAGTCGACTGTCCGGACGCGGAAGCCTTAGCAGCTTTTAAACACAATGTCCGTGACGAATGTCTCGCCAGACACCTCGGCCAAGAGAAGCCGAGGACAATGGCCGCGCTAACAAGCCTCATGACCCGCTTTTGCGTGGGGGAGGATAGCTGGCTAGCAAGATGCAGCACAAACGACCCGAATACATCCGAGATCAGAGATGGAAACGGAAAATCACGGTGCAGAAAGGATCAGCGCCGGAATAAAGAAAAAGGCCCAAAGAATACGGCGGTCAACGCCGGATTCAAAAGCTCGCGGCTAAGCAACAAAACACTGCCTCTTAAGGACAACAGTGACGAGCTATCCAACTTAAAAAAAATTGGATCGGATATGTCAAATCCACAGTACCTCCGGAAGGCCTGCAAACCACACCCATCGAGATTGTTGGGTTTTCAAACAGTCTGGCCGACTCAACGCCGAACACAAGGGGCTCGACACACCAAGCGAGGACGATGACGAACCCCACCAGCAGGGCACCGGAAAACAAAAGACTTCCCCACAAGAAGTCAAAGCAGTAAACTCACTTCATGTGATAACACGGAAAAACAATGCGGCACCCGCTAAAATGGGTCTCGCACGGTCCACCCCAGCGGAACCTCGAGATTGGATGTCAAAACCAATCACTTTTGACCACCTGGATTATTCCAGAAGTGTTCGAAATGCATGATGGACTGCTGTGATATTGGATCCTATAATCGACGGACTACAATTTACACAAGTCCTGATGGACGGCGGCAGCGATTTAAACCTGCTATATCCGAACACAATCCGCAAGTTGGGGATAGACCTTACTAAAATTCGACATAGCTGCACTTCCTTTAAAGGAGTGACGCCAGGCCCTTACGCCAAGTGCACAGGCTCCTTATTACTAGAAGTTGTGTTCGGGTCACCGGACAACTCCCGACGCAAAAAGCTAACCTTCCACGTCGCCCCATTCAAAAGTAGCTATCAAGCACTATTGGGGCGTGAAGCTTTTGTTCGCTTCAACGCCATACCACATTACGCGTCTCTTACACTCAAAATGCCCGGTCCACGTGGCATCATTTCATTAAGAGGGTCATTCAAAGACCCCAGACACGGCTAGACGAGTCCAGCATAAATAAGCTAGGGGCTCCCCAGCCGCACACCCCTTCACAAGGGGCTGGGCATATAAGCAACAATGAGCTAATATAGGCTCAACTTTATCAATCTATTAATATTTTAATTTTTATGCACTTTTCACACGATTTCTTTTCAAACTAAGTTCCTCTCTTTTTACAGATGAACACCGTGCACACCCGTCCAGGATAGCGGCACAACGGAGACACATGCGCATTCGTGCAGTAGGGACCCGTTACAAGGATTCTTTTCAGATTAAGACCCTGTGTAAACCTTTTTTACTGTCTCTTGTTGCTATAATCCCCTGGTTTTTCAAGATAACCAGAGAGGAGACTGACGTTTTGGCATCGGCCGCGCCAGAGGACCTCGCCCGTACCTGGACACAAGGGGTTTAGGGCATTGTTCCGCCCGTTATTATAAAGACCGAACACCTTAGGGAGTGTTCGGCATCTCGAGTTAGGCCTTATATCCATCAGCTCCGAATCATGTCTTTGGTCAAATGTTGGGTTTGCCCGGCTCCTGTGTTTTGCTGCCTTACGTTCCATATCATCGGCTAACGCGGCACCAGGAGAACTACTGCGATTGTGCCCCAGTTCGGTTGGGCGAGCACCTCAGTAGAGAAAGCCGAAAACTGACTGTCATGATATAGCGAGAGACTGGTCAACCACTCGATCGACCACCGAAATGTTTAGAATTCCTCCGCTTCGACGAAGGACCGTTTCCCGGTCAGGCACATACGCGCCCTGAATTCCGAGAGCGCGGTGCCCAGAGGGGCTATATCGTAGTCCCATCCTCGAACTCCAATGGCTAAGTGAAGGTGATAAAGCATTATAGTCCGGTTGCCTCTTTTGCTACGCTACCACCTCCTTAAACAGGACCGAGACGTCGGATTAAGTGTGCGCTATTTTTGCAAACACCCCCGCACCTTGTGCGTGGGGGCTGAAGCCGACGACTGCCATCTTTCAGGTTATACATACGTATACATAAACGGCCGCACAGGAGATATTTCAATACTTGAACGCACAAGTACAAAAAGCGCCTATATCATAAACATTGTTTTACAAGATAAAACGTTCATTTGAATGTGACATTTTTCGAGCACTGCGACTCTATTATACGAGCACCACGCAGAACTTCCCCAAAATAGTGCTCGGCGGGTAACCGGTTCTCATCCGAACCCTGGGTCGCAACAGCGGCGGCATCCATCTCTGTCCAATGTGTCTTCACACGGGCAAGTGCCATCCGTGCTCCCTCTATGTAGGCTGACCGCTTCATCGCCTTGATATGCGGCACTGCCCCAAGAAATTGCTGCAACAAGCCAAAATAGCTCTTCGGCTTGGGCCTATCCGGCCAGACATGCGTCACGATATCCGTCATGGCAAGCCCGGACAACCTATTCAGCTCAGCCCATTCGGCCAACCGATCGTTCAGCGGAAGTGAACGATCCGGACTATGGAATTGAGACCAAAACAGCTCTTCCGTCTTGTGATCCTTCTGGCTCCGGAAGTGCACAACGGCATCCGTCGCACTTGCCGCTAAGTCCATATAAGGATCCTCCGGACCCCACAGCTAGCCATGTTGAGCATACTTAGGATTCGTAAACCTTCGGCGCAGCAGAAAGGGCTTCCCAGCCACAATGTCTCCGGCTTGGCGCAGCTCCTCCTTTATAGCCCGCATTGCAGATCGGGCGTCCTTGGCTTCGGCGGTGGCCTTCCCCAGGTTTTCTCGCTCCTACAGGTGCTCCTTTTCAAGAGCCTCAGTGCGGTCGGTAGCATCTTTCAACTTCACGGCCATTTCGTCCATCTCTTCCCTACTTCGGCAGTGTGCAGCCCTTTCGGCTTCTAACTCCTCGGCCGCCCTCAAGGCCGCCGCATTACTCCTTCTGGCTTGCTCCTTGGTTTGAGCAAGTTCGGCCCGGAGGCTCTCCACAGCAGCAGCACCATCTGCGTCAAGCACAAATATTATAAGATATGGGCTTCGGCTCCCTTACTAGGTGACTGCGGGGAAAAAATTTACCTTGCGACTCGTCAAGTCGCCTGTTGACTAGCGTGATGTCCGCATCCGCAACATCGAGTTGCCGCTTTAGTTCGGCAACTCCGTCAGTCCGGCTGGCCCCCGGACGATCCGCCACCTGCATACGAACGGCGAGGATCGAAACCTGCGATTTTGATCCTCGGCACGCTGTCGCTTTCGACAACCTACCAAGTCTCAGGGGCTACTATCTATACAGGGCACACTTCCATGTGCAAAACTGTCAAAAGGTGTGTCATTTTTACGTACCTCAAATCCCGCCAGCAAACTCCTGACGGCATTATGCAATCCGCTTTCGGCAGACGAAATCCTTCCAATCACCATATTCATCAATGCATTGTGATCTTCTGAGATGGACGCCTTCTCAAGCAGATCCTTCAGCCGAACACTAGTCGGCGCCGAACTCTTCGGCTCTGCCGGGCTCGGGGATACCCTCCGTGATGACACTTCAGGCTCGTCCGCCTTATCCGACGGCGCAGCAGACGGAGGCATCTCGCTCTCCATCATCTCCGGACGAAGGTCCCCCGAAGACGAGCTCATCTGAGAAGGTCGGAGATCCGAACTACAAGGTAAAAACTTCGGTTATCCTAAGAAGCACAAATAGGGATGTCTCTTATCACCGAACTCCCTTCTTTCTACTTACGGCTCGCTGTAGGGCTGATCCTTTAGGGGACACTGTGCGGCCGGGACCTCCCCGAACGCAGGACCCTCTGGTGAAGACTTCTTCCCCTCTTAGGGGCTTTGCCCTCCGGATCTTCGGAGGCGGTCCTCATCTCCCCCTGAAGGGAGGGATTCTCGATCCCCCCTTCTTCAAGAGCCTCCTTGGATGAGGCGGTAGCTCCCCTATTTTCCCCTTCGCCTCCTTCTGAAGGCGCAACCTCCAACATCCTGACCAGCGTGGAATCCGGCACGGTCTCTGGGAGGGGGGCCGGACACCGTATCAGTTTTGCTTGCGCTATCCACTCCTGTTTAGAAGGACATCGGTCAAAAGGCGAATCATGGAAAGGCAAACAAACAGTATGTCCGGACTCGAAGCTACTTACTTGTGTATCCAGGCGATTGCAGCTCAGACCGGCATCCTCGGTCAATTCCGGACACGCCACTTGTAGTCCGAAGAATAATTTGTACATCTCCACGGGTGTCTTACCCATGAAGTGTTGGAGAATCCGTGGTCCCTCTGGATTAAACTCCCATAGTCGGAGAGGACGGCGTTTGCAGGGCAGGAGATGCCTAATCAGCATGACCTGCATTACCACTACCAGATCGATCTCCCTCGCCTGGAGGTCTCGAATCCGGCCCTGCAGAAGGGGCACGTCCTTTGGCGGCCCCCAGTTGAGCCCTTGGTTGGCCCACGACATCAACCGTCGTGGAGGTCCCGAGCGGAATAAGGGCGGCGGCTTTTGCCTGCTGCCCTTCGGTGCGGTGATATAGAGCCACTCCTGCTGCCACAAGCCGAGCTCCTCTTGGAAGGAGCCCTCGGGCCACGGGGCATCGGCCCTCCTGCTTACGGCCGCCCCACCGCACTCTGCTTGTCGCCCCCCGATCATCTTCGGCTCTACATAGAAGGTCTTCAGCCACAGGCCGAAGTGGGGGGTGACGCGGAGGAAGGCTTCGCAAATGACAATAAACACGGAAATATGGAGGATGGTCTCTAGAGCCAAGTCGTGGAATTCCAACCCATAGTAAAACATGAGCCCTCTCACAAAAGGATCCGTCGGGAAGCCTAAACCCCGACGGAGGTGGGATACAAAAACGACATACTCGCCGGGCTCGGTGGTGGGGATGGCTTGCCCTTCGGCGGGCAACCTGTGCGAAATCTCGTAGGACAGGTACTTGGCTTCTCGCAGCTTTAGCACGTCCTCCTACGTAACGGAGGAGGGCATCCACCGGCCCTGAAGGTCGGAGCCGGACATTGTTGAAGGTCCGAAGCGCTCGAATGTGGGGCTCTGGGGGTTGGAACTTGGAGCAAGGAGAAGATTCGGTGGAAGACTTAAGAAAAGAAACGAGCCTTGGTCCTATTATAAAGAGGGAGAATACCAAGAGCCGTCTCTGTGACCGTTCGGGACTCGCCTTCGATAGAGGAGGCGTGGTGACGGGCGCGGTTGGGTTACCCACGTCCGTATTGATGAGAATCCCGGAATCAGGGGAACACGATCTCTGCTTCGACAGGACGTGCCAAGGAAACCGCTTCGCTAAACGCACTGAGGTGCTATAATAAAAAACGATTCAAGTAAAGGCTTGGTAGTGGTGTGACGTCATACCACAAAAGACGTCAGGAGATTGAACTTGTGTATATATTATTCTCTCTATGGTGGAATGTGGAATTTATTTTGCAGAGCCAGACACTATCCTGGTGTTCACAATCTTCTTTGGATTATTCGGAGGAGGAACCCGCCTTGCAATGTCGAACATTATGCGCGCCGGACTCATCGTCATTGAAGCCCGGTTCAGGGGCTACTGAGGGAGTCCTGGACTAGGGGGTGTCCGGACAGCCGGACTATCACCGTCTGCCGGACTCCAAGACTATGACGATACAAGATTGAAGACTTTGTCCCGTGTCCGGATGGGACTTTCCTTGGCGTGCAAGGCAAGCTTGGCAATACGGATATGTAGATCTCCTACCATTGTAACCGACTCTGTGTAACCCTAGCCCTCCCCGGTGTCTATATAAACCGAAGGGCTTTAGTCCGTAGGACACAACATCCATTACAACAATCATACCATAGGCTAGCTTCTAGGGTTTAGCCTCCTTGATCTCGTGGTAGATCCACTCTTTTACTACCCATATCATCAATATTAATCAAGCAGGACGTAGGGTTTTACCTCCATCAAGAGGGCCCGAACCTGGGTAAAACATCGTGTCCCTCGTCTCCTGTTACCATCCGCCTAGACGCACAGTTCGGGACCCCCTACCCGAGATCCGCCGGTTTTGACACCGACAGTGAGGAAGACGAGAACTTTTTTCGGGCGCTGGAGCTTGAGAGATTGGGAGGCAGAGGCTGGAAGAAGGCATGGGGAGGAAAGAAGGAATCATTTTCCCTCTTATAGGCAGTAGAAATTCCAACCCCCCCCCCACTTATGCCTTAAAACTCGCTTATTCCCAATGAGAGCGTGCGTCGTAATCGGTTGGGTTACCCAAATCCCATTGATGAGAATCCCGTAATAAGTGGGCATGATCTTTGTTTTGACAAGATGGGCCACGGGGGCTCGACATCAAAACACGAAACAAGGAGTGTGAAAATGATTCAAAATACTGAAGATCCAAGTCTGACGCTTCGCCGGAAAAGTTGTCAGTAACCTAATTTTTATATATATTTTGCCTTCACGGCTAAGGGTTTTGTTAATTATACAGAGCCGGATATAGTTCTTATATAAAGGGAACGCTGATGTATGGTATTCAAGGAGAGGAACCCGCCTCTCAATGCCGAAGGCAATCCGCGTGCCGAACACGTCGTCATTGAAGACTGGTCAGGGGCTACTGAGGAAGTCCTGGACTAAGGGGTCCTCGGGCATCCGGTCTATTCAGTATGGGCTGTAAAGAAGGAAGAAGGCCACCTCCCGTGTCCGGTTAGGACTCCTGTATGCATGAACGGCAAGATTAAGTGTCCGAATATACTCTTTCCTTTCTGTGTAAATAGACTCTATACAACCCTAGGCCCCTCCGGTGTCTATATAAACCGAAGGGCTTAGATCGGAGATAGGATCATAACATCCATAGCCTGGACAATCTAGGGTTTAGCCAGCATGATCTCGAGGTAGATCAACTCTTGTAACCCCTATACTCGTCGAATACAATCAAGCATGACATAGGATTTTACCTCCTTTAAGAGGGCCCGACCCTGGGTAAACATTGTGTCCATTTGTCCATTGTTCCCATTGATCCTCATACATACAGTTTAGGCCCCTCTACCCGAGATCTGCCAATTTTTACACCGACACGCCCCCTCCGTACGGGTGGCAACATGAGCTGTCACCGTCGTTTGGGGAGGCCGTGGTGGGTCAGTTCGCCGTGAGCCCCCAGCTTCGGCGAACCCGATTAGACTTTGGATGGTCGCATGCCATTCATCCATCTTCTCTATGATACGTCCATTTTGCATCATGCTTTTATATCGATATTTATCGCATTATGGGCTGTTATTTCACGATATGTCACAATACTTATGGCTATTCTCTCATATTTTACAAGGTTTACCATGAAGAGGGGGAATGCCGGCAGCTGGAATTCTGGCTGGAAAAGGAGCAAATATTGGAGACCTATTCTGCGCAACTCCAAAAGTCCTGAAACTCCACGGAATATCTTAAAATAAAAAAATTGTTGCCAAAGATGAAGGCCAGGGGGCCCACACCTTGCTCACGAGGGTGGGGGGCGCGCCCCTCCCCCTGGGCACGCCCCCCTGCCTCGTGGGCCCCCTGGTGGCTCTCCGATGCCCATCTTCTCCTATATGAAGTCTTTCGATGAGAAAAAAAATCATAAGCAACCTTTCGGGATGAGACTCCGCCGCCACGAGGCAGAACCTTGGCGGAACCAATCTAGGGCTCCGGCAGAGCTTATCTGCCGGGGACACTTCCCTCTGGGAGGGGGAAATCATTACCATCATCATCACCAACGCTCCTCTCATCGGGAGAGGGCAATCTCCATCAACATCTTCACCAACACCATCTCATCTCCAAACCCTAGTTCATCTCTTGTATCCAATTCTTGTCTCCAAGTCAGGAATTGGTGCTAGTAGGTTGCTAGTAGTGTTGATTACTCCTTGTAGTTGATGCTAGTTGGTTTACTTGGTGGAAGATCATATGTTCAGATCCTTTATGCATATTATTACCCCTCTGATTATGAACATGAATATGCTTTGTGAGTAGTTACGTTTGTTCCTGAGGACAAGGGAGAAGTCTTGCTATTAGTAATCATGTGAATTTGGTATTTGTTCGATATTTTGATGAGATGTATGTTGTCTAACCTCTAGTGGTGTTATGTGAACGTCGACTACATAACACTTCAGCATTATTTGGGCCTAAAGGAAGGCATTGGGAAGTAATAAGTAGATGATGGGTTGCTAGAGTGACAGAAGCTTGAACCCTAGTTTATGCGTTGCTTCGTAAGGGGCTGATTTGGATCCATATGTTTCATGCTATGGTTAGGTTTACCTTAATACTTTTGTTGTAGTTGCGGATGCTTGCAATAGAGGTTAACCATAAGTGGGATGCTTGTTCAAGTAAGAACAGCACCCAAGCACCGTCCACCCACATATCAAATTATCAAAGTACCGAACGCGAATCATATGAGCGTGATGAAAACTAGCTTGACGATATTCCCATGTGTCCTCGGGAGTGCTTTTCCTATTATAAGAGTTTGTTCCGGCTTCTCCTTTGCTACAAAAAGGATTGGGCCACCGTGTTGCACCTTATTTACTTTTGTTGCTTGTTGCTCGTTACAATTTACCTTATCACAAAACTATCTGTTACCACTTATTTCAGTACTTGCAGAGAATACCTTGCTGAAAACCGCTTATCATTTCCTTCTGCTCCTCGTTGGGTTCGAAACTCTTACTTATCGGAAGGACTACGATAGATCCCCTATACTTGTGGGTCATCAAGACTCTTTTCTTGCGCCGTTGCTAGGGAGTGTAGCGCCTTTGGTAAGGAAAAATTTATATAGTGTGCTGAAATTTTCTGTCACTTGTTACTATGAAAAGTGAATCTCTGAGGGGCTTGTTCGGGGTATCTTCACCCCGTCCAGTAGAGCAAAGAGTTACTCCTCAACCTACTGAACCTATTGAAAATTAAACTCCTTTTGAATTTCCTTCGGGTATTATGGAAAAACTGCTGGCTAATACTTTTACAGGAGATGGAACAAGGCATCCCGATGAGCATCTACGCTATGTGGGTGATATTTGTGGATTATTTAAGCTTGCAGGTATACCCAATGGTGTTGTTAAGAAGAAGGCTTTCCCTTTATCTTTGGAGGGAGATGCATTGACATGGTATAGGCTATGTGATGATACGAGATCATGGAACTATAAAAGAGTGATATTGGAATTTCATCAAAAGTATTACCCGATGCATCTTGTTCATCGTGATCGCAATTATATATATAATTTTTGGCCTCGCGAAGGAGAAAGCATCGCTCAAGCTTGGGGGAGGCTTAAATCAATGTTATATTCATGCCCCAATCATGAGCTTCCAAGAGAAATAATTATGCAAAGTTTTTATGCTCGGCTTTCCCATAATAATCAAACCATGCTCGATACTTCTTGTGTTGCCTCCTTTATGATCAAGACTATTGAATTCAGATGGAATTTATTGGATAGAATTAAACGCAACTCTGAGGATTGGGACCTCGACGAAGGTAAGGAGTCAGGTATGACACCTAAGTTTGATTGTGTTAAATCTTTTGTGGATACCGATATTTTCTGTAAGTTTAGCACTAAATATGGACTTGACTCTGAGATAGTAGCTTCTTTTTGTGAATCTTTTGCTACTTATGTTGATCTCCCCAAGGAGAAGTGGTTTAAATATCATCCTCCCATAGAAGTAAAAGTAGCTGCACCTATTAAAGTTGAAGAAGAGACTATCACTTATAATGATCCTATTGTTCCCACCTCTTATGTTGAGAAACCACCTTTCCCTGTTAGAGTAAAGGATCATGCTAAAGCTTCAAATGTTATTCGTAAAAGCAATACTAGAACTTATACACCTCCTGAGCAAGTCAAAGTAGAACCTAATATTGCTATTGTTAAAGATCTCTTGTCTGATAATATTGATGGGCATGTCATTCAATTCTCTGGTGAAACTGCTAGAATTGCTAAACCCTGTGATAGAGATAAACATAGACCTGTGGTAGGCGTGCCTGTTATTTCTGTTAAAATAGGAGATCATTGTTATCATGGCTTATGTGATATGGGTGCTAGTGTTATACCCATTGACTTATATAAAGAAATTATGCATGATATCGCACCTGCTGAGTTAGAAGATATTGATGTTACAATTAAACTTGCCAATAGAGATAATATATCTGCAATGGGAATTGTTAGAGATGTTGAAGTCTTGTGTGGAAAAACCAAATATCCCGCTGATTTCCTTGTTCTTGGTTCTCCACAAGATAGCTTTTGTCCCACTATTTTTGGTAGACCCTTCTTGAATACTGTTAATGCTATGATAGACTGCAAAAAGAATGTTGTTACTCTTGGCTTGGATGATATGGTTCATGAGTTTAATTTCTCTAAATTTAGTAAACAACATCGTGAGGAAGAATTGCCTAGTAAGGATGAAATTATTGGTCTTGCTTCTATTGTCGTACCTCGTAGTGATCCTTTAGAACACTATTTGCTAGACCATGAAAATGAGATGTTCATCAATGAAAGAAGGGAAATAGATGAAGTATTCTTTAAAAAGGAACCTATTCTACAACACAATTTCACTACTAGGGAAAAGCCTAGCAGCAGCGCGGGTTTTGGCCCTCTCAGTAGCGCGGGTACCGGCGCTACTAATAAGGCGCTACAGCTAATGTATAGCAGTAGCGCCTGTTGACCCACGCTACTACTGCACATGAATAGCTGTAGCGCTCTTTAGAAAAGGGCGCTACTGATATTATCTGCAGCGCTGTTTACAGGGAAGCGCTACTGGTAAGGCGGCGCTACTGCTAAATTTCCCCCTCGCTACTACTAGTTTTATTAGGGTTTTTTTCCTGCATATTTGTTTTTTATTTGTTTTGTATTTGAATAGGCTTTATACAATAATCTTTAGCATATCATCCACATACAAATGTAATCATAGCATATACATACAATTAGTCTCATCAAATCATGTCATCATCATAATCATCATCCAACACAAAGTGGTCTCTCGTCATCAATCTTGAAAATAGCGATAAAAGTCTCGATTATTTGCAAATACATCGTCATCCATCTAAACAATGATATACGCGAGAATAGCTATCACTTTGAGTACATGAGTTCGTATCCCTCTCTCGCATTAGTGTGAACCTAAACTAACTACTGCCTGTCGCTCGGAAACCGAAAACCGGTACACCTGGGCCTGACACTCCGGCCACTTGTCGTATATATACTCCTGGCGTAGCAATTCTTCGCCATCTATGATCTATGCACCTGCATTGTCACATGAGTCGATGATATGCAACATATATAGTTGAGCAACAGAAAGAGACAGACTTGGCAAAAATAGAAACAACATATCATAAGCATAAATAACAAAGTTCATCGTACCCAAAATGCCCTAACTAGAGTGATTTTCGCTAGTCGAGGAGGAGGGCGGTTTAATTACATCACAAATAAAGTTTCACCGTTCATAACTCAAAGTTTTGTCATAAAAGAAAGTATGGACTAAATTGACAAATTGTCATATATCGACAATCACTCCATCATGTCGTGCCATCCATCCATGTCAGGGAGATATTCCTCGAGCTTAGTGAAAGGCTTCGTGTCGAGACGCTGAGAGGCTATCCATGTTTGGACGTCTTCCCGCGACATTTGTCCTTCTACGTAGAACATCCCTGTTTTTCCGACGACCTCATTCATGATGATTTGGGCAAGTTCACTGTCGGTGTCAAAACCGGTGGATCTCGGGTAGGGGGTCCCGAACTGTGCGTCTAGGAGGATGGTAACAGGAGACAAGGGACACGATGTTTTTACCCAGGTTCGGGCCCTCTCGATGGAGGTAAAACCCTACTCCTGCTTGATTGATATTGATGATATGGGTAGTACAAGAGTGGATCTACCACGAGATCAAGGAGGCTAAACCCTAGAAGCTAGCCTATGGTATGATTGTTGTAATGGTTGTTCGTCCTACAGACTAAAACCCTCCAGTTTATATAGACACCGGAGAGGGCTAGGGTTACACAGAGTCGGTTACAATGGTAGGAGATCTACATATCCGTATCGCCAAGCTTGCCTTCCACGCCAAGGAAAGTCCCATCCGGACACGGGACGAAGTCTTCAATCTTGTATCTTCATAGTCTTGGAGTCCGGCTGACGATGATAGTCCGGCTGTCCGGACACCCCCTAGTCCAGGACTCCCTCAGTAGCCTCTGAACCAGGCTTCAACGAGGATGAGTCCGGCGCGCATATTGTTCGGCATTGCAAGGCGGGTTCCTCCTCCGAATAATACATAGAAGATTGTGAACACCAGGATAGTGTCCGGCTCTGCAAAATAAATTCCACATTCCACCGTAGAGATAATAATATGTACACAAGTTCAATCTACTGATGTATTTTGTGGCATGACGTCACACCACTACCAAGCCTTTACTTGAATCGTTTTTCTATTATACCACCTCAGCGCGTTTAGCGAAGCGGTTTCCTTGGCACGCCTTGTCGAAGCAGAGATCGTGTTCCCCTTATTCCGGGATTCTCATCAATACGGACGTGGGTAACCCAACTGTGACACCCAAAAAAAATTAACCAGGTTTTAGTTATTAAAACTTTGCCAAGAGTTTAAAATTTGCCTGCAAGAATATCTCTGTTGATATCAAAACTTTTCTTTCAATATTAAGGAGTTTTTCCCAAGTGGATCCTTCCAAAACATATTGGACTTATATGCCCTCTCATTAAAAACATCTCTCAATCAGGAGATTTACTTATAAAATTATTTCACCCTGAGCTTTATTCATTAAATGACTTGTTTTGAGTTTTGGAGCTCTTTTTGTACTACAACCAGTTGATAGATTTATCTAAAAATCTAACCAAAATTTGGAGATGTCATGTGATGTCTCTAAATCACTTTTGTGCAATAATATATTTAATTCATTGCATATTTTGAGTGCTACACCTGTTTTCCTTCTCTGGTCCAGTGGGCAGTTTTGCACTACAACCCTTTTAAATATTTGTTTCTAGCTTCCACCAAAATTTTGGGATGTCAGTAGGAGCATATAATTCCATTATATGCAAAAATCCAGGGTTGTTATTTGAAAATTTTGAGTGAAACAACCTCATCTTCATTCTGGTCCAACATGATGGTTTGTACAGCATCCATATTATTTCTTACTCCTTGGCCCTAGATTCTTTCTCCTACTTGTAGTCCTCCATGTTAAACTCCTAAGTCCAGGAGCATGCAACCATTGGCATTTTTTTGTTCATAAAATCATACCATTCACATTCTGTCCAGATTTGAAGTCCTGCAAAACTTGCACTAGCAAGTTTGTGATTTCCACCAACTAACCTCACCACCCTCTTGTGCATCCAAAGAGACACTAGCCTGGAGAATTTGGTCACTCCAAGAAATGCCTAAGTGCTCTTGGCATTCTATCAAACACCTTATGGGCATGATCAGTTTTGACATGATTTTTGTTTTGCACTGTGACCTTCCACCTTTGATCAAACTAGCATGTCCACTAGACTCCCAGTGGCTCCTGGCCTGGATCTGTTAAGCGCCAGCCTCACCCAAGCTCTGCAGCATGCACTTGCATTTCTTCTAGCATGTCCCGTGCACGCCCAGAGCGCGAGCAGAGCATGCGTTTGGCACCCGCGAACGCCCGAGCCGCCGTGTCTCGCCCCGCACTCATTCCGGCCCTTGGCCAATAGCTGCTAGCACACCACGTATCCCCCGCACCGCCAAGCCACCCCGACCACCCCTGGCACCCCACAGCGCCGCCACCAGAGCCCTCTTAGCGGCACGCCCGCGGCCGCATCCACCACCGCCATGGGCAGCACCGCCCCGACCACCACAGCGCGCCAGCTCGCCTCCATGGACAGTGGAGCTTTCGTCGGTAGCTCCTGGAGCCGACCAACCACCGCCACGTCGCCCTGCAGCACAGTAGGGCGATTCGCCGGCGAACTTATCCCCAGCCGCCGCAAGCCGACATGGCCACGCTATAAAAAGGGACCCCGAGCCCCTCTAAGCACGCATGCAACCTCAGGCTACCCCCATGGCACCCCCACAGCCCGCAATCGTCAGGGAAAGGCCATCTTCCCCAACTCCGGCAACCGCAGCCGCCGCCATGTCCCAGCCCCGTTCACCAAAACCCAAGCCCCTCCCGTCAAACTAGTGCCACTATTCGAATCCCCATGACCCCGCGGGACTACTCAACACCTCAATCCAGCTCGGGAACCACCATAGCCCCGGCCCCCAAAAGCTCCCGAGGCCACCTCCGCTAAGGAGCTCCGGTAGGGGGTCCCGAACTGTGCGTCTAGGCAGATGGTAACAGGAGACAAGGGACACGATGTTTTACCCAGGTTCGGGCCCTCTTGATGGAGGTAAAACCCTACGTCCTGCTTGATTAATATTGATGATATGGGTAGTACAAGAGTGGATCTACCATGAGATCAAGGAGGCTAAACCCTAAAGCTAGCCTATGGTATGATTGTTGTAATGTATGTTGTGTCCTACGGACTAAAGCCCTCCGGTTTATATAGACATCGGAGAAGGCTAGGGTTACACAGAGTCGGTTACAATGGTATGAGATCTAAATATCCATATCGCCAAGCTTGCCTTCCACGCCAAGGAAAGTCCCATCCGGACACGGGACGGAGTCTTCAATCTAGTATCTTCGTAGTCTTGGAGACCGGCGGACGATGATAGTCCGGCTGTCCGGACACCCCCTAGTCCAGGACTCCCTCAGTAGCCCCTGAACCAGGCTTCAATGACGATAAGTCCGGCGCGCATAATGTTCAGCATTGCAAGGCGGGTTCCTCCTTTGAATAATCCAGAGAAGATCATGAACACCAGGATAGTGTTCGGCTCTGCAAAATAAATTCCACATTCCACCGTAGAGAGAATAAAATGTCCACAAGTCCAATCTGCTGACGTATTTTGCGGCATGTCGTCACGCCACTACCAAGCCTTTACTTGAATCGTTTTTTATTATACCACCTCATCACGTTTAGCGAAGCGGTTTCCTTGGCACGTCTTATCGAAGCAGAGATCGTGTTCCCCTTATTACGGGATTCTCATCAATACGAGCGTGGGTAACCCAACCGTGCCCGTCGCCACGCCTCCTCTATCGAAGGTGAATCCCGAATGGTCACGGAGACGGCTCTTGGTATTTTCCCCCTTTATAAGAGGACCAAGGCTCGTTTCTTTTCTTCAATCTTCCATCGAATCCTCTCCTTGCTCCAAGTTCCAACACCCAGAGCCCTAGATTCGAGCGCTTCGGACCTTCAACAATGTCCGGCTCCGACCTTCAGGGTCGGTGGATGCCCTCCTCCGTCACAGAGGAGGACGTGCTAAAGCTGCATGAGGCCAAGTACCTGTCTTATGAGATTTCGCACAGGTTGCCCGCCCAAGGGCAGGCCGTACCCACTCCCGAGCCCGGTGAGTACATCGTCTTTGCATCCCACCTCCGTCGGGGTTTAGGCTTCCCGACGGACCCCTTCGTGAGAGGGCTCATGTTCTACTACGGGCTGGATTTTCACGACTTGGCTCCAGAGTCCATCCTCCACATCTCCGCATTCATTATTGTCTGTGAAGCCTTCCTCCGCGTCACCCCCCACTTCGGCCTGTGGCTGAAGACCTTCAATGTGGAGCCGAAGATGATCGGGGGGCGTCAAGCAGAGTGCGGAGGGGCAGCCATAAGTAGGAGGGCCGATTCCCCGTGGCCCGAGGGCTCCTTCCAAGAGGAGCTCGGCTTGTGGCAGCAGGAGTGGTTCTATATCACCGCTCCGAAGGGCAGCAAGAAAAAGCCGCCGCCTTCATTCCGCCCGGGACCTCCACGCCGGTTGATGTCGTGGGCCAACCAAGGGCTCAATTGGGGGCCGTCCGAAGACGTGCCCTTATTGCAGGGCCGGATTCGAGACCTCCAAGCGAGGGAGATCAATCTGGTTGTGGTGATGCAGGTCATGCTAATCAGGCGTCTTCTGCCCTGCAAACGCCGTCCTCTCCGGTTATGGGAGTTCAATCCGGAGGGACCACGGATTCTCCAACACTTCATGGGTATGACACCCGTGGAGATGTACAAGTTGTTCTTCGTACCGCAGGTGGCGTGTCCGGAATTGACCGAGGACGCAGGCCTAAGCTGCAATCGCCCGGATACTCAGGTAAGTAGCTCAGAGTCTGGACGTTCTGTTTATTTGCTTTTCTAAAATTCGCCTCCTAACCCATTATTCTTCATCAGGAGTGGGTAGCGCGATCGAAGCTGATAAGGTGTCCGGCCCCCCTCCCAGAGACCGCACCGGAGCCCGTGCTGGTTAGAATGTTGGAGGTCGCGCCCGTAGAAGGGGGCGACGGGGAAAATAGAAGAGCTATTACCTCTCCCAAGGGGGCGCCTGAAGAGGGGGGGGATCAAAAATCCCTCCTTCCAGGGGGAGAAGAGGACCGCCTCCGAAGACCCGGAGGCCAAAGCCCCTAAGTGGGGGAAGAAATCTTCACCGGAGGGTCCTGCGTCCGGGGAGAACCCGGACGTACAATCGTCTCTAAAGGATCAGCCCTCCAGCGAGCCATGAGTAGGAAAAGGGGAGTTCATTAATAAGAAAATACCCCTATTTGTGCTTCTGTGGATAACCGAAATTTTTGCTTTATAGTTCGGATCTGCGGACTTCTCAAATGAGTTCGTCTTCGGGGGATCTTCGTCCGGAGATGATGGAGAGCGAAACGCCTCCGTCTGCTGCGCCGTCGGACAGGGCAGACGAGCCTGAAGTATCATCACGGAGGGTATCCCAGAGCCCGGTGGAGCCGGAGAGTTCGGCGCCGACTAGTGTCCGGCCGGGGGAGCTGAAGAATCTGCTTGAGAGGGCGTCCATCTCAGAAGATCACCGTGCTTTGATGACTATGGTGATTGGAAGGAATTCGTCCGCCGAAAGCGGATTGCATAATGCCATCAAGAGTTTGCTGGCGGGATTTGAGGTACGCAAGAACGACGCACCTTTTTGACAGTTTTGCACATAGAAGTGCGCCCTGTATAGATAGTAGCCCCTGAGACTCGGTAGGTTGTCGAAAGCGACAGCGTGCCGGGGATCAAAATCGCAGGTATTGAATGTCGCCCTTCCTATGCAGGTGGCGGATAGTCCGGGGGCTAGCCGGACTAGTGGAGTTGTCGAGTTAATGCGGCAACTTGATGTGGCGGATGCGGACATCGCGCTTGTCAACCGGCGACTTGACGAGTCGCAAGGTAAATGAATTCTCTGCAGTCACTTATTTAAGGGAGCAAAAGCCCGCCTCTGACGATATATATGCTGTGATACAGACGGTGCTGCTGCTGTGGAGAGCCTTCGGGCCGAGCTTGCTCAAGCTAAGAAGAAAGCCCGAAGGAGTGATGCGGCTGCCTCGAGGGCGGCCGAGGAGTTGAAAGCCGAAAAGGCTGCACACTGCCTGAGCAGGGAAAAGATGGCCGAATTGGCCGTGAAATTGAAGGATGCTTCCGACCGCAATGAGGCTCTTGAAAAGGAGTGCCTCTTGGAGCGAGAAGACCTGGGGAAGGCCACCGCCGAGGCCAAGGATGCCCGTTCTGCAATGCGGGCTATGAAGGAGGAGCTGTGCCAAGCCGGAGATATTGTGGCTGGCAGGCCTTTTCTGCTGCGTCGCCGGTTTACGGATCCAAAGTATGCCCAACTTGGCCAGCTGTGGGGTCCGGAGGATCCATATATGGACTTAGCGGCAAGTGCGGCAGATTCCGTTGTGCACTTCCGGAGTCAGGAGGATCACAAGACGGAAGAGCTATTTTGGTCTCAATTCCATAGTCCGGATCGTTCACTTCCGTTGACCGATCGGTTGGCCGAATGGGCAGAGCTGAACAAGTTGTCCGGACTTTCCATGACTGATATCGTGGCTCATGTCTGGCCAGAGAGGCCCAAGGCGACGAGCTATTTTGGCTTATTGCAGCAATTTCTTGGAGCGGTGCCGCATATCAAGGAGATGAAGCGGTCGGCCTGCATAGAAGGCGCGCGGATGGCCCTTGCCCGTGTGAAGACACATTGGACAGAGATGGATGCCACCGCTATTGTAGCCCAGGGTTCGAACGAAAGCCGGTTACCCGCCGAGCACTATTTTGGGGAAGTTATGCGTGGCGCTCGTGTAATAGAGTCGCAGTGCTCGAAAAATGTTACGTTCAAATGAACGTTTTATCTTGTAAAACAATGATTATGATGTAACCGCTTTTTATACTTGTGCATTCCAAGTATTAAAATATCTCCTATGCGGCCGTTTGTGTATACATTTGTATAACCTGAAAGATGGCAGTCTTCGGCTTCAGCCCCCACGCACAAGGTGCGGGGGTGTTTGCAAAAAAATAACGTGTTTTCACACTTAATCCAACGTCTCGGTCCTGTTAAGGAGGTGGTAGCATAGCAAACGAGGCAATCCGGACTATAATGCTTTAACACTTTCACTTAGCCATTGGAGTTCGAGGGTGGGGCTACGATATAGCCCCTGGGGGCACCGTGCTTCTCCGGATTCGGGGCGCGTGTGTGCCTGACTGGGAAACGGTCCTTCGTCAAAGCGGGGAATTCTAAACATTCCGGTAGTCGATCGAGTGGTTGACCAGTCTCTCGGTGTATCATGACAGTCAGTTTTCGGCTTTCTCTACTGAGGTGCTCGCCCAGCCGAACTGAGGCACAATCACAGTAGTTCTCCTGGTGCCGCGTTAGCCGATGATACGGAACGTAAGGCAGCAAAACACAGGAGCCGGGCAAACCCAACATTTGACCGAAGACATGATTCGGAGCTGATGCATATAAGGCCTAACTCGAGACGCCGAACACTCCCTAAGGTGTTCGGTCTTTATAATAATGGGCAGAACAGTGCCCTACGCCCTTAGTGTCCAGGTACGGGCATGGTCCTCTGACGCGGCCGATGCCAAAACGTCAGGCTCCACTTTGGTTATAAAAAACCAAGGGTTTATGACAACAAGAGACAGTAAAAAAGGTTTACGCAGGGTCTTAATCTGAAAAGAATCCTTGTGACGGGTCCCTACTGCACGTCTGCGCCTGTGTCTCCGTTGTGCCGTTATCCTGGACGGGTGTGTGCGTTGTCCATCTGTAAAAAGAGAGGAACTTAGTTTTGAAGGAAATTGTACGAAATATATACGAAGGAAGAAATATAAATAAATAAAGCGGAGTCTGTATGAGCTCGCTGTTGCTTGGGCGCGCAGCCCCTTGTGAAGGGATGTGCGGCTAGGGAGCCCCTAGCTTATTTATGCCGGACTCGTCTGACCGTGTCCGGGGTCTTTAAATGACCCTTGCACTGAAATGATGCCACGTGGACCGGGCATCTTAAGTGTAAGAGACGCGTAATGTGGTATGGCGTTGAAGCGGACAAAAGCTTCTTGTCCCAAGAGCGCTTGATAGCTACTTTTAAATGGGATGATATGAAAGATTAGTTTTTCGCGTCGGAAGTTGTTCGGTGATCCAAACACAACTTCTAGTAATAAGGAGCCTGTGCACTTGGCGTAAGAGCCTGGCGTCACTCCTTTAAAGTGCGGCTGTGTCGGATTTTAGTAAGGTCTATCCCCAACTTGCGGATTGTGTTTGGATACAGCAGGTTTAAGTCACTGCCTCCGTCCATCAGGACTTGTGTAAATTGCAGTCCGTCGATTATAGGATCCAATATCAGCGCAGTCCATCCTGCAATTCGAATGCTTCTGGAATAATCCAGGTGGTCGAAAGTGATTGGTTTTGATGTCCAATCTCTATGTTCCACTGGGTTGGACCGTGCGAGACCCATTTTAACGGGTGCCGCACTATTTTTTCGTATTATCACGTGAAGTGAATTTACTGCTTTGACCTCTTTTGGGAAAGTCTTTTGTTTTCCGGTGCTCTGCTGGTGGGGTTTATCATCATCTTCGCTTGATGCGTCGAGCCCCTTGTGTTCGGCATTTAATCGGCCGGACTGTTTGAAAATCCAACAATCTCGGTGGGTGTGGTTTGCAGGCCTTCCGGGGGTACTGTGGATTTGACATATCCGACCCAAAATTTTGTTTAAGTTAGATAGCTCGTCACTGTTATCCTTAAGAGGCGGTGTTTTGTTGTTTGTCCGCGAGCTTTTGAATCCGGCGTTGACCGCCGTATTCTTTGGGCTTTTCTCTTTATTCCGGCGTTGGTCTTTTCTGCGCCTTGATTTTCCATTTCCATCTCTGATCTTGGATGTACTTGGGTTGCTGGTGCTACATCTTGCTAGCCAACTATCCTCTCCCGCACAAAAGCGGGTCATGAGGCTTGTTAGCGCGGACATTGTCCTCGGCTTCTCTTGGCCGAGGTGTCTGGCGAGCCATTCGTCTCAGACGTTGTGTTTAAAAGCTGCTAAGGCTTCGGCGTCCGGACAGTCGACTATTTGGTTCTTTTTGGTGAGGAACCTGTTCCAGAATTTGCGCGCTGACTCTCCGGGCTGTTGAGTTATATGACTTAGATCATCTGCATCTGGAGGGCGGACATAAGTTCCTTGAAAGTTTGCTCTAAACGCGTCCTCGAGCTCTTCCCAACTTCCAACAGTGTTTTCTGGGAGGCTTTTGAGCCAATGACGGGCTAGCCCTTTGAGCTTGAGGGGGAGGTATTTTATGGCGTGGAGATCATCTCCTCTAGCCATGTGTATGTGTAGTATATAATCTTTTATCCAGACTCCAGGGTCTGTTGTTCCGTCGTAGGCCTCTATGTTTATGGGTTTAAATCCTGCTGGGAATTCATGATCCAGCACCTCGTTGGTGAAACATAGTGGGTGTGCGGCGCCCCTGTATTTGGGTGTACCGCTGTCTTCGGACGCTTGGCGTGTTGCGTTGCTTCCTGGGGCCCTCTTCTTTGGCCCGTAAATGGACCTGGCTGGGCCATCTGTCTTTCCAGGGTCATTGGTCGGTTTATGTGCAGTGCCGCTTTCAGATTTTGGCCTATCATATGGCCATCTATCCAACCAGGCAGCCTCTTTGTTTTTTGACTGTGGGGGCTCTATGGCCTCCTCGTTAAATTCTGGCAGCAGCTTGCGCTTTGGGTAGCTCTTTGATTGATGGCCATTGCCGTATTTGTCTGCGGTCTTGAGCACTTTGCTCCACCTCATTCTGAGTGTATCTTCCGCTGTTTTGAGCTTCCGTTTTTCCTTTTTCAAACTTCTTGCGGTGGCGACGAGTCTTTTACGAAGGTTTTTATTCTTCGGAGGAGTGTCCGGCATGAGGTCGTCTGGACTGTTGTTTTTGCGGGGCCTGGACTGATTAGCTGACTCGTCCTGTTCGGACGGTTGCTTGTCGGCATGTTCGTCGTCCACTGGTTTGCCCTGCTGTATTGCTGGGTCGTTAGGAGCGTTGTTGTTGTCGAGGCGGGATTTAGGGCAGCGTCTGTGTCGCCGTTTTGGTTGTTTATCGGCGGGATTATCTTCTGTCGCGCCCCGTTGGTCCTCATTATCGCTTCCTTTTGGGGTATCCACCATGTATACGTCGTATGACGAGGTGGTCTTCCCGTGCCCTGTAGGCGCTGGTTCTTGTTCATCTCCGGCATCGTCGTCCATACCGTCGATGTCTTCGGAGTCAAAGTTTAGCATGTTGGTTAAATCGTCGATGGTGGCTACAAAGTGGGTGGTGGGTGGGCTCTGAATTTCTTCGTCGTCCGTATCCCAACCATCCTGACCATAATCCGGCCAGGACTCTCCGGATAGCGAGAGATGCTTTAGCGAATTTAGGATGTCGCCAAAGGGCGAGTGTTGGAAGATGTCCGTGGCGGTGAATTCCATAACCGGCGCCCAATCAGATTTGATTGGCAGGGGCACGGGCGGTCCGGAGTCAGGCAGGGAGTCCGGCACCTCGGAGTCATGAGCTTTGCAAGGGATAAGGTTAGTGTTCGGCTCCATCGCCGTGGAAGTTGAAGCCCCCGAGGCGGTGTCCAACCACCAGTCCTCGATCTGGGCAATCGGCTCCGGACTAAGGACCGGAGCGGATTCTTGTGCGGCCACCAAGGCACTGTTCGGCGGCAGAGCTAGATCATGCCCATCGTAACAGTGCGGCGCGCTTGTCTGTGGCTCGAGCCCGTCGAAGATCAAGTTTAGGCTTCCGAATCTGACCTGATGGCCAGGGGCGTAGCTTTCGATCTGCTCCAGATGGCCAAGTGAATTAGCCCGCAGCGCGAAGCCACCGAATACGAAGATCTGTCCGGGGAGAAAAGCCTCACCCTGGACAGCGTTGTTGATTGAAGAAGCCATCGAGCCTATCAGTGATGACACAGAGGAACTCTCAATGAAAGCACCAATGTCGGTGTCAAAACCAGCGGATCTCGGGTAGGGGGTCCCGAACTGTGTGTCTAGGCGGATGGTAACAGGAGACAAGGGACACGATGTTTTACCCAGGTTCGGGCCCTCTTGATGGAGGTAAAACCCTATGTCCTGCTTGATTAATATTGATGATATGGGTAGTACAAGAGTGGATCTACCACGAGATCAAGGAGGCTAAACCCTAAAGCTAGCCTATGGTATGATTGTTGTAATGTATGTTGTGTCCTACGGACTAAAGCCCTCCGGTTTATATAGACATCGGAGAAGGCTAGGGTTACACAGAGTCGGTTACAATGGTAGGAGATCTAAATATCTGTATCGCCAAGCTTGCCTTCCATGCCAAGGAAAGTCCCATCCGGACACGGGACGGAGTCTTCAATCTTGTATCCTCGTAGTCTTGGAGTCCGGCGGACGATGATCGTCCGGCTGTCCGGGCACCCCCTAGTCCAGGACTCCCTCACCCGCCCTCGGGGCCCCGCGAGGAGCCGCCAATCGCCGGCGACGATCGCCGGAGTTCCGCCTCCGCTCGGGACAGAGGAAGAGGAGGGAGAGGACTAGTCAAACTTGACTAGTGGGCCCCCTGGACCCACAGTCAGTGACTCACCGCGCCGTCCACGTGTTTAAGTGAAGGCGTAATCCACTCCAGTACGTTTCTCCCGCTTCGAAAGCGTATTCCCCTCTGAAACGTTTTTCTTTTTCTGTTTTATTTAAAATCAGATTTGACCAGATCTTTGACTGACTATATCTTTTTAAATATAACTCCAAATGAATTGATTCTTTTTCCTACCTCTCTCAAATATTGTCTAGTTTATTTTAAGATTTATTTGAAAAAAATTCAAAACAACTTTTTGTGCTGTTTTGATTTTGTGTGTTAATTCAAATATATTCTTTAATAGGATTTTTGAAGATTTCAAGATGTTTTGGAATGCACCCTGTTTTCCCATGACCTGAAGGCAAGCATTCTGAACCCCGGCATAATATTTTTGTGTGTTCGATGACACGTTTATAACATCACCTCACTTTGGAGAAACTTATTATTTCATGTGATATGATCATATGCATGGGTGCATGTTATTGATTTCCATGCTGTTGGAAATGAACACACTTGTGATGATAATCACCCTCATGTGCCTTGCATGCATACCGGCAGGAACCCGAGAAAACCTCTGCCTTGGGTAGGCATGAGTTTGTCGCCGGTCTCCGTCAGGACGGTTATGTCTGTTATGGCATGGCAAGGTGATATGAGCGGTGACTCCGTTGGTTGAAATATATTCGTTATGCTAATCATGCAGGGAATACTTAAACCTCCTGAGTCGACCGTAGATCGAGTCTTGTGCCAATAACCCCCCATACTTGTTTCGTACTACCACTCGTCTCTACAGCAAGTAGAGTACGGTTCAGTAAGTTGTCAACCTCTTTCTAGCACACACCGTACAGAGAGGCCATGGTGGAAGATACCGGTTGTAGCTGGTAGGCAGGCCACCTGGTCCGGGGGCATGGGTGTTTCCGGTTGGGACCGAGAGGGGAGGCCACCCCTTAGAGCGCGCGATATAAATTTGATCCCATGCTACCGTGGTTGTAGCCTCCCCACTTAGAGTTTGCTTGACAGGTGTCGTGGGTGATTCCAGACACGTGTGAGATAAGCTGGTGTGTGCAAGTTAGGTGTGTTTTCAACAAAAAGACCATAGACGGAATTAGTCCCGATGGACTAAAGAAATCCGTTACTCGTGGGTAAAGAGTACACCCTCTGCAGAGATTAAACCTATTCGAATAGCCGTGTCCATGGTTAAGGATTAAAGTCTGGGATGGGTCAAGTGTCGTTCTTAGTGTCGATCTTCGGAGGTGAAACTGTTAGCCAAAACTGGAACTACTACTTGTGACTTGTGATAATTATGATTATTATTATTATTGACTAACCCGTGATATTATTGTTATTATCGAGTATCTCTGGGATGGTTCTACCTCTAGGATATTCACCATGATTGTTTATTTTAAAGCCCTTTATGTGGTGTCGCTCAGACGCCCGACTGTGGCATTTCTTTTTAAAGCCCTTTATGTGGTGTCGCTCAGACGCCCGACTGTGGAATTTCTTTTAAAGCCCTTTATGTGGTGTCGCTCAGACACCCGACTGTGGCATTTCTTTTAAAGCC